>NW_006408525.1:12136485-12137672 GCF_000296735.1 Chrysochloris asiatica | reverse complement strand
CTCTAAATTCAGGTGGGATATGCTCAAGGTCATTTTTTAGCTTTCATGGATATGTTTTCATTTTCTTCAGCTTCAGCCTACACTTGCATATAAGCAATTGATGGTCTATTCCACAGTCTGCCTCTTGCCTTGTTTTGGCTAATGATATGGAAGTTTTTGAGCATTTCTTCTCACATATGTAGTCAATTCGATTTCTGCATATGCCATCTGATGAGGTGCATGTGTATAGTCATCTTTATGTCGTTTAAAAAAGGTATTTGCAATGAATACATTGGTCTTGCAAAATTCTATCATGCGATCTCCAGCATCATTCTATATCACCAAGGCCATATTTTCCAATGACTGATCCGTCTTCTTTGTTTCCAACTTTCACATTCCAATCAGCAGTAATTATCAATACATCTTGATTGCATATTTGATTAATTTCAGACGGAATAAGTTGATAGAATTCTTCCGTTTTATCAACGTTGACTTTAGTGATTGGTGCGTAAGTCTGAATAATAATGGTTTTAACGGATCTTCCTTATAGGCGTATGGATATTACTGTATCACAAACAGCATTGTACTTCAAAACAGATCTTGGAAATGTTCTTTTTGATGATGAATTCTATGCCATTCTTCTTGAATTTGTTGTTGAGGCCATAGTAAACAATATGAATATCAAATTCAAATTGACCAACAGCAATCAATCTCAGCTCACTAATGCCTATATTTATATGTTCTATTTTATCTTGACAACATTCAGTTTTCCTAGATTTCTACTTCTGATACTTCATGTTCCAATTATTAATGAATGTTTGTAGCTGTTTGTCCTCATTTTGAGTTGTGCTCCATCGGCAAATGAAGATCCCCCAAACTTTACTTCATTCTCGTCATCATGGTCAACTTTGAAGCTCTTCCCCCATCACATTTTGATTTGTTGCTGCTTTTGTTAAGTGGTGCCAAATTGGTTCCAACTCATAGTGACCCTGTTAGATGCTGAGGAGTCGATTCCAATGCATAGCAACCCTGTACGGGGTTTCCAAGGAGCAGCTGGTGTGTTTGAACTGCCAACCTTGTGGTTTGAAGTTCAGTGTTGATCCTACAGTTCCACACCAGTCGACTGAACAGTGTTTCCTTCTGTTGTGCATCAGGTTGTTATGAGTCAGAGTGAACTCCACAGCACAGAACAACAACAACAACAACAA
>NW_006408525.1:12114294-12135270 GCF_000296735.1 Chrysochloris asiatica | reverse complement strand
ATATATATATATATATATTATTGTTGTTAGGTGCTGTCAAGTCTGGTCTGACTCATAGCAACATATGCATAACAGAATGAAACATCGTCCAGTCCTGGGTCATCTTCACAATTGTTGCTGTGTTTGAACCCATAGATGCTGACACTACATCACTCCATCTTGTTGGAGATCTTCCTCTTTCTCATTGAAAAACTCCACTTTCCCAAATACTATTTCTTTCTCCACAGTAGACAAGTGACAGTGGATTATGTGGCAAATCATTTGCAAATTAGTCATGGCTCTGCCTATGAAATAATCCACCATAGACTTGGGTTTAGGAAAGTTTATGCGATATGAGTACCGAAACAACTCAAGGAAGAGCATAAACAGAAGCGTTTGGACATCTGCAAACAAAATTTGGACTGATAAGTGAAGAAAGTTAAACATTTCTTTAAAAAAAAAATCATTATGGGTGAAAAGACATGAATTCATCACTATGAGCCTGAGAGTAAACAGCAGAGCATGGAATGGAAACAGCCTCAAATGCCGACCAAGAAAAAGTTCAAAAGTCAACCATCAGCCGGAAAATTGATGCTTACAGGCTTTTAGGATTCTCAAGGGCCAGTGTTTGAACACTATCAGGAAAAAGGTTTAACAATCAACAGTGTTCCTTGCAGTGAGATACTTAGTGGCAAGCTGAAGCCGGAACTCTGGCTTCAATGCCAAGGACTGCTATCCAAGGGTGTTATGATCTTGCATGACAACGCATGTCCACACATCTCTGCCCACACTATGGACAAAAACTGCATTTTGAGGTGTTAAAGCATCCTCCCTATAGTCCTGATCTTGCTCCATCAAACTCTCACCTGTTTGGACCCCTGAAAGTAGTCCTTCAAGGATGAAGATTCACCTCTGATGAAGGAGTGGAGATAGTGGTGCATTTTTGCCTCGCAGCTCAGCCTAAAACATTTTTAATAGCAGAATACAAAAGCTTGTTGACAGATGGACAAAGTATATTGAAAAGCAAGGAGATTATGTAAAAAAAATGATTTATTTGTCTTTTTAAAAAGTTGATTAAAATAAATTTTACAGTCAGAGTGTGGATAATTTTTGACTCACCCTCGTATGCATATATATGTATATACATATTGTTGTTGTTATTGCTAAGTGTCATCTAGTTGGTTCCAACTCATAGCGATCCTATATAGGGTTTCTGAGGAGTGACTGGTGGGATTGAACCACTGACCTTGATGCCAACCCAACCCAAGCCAATCATCCTCATGGGATGTCATGCCAGGTTCTCACAGTAGGTCTGGCCTCAGGGATGACAATAACAACCACCATCAAAGTGATTCCGGTTCTGGGATACCACTCACCCAGGCTGAGAAAGTCCTTGATGGCAAATTAAATCTGATGTCACTCCTCAAGTGAGGAATACTGTTGCAGCTTTCCCGCAGAGTGAGCTCAGACACTGGAGGGTCTGCTCTCCCTCTTGGGGGGGAGTGCCTTCTTCATCTTGCTTAATGGTACCCCAGTGACCTCCAAAAGTGACTGAACCTCCGGACCAATGTAGCGCTCAGAGAAAATAGAGTCAGTCACACGGGTGTCCAAGCTGAGGCCTTGGCACCATGGCCTTCCCAAGCTAGGTTCAGAACGAACTTGACCCTCTCTCCTTTCATGTTAAGGTCAGACTTCAGAATCAGCATGTAAGTTGATTAGCTCACTAACATTCTTTTAAAGGAATGTAACAGCTGACATTAAGATAATCACAAAAGGTCGTATATTTTATCTCTCCATTGGTAAGGACCCTTCACCACTTTCAGGCAGCGGATGGGGAAGAGCATTATCATTCAGCACAGATGCAGGAAGTATGTAAATACTGCTCAGTATCCTGGCCCATGGTCAGTTCACAGTCTTCCATGATGAAAGGTGACCATCACATTCAGTGTTTGTGCCATTGAGCAAAGTGAGGTCATACTTCCCCTCCCGAGATGGAGACAAAAAGAGAAAATGTTTTCCTCCTTGATAAATTTGAATCGGTAATAAAACAGAATTTAGATTTTTGGTGAATAATTCATGTTTATCTACAAGAAGAAATAATGACTTTCATTATATTCTATCTCCTTCTTACTGAGTTCTGGAATCTGGTTTTCTGGACAGGAGCTTCAGAAACCCCCAAATTTTGTTTTCTGCTGCTAGTTTGCCTGATGATTGTCTCCTGAGAGTCCCACCCCCGTGTTCTCCACCACACCCCTCCCCACTAGATTCTCTCTGCTTTGCCAGAAGAGGCTAAGGTAAGAGAATTAAAGGTCTTATCTGACAGAACTGGTAGGATCAGACAGCCGTGCTACTTGGGATAGATGCCTGGAGATGACACTTCACTCCTGGACCCCTACCCTAAAACTACATCTTTTGACACAGGTCTTAGATTAACTGTTTATGGACCCCCTCAGTTAGGGACCTGGCAATATTCCTTTTACCCCTTTCCGCTGAGGTCTCCTTGTCCAGCACAGTAAGACCCAAGGACAAGGTCCTTGTGAAACAAGCCCACACTTTCTAGAGTTTCTACATTGACCTTTGTAGAAATGCAAGAGTTTCTCAAACATAGCCATCTCTCAGCTGCAGCAGGTTGCTCCAGTCAGCACCTTGCCTCAAGAATTTTCTCTTGACGCTGTGTCCTCCCAGTCATGAATCTCCAGCTCTCTTAGTGGGTGCTCAGCTTGGAGCTGTTTTCATTATACTTACAGGTGAGAGGAGAGCAGTGGGCTTCCTCTCACACTTTCACTAAAGAAACCCAATTGCCAACATCTGGTCTTTCATCTTCTCCCCACCTCCACCACCTGGTTTTTGTTTGTTTGTTTATTTGTTTAATTCACTTATTTTTTTTTTTTAATTGAAGTATAATTTGTGTACAGTAAAATTCACCCTTTTTCATGTAGCATTCCATGAGTTTTAATGAATGTAGACAGCAATATAACCACCACCATAATCAAGATGTAAGGAGTCCTGGTAGCTTAGTGGATTACAAACAAGGTCGGTAGTTCGAATCTAACAGTCACTCTGCAGGAGAAAGACGAGACTTTCTGCTCCCATAAAGATGTACAGCCTGGGAAACCCTATACAGGGTCGCGATGAGTCAGAACCAACTCGGTGGCACATAACCACCATTACCACCACAGTGAAGATACAGAACAGTTCCACCAACCTTCCAAAGCCCCTCTCCTGTCTGTAGTTAATGTGACCTCTGCGCTCCCAGTTCCCTCCACTCCTCTATCCGTTCATCCTATATGGTGACTTGTGTGTTGTTGTGATGCTAGAAGCTATGCTACCAGTGTTTTAAGTACCAGCGGGGTCACCTATGGTGGACAGGTTTCACTGGAGCTTCCAGACTAAGACAGACTAGGAAGAAGGAAAAGCAGACCACTTTTGAATAGTTAGTCACTGAAAACCTTATAAATAGCACCGGAACACTGTCTGATTTTTTATACAGGGTCGCTATGAGTTGAAACCAACTCGATGGCACTTAACACACATACCAACTCGTGTACAGGATTCCCTGGTGGTGCAAGCAAATAAGCTCTCCACTACTAACCAAAAGTTGGTGGTTCAAATCCAGCTGGAGGCACAGACAGGCCTGACAATCTGCTTCTAACTGGCAGCCTTGAAAACCCCATGAAGTCGTTCTGCTCTACATGCCTGGATCACTGTGAGTCAGAACTGACTTGAAGGCATCTGGCAACAACAAAAATGTACAAATTCAATTTTACTTGATAATGAACATTTTCCAAAGTGCTTTTATCAGTTTACACTTCTACCCACAGTGGAGACCTGGTGTGACTCTGTGGGTTAATGCGCCAGACTGCAAAGCCCTATGAACTGCAAGGTCAGTGGTTCAAGCTCATCATCTGCTCCTCAGAAACCCTATACAGGGTCGCTATGGGTCGGAACCAACTCTATGGCACTTAACAACAACAACCCCCACAGTGGGTGAATGAATGAATGTTCCCAGAGCTCCGTGTTTCCTGTGGTTGTTATTGTCAGGATTAATTCTCCACAATCATGTGTGAATGTCATGAAATCTCTATTATGATTTTAATCAGAGGTTGAGCCTCTTTTCATATGTTTATTGGTCATTCAAGTTTTTTCTTCTGTAAAGTGTCTGTTGAAGGCATTCAAATACTTTTCCCCCCCTTTGGATTATTTGTTTTTTCCTTATAAATGTGTAATAGTTATTTATATATCCTGGATACTTGTTCGTTAACAGTTATGTATGTCGAAAACATGTTCTCCCAATTTGTAGTTTGCCTTTTTTACCCTCTTGTTGATGGCTTTTGATTTACAGAGGTTTTTAATTATAATAAAGGCGAAATTGTCAATCTTCCCTTTATGTTTCGTGTTTTGTTGTGGGTCCAATTTAAGAAATCTTTCCTACCTCCTATTATCTTCTAAGAGCTTTATCATTTTGCCTTTCACATTAGTTGCTATAACCAATTATCCCAGCATCGTTTATTGAAAGGTTCAGCATTTCCCTAGTATTATAAGGTGACATCACTGTCCTACATTAACTGTTCACACCCATGTGGGGTTCTTCTGGAAAGCGGTTTCTCTGTTTTTGCCTTGTCTGTTTTTCTAGGTGTGTGTCAATACCTTGCTGTCTCAACTATAATGGTTTTATAATAGGTCTTGATGCCTGGTAGGGCAAGTAACCCTAGCTTATTCTTTCTTTCAAGGGTGTCTTGGTTACTGTTGGCCATTACGCTTTCATATAATCATTGCCTTAGCAGTGGGGATGTTGTTATTGTTAAATGTGGTCGAGTGGGTTCTGACTCATAGTGACCCTGTGTAGGGTTTCTGAGGCTGTAAACCTTTGTAAGAGCAGGAAGCCTCATGGTTCTCTAGCAGAACGACTGGTGGGCTTGAACCACTGACCTTGTGGTTAACAGTTCAGTTAGCAGAAGGAATAAACCCGCCTTATTCTAAAAGCTGCTCTAGGTGTACCTCAGTAAACCTGAAAGTCAGCCTCAAAGGATTCAAGTGACCCAATTAGCTACATGCCAGAGAAAGGCAAACGCTTTTTAAAAGAATCCAACAAAATACATCAGCCTACAACATAAAATTTCCAGAGTCTAACATCCAATAAGGAATTACCAGGCATGCAAGGGAGAAGGAGAACATGGTTAACTATTGGCATAAAAAACAACACAAACAAACAAAAAACAAGTAAAGAATAATAGAAACAGAACCAGAAGTGACAGAGATGATGGAATTATCAGAAAAGAATGATAAAGCAGTGATCATAAATATGCTCCATGTATTAAAAAATGTAGAAGAAAACATGAACACAATGAGGAAAGAATGGGACATATAAAAAGAGCACCAAATGGAACTTTTAGAATTCAAAAATATATAGATATTAAATTTAAAATATTTTGAATGGAATTTATAGCAGATTAAAGACCGCAAAAGAAAAATGCCAGAAACCATGAAGGAATAGAAAGTATTCAAAATGCAGAGGGAAAAGTATCAGAGCCTACAGAGCAACACCAAGAGGTCTAGTATACTTGCCTTGGAATTGGAGCCCCTGAGGAGACAGCTGGGGGATAAGATTTGAATAAATGATGGATTTCCCCACCTCCCCAAATTTAAAAACAAACTATAAACCAATGGAGCCAATAAATTCAATGAACGCCATACAGAGTAGGCATAAAGACAATCACATCATAGTACATCATACTCAAGCTGTGGAAAAGCAGTGATAAAAAGAAAAAAAATTATAAACAGCTGGGGAGAGGAAAGAAACTTTACATACAGAGGAACTAAGATAAGAATAGCATCTGGGACTAGATGGCAAAGTCAGTGGAACAACATCTTTAAATCACTGGAAATAAAGCAAAAATACAATTATCCTTCTATAATTTTATAGCCAGCAAAAAATATCTTTTAAAAATGAAAAAGACATAAAGACTTGTTTTTTTAGACATAACACAGCTGAAAGGAGTCATCATAAGCAAACCTGCTCTACAAAAAATAGTAAAAGTTCTTTAGGCAGAATAAAAATGGTATTTGATGGAATTTTTATCTATGGAAAGGAATGAAGAATGCCAGAAATGGTAAATATGTGCAAAAGTATAACATTTTTTTAACCACATGAAAAAAAATGATTGATGGTTTAAAGCAATAATAATAATTATTATATACATATATATTAAAAGATTTATAGTATATGCATACGTTGTTGTTGTTAAGTGCCGTTGAGTCAGTTCTAACATATGGCAACCATGCATAGGATTTCCAAGGAGTGGCTTGGTGAGTTTGAACTGCTGACCATGTGGTCCGGTACTTATTCTACATTGCTATACCAGGACTCCTAATATAAATTAAAGGTATGAAAAAAATAGCACAAGATTGGAAAGGGGCTATAGAAGTTTACTACTGTAAGGTTATGACATTAAATATGAAAAGAATTACTATTATTTGAGGACAGAAGTTGAATTTGCATATTAAAAATTCCAGAACATTCACTAAAACTAAATAAAACAAAGAGGTATCCTTAAAACAATGCAGTCCTGGTGTGGCACTGTGGGACTGGACTGCAAAGTCGCTTTGAACCACAAGGTCAGTGATTCAAGCTCACCAGCCGCTCCTCAGAAACCCTGTACAGGCTCTCTATAGGTTGGAAACAACATCCTTAAAACAATAGTGGAGGAAAATAGAATCATAATAACTATTCATATAATTCAAAAGAAGCCAGGCAAGAAGCAAAAGGAGAGGAGTGGTTGACTTTGCAGTCCAGGAGTGGAGGTCCCTGGGGCCATTAAGGGAGAAGAGCAAGAGCGCAGTGCGGGACCCTACCCAGATAAACAGTGACACCATAGATGGAGGCAAAGACGATGATGTGGAGAGATAGAGCAGCTGGGGACTCTAGATCCAGAGAGGGAGAGGGGCTGTGTGCTGACGGCTGAGGGGCAGGCTTGCAGGGTATACCCTTTGGTTGTTTGATGATGTATGGAGGGTATTGTAACCATGGCAATGAAATGATATACGATAGGATGGATGAATGTAAAGCTAATGTTCTCCCATGTAAGCTATCACTTAATTCACAATAAATTCACAATAAAATGTTAAAAAAAAAAAAAAAAGGCAGGCAAAGAGGTCAAAGGAACAAAGAAAGAATGGGACAAATAGATGCTAGATTATCATCGATCATTACATTAAATATAAATGGTCGGAACACTCCAACTAAAAGGCAGAAACTTTCAGATTGGGAATAAAAAGGAAATTCCAAAAATATATTATCTATAAGAAACCCCCTTAATTGCAAAGATACAGATTTATTTTATTTTTTCTCTAAGGAGCCCTGGTGGCACTGTAGGATAAGCCCAAGGTTAGCAGTTCAAACTTACCAGCTTTCTGCTCCCATCAAGATGTATAGACTCAGAAACCCTTTACAGTGTTGCTGTGAGGCAGAATTAACTCGAGAGCAGTGGTTTATTTGAGGGGAGTACTCTGTACTTTTCTGTACAGCTGAAAATTTCCATAATAAAATGTTTTAGAAAAAGTGAATGAAAATAATATTTATGAAAAATTGTAATGATATAGAAAATTGCTTATGATATGATGTTAAGATAAAATAAAAGTAGGAATCAAATTTTATATATGATTTGCAGTAATATGCAGTTGGGTCTTAATGTTGTTTTTAAAATAAATGCAGTAAAACCTGTGAAAACCAAAACCTGTTAGAGAAAAAAACTCAAGTAGTTTCCACTAATGCCAGGATAAGTGGTAAGGTGGCACCTTGTCAAAGGCAGAACACTCGGGAGGCCTGGAAAACAAGGCAGGCTCATCGGGTTCTGGGTATGAAGCACTCTCCATGGGCCAGGTCCTAGGGATGATGTTTTCTTCACACTATAACTATCTTCCCCCAAACAGCTTGACAACAATGAAGGTAAGACCTGAACCACAGACTCAGCCTAGTCCAAAACTCATGCTCTCTTTCTACATCAGGGGTTAACAAACTTTTCCAGTAAGGGGCCATTAAATCTTGAGTTTTTCAGTTTTTATCATAACTACTCACTATGCTGATATAGCAGGGATATAGTTATGGGTAGTACGTAACTGACTCTGCAACTGTGTTCCAATAAAACTTTACTTACAAACCACAAGTGGTGGGCCAGATTTGGCTGGTGGGCTATAGTTTGCCCACTCCTGCCCTACATGCTGCCTTTCAAGACACTCAATAAAGACAGATGTACAGAGATAACCAGAGCCTGGAAAATCGTGTTTAATTGTAATTCTATTCTTCATACTTTTCTGTATTTCCCAGATTCACCACCATGGTCATATGTTACTTTAATATATGTGTGTTTATTTTCTCTTGCAATTCTTTTTATTATTTCAGGAGGGAGGAAGGTATTCCATAAAGCATTTACACAGTTCACGTTGAAAAAGCACAATAGCTGCATTGTGAAGCATTCCCTTCCCACCTCTGTTTCAAACCACCTAGGTTTCTTCCCCAGAGATGACCAACGTTATTCCGTTCATTGTGTTCTTCCAGAGATATGTTATGCATGTGCAGCCACAGTAGCGTGGCCACTGTGTTGGACACATCTTCTTTTGTTCACATGGTTGTTGTTGTTGTTGTTGTTAAGAGCCGTTGAGTTGATTCCGACCCTGTATAGAGTTTCCAAGGAGTACTGGTGAGCTTGAACTGCTACCTTGCGATTCAAACAACTTTGCAGTCTGGCACATTAACCCACAGCACCACACCAGGACTCCCACAAATCAACTGCTAATGGAATTGGATTAAACCAAGATCATCTTCATCTGCAGGTTTATGGGCAATGAAGAACACAGAGCCTTCCAGCTGCAGGCACAGGTGGGTCTGGGCAGAGTTGATTTCAGGCAACTGTTAACAGATATGGGTCCAGTGAGTGACCTGAGAAGTCCAAGTACCTGCCTGTCCACAAGGCCCAGCTATATGTTCTGATCCTGGCTCCTGGGCCTGAATCACAGCTTTCCCTATCAAATTCAGGGATAAAATCTGGAAAATGAGCATGGAGGTTTTAGCAAATGAGATCTGATTCCTGGCTGACTCCACCGTGTGGTTGACGATCCATCTTTAAGCTGAAGACATCTTTCTGCAAATTCTCTGCAGCCAGATTTTGTGTGTATGTGTGAACCTGAGTGTTTGTTTCATTTCACATTCTTTGTATTTCACATTCTTAACCTTAATTGTTTCTTTATCTATTTGTGTTGCCCTTGAGTGGACGATGACCCCAACGTGTGCAGCGTGGAATTATTCTATAATTTTCAAGTCTGTGACCTTTTAGAAGCAGACTTCCAGGCTTACTTCTGAGACGCCTTTAGGTGGGTTTGAACTGTCAACCTTTCAGCTAGTGTTCGAACACTTAACCATTCGCACCACCCAGTGACTCCATTAGCTCTTTCTAAACATTTAAAATTCACTTATCCATCTATTTGTACTGGGTGTTTACCTTTACTGTAACCATATCTATGAACACTGTGGTGCCTACAAGGGGCAAACTTAGGAAAACATCTTAGACATCACCAAACACCTTGAGGGAAGTTGTTGCTGGGCCTGGAGGCTCAGGACTGTATTTTCAGGGGACACCATGGTCAATTGGCATAATATAGTCCACAAAGACATCCTACTTTTGTGGGTATTATGAGCAGTCATCAAAAATGCAGCTGTTGTTCTTTGTGTGGAGGAAAAAAGAGTGATGAAAACTGAAAGCACTTGGAACCAAATGATCCAATGGACTAATGAAACACATGAACATTGAACGTAGTGGTTACGAATCGGGCTGCGAATTGCAAGGTCAGCAATTCAAAGCTGCCAGCTGTTCTGCAGGAGAAAGATGAGGCTTTCTGCTCCCGTAAAGATCGACAGCCTCAGAAACCCTGTACAGGGTCGCTATGAGTCAGAACCGACTCCACGGCACATAACCACCACCAACCACTCAGAGACAAGAAAAACTAGAAGGTACCCAGCTACCACTCCCAACTGTTGCGAAGGGATCACATTAGAAAGTCCTAGATAAGAGTGGGAGAACATGTGGACCAAAACTCAAAATTGTAAGAAAGACCATGTTCACTGCTCAGAAAGAGAATGGAGCAACCCAAGACCACGGCCCTTGATCACCCTTCAGCTCTGGGACAAACTCACCTTTGTGGCTCAATTTTCAGCCAAGTGGTAGATAAGTAGAGAGGAGGGACACCGCCATCAGTGGGGTATGTTCACCATGGAATAGTCAACCATTCAAGATCAAAAGGGCAGCATTTGCCTAAGAACAAAATTCAGAAGAGTTGGGAAAGAGGGTGGGATGGGAATAGGAACAGCAAGGAGGAAACTGAATAACTGATGTTAAATGGAGAAGATTGCCATCACTGAAGTGAAACAAAGTGTATGACTTATTGTTTGTAAAACTGATGATCTGCTCTGTAAACCTTCACTCAATTCACAATAAAAAGTTAAAAAGGAAAGAAATGCTTACTGTGAATTTGCTTTGTGCTGGGTGTTTTGCTAAGTGTGAGCTGTGAGCAAGTCGGAAGAGATCGCCACTGTCCTGGATTTCACACTGTCACAGAGTAAGCAAGCAGGCGATTAGCAAGCAAACAGCACTAACATAGCAAGCTCAGGTAGGGAGGAGTACTAAGAAGAAGGTAAAACAGGATAATACCATTGTGTTGATTCTGATTCATTGCAATCCTGTATAGCTTTCCCCAGGCTGTATTTCTTGACTGGAGCAGTAGGTTTCGTCTTTCTCCTGTGGAGTCACTGGTGGGTTTAAACTGCCAATCTTGCCAGTTAGCAGTCCAGTGCTTATCTTATAGCACCACCAGAGCGCCTTCATTTGGGGATGTTGTTGTTGTTAAGTGCCATTGAGAGGAGTGGCTAGGGGTTTGAACTGCCAACCTAGTGGTTAACAGCCCAGTGCTTATCTTATAGCACCACCAGAGTGCCTTAATTTGGGGATAGATGGGAAATATTTTAGATTTTGTTGTGAAGCTTTTCTTCCCCTTAGACTTTCAGGACAGTTGAAGATAGGGAGAATATTTTATACCTCAAGGGAGCCACCTTATAATTTAAATAATCACCTCTTTAAAGTATCTTTTTGGCAAGGTGATTTTCTTTTAATGTCAGTTTTTCTTAAAATAGAGCTGCCCTTTAGAAAAGAATTATAGAAATTCAGAATCCATTCATTCATTCATTTAGCAAATACATTTTGTCCTCGAGCACTGTTCGAGCACTGTTTCTATGTGTAGTAGGCAAAACAGGTGAGGCTCTGCCTGGATGGAGTTTCTAGATAATATTCTAGTAAAGAAATACATAGAAGATCATTTCATATATTATTAACCATTTTTAGGCAATGAGTTGTCAGGCCTGGGGACTCAGGACCATAGTCTCCCGGGACCCCATGGTCAATTGGCATATCATAGTCTACAAAGACAATGGGCTAAAGCCTACGTTGCTGAGTTTCTGTTGTTAATGCCATCGAGTCCATTCCGATTCATAGCAACCCTGTCTACAGTTTCTGAGGTTATATATCTTCACAGAAGCAGAAAGTTTCATCTTTCTCCTGTGGAGAAGTTGGCAGGCTTGAACTATGGACCTTGTGGTTTGCAGCCCAGTGCTTATTATATGGAGCCACTGTGCTACCTTGGTGAGGCGTGTCTGGGATCTTAAAAAGTCATGAGCAGCCATCTAAGGTGCAGCTATTGGTCTCTCCATGTGGGGAAGAAAGAAGAGTGAGGAGAACTGAAGTTGCTTGGAATCAGTGAGTCGGATGGAGCGTATGAACATCAGTCTCCATGACTCTGAGACCTGAAGAACTAGGCGGTACCCAGCTACCACTAACAACTTCTCTGAAAAGAAAGGGATCCCATTAGAAGGTCCTGGATAGAGTGGGAGAAAATGTGGAACGAAATCAAAATCATTTTCTAAAAAAGGACTAGACTTACTGGTCAGAAAGAGACTGGAGGAACTTTAGGCCATGACACTTGACCACCATTCAGGTCTGGAAAGGAACTCACCCCCCACGGCCCAACTTTCAGTCAAACAGTAGATAGATATATAGAGCGGACAACAACCTAGGTAAGGTATGCTCACCATGGAACTGTCAATCATTCAAAATCAAAAAGCAGGATAATGGTTGTTCTAAGGAGGGGATTGCAATCATTGAGATGAAACAAAGTGTATGATTTGTTGAATGTAAACTGATGTTCTTGATTGTAAATCTCCACTTAATTCACAACAAAAAGTTCTTCAAAAAAGTAAAAAAAAAAAAAAAAAGATCATTTCAAGTGGTGTACGGTTCTGAGAAGGAAATAAATACGGTGATGAATGAAAAAGCAAAGGGTGGGGAGGCAACTTGAGGTTGGTCAGGGAAGACTTGTGAAAGGAAGTAGTGTCTGAACTAAGATCTGAAGAATTGCAAGGCGACACCCATACAGCGAGTGGAGAAAGAACGTTCTAGGCAGAAAGAACAGCATATGCAAAGAGCCTGAGGCAGAAAATGCCTCCTCTTATGAGAAATGGTGGAGGATGGTGGCTGGATATGATGTTAGACAAGCAGGCAAAGATGAGATCATGGAGGGCCTTTTAGGACTCGGCAGCTGGAAGCCATTGAAGGAGAGAGTCAGGTTCCGACTTGTACCCTTTAAAGACTTCTTTGGCAACCTGAGGGATGCCAGAGCAGCACCATCAATTAAATACTTGACTACTAACCCTATAAGGAGCTCTGGTAGCGTAGTGGTTGTGAATCGGGCTGCGAACCTTAAGGTCAGCGGTTCGAAACTACCAGCCTCTCTGCAGGAGAAAGATGAGGCTTTCTACTCCCATAAAGATTTACACCCTCGGAAACCCTGTACAGGGTCGTTATGGGTTGGAACCAACTCGACGGCACTTAACAACAACAACTAACCCTATAACTGGGTTGTTATGAGTCAGAACTGACTCAATAGTACCTGACAGCAACAAGTAATCCAAAGGTTGGAGTTCCAAGTCCAGCCAGAGGCACCTTAGTACAAAGGCCTGGCAGCTTACTTCCAAAAGATGGCAGCCTTGAGGATTCCATGGAACACAGCTCTACGCTTCACACACAGGGTCATTAGGAGTTCAGGTCAACTTGATGGTGACTGCTGTGGTTTTTGTTGTTGTTGTTTGGCTACTGTGAGGGAAACATTGTCTGGGGAATTCCAGAGCACAAGTTAGAGGGCGAATTAGTCTATGAGTCAGTTTTCCTTTGTGAAAATTCAACCTCTGAAAGAAGCCAACTAACAAAAGCTACATAGGACACGATACAAAGAGGGAGGGTCAAGTCCAGAGAAGTTCAGTGATTAAGTGATGGTGCCAGAAAGATCCGGAAACAGGATGAGGGGTCATGATACAATCCAGAGAGGTTTACAGAGGTAAACACTATTTACTTTAATCCCCTCTGTTTTGCTTCAAGGAGCTCTGGTGATGCAATGGTTTAAGTGCTTGGCTGCTAGCTGAAAGATCAGTGGAACGAATCCCCTAGTGGCTCTGTGAAAAGTAGACCTGGTGATCCATTCTTAACAAACCTTATGGGGCAGTTCAACTCTTTTATGCAGGGTCGCTATGAGTCAGAACCAACTTAGTAGCAAACAACAAAAACAGCTATTTTGCTCCAATTTGGTAAAGGGAGAGTTTCAACCATGTGTAAGCAGTCCAAATGCCTTACCAACCTGCCTACCCACCCATTCCCTACCCCCCAAAAGCCACCCAGAGCGTGTATGCCTGCATTCTCCACAATCATTTCTCTGTATTACAGCTCTTGTCATCTTACATTATTCATGAATAACTAATCAACCAAACACAAACCCACTGATGAAAAAAACCCCACATATTGGTTCTAGGATGTGAACAGGGTAAAGAGTCACATTAATTTTACTGGTAAATAGCAAAATGGGAAGCAAACAAGAGGAATGTTAAGACAAGTTCAGTGTTTCTGAATATTTCTGAGAAAAGGAAAAAGAAACTTCCCAGGCAACAAGAGCAAGGGGAGGGAAAGAGTGATGCTGACCAATGTGGGCGAGCTCTCCAACCACTGGTTTCCTTCTGGCATTTATATATGAACTGAAGGAACAACATCCAGTCAGACCCACTGGCCATTTAAACCAGCCAAACAATTAATAAAATAATTGATCTTTCACTTTGACCTGAACATACCAGGGAGCTTCAAAGAGTTTGTGGAAAACTGAAATTAAAAAGGTAATGGAATTTTTTCCGGGAACTTCTTAACATCCCCTCACATAAACTTTAGTCTTAACTCGCCAACCCATGTTGAGGCAAGCTCTTACAGTCTTACTCTTTTGGGATTTCCATTATGCCAAACTCATCCTTCCACAAACTTCCTAAATGTGGTCATTTCTGCTGCTGTCTACTGTCTTTGCATCCCCGAAGTCTGTCTCTGTTGTGATCATTTTCCTGAAACTTCTTTCTTGACCACTAAGGATGAACTCCTAAGGTGCACATCCAGCAAATCCTCCTTGACTTCCTGAAGGCATCTGACATGGTTGAGGTTTTTCATTGTCTAACTTGTCTGGTCAAATGTCTTCTCTTTTCTCTTACCTCCAGCAATTCTTTTCTTCCTCCTTCTGGGCTTGAAAGTCCTCATTCCACAAAGACTCTGGTTTTCTCTCTTTCTACTCTTTCCCTATAAGAAATTAATTGCATCTCGTTTCATATCAATGCATGTATTTATCAACATCAGTCATATTTTATGCAAAGTACCTATTTCTGGACCTGTCTCTCCAACTAGACTTCAAGCTCCTCACAGTTTACTTCACTGGATTCCTCCGAGCCTGGCACAGAGCCGAGCACTCAGTAGATGCTCCGACCACATCAGTTGGACTGAACAGATGTGATCCTTCAAACTATACTTTCAGGAAGATTATGTAGAAGGTATTATCCCCATCATGTAGAGAGGAGACCCCAAAGCTCAGAATGATTAAATAAATATTGACCACATTATTCCTGACCCTGGCGCTGGAGGGTCTGTGTTGTCAGTATAGAAATCATTCAGACATTGCCAACTGTAAAGGAACTGTCAGGGTAACCTCCATGCTGTCTAAATCCCAACATCCAATCGTTTCCAAGTTCTTCTGAACAGGCTTGAATCTGCCAATGTTGCTCTTAAAATATAGCCTGCAGGACTGAGCATAAAACTGCATGTGGCCTGACCCGCCAGCACGCACTGGGATTATTGCTTTCCTCCTTCTACACTGTGCTGTTCTATTAATAGAGCCGAAGATTGCATTAGGGTTCTCAACAGCCTCCTTGTGCTGTAGGTTCGCATCAAGCTTGTGATCAGCTAACCCCCCGGGTCTTTCTTGTGAGCGCCTTCTGTTAAGCCAGGCCTCCCCATCAGCCACTTGGGAAATTGATTTTTCTGGATGTTCCTGATTATGTGTGACCCAGTCTAAAGAATGCAAAACCAGGCCATGCCCTCCTTTTTCATGTGGCTTTTGCTGACTGGGTCACGGGGTTCTGAGGACCTATTGAGCACCAGAGGTGTGACTAGCCACTGTTTAGAGGCCCTTCAGCATCCTCAAATGCACAAAAGGAAGAAGAGACTGATGAGAAGAATTTTCTGGTTCATTTCAAATTATCCTTATGTTCATTCTGACTTCTCTTGAATTAGGGTCCTTTTGTTGATCTTGTTCTAATTCTGGGTGTTTATACACAGAGCCTCTTGTTTCCCCCCACCCATGGACATAGTCACCCTATTACTTCTTGTGCTGTCTCCAAGCAGTATTATTTTTAGCCTGAGTGTCTTAGTCAGCAATTTGCTTTCCAGTCTATCCTCTATAGCGTGTTCCCATCTAGTCTTTTCTTCTTTTCCCCCATCTCTCTGTATGTGTTTGGCTATATAGATTTGATTTTGACCTATTCCAATTCCCCCTTCAGAGGTGACCGTGCTTTCTCCCATTGCTCCTTCCTTTCCTTGAATTTGTTTTCTCGACCACTTTGAATGAGTTGATTGGCAATTGTGGAAATTTCCGTATGGTCTATTGTGGTGAGTCTTGGCTTCAACTTCAGGAAACCTCTAGATCTGTGGAGGTTCAGTCTCTGAAGGCGGTAACACTAGAGCCCTGCAGGGAGATACAGCTTGTCTTTGCTCCGCCAGTAGAGGGAACCAAAATATGTGGGCACAAACAGGCATTCTCACTCTTTACCAGGAGAGGGCGCTCGTGCCCACTGTCCTCCAAACATGCACAAAGATTTTGTTCTTTTGGCTTTATGAAGACCCTCACATGATGAGCTGACACAACAGTCACACTATGTATTGCTGCTTTGACCACCTCCAGTAGTTTACACCGTCAATATGGTTCTTGTGCTGTTATATAGGTAATACAATGCAAACAGTAATGAGAAAAGAAATGTTTAAAACCAGACCCAATAGCGGCCTGGTTTGTGGTGGTTCCTGGGCACATTGACAAACTAATGGGCTGTGAGACGAGGCAGTGGTGATGACTGGGGATGTTTGTTTGAAGTTCACAAATGTTAACTGGTAGAGTGTGGGGGTGTGTGTGTGCGGAGGGGCCCTGCCTAGTTCCAGCTGTGACATTTAGATGTCTGCTCCCCAAGACAAGTCGTAGGTGGGATGGGGCAAGGTCCCAAGTGGGTGTGGAGCCATAAGGGAAGGTGACAGAGGCACCAGTCAACCGTTTCCAGGTAGAGTTAAAATGGGTAGCCATTTTCTACCGGGGGCTCTGGCACCTTTCATCAAGACTAACTGGTGACTGATTAGAAAAGAAGAAATGGAAGATTATGCCTGACAGGCCAGAGGAGAAAATGGTTTCCAGGTGGAAAGAAGCTGACAGCAGCTCTGGCTCTTAGGCAGCTACTCCATTAGCACCACTTTGGCCCACCGTCCCGGCAGCACTAGGAGGCAAAGGGCTCCTCGCTGCCAAGTGGTAAGAAGGGGTCCTATTTACCTATCTGCAAAAGAATAATGCTGACAGAATGACACTCAGTGGTTAAACACTTTACAGGAGAAGCGGGAGCAGCCCTGGAATGTTTTAAAAGAGAATAAACTTTCTGTTTAATTCCTGAGGCTTATTTATGCCTCCCATCCTAGTGTACTGGACTGCAATGTCAGTGGTTCAAACCCACCAGCTGCTATGCCTCGGATACTCTATACAGGGTCCTTATGAATGGGAACTGACTCAACAGCCCTTAACAACAACAGTGTTGTTGTTGGGGTCCTAGTGTGGCGCTGTAGGATAAGCACTAGACTGAAAGGTTGGTTTGAACCATAAGGTCGACTGTTCAAACCTACCAGCTGCTGCTTCTCTGATACCCTATACAGGGACAGCACTTAACAACAACAACAACAACAACGGCATTACTTAACACCATGTTGTTAAGTGTCCCTGAGTAGATTTCTACCTCATGGTGACCCCATGTGGCAAAGTAGAAGAACTGCCCCACAAGGTTTGCTTTTCTAGTCTGTGATTTGTACAGAAGCGGATCACCAGCTCTTTCTCCTGCAGAGTGGCTAGGTAGGTTTGAACTACCAACCTTTCAGATCACAGCTGTATGCCTAACTGTTGTGCCACGAGGGGTTCTTTAAGTCTTCCACAGTCATGCTGATATCAGAACAGAATCATGGGCAGGAAGGGGACTAACCAGACTGACAGGGTGACCCCTGCGTGAAGCTGACACCTGGTGGGGCTGGAGCCAGCCTCACCCTCAGCCCCCAGCTACTGTCTGCCCACCTTTTGCAACTCCCGGAGACAAAAGCTTTCCAGTCCCTGTGTCTGTGGCACCTAGAAGGTCCTCTGTGTGGCCGCTCAGTAAACAGTACCCACTGATCAAGACTACTCAGCCAGATTTGTACACAGCATTTCCCTGGTTGGCTGTGATCAGTTTGAGCTGGACAGAAGGAAAGAGGAAGGCAGGAGGGAATCAGAAGGAGAAAAACTCATTACCACAACACTAGATTTCTAGCTGGGTCAAATTTGTAAATGAAAAAGCAAGAAAAAAAGTGCATGTTTTAGGTGAACTTTCAGGGTCCTTGTGTGACAATGTAGGATAAACACTGGATTGTTAGCTCCAAGGTTTATGGCTCAAACCCACCTTCCACTCCTCAGAAACTCTAAACAGGGTCGCTATGAGTCGGAATCAACTCGAAGGCCCTTGACAACAATACCTGCCTCTTAAGGAGATTTTCACATTTCCCTTCCTAATTTGAAAAAAATATAAAGCAAAAAAACAAAATAAATCTTCTCCTGTATTTCAATCAAATGGATCTTCGTGTCTCTGAAGATCTGAGAAGGAGTTCTGGTGATACAATGGTGAAGCACTTGGCTGCTCACTAAAAGGTTGCTGGGTTTGAACTTAGTCAGCAGCTCTGTGGAGCCTGACAAATGTGTTCTCATAAAGATTTTGACCTAGGAAACCATGTGGGACAGTTCTACTCTGTCGTTCATTCTTGTTGTTTAGTGCCATCGACTCCATTCCAACTCATAGTAAGCTTCTTATGGTTTCTGAGGAGCAGCTGGTGGATTTGAACTGCCAACCTTGAAGTCCAAATGACCTTACGGTCCAGCGCATTATCCTACAGCGCCACACCAAGACTCATGGAGAGTACTTATGAGTGTAAATGAACTCGACAGAACACAACAACAACAAAGCTGTGAAACAATCTAGGGGTAAACCAATTATATATAAAGGTATTTGTAAGTTAGATCAATAAAGTGTGTTTGAAAAATAAAATTTCACTTTCTCTCAGCCTCCTGCCTTCTATAGAAGAGGCTACCTTTTTTATCATGTTTTTACATTTGCCATATGTTTTTACAGCTCCAGTTATGACTCTTAGAAAGATGCCATCCTGGCTTCCTTACGAGGGGGCTTCAAAAAGTTGTGCGAAAATTCCGTTATCTTTCAATTCCATTTTTCGACCAACTTTTTGAAGCCCCTTCATATATTACACAAGCCCAGAGGAAGGACCAAGTTAGGATCTGTACCCACAAACTTATTTTCTGTTTTTAGACGAAAACAAACTAACTTCAAATATAAAAGCATGCTCCATACTCACAGTTTTTAAGGAAAGAAAGCTGTTCTTGGTTTACATAAGGGCAATCCACAAACTTATTACTTTGAGATATGGAATTTACACTTGGTTAAATTTTCCTGAATAGAAAAGACTAAGTCATTTCACTAAATATTTGCTAGTAAAAATATGGTTTGCTTTTTTGAGTGCTAAGTTAGTCACATCTGTTCTTAAAGTAAGACTTGTGAGGTTGTTGTTGTTAAATGCTGTCAACTCCATTATGACTCATCACGACCCTGTTTAGGGTTTCTGGTTAGTGGGTTTGAATCGCCGGCCAAGGCTATCGGCCTTGCTATAGGACCACACCAAGACTCCCAAGGCTTGTGAGACTACGGAAGACAGAGAGGTGAACAGACTGTTTAATAAAGGGAGGTTTCAATATCAAAAAGTAAACAAAGTGCATTGTGTGAAAAAGAGCAAGTTTAAATTAATCTTGCTTTTCCAATTTGAAAACATGCTCACGGTTGTTAGTAACGGAGTCAAGACATTTAAATCATATATATGTACTTTTGTATCTTGACAGTGACCTTTTATAAGTGTGCAGAGGGAATAGGAGATGAGCCAAGCGAGGATCCAGAAAGAGCATTTCAAGTAATTGAATATGAAATGTGTGGCAATCTGATAACATTAATAATACGCGATCACTACTTTATATCTAATATGCAGTTCATTTGGTCCGAGTCTAACGAAAGGACTCTAGACATGCTTCTCACCGTGTGCACTATAAGCAACTCTCGTTGTGAAATTTGAAGTATCCCTGTATTAGTTATTTCTGCTATATAACGAAATTGAGTGGCTTCAAACAAGCCTGCATTAGCTTGTTACCAGTTTCAGAGGGTCAGGAATCAGGGCATCCAAGAGGTTGGGGTTGAGACATTGGCTCGTCATCTGAAGGCATGATGGGGACCAGGGCCTTGATTCTCAGCGGACTCACATACATTCCTGGCAAGTTAGTTGAGGTTATTGGAGGAGACCTCAGTTCTTCTCCATGTGGGACTTTCTGGGGAGCTACTGAGTGTCCTCCTAGAGAGGCAGCTGGTTTCCCCAAAACAAGTGATCAGAGAGAGAGCATGGCACAGCGGAAGTCCACAATGTCTTTACGCGTTGTTGTTTTCTCTGCTCATTACAAACCAGGTACTAAGAACAATCCTCCCTCAATGGTGGTTGTTGTCACGTCTATTCAGATTCATAGTGATCCTCTAGGACAAAGTAGAATTGGCCCTTAGGGTTTCCATGGCTGAAAAGCTTTATGGCAACAGAAATGCCACATCTTTCTCCCAAGGAGTGGCTGATGGGTTCAAACCACTCACATCTCAGTCAGCAGCCGAGCACTTCACACTGTGTACTTAACCTCCTGTCCACTCCATGGGTGTGAAATTAGGTGTCACCTCTTAGGAAGTAGTACAAAATTTACAGACATATTATTAAACCACCATGATACAATTGGGCAGTTGAGACCGGTGGTGGCTGACCTGCTCAAAGTCCCCTAGTTTCTAGTACAACCCCCCATGGAAGGCAGCAGGCCTTTTTATTACCCCTCTGCAATACCATATGGAGTCCTAGTGTGGCGCTGTGGGTTAATGTGCTGGACTGCAAAGTTGGTTTGCATTGCAAGGTTAGCAGTTCAAGTTCATTAGTTGCTCCTAGAAAACCCTATACAGGATCGCTATGGGTCAGAACCGACTTGACGGCACTTAACAATATACCATCCATACACAGAGCAAAACACAAAGCCCCACATGCCTGAAGGCACTGCACACAAATCCAACCTGCCTCTTAAGATTTTCCAAGATCTTCAAAAAAAAAAAAAAAAACCATCAGGAGGCTTTTTGTTTTGAAATGGATGAAATGTACACTGGATTACAAGGTAGGAATCAGCTTTCCTCTAAATCAG
>NW_006408525.1:12101619-12109474 GCF_000296735.1 Chrysochloris asiatica | reverse complement strand
CAGAGAAAAAGAGGAAGATCCCCAGTGAGATGGATTGTCCAAGTGGCAGCATCAATGGACTCAAGCGTGGCACCAGTAGTGTGGTTGGCCGAGGATCGGGCTGTGTTTTGTTCTATTGTGCATAGGGTCGCTCTGAGTCGGTACCAACTCGATGGCACCTAACAACAACAAAGGACAATGCCTAGAGCAAATATACATGACAATTTCAGGAAAGTGGGACTTTGGAAAAACCATATGATGGAAATCAAACCAGGGTCTTTAACAAAAATAGTAGGCCTTTGCGGTTTATGAAAGATATCACATTAGTTCTCACACCATGACTCCACTAAAAGAATATAAATCGAGTGTTTTCTAACCAGTCAAGTGGTTTATTTAGGAAGTAACAGTATACGGCTCAGGCTCAGAATCAGAATCCGGAAGCATGTAGGCAAAACATCCCTTCTTCAGTGTAGGACAGCCTCTTAGCAACTCTAGGCCTCCTCAGGACAGGCTCTTCTTGGCCTTGCCATCTGTCATCACTGGTTCTGCCACTGAACCCCTTCTAAGCCTGTTGCCACCTTCAGTGTTACAGCCTTTGACCCATGTTACAGCTCTTTCGGGAAGTTCCTTGCCTCCTTTATGTTTTGTTTCTCTTCTTTCTGCATCTTTTTAGCTTTTTTCTGTTTGAAAAACCTCTGTGGGGCTGGTTGCTTATATACATAACCCTTTATAAATTTCAAGGCGTGGCCACTCCCAGTGGGAGGCCACAAACTGACTGACTAATCCCCTCTTCGTAAGCTATAGACACTGCATTTGCATATTCTTTTGACCAACTCAGGCAAGATACATACCAATTACAGGTCAGTTCAGTCCACAACTAGACAAAAATTATCAAACCCAGAAAATATTTATCAACCTGGACAAAACAAAACACATTTTGTACCCTCTGGGGTAGAAAACTAAGGCAAAGATGACTCCTCCAAGCTTGGAGGAAATCTCTCAAGCTGTGTTACCAAAGAACCGAGGCAAAAGGCCACATAAAGGAACTTGTTTTACCACCATATCACATATGAAGGGACTTCAAATGTTTATGGGAAAACGGAATTAAAATATAATGAAAAATTTCCACAAATATTTTGAAGTCCCCTTGTATACTTATGTAAATTTAAGACTTTATCTTTTTACAGATGTATAATTGATTGACAGAAATTACAATAATCAGTTGTGTACCCTTTTCCTCAATCAATGCAATACTTCTATCTCCATTAATCCCTCCACGCATATTCCTTCCTCCCCCAGTCCCACCCATACATTTTGTTCTTTAAACATTTGTCTTTTCTTGTCTTTTTATGGAAGTCAGGTCATACTATATTTGTCATTTTGTGATTGACTGATTTCCCTCAGCATAATGTCTTCCAGCTTCATCTATATGACAACATGTATCAAGACTCCACTTGTCATCCTGGCTGAGTAGTAGTATTCCATTGGATGCATATACCGTATTTTGTTTATCCATTCACCTGTTAGTAGGCAGTTAGGTTATTTTCACCTTCTGGTATTTGTGAATAATGCTGCAATGAATTGTGGGTCCAAGTCTTTCTTTGAGTCCCTGCTTTCAAGTCTTTGGGGTATAGACACAGAATTTATGAATTCCAATAGAGAGAAATGAAGAAAGAGAGAATGAAGGATTCTTGGTCAATTCAATAGAAGGTAAGAAACAAAAATGTTTACAGAAAATAGTGTAAATAAAATCTGCAAAGTAAGATGGAAGAGATACATTCCAAAATAGCAGATATCAGCTTAATATAATAACATTTCATTATATTTTATTTCCAATAGGCTTTCTTATCCATTAGTAGTGGTAATGCAACTTGGGATACTACTTTGTATATACCTTGGCATTACTTTGTAAAGTTTTATATTCACTCCAAAATAAAAATTCTTACCTATGTACTTCAGAAATATTCATGACAACACTGTTAGTTAAGTAATGAAAAACCTGGAGACAACTCAAAGGCCCATTGACAAGAGAATAAAATGGACATTTTAAAGTATGGCTTAGCCACACGATAAGGAGCTCTGGTAGCGTAGTGGTTACGAATCGGGCTGCGAACCTCAAGGTCAGCAGTTTGAAATTACCAGCTGTTCCATGGGAGAAAGATGAGGCATTCTACTCCCATAAAGATTTACAGTCTCGGAAACCCTGTACAGGGTCGCTGTGAGTTGGAACCGACTCCATGGCACATAACCACCACCGCCAGTCACACAATGGAGTATTATATAATTATGAAAAAGAGTGTACTGCAACCAGATGTAACAGATATCATGTTGAGTAAAAAAAAAAATTAATAAATAATCCTCAGAAATTTTTCATAAAGTTTTTTTTTAATGTTTTATTGTGAATTATGTGATAGTTTACATGAGAGAACATTAGCTTTACATTCATCCTATCGTATATCATTTCATTGCCACGGTTACAAACCCTTTCATGCATCATCAACCAACCAAACCTGTCATAAAGTTTTAAAACAACTAAACGGAAACAGTTTATTTAGTTATTGGTGTGGCACTGTGGGTTAATGCATGGGACTGCAGGGTTAGTTTGAACTGCAAGGTGGGCAGTTTAAGCTCACCAGCCACTCCTCAGAAACCCTATCCATGGTCACTGTGGGTTGGAACCGACTCCATGGCACTTAACAACAACAACAATGTGTGGTTAAACTATTTTTGAAAACTGGAGGACTAATAAATGCAAGATTCAGATTGGTGGTTATTTCAGATGGGGACTGGGGTAGGGAAGGAGCATGTAAGTATCTATAAGTCACGGTCACTGTTTTAGGTGTCTCATTGGGTAGTAGGTTTACAAGTGTTCATATCATCAAAAATAATCAAAATAAAATAGAATAAGGTCACATTGTGATTAACACATTTTTGTACCACAAAGTTTAAAAATAAATAAATAAAAGAAATCACAATAAATGTAAATGGAGTCAACCTACTAGTTAAAGAGCAATAAAGTAAATGAATGAGATCTGGCTAAATGCTGTTTACAAAATTGTTGTTGTTAGGTACCATGGAGTCGGTGCATAGCGACCCTATACACAACAGAAGGAAACACTGCCTGGTCCTGGGCCAACCTCACAATTGTTGTTACGTTTGAGTCTGTCCATGCTGCCATCGTGACAATCCATTTCCTTGGGGGTCTTCCTTTTTTTTTCCGACCCTCCATTTTACCAAACATGATATCCTTCTCCAGCGACTGGTCCCTCCTGACAATAGGTCTGAAGTATAAAAGAAAGTTTACAGGATACTCATCTGAAATTTAAGGAGCTCTGGTAGTGTAGTGGTTACAAATCGGGCTGTGAACCACAAGGTTAGCAGTTGGAAACTACCAGCTCTTACCGCAGGAGAAAGATGAGGCTTTCTGCTACCATAAAGATTTACAGCCTCAGAAACCCTGTACAGGGTCGCTATGTTGGAACCGACTCCATAGCATACAACCACCACCACCTGAAATTTAAGGATATAGAAAGGTTGGAAGTAAACAGTTGGAGAAAAAAAAAGATACACCAGACAAATGTTAACAACAAAAATATTTACCTTAGGCAAAGTAAATTTTAAAACAAAAAGCATTAGGGACAGAGGTCATCTGTATATATACATGTTGTTGCTGTTGTTAATTGCTGTAAAGTCAGTTCCGACTTATAGTGACCCTGTATAGGGTTTCTGAGGAGCAGCTGGTGAGCTTGAACCACCAACCTTGTGATTAGCAGTCCAGTGCTGATCCTACAGTGCCACACCAGGATATATTAGGAAAATATAGTAATTCTAAGCACCCAATTTGTATGCACCTAATAACATAACGTCAAAGTGTGTGAAGCAAAAAGATAAATAAAATTAAAAATAGAAAAATGCACAGTCATAGTGGGAGATTTCATCATCGCTTCTCCATGTACCCATACTTAACAACAACAACAACATATGCATGTGAAAGTTGGACAATGAATAAGAAAGAATGTAGAACTGCTGCATTTGGATTATAATGTTGGAGAAGAATACTGAAAGTACTGGGGACTGCCAGAAGAACAATCAAAACTGTGTTGGAAGAGGTATAGCCAGAATCTTCCTTAGAAGTCAGCATGGTGAGACTTCATCTCTCACACTTTGGCCATGTTATCAGGCGGGAGGAATCCTTGGAAAGGGACATCATGGTAAAGTGGAGGGTCAGTGAAAAAGAGGAAGACCCCCCAGTGAGATGGTTTGGCACAGTGGCAGCAGTAATGGGCTCAAATATAACAACAATTGTGCACATGGCACAAGACCAGGCAGTGTCTTGTTCTGTTGTACATAGGGATGCTGTAAGTTGGGACCAACTTTATGGCGCCTAACAACAACAAAGACCCAGGTAACATTTCTGGACAATGCACTTTGGGAGCATGTCTACCACTCATCTGTTAATGGAGTGTTGCTATGGTACTAAACAGGTACAATGGAACTTCCAGACTAGGACAGACTAGGAAGAAATGCCTGTTGACCTGCTTCCAAAAATTAACCAATGAAAAACCCACAAATCACAACAGTCCAATCTGCAACTGATCAGGGGATGGTATGTTGCTGTTGTCAAGTGCTGGTGAGTCGGTTGCGACTCATAGCGACCCTGTATAGGGTTTCCAAGGAGCAGCTGGTGCGCTTGAACCACCGACCTTGCAGTTCAAATGACTTGCAGTCTGATGCATTAGCCCACAGTGCCACACCAGGACTCCATTAGATTACTAACATTAAATTAGTGGACTGGAAAAGAAATACATAATAATAAAATACTATTATAAATAGGCGTCCTGGTGTGGCACTGTAGGATAAGTACTGGACTGCTAACGAAAAGGTCAATGGTTCAAACCCATCAGTCGCTCCTTGGAAACCCTATACAAGGTCACTATGAGTTGGATCTGACAGGACAGCACTTAACAACATTACAAATATTGTGGTGCAAAGGGACAGTGTGAGGGAATGTTTGGGGAGGATGAAACTGTTCTGCATCTTGATCATGATGGTGGTCACACAAGTCTATGCATTTGTCAAAACTCATAGGATTGTAGGACAAGAAGAGTAAATTGCACTGTATGTACATTAAAAGGAAGTAAGTAAGAAATCATGTAGTAAGGGGGATTAAGATCTAGTTTTCTCTAGGTCACTGACATTGTCGCTGCTGCATTGGACCCCTCTCAGGGTTTTAATTCGGTTCAGTGTCAGTGCCCACTTCCCACTCCTTTTGTGAAGGACAGAATAAATATTTGTGCAGCAGAGTCAAAGATCATTGGACTGAGGGCCAGAACCCACTTAGGTACCCACTGAGAGGGATGGGTGTAGCCTGGTGAACTTCTCTGGGAACCTGATGTAAGATGAGGGGGTTGGCTCAGGAAAGGCATTTTTACCTCTGATGGCCTGTGGTTCTATTGTAAAAACCCACAGCACAATCCAATTAGCTCTGTTGTCTGCATTTTGTTGTTGACAATAATCATAATAAACAATTACCACAATAACAACTGGCTCTTCCAGACATGAGACTCTAATGATTTGGAAAGCAACTTCAAAGTGCAGGGTAATACTTGGATTTGTGGTTTAAGGCCTTAAAGTGTCTTCTAAAAATCATATTAAGTAATGGTTGATAATAAACCTGATCCATCTAGGTTTGCAATGGAAGAGGGGCTTTTACAACGTCTGTTCACTTCAACTCCTCACTCCCACCTCATCCACCTAGGGAGGAGTTATAATCTCCATTTAGTGGACAGAGAGATTGAGGGTGTTGTCACCCAAAGCTATGATTGGTGTTGTTGTTATGTGCCGTCCAGGTCCAGTCAGTTCCGACCCATAGCGACCCTATATAGGGTTTCCTAGGAGCAGCTGGTGAGCTTGAACTGCCAACCTTGTAGTTAGTTCATTAACCCACTGCGCCACACCAGGACTCCATGATTGGTATTGGGATTTCCCAAATACTTTACTCTTCTAAAACCCATCATGATTTGATTCTGTTTGAGTGTTGAGTGTATTCTATTGTCTTCTAATCCTATGAAAATTAATGGAAAAGTGTTAATTGGGAATCAATTCATGCTTAACATTAATCTGGGTATTTGATGAACCGCAACTTTATGTTGCCCCTCATGCCACATTAACTCAGTTTACTGTAATAATTTAAAACAATACGGATAATTGTATCCTTATTGTTTTAAGTACCCCATAAATTGAATCCAGAATTTAGCCAGCCTGGAATCCACTGGAGATGTGCGCGAGGTCATTCAGGCAAAGACAAACGTCATCTTTTTGATGTTTTCAGTGCCGGAAGGAAGGAATTATACCAGTACTTATTAAGTACCTACTGTGTGCTAGGTCTGTGCTGCACCACAGTGCCCTCAGGTGGGGTACGTAGTCGCCAGTCTATTTGAAGCTCTCTCAAAAACCTTATACAGGGTCGCTATGGGTCGGTAACGAAACGACTCGGTGGCATTAACAACTGCCCTACTACTTCTCTTGGTCGTGGGGGTCTTGTGCTAGTTCAGTCTCATGCTTTTGACTATCTCCGTACAGAAAGTCTGGATAACTTTATATATAAAACTTTAATATATATATATATAATGTTGTTGTTGTTAAGTGCCGTTGAGTCGGTTCCGACCCATAGCGACCCTGTACAGGGTTTCCGAGGGTGTAAATCTTTACGGGAGTAGAAAGCCTGATCTTTCTCCCGCAGAGCATATATATATATAAACGGTTTAGAGAGGGGTTTCTTGAAATAACACGTTTCCTAGCTATTCCAGAGACGTTCCACAACTCTTTCTCCCCATGTACAAAAGTTTCCTTTGAACCCCATTCATTTGACCTTGACATCAATAAACCTGTTTCATTATATATTTTAAACGTCATATGATTAACGCGGAGACTTTTTCTTCGGCACTTTCTTGCTATTGCAATCGCGTCAGTTTCTCAAAGTTCCAAAATAACCTCTCCCGGGCACGGATTCGTACCTCAGCCAGGGAAGGGCGGGGAACGGCGGCAGACGTGCCGGTGTGGAGGGGAGCCAGAGAGAACTTCCAGAGCGACAGGAAAATAAAAACTTGTGGCTGGGGGGTTGTGCGGAAGGGTCTCCGCAATCCTGAACCCCTCCAATTCCGGGGGGTTTCGGGGGTCGCCCGAGGAGCGCTAGGGTTTGGGATTTGCTCCCGACGTCCTTGACCTAAATTTCTGCGCGGTGGCTGGAAACAGGGAGCAGAGCTGGGCGGGCAGGCGTCTGGTGCCATCCGCGATCCGGGAGGCCGGGCAGGCGAACTTGAATGGAGAGGCTGAGTTAGAGGGGTGGGGGCGCTTCCTCCCCTCCGCAGGGTACAGAGACACCGCCAGCTACCCGGCTTCCCCCTCCCCCGATCACCCGCCCCCTGCTGCCCATGTGATCCAGAGAAGTCGGGGTACGCTTCCCTTCGCCCCGCGCTGGTCGACCCGGAGACTGGGCCCCCAGTGCCTTGGGGTATGCGCGCCGCCCCCGTCGGTCCGGCCGCCGGGGGCCCAGTGTGCGCGCGCGGGCAGGCGGGGGCCGCACCGGGGTGCGTGACGTCACCTGCATTGGTTACACGACGTTCTAGAACTCCGCCCCACGTGCGCCGGAGAGGAGGGGGAGGAGGAGGAGGAGATGGGGGTGGGGAGGAGGAGGGGGAGAGGTGGGGATGGGCCGGGGGGGCGGGGACGGGGGGGTGTGCGAGGCAGCCGGGCTGAGCTAAGCCGAGCCCACGTGTGACGGCTCTCGCCGCTGCCCCGGCTCCGACGCTCGCAGAGAGATTCGGAGGAGCCCGGGCGGGGGGGAGGAGGAGGGGGAGGAGGGAGCGGGAGATCT
>NW_006408525.1:12052420-12101348 GCF_000296735.1 Chrysochloris asiatica | reverse complement strand
ACACACCTTTGGATTGCATTTCGCCGACACCTTCTCCCCCACCCCACCTCCCAGCTCTCGCTCTCTCGCTCCCCCCAGCTTTCCTTTTAGCTTTTGTAAGTTACACGTCAAAATGGCCGATCTGACATCGGTGCTCACTTCTGTTATGTTTTCTCCCTCTAGTAAAATGTTTATCGGTGGACTGAGCTGGCAGACTTCACCAGGTAAGGGAGGGAGGGGGGGACGCCTGGGTCCCCCCCTTCTTGGCTTCTTTATTGCTCTTTGTTATCCCGGTGTAGGAACCCCCCCCCCCGCCATTGACTCCCCACTTCTCCTGTGCAAGGTTATTTTTTTAAATAGCAAATCCTTTCCGAGCCCTCTATGCGACCTCTGTTGCCGAATTTTACCCGCGTGTGCAAGAAATGCAAAAACAAAACAGAATAACAACAGAAAACTACTTTTGGTTTTTGTCCTTGATCAAAATTTGCATTGCTTTTTTTTTTCTCCACACCTTCTCCTCCCCCCCACCCCCATTTCTCTTTCTCTCTTTACAGATAGCCTTAGAGACTATTTTAGCAAATTTGGAGAAATTAGAGAATGTATGGTCATGAGAGACCCCACTACGAAACGCTCCAGGTAAACCATTCTCTTCTAGATTTTGTCTTTATTTTAGAACAAAGTTTAAGTTTTATTTTTGGAGGTGTCTTCGGAAGTAACTGATCGGGTTTAGAATGGGACCCAGGCTTGTGGATGGTTTCAAATGTCTCTCTATCCTCCCTCTCATAACCCTAAAGGTTATTTATTGTTAATTGGGACTGAACTCTGGATACAGAGATGTCCGCTTTAAATCATCTCTTCGCTGCTTTTTCTCCTGTTTACAATGACATTAAGATTCATTCCCTCTTCCATAGTTTTAATTTTAATGTATGCTTCCGCCATACCCCCAGCTCCCCAAACTCTGAAGTCCCTTCTTAGAAAGGTGGGTGAAGCTCTTCTAAGTGCCAGGCTTTCTTCGGAATAAAACAAAGCGTTAAGAAAGGGAAGGGGAGGAGGGGGAGAGGAAACTGAGGTGGCGACCGAGTGGAGACACCAGCGTTTTCCAAGTTACCTCCACCCACCTTCCCCCGTTCCACTTGCCCCAGTAACCTTGGTATTTTTTCTGGATAGATGGGGGCTGCAGAGAGAAGGGGAATTGGGTTGGGGGTTGTGGGGAGTGGGGCTCTCTGTAAGGGGCAACTTTTGCTCCCCATTCTGCATTTGGTCCCACGCCTTGTTGCTTTTAACCGTGTGTCACATTTTCTTGTTGATTTCTCTCCCTCTTTGTCTCATTTCAGAGGCTTCGGTTTCGTCACGTTTGCAGACCCAGCAAGTGTAGATAAAGTATTAGGTCAACCCCACCATGAGTTAGATTCCAAGACGGTATGTTGTTGCTTTTTGTTGTTGTTGTTCGACCCTTTTCAAGAACGATCTGGGCATTGACAGCCTTATTTAAAGGGACAGCACCTTCTTTTGCTTCTATGTTGGGAACTGGGTAGTTGTAGGCAGAGCTTGAGAGTTGCTTGAAAAGTTTGCTGTGATGGCTGGGTTTGGGTTTTCTCTCTAGAGCCTGCTCCCACTACAGCTTCTAATGTTGCCAAGCTGAGGCTTGTGAGGCCCCGGAGATGGTCCGGTTTGGGGAGAGTCTATCTTCCCAGCCAAGGACCTTGCTAAGAAACTCCACCAGAGATCAAATGCAACTTTTCTTTGTCAGCCGAGCATAGCACAAGATACCAACTGTGGCTTTGGGAATTGGCTTTTGGAAGGCACAGCCTGCTTCATCTTTGAGGGTGGGAAGGGGCGGCAAAGAGGGGAGGGGGTGCTAATCATGGGTCTTGGCAACAGGTCCCTCTTGAGGCGCTTTAGTTTGGAATGAGGTTTAAGAAAGGAAGGAGATCCCTCCCAGAACCACACTGGGCATTTAGTGGGTGACTCCAGATGGTGTGAAATTTAAGGCTGATAAGGCCTTGGGTTTCAAAGTGATGCCCTTCTCTCCTCCCACCCTTCTCCCCTCCAGCCCTTTTTTTTCTCAGATTTTTAAATTTGAATGTGGGTACTTTCATAGAATTTGAAGGTTTCTAAATCCAGAGCAGCTAGGAGAGGTCTCTAGGTAGAGATCAGAAGGGGAAGGGAAGAGTGTATATTACAGTTTATTACTCATAGTTGGAAATAAATTTAATGGGGTGGGGGAAGGGGAGTTGTAAGGTTTTATTTAGCTCCCGTGTTGGCTTTGTGACTCTGCCTCCCTCCCTTTTGTGCTTATTAGAATTTCCCTGCGATTTTTATGCATCTGTCTAAAGCAGGGACCCTGAGGTGACATTGAGATGCGGTGCTTGGGCATCTATTTGTAGTTGGGGTAGTGGGATAGGCAAGAGTCAGATTCTTGTCCCTGCTCTCTGGGCCTAACTTGCTCTATGACCTTGGACAAGTCTTTCCCTGTCTCTGGGCCCCTGTTTCCTCTTCAAAATAAAGAAGTGGACTGAGTTAATATTCCAAGCCCCTTTCTACCCTAATACTGACTGGAAGAAAAGAAAAATAAAATAAAAAATAAAAAAAGCATAACCCAATCTTGGCTACCTTTGGCGTACTGAAACTGATTTTTAAAATTCAGCTTCTCTCTCTGATCAAGGAGGTCGGGTGTATGTGCCCCCCAAAACCGATCCCAAGGAGGGGAGAATCATTAACTCTTTTAGTTGCGTAATCAATTGTGCTGGACTTGTCCTCGCTCGTGACCCAGCCTTTTTGTACTTTTAGATAATTTAGTTTCAGGGACAATTACTTGTAGGGTGAAGAATTTTTGTCTCCTTGACTTCTTGACTAAACATTTTAATAAGCTAGCAAAAGTAAAGAGGAAAATCATTCTGAGGCACCCTTCCTCCTCCCACTCCCGCCATCCCCAGGAGTATTTTGTTTCTATGGTGGCTGTTGGGTCCTATCCCTCAGTATCAGGCACAAAGCCTACACAGTCTCTCTCCCCATGTCCCCCAAATTGTTTGTAGACATGTTTTGGTGGTTATTATTTAGTATAACCTAGCTTTTGACTTTGTTTCAACGTTCAGTGCAGGAGGCAGAAGCGATTGGTTTATTGGCATGGAAACGAGGATCTTGTTTACAGTTACCTTAAAAGCTTTGTTTAGGTAACGGCCATTCACATCCCAAATAGTACCCTAGTCTTTTCCTAGAGGATTTGTAGATACAGTAAGTAGAGCTGTACCTAACTAACTAATGTTTTAATTTTTGTTAGTCTTCTTTTTTGTTTGTTTGTTTTTTTTAAATTAGTTTGTCAGGGATGTGCAAAAGGTTGGGATTTGCCATACTCATCTTGACACTTTTTCTCCCTTAGAGAACTTGAGGTGTCAACGTCACACCCCAAAGAACACTGATTGTGGGCTAACGCGCAGATATTGCAACACACAATACAGGAGTTCTGAATTGGCTTTTAATTTTTAAATTTTAGATTGGTTTTTGGTGTTCAGCTTGCTTCATGGCCTTCTTCCTGCTAACCTCCTGGCCTCTTCTACAAGTCACTCACCTTTTATCCCACCAACAAGGTGACTTTCAGTGTTGATATTGCGTGCTGCTCAGCTAAAAAACAACAGACAACAGCAACACCAAAAAAATGTCTACAAAAGCCCAAAAAACATTGGGCGGTGCTTATCAAAAGACGTACCTATCTCACGTTTGGTCAGCAGAATGGAAAATCCACACCTGTTGTATGTCTCTTGCAGACAAGCTCTAGTCAGTGCTGAAAACACCTGTAGATCCAGTAATGTTAATATCTATGGAAGGGTAGTTTCCTAGATCCAAGATTTTTGTCTATCTTCGTCTTTGAAAAAGTAATCTCTCATTTCTCAGGTGATGCTTGGAGGTAGAAACCATGATGCAGACTTGTTAGGTCTTTAAGCTGTCTTAATAAAAAGCGATAAATCCTTGTATGTCTGTCTACTGGCTGGGGTCCTTGGGGATTGGAGTCAGAAACAAATGAACTATCTGTAATGTTTCTCTGCACCCCCCCCTCACATCCCTGCTTCACCCAAAGCAACTCTTGTACCCCAAAGCATCACTCCACCCCTTGCCCTTGGCAGAACTGAAAACAAGGTTCAGATTTATATTTTAAAAGAGAGAAGTTATAATATGAAATCCAGAGCCTATAAATAAATAACCTGAAGGCAATATTCATGTCATGCTTTCAGTTGAATTTTACCCAAAGATTTGTAATATTAAGAAATCAAATGCAAACCAAGTATGGAAATATATTTTATTCCTTCTCTCATATTATTCATTCAGTAGCTATTTTTTTGCCTCTCACACCAGCCTGTTAGATTGAAATTTTTTTTTTTTTTTTTTTTTTTTAAGTTTTAAAGTCAGTCTCTGATTGAGAATCATGTGTACTACAAGTGTCTGATCTGGAGGTTTTTCCATTTGAATCACAGTGGCTTATGGGAAAATACCCGAATTATTATAATATAATCTTTTTTTTTTTTTTCTTTCCCAGTATGGCATTTCTTTTCTAATTAGAGTTTAGGCTGCTCATAGATCCACCTCCCCCCGCCCAGGCGCCCCCCATCCCCTACCATGCAGTTTTAAAATCCAAATGGATTTAGCTCCTTTTATCATATTATTTTCTTATATTATTAAGAACCACGTCAGGCTTCAGTTTTTGACACCAGCGTTCTTTGGTGTATAACTGCAGAATCCATTTTTTAAAAAAAAATTAACCCTAGGTAACTTGACTTGCTAAAATGAGTGAATGATTTATAGCAGACGTCCATCTAGTTGGTTTATGTGTCTATATGGAGTTTTGGGGTGTTGGCTTTAAAAATTTTTGGGAATCCCCTTTCCCTCCTGTGTTGTGTTTAGTGATCTGGGAGATGAAATACCATTCAGTTAGATATTACTGGAAGATACTTACATTTAATTTGCAGGTGATGATTGTTTATTCAATTATAACGATAGCTCCCATCTTTTCTCTCAGCCATGCATCACAAATTAAATGCAGGTATCACTTAATATTCAGTGTCTGGAAGAGAAGCCCCCTCTGAAATAAGAACATATGAGATCTGGTTAATGAAGAGCATTTCACATTGAAATACATGGTAGGACACTTCAGAAAGGCTATCTACATTTGTCATGTTTCAGAAGGGATGACTAAAGTTTACATCTAAGTATAAGGAACTTTTAAAAATTGCTTGAGAAGTTAACTAAAAAATCTGGGTTTTAAGCCTGAGAAATGAGTGATTAATAATTAGGTGATTAATTTTATTATTTTTCTTTCTTGAAAGTATGACACTGACTCCTTGTTTTTCCATTTTCCCCCAGATTGACCCTAAAGTTGCATTTCCTCGGCGAGCACAACCCAAGGTAAGTAGGAGACGCAGTAATAGAATTTTAGCACTCAGAGATGGTTGCTAAGGATTTCAAGTTTCAAACGAGATTGGCATTGAACCGTTTAAACCTGGCCTTCATGGTATCAGCCTGTGGTTGTGAAAGTCCATGGGACAAGTTTTGTTAGGTAATTGTGCATCTCCAAGTTCGCTGTCCTGCCTGGGGTTTGGGCATCGATTGGAGCCTGGGCCACTTCTGTCTGTCCCTTAGCAGGAGGAGCAGGGCTCTAAGGGTTGCAATGTTTATGCACTTGCTAAATGTATTTTCTAAGCATTGTTGAGGTCTAACAGGAAAAGCCGAACATTTCTTTGTGACTTTTGGGAGGGTATTCTTTTGAGGCCTTTATGACTTGGAGCTTATGGAGAGGAAGTCATTTTAAGTCAACAATTTGTCCTGTCTTGGAAAAACCAACTTTGTCGATACCCATAAACCCCTAAATCCAAGAGAAGACTCAGTGGCTGTCTTGACTTCAGGTTGGTTGATTTGGGGCACACTTGAAACCAATTGTGTTTATGTGTACAAGTGTTGGTTCCTGAGCAGAGCAGTTCTGAAAATGTTGTAGCCTTGCAGCAGTGGTACTACAAGACTTGCTTAAAGTTTTAAGATAGGGCTTCACTTTTCTAGAAGTGTGTAACAGTTTTCTTTGAGCTCTCCTGGTGTCGCTGGAAGAACACAGTGGTGCCTAGCCTAATGTGAAGGACTATGGGTCTTGAGTGTTAAATTTACACTTTGTAATTACTCTTTTTTTCTTCCCTATAGAACATTGAAGAGATACTTTTTCTTCATCTTATGGTCTTGGAACTCTTAGTGAAAGGGGAAAAGTGGAAGCTTCTGATGGGGTCTCCAAGGGAATAGGCTTGTGACTTTAAGAAATTCAGTTTGTTTCTATAAGCTCAGGCTCCCAGAAGTGGAACATTTCAATAGCAGAAAAGGACGACTGGTTTTACACATTAATAAAGAAAAAGTTGACTGTTGCAGATAATATTTTGAGACTTTCAGGTCTTATAGCCTGCCATATCTAGTGTGTGTATTAGAAACTAAGAGGCCTGGTTTGGTGCTGTAGGGTAAGCACCAGGCTGCTAAACAGAAGATCAATGGTTCAAACCCACCAGCTGCTCCTCGGAAATGCTATATAGGGATGCTGGGTGTTGGAACCAACTTGATGACAGTGAACAACAACACTATCCCCATTTTCTAGATGAGTAGACTGAGGCACAAACGGACTTTGAAGCAGTTCACAGCCTGATTCTAGAACTGGATCCTTTACTGTGGGGGTGTTGTTCTGTTATGGAAGAAGAAACGGGTTTAGAGATGTCAGTAGAGGTTTCCTTCCCTCTTCCCTCCCTTTCCTCCCTCCCCCTTAAAGAAAGAAATACGAATCTCAAAGTTATTATAGTGAACTATTCTAAGGCATTTTTCTAATGTTTAAGCAAGTAATAGGAATTAATGAACCAAAGAGGTTAGATGATTTCTGTACTTAGCATAAACTTGGGTAGTGTCTTACCGATTTCAATACTGCTTTCTAAGCCGTGTGTCATCCTTAACGTAACAGAATGCTTCTTAGACCGAGCAGTATTTTCCAGGTTTGGTAGAATGACTCTTTCTTCTAGAAGTGTGAATCTAAAATTTCCAGGGTAGTCATTTGATCACCCAGAACTAGGGTCAAGTTACCCTAGAGGGAAATGGAAGAATCCTAGATTTGGTCAAACCATGGATGGTTCCTTTTCCTTTCCCCCCTTGCTGCTCTTTTTCCCCCTTATAAAGCAGGAAGGCAATATTTTACCTTCATATGCTATGGCATTTGGTTTTTCAGTGATGCATTTAACTTAAAAATGAGAGAGGCTATTTCTCAAACTTCCCAAAATGTGTCCCCCTACCCTGGCATGGTATCCCCGAGTCTGATGAATTGTCAGGCTCATAGATGGAAGTTACTGATTCCCAGAACCAGTTAGAGGAAGACACCTTTCCATGAAGTTCTAGGGATTTCATAACAGTATCTTATTTTTGATGACACTTCACTTTACGGAGGAGTTTTCCATCCATTATCTTCATCTGATACCCAGCTCTGCTGCATTTGGTTGTTTTCTTTGAGCAGATGTACTTATTTGTCTCAGTTCCCTCATCTGCAAAATGGGAATGACAATAGCTCTTTCCAAGGATTGTTATGGAGAACGACAGAGCCTGGCACATGGAGAGGGCCTGGTAACTCTTCTTCCTCCTCCTCATTATTATTATTGGCTTAACTGACATCATTGTTATTGTTTTAAGTAAATCTGACCAAGTTCAGCTGTGTGAATTTGGGCAAATTGTTTAACTTCCTTTCCTAGCGTTTTTCTGTGGATTTAATAGATGAGCAAAGGTAAAGTGCTTACATGCTTAATAAATACAATAGTATTACCCGATAGATGCATTTAAAAAATATTTATCATTGTGAATTGAATGAAGGCTTACACAGCCGAAGGTCAATTTTATGTTCAACAAATCATGCACTTAGTTTCATCACCATGATTACAATTCCCTCCACTTAACAACAGTTATCCCACTTCCTCCTTGTAGTTTCTATTCCCATTCCAGCCTCCTTCCCATCCCTTCTCAACTTTATCCTTAGGTAAATGTTGCCCTTTTGAATTTGAATGATTGACCATTCCAAGGTGAGCATGCCTTACTAGAGTTGTTGTCTCCCCTATATGCCTGTCTACTGTGTGGCTGAAAATTGGGCCACGAGAGTGAGTTCTGTTCCAGACCTGAAGGGTGATCGAGGGCTGTTGGTAGTCTCAGGTTCCTCCAGTCTCTTTCTGTAAGCTTGCCTTTTTTAAAAAATATTTTTGAGTTTTGTTCCATTTTCTCCCATTCTATCCGGCAACTTCTAATGTGATTCCTTTCAGAGCAGTTTGTTACCTGATACTTTTAGTATAATTTTTATGAGGTATTCATGCTAGTCCTGTGAGAGGTCTATCAATAATAAGATTACATGAATTTTTTGTGCCAGGCATGGTTCTAGGGACTTTACACCTATTAGGTTCCAGTCCTCTCCCCATTTTATAGATGAGGAAATTGAGGTGCAAATGGATTGGAAAGTGGAACCTGGCACTTACCCCTGCCCCTGAGACACTGTCCTGTGGCCATCTGGCTTTGTTATAGATGGGAAGCAACTCAGGTCAGCAGACTGTAAGGGGCAGAACCGCAGTCAGTCGCAGAACTACTCATTCGACATTCTTGGGGCTGGTGATTCACCCTCCTTTGATGTCATCCCATTGTGTGACACTGTCTTGGAATAGCTCTTCATCTGACCCTCAGGGCATCCTTTCGGAGGGTTTGGGGTTGCTCAACTCCAGTGAGGCAACCCAGTAATTGATGAGATGTATGGTGGCTGGGAGTTGGAACTGGGTGAAGAGAAAGTGCCTTCTCTGTCGCTGGATATTTTCCAGTAGAATTTGACCTTGGTCACAAATAAGATTTCAGACTGAAGTTAGTGTTGGGGGTCAAAAACTGGCTGGCAGGAGTACAGACTTTTCAGTCAAGCCTGGTTTATGTATTATATATTTATTTCCCTTAAAGACAACTTGTCGGTGTATGCGTTAGGATCCCACTGCCAGGGGGATCCTTATCCCTCATGGACTTGGTGAGGAGCTTGTAAATAATATGTCAGCCTATGTTTCAGTTAAAATTCATTTCTCTTTTCCTGGCTGTCCCCCCTTGCTAATGCTTGCCAGAAAAATATTCCGTGGAGGTGTTAAGACAGGATGAGTGGAAAGAAACTGTAACTCAATACAAAAGAAAATCCACAGCGGTGAAGAACAGATTTCATATTCACTCTGTCATAATATTCTTTAATGTATCATATAAATAAAAATCTGTTTTGATCAGAATTTTAATGAGCGACCGAGGGAAGGGTTTTGAGCGGTTCATTTATTCCCCTTTGCGATGTAAATGCTCACATCTCAAGTGTACTATAATAGGGTTTTATTAACTAGTCGGGCGACTCGTCTGAGACCAGTGGCCATTAATTAGTGAAGTGCATTTTGTCAGGAGAAGTAAGATAGGTCTATTTCTTCCTATTTCTCCTGATGGTTATTTCATTTTGTAAAATATGTAAAAGGTTTCGCCCCCTCTATCATTTTAAAAATTAAAATGGTCATGTTGCTCTAAAAAGATGACTTAATTTGAAGCCATTGGAGAGGGGAGGATGATGGGAATCAGTCATGTTGTATCCTTCCCTTGGTCCCTTTGGGCAGAGACAGAAAGTCTCTGGGCTGCCGGCAAGGATTGTGCTCAAGCTGTGGGTTCATTTTCGTGGGTAGAGAAACCATGAGGCTGCCTGGTACGTATCTTGTGAGACTCCCTAGTATCTTGCGGCAGAGTGAAGTCTGGGTGCAACTCAGCATCTGTCTCCTAATTATCCTTGTGTTTTACATAGTCTTCACACTTCCCTTGTTTCCATTTTCCTCTGCAAGTTTAAGAGGCCAGAACTTTATCTGTTGATGGAGATTTCATTCCTTTACCTAACTCCTATCTTTGCTAAGCTGGATAACCATGGGCAGATCACCTAAGCTCTTCCAAGCCTCAGTTTCCTCCTTGGCACAACGGGGCTAATAATAGTATTCACCTCATGGAATTGTTTTGAAGACGAATGCAAAATTCTTTGCCAGGGGCCTGGCACATAGTAAAATCAACCAAACCAAACCCCCAAAACACTCAAGTCAGTTACCATTAAGTCGATTCTGACTCATGACAGCCTTGTGTGCAGAGTAGCACTGCTCCACAGTTTTCATGGCTGTGACTTTTTGGTAGCAAATCACCAGGCCTTTCTTTTTTTAAAATGTTTTATTGTGAATTATGTGATAGCTTACATGGGAGCACATTAGTTTTACATTCATCCTATCGTATATTGTTTCATTGTCATGGTTACAGTCCCCTCCATGCATCATCAATCAACCAAAGGATATACCCTATAAGCCTGTCCCCCCGGTCGTCAGCACACAACCCCTCTCCCTCTCTGGGTCTAAAGTCCCCAGCTGCTCCATCTCTCCACGTCATCGTCTCTGCCTCCATCTCTGGCATCACTGCTTCTCTGGGTAGGGTCCCGCACTCTGCTTTTCTCTCTTGATGGTCCCAGGGACCTCTGCTCCTAGACTACAAAGTTAATCACTCCCCTCCTTGCTACAAAACATCTACCTTTACATTTCCAACCCTCACAGTCCTGATAACAATTATTTACTATTGTATCAAAAGAGACCTATCCACATTTCCTTTCATCATCCCCGCCTAGACAGATTGAATATTACTCAGTGGAGATTCTACCTTCCTCCACGTCCTCTGGATCTAGGTTCCCTATTGAAAGCTTGTAAGCAAGTCACTTCTTGCCTTTGTAGCCCCCCCACACTTTGGGTAGACAATGTCCAAGTTGCCCACCCCTGTCTACTCTGTGTATGGAGTGGGTGAGAATGATCCTTGCTGTAAAGATTTGTTCCCTCTTTTGAGCTACTGCATCCATAGGTGTAGGTCAAGTTCATCAACTTGTATCAGATTACTCTTTTTTTCCTCTTCTTTCTTCTTCTAGTTGAGCTCTGATCATCCAGTTATTGAAACCAGGTCAAGTGGGTATTATCTGCAAGTGTGGGTGTTCTTATGCATATGCCCTCTCTTCTTATCAGCTGGATGCTTCACTCTCCACTCTAGTCCTCTGTGGCTATGTCACTGACTCTGGGCCCAAGAGTCCCCAGGTCTTGCCATACTGCTGGCCAACCAGATATCCACCCAGGTTCACAGGAGTCTATTGAACATTGTAGGGCTTAGCTCGCAGCTTCATTGCTGTTTTTCCCTCACTTCCCCTTATCAGTGACAAATGTGGTGACCAGTCAGAGCGTGTATTCCCATTGAGTCTTAGTCTTGGAATGGGCTTTGCTCTGAGGGGACCCAACCACTTGCCTTGATGTCTCCTGGGCAAGCAGCTTGCTTGTTCTTGTAGTCATCAATCGGTCTGCCTATATTGTTTTGTATTTTTTCTGTCGGTCTTTCTTTCAAGAAGTATCTTCTGCTCTTCTAGCTGCTCCAGGCTGGTCTGCTTGTCCTTTCAAGTGGAAATTTCCCACCTCAGAAGATTCTGGATGCAGAGGCTCTGCAGGAACAGGCCTTTCTTCTAGAGTGTTTCTGGGTGGGTCTGAATTGCCAACCTTCTATTAGTAGCTGAGTGCTTAACTGTTTGCACTACCCACCAGGGTCTGTTCCCTACCCCCAAGCAGGGCTCTGCTGGTATTATTTATTTTATATAATCATATTTGACTGTGTTTGTTTACATAGCACTTTAAGCTCACATTCAACAATTTCTATATGTTGTTCAGTGACATTGATTATTTTCTTCAGTGTGTGAACATTCTCATTACTTCTATTCTGGTTGTTCTGTTTCCCTTAGTTTAGTTTCCCTGCCCCCTTACATCCTCAACTTTGTTTTAAGGTAACTGTTGACCATTTTAAAGGGGCACTATGAATTAATGCACTAGACCTCAAAGTCAGTTTGAACCACAAAGTTGGTGGTTCAAGCTCACCATTTGCTCCTCAGAAACCCTATGCAGGTTCATTATGGGTTGCTACTGACTCAACGGCACTTAACAACAGCTACAGTAGTATAGTGGAGTCCTGGTGTGGTGCTGTGGGTTAATGTGCTAGACTGTAAGGTCAGTTTGAACTGCAAAGTCGGTGGTTCAAACTCAATAGCTGCTCTTGTGGAACCCTATACAGAGTTGCTATGAGTCGGAAGTGACTTGATGGCACTTAACAACAACAGTAATATAGTGGATTGCTAACTGCAAGGCCAGCAGTTTGAATCTGTCATTGCTCCGTGGGAGAAAGATGAGGCTTTCTGCTTCCATAAAGATTTACAGCTTTGGAAACCCTATACAAGGTTGCTATGAGTTGGAACCAACTTGATGCCACAGAACCACCACCACCAATGTTGACCATTTGATCTCGTATAGGTGATTTTTTTAGAAGGACCACAGTATGCTGGGATTATTTTCTTAGAATTAAAATTATACTGGTGAAAAGAGTTTAGAAATTAGGAACTGTTGATGTAAGTGTTCAATAACTGTGTTAAATGAATGAATTAAATCCAGTCTGATTTTTCACCTCTGCAACTGGATCCAGTAAAGTCTTGTTGGATTGCCTGGGGCCACACTATCTGGTTGTGGCCGGTTTGAGCTAGAAGCCCAGTTTTCCTGTTTCAGGCTTGTCCTCTGATGTGACTCTAGGGCCCTGAAAGGTTCCCTGCTAAACATGTGTCCCAGTGAAGCCGTGGTGGCTGGAGCATTTTTCACACGTACCGCCTGTTCTGGGGTAGTGGTTTCTTGGCAGCTTCTCGAGGGCAAGGGGTGAGTTTTCGGCATCTGGCCTGGTCTTGCTGCCGTGGGTCCAGTCGCTCAAGCGTCTTGCTGTCTTGGATGATGTGCAGCTGTCATCTTGGCAGCCACAGCTAACGGACCTGCCTGTGGGTCGCTTGTTCCCACAAAGATGTGGTGGTGTGTCTGCAGCCCTCTTCAGCAGCCCTGAGGAACTGGGAGGATTAGTGGCTTAGCCTCTTTCTTGTTGGTACAGTCAGCAGCAGGTGTCAGCTCACAGGGAGGGGCCCCTCATCCTACAAATGCCCTTTCCTCACATGCTCCATTTCAAGGAGAGGACAGGCTACTGAGCCACTGCGCTGTGCTCCAGTGCTTTTGGTACCAACTGCTGCCTTGATGTCCTTTGGAGCAGCATCCATTCTTTGTATCTTATTTCATATTTTTAGACTGGAACCTTTTTGGACTGAAAACCCCTAGAACCCACACAGTAAATGTAGTTTCCTATCTCGTTTCTCTCATTTGATTGATGTATTCATTTAGCAAATGAAACAATGAAAAAACCCCAAACAGACCAAACCTGTTGTTATCAAGGTGATTGTGCGCTGTGGCTTCCTGGTACCCACTGATCAACCTGAACGTCTTACTTAGCCTGGTCACGAAGGTCCTTCGAGAGCATATTATGGGGGTTATTTATCCAGTTATCGCCCACTTTCTACTTTTGGCTGCCTTTAAGCCAAGCTTCCACTCTTGTCTGAACAGCCTGCTGCTTCCTTTTCCTTTCTGCTGTTCAAGTTAGACCCCCTCTTCCAAAGACCACCTCAATCATTGCTTGTCCATGAAGTGGTCCTTGCTACCTTTTAGGAATGCCACTTCTTTCCCTGATTTCTACAGTATTTTACCTTTTCTTTGTTTTGGGTCTACTAATAATAGTATTCATTGGGCAAATTATGAGGCAACTTCAAAAACTTCTTAGAAAAAGGGAATTTGAAGATAATGGAATCTTCCTATTAACTTTTTGAAGCCCCCTCATACATCTGTTAAGGAGCTCTGGTAGCATAGTGGTTGTGAGTTGGACTGCTAACCTCAAAGTCAGCAGTTCGAAACTACCAGGTGCTTGTTGGGAGAAAGATGAGATTTTTTCTGCTTCCGTAAAGATTTACAGCCTTGGAAACCCTGTACAGGGTCACTATGAGTTGGAACCGACTCCACGGCACACCACCACCACCACCACCAAGCATACATCTGTTAGGCATTGTGCTCATCACTCATTCGTTTACCCATCAGCTACTATTGAACAACAACACCTACTGTGTGCCATGCATAGTGTGGGGAGAGAGTAAGAGAAAGTCCTTGCTCTCATGGAACTTCCACTCTGTAACATGCTATTAGGTTTGAAAACCAAAGCAGGGCAAATATGATGGTTGCGGTGGGCCATATTTTTTGATACATTCCATTGCCCCTTGCAGTAATTATTTTAGTAATTATTTATTACGTTTCTGCTCCACACTGGGGACTGTGTTTGGCACTTAGTTTTGAGATATGTGGTTATTTAGCTCCATGCCTTATTACCCCCCACTGGATGATAAACTTCTGAGGGCACAAACAATTAGTTCTAAGCAAGTGAAAAGCCCTTGGCCCTTTGTACTTGTGCACATCCTTGACCTCCATGATGATTTTTAGACAGACTAAATGGAAATAGGACAAAAGGACGGTCCTTGTCCTCAGGGACCCTAACTCCAGGTTGAGAGAAGGGGAACCAGCTTCGACACAGGGACGGCTGGGATAAGCACACTGAGAGAGGTCGAGAGACAGAGGAAAGCAGAACTAAGATAGCGTCTTGGAAGCGATGGTCTTTACTGCAGATCTTAAAGAACAGGTAGGAAAGCAGCGATGCACTGTGGGATTCAGGAAGAGTGGGCTGTAGATGGTCAGTCGTCACTGGCTTGAAAGGTCGGGGTAGGGTCAGGGTGGGCAAATGGAAGGGGAGGTTGTGGAAGGCCTTGAATGTCAATTCAAGGCAAATGAGCTTGTTCTTTCTTTGTGTTAGGAAGCTGTTGGGTGTGAGTGCAGAACTCTGGGAGAACTCCTTAGGATATTCTTTTTGGACCTGTGGTTTGTACATAATTCATACTGTGTTCTCTCTGGCTATAGATCCTTCTTTAAGGAGCACTTAAATACTAGCCAAAAGATCAGTGGTTTGAACTCACCAGCCACTTCCATGAGAGAAAAATGGGGCGGTCTGCTTCCATGAACTTTTGCAGCATTCGAAACCCTACGTATGGGGCAGTTCTACTGTGTCCTATGTTACTTTGAGTCAGAATCGTCTCGACACCAGCGGATAGACTCTTCTTTAGGGGTTATGTTCTTGGCAGGTACCACCCCTGAGATCTTTGATTGGAGGGGGGTAGCATATGAGGAGCTCTGGTATCCTCTTGTCTCCACCTTCTACTTCCCTTTCTTCCTTAATGAGCGACTACACTATAGGCTTTGTCCTTGTTGGATTCTTGATCTTGACCTCACCATGTGTAGACAATGAGATGCCGGTAGGACTTCTCAGAGTCACGTGATCTCTTCATGGGTCATGGCTGCCAGCGTGGGGAACACAGTTTGGAATCTTGATGCTACTTTCCTCATAGTGTGAGAGGCTGCAGTCTGTGATTACTGGTTCAGGCTCACGGGGTAGCTTCCAGTCTCCTCTGTGGAGGGGAGAGAGCAAAAGGCCCCTATCCCTCTGGCAAGCAAGCATGAGGGCGCTGTGCCTGTCAGTTCTACTTTATTTTTTAGTTCTGAGAATTTGAGTTATCGAAAGGAGAAACATCCTCACTCAAATACCGTGACTTCTGTAGGTTGTTATATTACAGGCATGGTACTAAGACTCTAAAGACTTGTGTCCTTTATGTAATCTTTGCAACAATCCTCTGCCATGGTGGGTGTTTATGATCTTCATTTGGCAGATGGATAAACTGAGACCCAGAGAGGGTAAACAACTTTCCTAGGTCCACAGAACTAGTCAGGGTCTTTCTGAATCCCAAGGCTTTACATCTTACCCACTAAGTCCCAGTGTACCCACCGTGAGTGGGTAGATCTTAGATTTGTCTGATTTGCCTGGCCTCCATAATGTGCAGGTTGAAGAATAGGGTTTGCTATAGTCAGGATGCTTCAGGTTCATTCCAGTGCCCATGTTTGGGAGCCTGTTGAGTATAGTTAAGTGCGACTTGCCAGCTATGAAACTTTGAAACCATCATTTCTTCATCTGTAAAATGGGGAATATCAATAATGCCTGCCTGATAGGGTTTGTTGTTGTTGTGAAATGCCGTCCAGTCAGTTCTGACTCAGCGACCCTGTATAGGCTTTCCAAGGAGCGGTTGGTAGGTTTGAACTGCTGACCATGTGGTTCAAAGTCTAGTGCTGATCCTACAGCGCCACACTAGGAGTCCGATAGAGTTTTTAAGGGGTCTAAATGAGTTACTGCATGCGCAGTGCTTATATGTGGTGCTGTGTTCATCTTTTTATCTGTCGCTGCCCCCGGGGGTGGCACTCCTCAGATAACAGAAAGACCTTATCTAGCAGCTGGTGGGTGGATTGGCACTGTTGCGCCTTTCTAGGCCTGATGGATGGAGCAGCGAATGGCGATTTGGAAAATTCTGTGTCAGTGGTCCTGGCTCTCCAGGGGAAGATAGCAGGCATTCTCTATCTTAAGGATGTTTGGTGGGCATTAGAAATTTCTTTCTCCTTTCTCTATCTGATACTCCCTTAAGAGTGAAGTCCTGGGGAGCAACTCAGGAACAGCTAAGACCCTGCTGGGTGAGAGGTCTCCCATGAGCCTTTATTCTCCCTGTGCCTGGGGGTCATTCCCCCAATGATGGATCTGAAACCATCACATTCATTTATTTGTCACTGACTGTGTCAGGCAAGTTAATGCTAATGGATTCTTTTTTTAGCCTGTTGTCTGGGATGAGTTTCTCCCAAATGTCCTGAAATCTAAGGCATTAGGGGAATGTGTAACTTTTATGGCAGGGGAGGATTTAAAAGATAAATAGGGTTTTGTGTGTGAGGGCCTTACATTTAGGTGGGGGGTGGCCAAGGAGGGAGATGTTGGCAAGCACCGAGGCTTCTTTTTAAGAAATCCATTCAGAACTCTAAATTGCTGTTTCTGTTTCAATTATGTGACAATTTCAAGGGTTTAGAAAAATCTAATAAAATGGTGTTGATGATGCAGTCTGGGGAGAGAGCGTCTCAGAAGATCGAGAATAAATTCCTAGGGGGTCAAGAGATTCTCTTTCCTGTCACCTCAGGCCTTCTGTCGTCTGGGTTTTTACATTTTTATTGTTTTGAAGGGCAGAAAGCATTGTAGAAATGTATTCAGGGCTTCATCCATATCCGCGCCGAAATGAATTATTCTCTTTGGGCAATTGCAAATAGACAGGCCAGCCATCGTCTTCGTCCACTAGCTTTTTGTTTTGTTTTGTTTTTTCCAGCTGACATATTGTAAACGACTTTCAGAGCAAGGTTTGTGAGTGTGGAGATTCTGCATAAAGTGCCAAAGCGAAGAAACTGGAGGCAGGGAAAGAGTGAGGGGAAGGTGGCTCTATGAAAGTTTTTTTCTTTTCACTAAAGCTTTTGATAGTTCCCAAAGCACAGACATTTACAATGGGAGCCAGCCTTGGGCTGCCTAGGGAACCGAGTGCAGAAAGACCTACTGTAGCAAAAGTGATGTTGAATGACATTAATGAGGTGACCGCTCGGGTGGGAGGGAGGAAAGGAGCTAGCAAAGGAGTGGTTCCCATGACATGGGTCTAGTTGAGTTTGTTTCCTTCTGCGTGGCTGCGTGGGCACCTGCGTATGTCTGTGCATGTATGTGTGTTGTTCTCCATCTTCCCAGGAACATTTTCACATGAAACCCTGCTCAGTTTGCAGTGATAGTCGCCAAGTTCCAAGTCCTGTCCTTCATTGTCACCTGCTGAAACGTCAAGTTTTAAACCAGGAGGTGTTTAGTTTTACCTTCTGAGTACCCCCTGGAGACTGAGTGTGATAGGTGCATGGATGGCTTCCCTCACAGAAGTAGGCACACAGATACACCAAAGCTGAGAGCGTGCAAAGTACCTATTCTCATCTCTGGAATCGACCCTCGAAACAGGGGAGAGAAAACTTGTTGATACGGCTTTTTCTTTTTTCTTCCTTCAAAAATGTCCTAGATGGAACACTCACTTCATATTAATGGTGTATAACTGGAACATTCCAACAACTGCTTCTTTAATATTTTAGTGCCTTGGAGAGTTTTCCATATTTCCATGTTACTCTTGTGCAAGAATTTCCAGTTATTAAAAAAAAAAAAGGCTGCAGCGTTTTGGTAGAATGGCTGGTAAAGCAGTGAGAATCTTGGGTGTTGCTGACTGTATAGGACCTTGGGAGAGCTGCAGTCTTGTCAGTCTGCATCTGAAATGAAGCTGATAACTTCCATCTCATTTCTCATCGTGGCTTTGGAGTGGGCATTCTAGATAGTAACGGGCAAGTGTTTGAAGAACCAATGTGACATCTTAAGACACTCAGTGAAGTCTGGGGTGGGTGGAATGCTTGCTTGTTTTTGTTTTTGTTGTTCTATATATCCTTAACCTTCATTCCCTTTGGGATAAAACCAAAAATCAGTTGTTGTCAATTTCGATTCATGGTGACCCCACGTGGGTCAGGGTAGCAGTATGCGCCATAGAATTTTCAATGGCTGGCTTTTCGGAAGTAGATCTACCAGGCTTACTTTCTGAGGCACTTCTGGGTGGATGTGTGAGCCTATATCCAAGGACTCCTTCCTTTGGGCTAGTTCTCCATTGTCATGTTTGTAGATAAAGTCAAGCAACAAAGAAGCTAACTTTTAAACTTACACATGTAAACAGCCAGTAGGCTCACCTTCACTTGTATCTGGGGAAAAAAGGATCAAACCTAGGAAAAAAATTGGAATGTGATTCTCCACTGGTCTGGTACACGTATATGTTTCCTCTTCTGTTTTCAAAGCAGATAATTGGTTTTAGTTAGAACTTCTGACTTGATTAGGGGGCCCTTAGGAAATTAAAGTGTGTTTGAATTTCACAAGTATAATTTTAATTATACAAATTTTGCATTTTTCACTAGGGAGCCAGGTTCGGAACTTGTTTTCCTGTACTAATAGGGGTAGTAAAACTGATTATGGCAGACTGCCTTGCTTAAATAGCTTTGGAAAGAAAAATCTATGGATTTGATCATTGTTTTTTTGTTTTTGTAGTACACCACATTCAACTTAGCATTCAGACACATCCCAGATCCTTGTTAAAAATGATTTTTCACTGGGTCCACACAACTATAGAACTGACTGACGTGGGGTGGAGGGAACTCATTATGGATTTTTCTGCTGCACTTGCTGAAAGAATTCAATTAAAGTTCTTTGAGCCCAAGTCCTGCCTGGGTGGCTTGTGTTTGGCACGCTGCCACGTTAGCATGTTGTGAGTGCGTTTATCGCCAAATCACCCTGTTTGCACAAAGTCTGTGTTCTCACAGCGTTGGCTCTCCTAGCTGCCCCTCTTCAGCAGGACCCCAGTGCATTAGAATAGGAGGAACCTTGGGAACACTCACCCGAGTTCTTCCCCAAGCTGTAAGAGATGATGGGGGGAGGGCCATCAGATGCCCTGGGCATCCCAGTAGAAGAACTTACTGTATTAATGGAAAATGCTCATTTTCCAGGGATAGCCAAAGCCCTGCAAGTGTTGGGGAAGTGCTTTGTGGGTTTGAAGGTAAGCATCCTCAAACACCTCCCTGGACAGAGCCATTAAAGAGCTGCCTAGAGGCTGGCTTTTTGGGCCCTCTGTGCTCTTGTCTCAATGAGATACTGGCAGGTGAGTTTGAATAGATTGTTCAAGGAAGAGAAATCATAAGGAACTCTGGTGGTGCACTAAGTGCTTGATGCTAACCAAAGTTGGTGGTTTGAATCCACTTAGTAGCTCTACAGAAGAAAGACTTGGTGATGTGCTCCTGTAAAGATTAAGCCTAGAGAACCATATGGGGTCATTCTGCTGTGTCTCACTGTTGCTATGAGTTGGAATCAACTTGGTGGCACCCACCAGCAACAGAGAAATGATGAAGCCAGCTTGTGACTAAATTGGTGTCATACAGATTGGAGGCTGATGATGATACAGGTTAATGGAGCTCCAGATATAATGCCCCACTCCCCATTTTAATCTTTAATTATTCTTACTACTGTCTCTGGAGGAGGCAGCGTGGCTTGGTGTTTAAGAGCATGGACTCTGGAACCTAGTGTTTGTCCTAGTTCTGCCAGGTACCAGCTGTGTGACCTTGAGTAAATGATCTAAATATTCTCTGCTTTAATTTTGTCATCTGTAAAATGGAGATAAAGATAGTGCCTCTTTCATGGAGTTGTATTAGGATTTATATGAGTTGATATGTGAAGTGTTTAGAACAGTCTGGGACAGGTAAGCACTGTAGGTGTGCTGTTTATCATGGTGTTGCTATGAAGGGTGACTTCTTATTGCAAGGTTGGTAAAATGATGACTGTCTGCCTTACTTTGTAGTTGGAGAATTGTAAGTGTTGTAGCCTGCTGTCCTACGTGAGTTTTGTTATGGAGTATTTGGTAAATACCAAAGAATCTGCATGTATACATAGGTATGTGCGCTGTGTGTATGTATAACTTTGGGAGTCCCAGTGCAGTTGGGATTTAGAGATATGCTCGTGTGATATATCAAATGAAGCTTGTAGTTTGATGGAGGGAGAACAGGCTTTGGAGTTAGAAGGACCAAGTATGAATCGGGGTCTTCCAACTCTGATTTTCCAAGGATGTTCTAACTTTTCTAAGCTTCAGTTCTGCAGTTTAAAGCAGGCTTTGAGCTGGTTGAAACAGGTTCAATCATAGGCAACTTAGAGGAAATCGGAGCAGACCCTGATTTGTAAAATGTGAGTGTATTGAAACAATAACTGTCACGGGGAAAATTACGGTCAAAGTTTTGAAGTGAGAGACTCGGAAGACGTGTAATGAGTCTTTTCAGCAGCCTGGTGTTGGAGATTGGATTATTGCCAGGACCCCCTTTCAAAACAGCGCAGTTGGCTACCATCAGTGTCAGATTACCCAATACGCAAGTAAGCATGGATTTACTTATGCTTATTTACTAATCTGTAGTGAACAGATGCACATTATTTCACCACCTTGAAGATTCTGCTTCTAGGTATGGCTGGCATCTGTCTCTCCCCCAGCCCCACATCACCTTTCTACAGAATCAAAGCCTTTTTCCAGACATATAATCTCTGACAAGGATGGAGTACCCAGTAAGCATGGTGAGCAGGGCCTTTACTTGTATATTCTTATTAATCTGTAGTGAACAGTTTAATCTTGTACTTATTTACTAATCTGTAACTACAGATTAATTAAGTAAGCACACACAAGCCCCTGTTTACCTTGCTCATTAGATAATCTGATCCTGGCCGCCATCTTTAAACCAAGCACCATTGTTTCCGATTTTGCAGGTCAAAAGATTTGGTTGCTATGCAATACACATGCTGCCCTTGTTTTCTAGGAGCGAGATTAAGTTTCTAGTGGGGCGCTGACCTGTTCTTTTTCCAGTTGCGCTTATCCTTCTTGCTCATCCACATTTTACAAATTCAGCTCCATTCTGGTTTCACTTCACTGGCCATGATGAACTGGGAAGAACCGGTTTGATGCCCTGGTTAAAAGAAACGGAAATAAAGATGTGGGGACTCATTAAGACAACATAAAGAAAGCACCTGTGGGGTGGGAGGGACTGGAGAATTATTCACTGGCTAGAGTGTAGGCAAGTGTTAACTTGGATGATGTATTAACTTTTTTGGGGTCTTTCTTTTTTTCTTGCACTGGAAGAAAAACAATATATACTTATTTTTCATGTTAAGTGCCACTGGAGTCTGGTTGACTCACAGAGACCCTGTCAAGGGCTTTGAGAAGCACCTGGTGGTTTTGAATCACTGACTTTGCTGTTGAAACCCATCTTGCAGCTCAGTGCTTATCCTACAACAACATACTAGGAGTCTACTTTTCTTTAGGACAAACCATTGGGAACTTTCCTACAAATAATAAAAGGGAAAGGAAAGAAGGAGAGAACAAAAAGGAAAAGAAAGGAGAGAAAGAAAATACGGTTTTGGAAATGGATCTTGGTAACAGTTGTGCACCGTGGGGAGTTTGGTAGTGCGGTGCATGTAAAAATGGTTGAAATGGCAAATGTTTCTCTGTATAAAAAATTTAAAAGAAAGAAAGAAAGGCGGCACCTGGTGGATAGTTAACTCCTTCTTGAACATATGGAGAAGATGCTAAGTGTTGTGTCCTTTCTGGCAAGCAGGACATGTGAACTTGGTAAGTTTTTAGGGAGCAGAATTGAGAAAGTAGATACGCAGACCCTTAATCTGTACACAAAAGGGCAGTTTTATGAGCTTCATTTCACAAAACTTCAATTTCATGGGTGGGAAAGTGAATCTGGGGGGTGTCCCCAAGCCTTTGTTTCTTTAAAGCTTGGTGGTAATTGAAGCAAAGAATAGTTGAAGAGATCTGAGGAACTCCCTAGAAGGAAGGTGTCACTTCTGGGAAGTGAAAGATACCCAGCCAGCTAGGAGGGTAGTGAGATGGGGACTAAGTGCTGCTGAAATGCCTTGGGCATATGAACTGCTCCCCATCATGCCAATGGGTATGTTTGACACAGCCCCAGGAGACACCCAGAGGTCCAGGATGGACTCACAGTGGACTGTCAAGGCTGGGAATGCACCTGCAGGGGTGATTGAGTTGGTCTCCTTGCTCATTTCCAAGATTGTCTCCCCCACTTCCTGCCTGCTGGGTGGAATTCACCAGGTGTTGCCAGGACCGGATCCAGGGGAGTAAGATGATGATCATAGATGGCTCTTAGGCCAGGGAATGGGGCATCTGTGAATGTCAGTGCCGGAGAGGTGTGGGGAACTGTGGAAAGGGTTGGCTGAGAGAAGGGAAATAGAATAGACTACATTGACTAATTATAGGGAAAAGCCATATTTGCTGCTCCATTAACCGATCGCTAGGTTATGAAGCAGTTTACTGTAATTAATGCAGAAACAGCAAATAAGTGTTAGGGTTGGAGTTGAGGGTCTCCAAGCGCCCCTCCCTCCTACGGTTCTCTGCCTTCACTATCCTCCTTCATTATCCTTTGGGGTAAAGAGTCTTTGGAGAACTCCCTTATCTGAAAGGTCTGTTGCCAGTGTTCTGTGCTGGTTTATCTTGACAAATAGAGGGATCTCTTGCCTCACCTCCTCTAGAGTCTTCTGTAGGGTTTTTCATGTGTTCAGAGGATGAGGGAGGAGGGACAGACCCAGGCCAGCATTGCTATTCTTGCCACAATCATTTTAATTTCAGGGCATGAAAGTGGCAGGTTACGCATCCAAGTCCATCGAGTTATGGACCATGCGGAGTTGTGTGTGATTGCTTTCCTTGATGATTTCTTGTTCAAATCAGCGGTGCTCTTAATTTTCCAGATGAAGTAAAAAGAAAATTGGCGACTCCCCTCCCGCCCCGTGTCTCTTCATCCAAGCTTTTCTGAGCACGAGTCTGATTTGGAGGGTTAATATTAATTAGGAGTCAGTTTAGACCTCGGTTGCTTGATGAGGGAGCTTCAACTGTTGTGACAAATGGGGTTCCTTTTTGCATGTGCCTATTTTATGTGTATAAGTTTCTGAGTTTAAAAGCCAAAGGGATAAATAGAGAGAGATCTGAAGGACTGACTCCTAATGAAATACGGCTGCTTCTCCTTGATCTAGAGGCAGGAGCCAGAGGAGAAGGGTGCAGGCTCCAAGGAGGGTTTTCTAGCTCCATCTACGTATTCCCTCTCCCTATCACCATGGGTTGGTGACCAGCTTTTAGCCTCAGTTTCCTTGCAAGTAAGTGAAGGTTATCTCCTGGGCTTCCTAAGGGAGGCATGACTCATTCTCTTTGTTTCCAAATTGGTGACACTTGAATTTCCCTGAGTCCCATCCTGATAGTGCCAGGTAACGGGGGAGATCCTTCATTTAGTGCTGAGACAAGATCCTTGCCACCAAGCTCCGCTGGTGCTGACTCAGTCTATTAGGAGAGGCTGGCAGAATGGGTAAGGATGGAGCATGAACCAGCAACATTGCATAGCTAGGGGAGAGGAAGTGACCCATTGACTTCAGGTTTGCTCTGTAACCTGGGAGTAGGGGGGTGGATCTTTGTTCTGTGATCTGTGGATTTTCTTTTTGACAGGGTGGCTTGGGGTGGGTAGGAGGGCCGCTGACCATAGGTGTGAATGTTCTAGCCATAGTGGGAACAACCCAGCTTCTAGTTCTTAGCTCAGAGCTCATTATCTGTGACCTTGACAAATCTCTGTGTAACTCCATGCCTCAGTTTCCCTATGGGTAGCCGGAGGCAGGGCGAAGGGAGTATGCAGCAGGAAGTAACAGTGCTTAGGGTTTAGGTTTAAGAGGCTAGGCTTAGGCAGCAGGCAGTTGTAGGGATTTATTCTTGGTGTTTTAATTCCTTTGGTGTATGACCTTGGGGAGTTTACTTAGCTTTGCTAGTCCTCAGTTTCCATATCTGTAAAATGGGGGAAATGTAATAATAGTACTTATGCCTTTAGGGTAGTTGTAAGGATTGGAGGACACAGTATAAGTAAAGTGCCCGAAAGGTGGTTAGCACTTTGTACATTGTTGTTGTTTGTTGTTAGGTGCCATTGAGTTGGTTCCCACTTATAAGAACAAACAGAACAAAACACTTGATCATCCTCACAACCATAGTTATGCTTGAGCCCTTTGCTGCTGCCACTGTGCCAATCTACCTTTTTGGTGGTCTTCCCTTTTTTTTTGGTTGTACATAGAGGCTGTGTTTACTGCCAACAGCTACATAATGATTTGACCAAAGGTTAACGGGGACTTTCAGCCAAGACATGGACCAGAAAGAGCCACATCAAGGAGGCATTTGAGCTCCGCAGCTTGACTTCCTGATTTACAAAGAGCTTCCTTCTGTGACAGTTTGCCATCCTAAAGGGGAGAAGGCTACCTGGGAAGTATGGCTTGGAAGTTGGGTTCTGCAGTGTTCCGGGGCTGTGACTGGGCTCCACTCGTGGAGAAGATTTCAGCATTGCTAAGTGTAGGTGTCCAGGCTTCCCAGTAACTCCCTCTTGAGGGACTTGACAAGACAGCTTCATAGAGGTGGGATTGAGGTGGTCTCCCTTTGTGTGACAGCTCATCACTGCCGAAGAAGAGAAAGAGGGAGGAGAGAAGATTGGCTAGGAGGTGTGGAGTCCTACTTGGTGTTTTGGATACCCACATCTGGTACTACATGAAATTCAGTAAGCCTTGTTTACAGACTGAGGCAGAGCTGATGAAAGGCCATTTGCAATTCCAGAATGTTCTTAGGTGTGTTTGGCAGACAAAGTTCTGTCTTGTAACTGTTTCCTCTCCCACTGACCCCATCCTCCTTCTCTTGGTGAAATGGTTTTAAGTCAGCCCGGCAGCAGTTGTTTGTCATGCTTTGTGTCCCCAGCATAAACTGGATGCACTGTTACTGCACTCGTGGATCTGTGGATGCCAGTGCTGTGTGGATTTCCGGCAGTTGTCATTAGCTGTATCTTGGCTTCCTTTTCAGGAGCAGACCTGAGGGGGGCGCTGTAGACAGGAAACTTTAGGAGTTGGTGTTGCCACTGTTAGGGTTATTCCCTTGAAGAAAGGGTGGAAAGCGACTTGTAGGGGAGAGGGAGAAAGGGGTCTTATGTAAATGAGCACTACAGTACAACCACTGTTAGGGTGTGGCCCTGCCTTTTGGCTGCTCCCAGTTCAGCAGGGGCAGCAGTGATATAAACAAGGTACACATTTGTTATTGTTGTTAGGTGCCATCGAGTTGGTACTGACTAATAGTGACCCTGTGTACAACAAAATGAAACACTGCTCGATCCTGGACCAACCTCACAATTGTTGCCATGCTTGACCCCATTGATGCTGCCACTTTGCCAATCCATCTCACTGGGGGGTCTTTCTCTTTTTCACTGACCCTGCACCTTACCCTGCACATGATATCCTTCTCCAGTGACTGGTCCTTCCTGACAATATATCTGAAGTATAAGAGACGAAGTTTGGCCAGGTGTATTGACAATGGCCTTGCTTAGTCTACCATGGGCCAAGAGACATCAAGAACAGGGTGTGGGGGCAGGCCTCACAAAGGAGACCATTGTGAGCTGAATCTTGAGAGGGGAGAGAAATCCTTCAAGTTGAGGGAAGGATGAAACAGTCAAGCCCCATAACTTTTGGGGAGCATGCCGGTTGTTCCTTATGGGCTGGCGTGTGATGTGCACTGTGTTGCACATGTGTGGAGCACCTGCCTTGATACAGGTACACCCAGGCTCTGCCCTTGTGGAGTCTGCAGTCTGGCGGAGTGAGAATTCATTGTTGGAGTCTAGTGATGGTAGACACTAGACATCCCTGCTGCAAAGATGTGGAGGGTGTTTATAGGAAGTGTGACGGGGAACCTAGGCCTCCTAGAGGGTTTTGGGAAGGCTTGCTGGAGAAATAACCCTGAAATTGAGCTTGAAAGGTGAAGCTAAGACTTAACTAGGAAGTATCAGGGTACATTCTAAATGCTGAAAGAATGCAGAGGGTAAGGAGGAGCAAGGTGAGAGTAATTCTGGGAAGGTACGATGTGCATGAGGGATCAGAGTTTCTTATCCTAAAAAACTTGAGGAACCCACTTAAGGATTTCAGAAGAAGGGATGTGACATGATCACTTTTGAGTTTTGGAAAGAACATTCTGGCTATCTGTGTGGAAATGGCTGTGGGAGCCCCAGGAAGTTGGCAGCTTGGGTGAGTCCTTGCTGGTGAACACCAGTGGATGGAGTTGTAGGTGTCTGGGAATCAGAGCGACTGCTTGGTAATTTGGTTAGCTGAGGGTGCTGGAAGTGTTCAAGGTGAGAGGCAAGTGTGGTTGGTCATCTATATGGTGGAAACCTCCCTGTGTCCCATGAGACTGGGGACATGGGTGCATGCAGTGGACATAGTTGGGGCTTGACATGTCCAGCTTGGTGGGAGATGTCATATTTTTGGTGATGTGCCCCTATGTAAAAAATTTTTGAGTGTGCATACATGTACCAAAATAAATGTGTATCTCCTAAAGTGTAGGCAAATAGTTTAAAATGAAAAAGGAAGAGGAAGAAAGTAAATACAAATAGAAGTTCTAATTTTATATTTTCCCAAAAGCCTGAGGTAGGTTGACTCAATGGTACATAACAGCAACAGCTTTAGGCTGTGGGACTCAGCAGAGAGTTGGGGGCTGGAGGAGACCTGATCACATGGTGTTCAAGAAAGAGCAGTCTACAGTCCAGTGGCTAGGAGTCCAGGCCCCTGAACATGTTCCTTCCAGGGCATCATGAGACTGGGGTGTAGTATACCCTCAGCAGTGTCACAGGAGGTGTGTGGAGGAGTCCCAGTGGGTGTTTGTTAGTCAGTGGATAGGAATCCCTGGTGGCGCCAGTGGTTAAATGCTTGACTACTAGCCTAGAGGTTGGTAGTTCGAACCCACCCAGAGATGCCTTGGCAGACAGACCTTGTGATCTGCTTCCAAAAGATCACAGCCTTGAAAACCTTATGGAGCAATTCTGAACTGTGTACGTGTGAGGTCACAAGGGGTCACCATGAGTTTGGGGTCCACTGGATGGCAGCTCACAGGTGTGTGTAAGCTCGTCACTCGCGAGTTTGCAGCGAGGCACAGGGTTGTCACGAGCACCAGCCTAGAGGGCTGAAGGCCTTGTGTAAGAGCACTGGCCGAGGACTACAGATCCTGGGCCTTCTGAGCCCACCTGGTTGCTTGCTAATAGTACTTTTCTACTGTGGCTGTTGTTACCAGTTGCTATGGAGTTGGCCCCAACGCATGCACAATGGAACAAAATGCTACCCAGTCCTGTGCCATGCCTAGGTCCATTGCTGTGATCCCCATCGGGTTTTCATTGGCTGCTTTTTGGAAGTAGATCACTAGGACTTTCTTGCTACTCCACTTTTGTCTGAAGCTCTCTGAAACGTGTTCAGCATCATAGCAGCACCTAAGCCTGCACTGATTGATGGGTGGTGGTGGCTGAGTGTGAGGTTGGTTATTGGGCAGGAAATCAAGGAGAGAGTTCTACCCCAGAGCTACCAATACTTCCCTCCCTCCCCATCTCCAAACATAGTGGGTTTGAGTATGAGGCAGTGTTAATTATTTCTGTCTTTACAATCCAAACGTCCCTCTTCGTTCACTCTCCATATCCTTCCTCACAAATTGGCGTTGCTGCTCTCACATGACCGCTGGGTTCTCTGAGGCGACTTCTGTTACAGCCCACTCCATTAGCTCTTCCTTCGAGCTGCACTCCAGCTAGGACCTTGCCATCCAGACACCACTTTAAAAAGCCTTCTTTCCCAATATGCTGTCTGCTGATCTTCCCGAGTGTAGCCACGCAGTGGAGGGACGGGAGCCATTTTTACGTGCGTGAAGGTGAGCGAATCAAAGGTCCCCACTCTGCCTCAGTGAGGCCTTTTGTGTAAAATGGGGCTTTTGGAGTAAAGCATCCAGGCTGACTGACAACGGCCACAGCTGCCCAGTGACAGGCTGGCTCCATGGGATAACCCTGAGGAAATCAAGGCCAAAGGCAGACAGAAGAATCCCCAGAAGCTGGTGGCTTGAGAAGTGGGAGTGAGATAAAAGAGCCCAGAATGTGCTGCTAGGCTAAAGTGACTGACTGAAGCCGCCAACCTGCCCTCACTTTAACTCTCTGAGGCTTTGTTTTCCTTGAGATGGAAGCTGGAGGATCAGGAGTTACCCCTCCTGCATTCTGCGTTTCTACTACTTGGTGTTCCCTTACTTTATGACTTGTGGGTTTCATGCCTTCACCTGGGTGAATGAGGATCCTGTGAAACTAACTAACAAAATGAGAGGTGTGTGGTGGTCTTTTAATGAGGAAGCTCTTAGAAACATCCAGAAAGGGCTCTGAGGGATTAGAAAGCCGGCTGGGGTCAGTCCCATATTTTCTGAGGATTCTGGCCTATCAGGAATCCAGAGGTTTCTGTGTGTTGGCCTTGCTGATCCTCCATGGAACCATCCTGAAATGAGTTTAGTCATACACACAGAGGGGGGGGACAGGCCTGAAGAATGTTTGCACCCCTGCTGCAGAATAAATCTGATACTAAAATTAGTGATGGCCTCCTGAGCCCTAATTCTTGCTGAGCTGATAAAGGAGAATGTGTGTGGCCGGCTTGTCTTTCAGGATTTTAGGGTGTTGCTTTATGTCAGATGAGAGCCCAGGTCTCAAGTCGATGTTTTATGACAGCATTTGCCCCCATTTCCTTGCTTCCTCCCTCTCTCCTTTTTGTTTTGTAAGGTGGAGAGAGGGGAAATGTTTTTGCCAGCCCCTGATTTTTGCTTTAGTCTCTTCTCACTGGAGGTAGCTGTTCTTTGGGAGTCCTTCAGAGGGGTTTAAATTGTGTCTTTTACCTCCGCAACAAGATCCGATTCACTTTTTTTAAAGCATGTCACTTTTGCTGGTTGTGGGGTGGTGAGAGCAAGAATTTTTTTTTTTTTCCTTTCAGGAAAATAAGAGACTTGTCTTCCTTATAGGGCGGTTGCATGGTAAACTAACAACTTAAATAATTGAGGAGGCATCTGGGTCTCAGTGAAAGGCAGCCCTCTGGCAGGGAAGATTTTGCTTTAAAAATAACTTATTCACCTTTAACTGCAAACGGCTGTGACTTGAGGTTGTATTTAATTTTAAATTGCCCATGTCCAATAACCCTCTGTTACTCTTTAAACAATAAAATGTTTTTAATCTTCCTACATCTGTGTTCTCTGTGTGGGGGATGCTTGTGTGTAAGCCTTCCCCTGTCTTTTCCTCTTTTAAACTCATGAAGACTTCTAAGAAGAAAGCACTTTCCACTCTGGGTGGACCCCTACCCATAAACTCTCCAAAGAGTGTCTGGGAAGTTTATAGGCTGAGAACTCACGGGGTCAGTCAGTAATGGTAGCCCCAGGGGCTGAAGTGCTTCCTTTGTGGGCAGAACCCCCAAACACACCTTTGTCACTGACCCCTTGAAAAGAGCTTGTCATTGCCTTCTCTTCTCCTGCTCCTGTCCCCCCAACTTCAGTGAGGCTTGACTTGTCTGTTATAATAGGAAACAGATTTTGGCTCCTGATCCATTGTAGATGTGTCTGAAGTGGATGCCAAGCTATAAGCCACCTAAAGAGTACGGGAAAGTATATATATTTTTGTTTTTGATATGAAAGAGAGAGAAAAAGGAAAATAGAAAAGAAAGGGATGAAGAAATAGCTTTTCCCAAATCACTTAAACCCTAAAATCCCCAAATGATAACACACACCAAAAAAACTCAATCCAGGCTCTGAAAAGTATGAGAAGGGAAAATCTGGCTCCAGAGTCAGCAGAATTGGTGTTCGGTTTGGGAAGTATGGTCCGGTGAAGGACATCAGACGGGTAAAGGATGTACCACACATGCCCTCCCTGGAAGTGTCATTTGTGGGGGTGGGTCCCCTGAGCCCAGGGCACAGGAATTCCAGGCTCCAAGCAGAGGGTGCAGGTTGGAAGGATGGACTTCCATGGGACATCCCCCCATGGTGCTCAGCAGGAACGTGGTGCTGGTGGGAATAACCTTGAGTTAGGAAATCTCATCTGCTTGGTATTTGTAAACAATCTTTAAAGGAGCCGGGTGCCAACAAAAATAGCCAACTTGAGGCAAATAAAATATATAGAAGAGGTTCTCAATAGGGAAGTCCATTGCCCTGATTTTGAGGATCAACCCGCCATAAGATTTATTTTCATTTTTAACTCTAAAAAGGGCCTCCCTGAGTTGAGCTGAGGCATTGGTTTCATTTCATCCTTGTTAAAATTTTCTCTTCGTTAACATGCTGGTCAGCTGAGTTGGCTGGTCCTGGGCCCTCCACTCTAGTGTGTTGGTACCGGTGACGCCGGGCAGGCCAGGTTTCAAGGTGGTCCTCATTACAGCTGCCTTTACAGTTTGCCTTCACTCCTGGAAAATGTTGCAGGTCAGCTGCTGGCCCCAGAACTTGCACCGATGTGTTGTCTCTCACTCCAAACAAAAAATAAACCTGTGTTGCTATATGTATGTGTTTGAGAGGTGTGTTATGTGTGTGGGGTTTTTTCTCTTGACAAAAAGGTTTTTTCTCCCTACAGCTGTGCAGCTCTAGCTGATTTAAAATCTGGAAAATATTTTTACAAGTGACTAGAATTAAGGGTTCTGTAATTACGGTCATTGTGAACTGTAAGGTCAGCAGTTCAAACCCACCAGCTGCTCCTTGGAAACCCTATACCGGGTCTCTATGAGTTGGAACCAGCTGGATAACCACAACAAACAACAGAGCTAAGGGTGGGAGGCAGAGGAGATGATTTGGCTGGAATCACACATAAAACACTCTGACGCCGATTAAAATGGAATGATTGTGATAAAATATGTGTAACTAAAACTTAGTCACTTGAGTCATTTGTAAGTTTATTTATACGTCATTTATAAGTTTCATGATCTCTCCCATGTTGTGTTATCGTCACTACTCTTCATTTCCACAAGTTTGAAATCACCCCAAACTGAGTACGCATTCAGTAACTCCTCCATTTCCACTAATCACCATCACTAATTTACTCTTGTCGCTCTATATATGCCTAGTCTAGATATTTTACATTAAATGGGCTCATACTGTATTTATTGGTGTCTAACATTTTATTCAGCATCCATGCTGTAACCTGTAGCAGATCTTCATGTCTCTGTGTGAATGAATTGCATTTCATTGTATAGCTACACCACATTTTGTTTATCCACTTATCTGTTGCATTATTTCCACCCTTTGGCTGTATGAACATGTGTACCATTCTCTGTTTGAGTCACTTTGAAGTCTGTTAGGAATATACCTAGGAATGGGATTGCTGGTCTGAGCCCAAGTTAAAAAAGGATGTCATTAAAATATTGTAAGAGGCAATGTGGAGCTGTAGGATAAATACTGGACCACAAGTTCTATTTGAAATGCAAGTGGTGGTTCAAACCCACCAGCTGTTCCTTGGAAACCCTATACAGGATCGCTGAGTTGAAACTGACTTGATGGCACTTAACAACAAGAGACAGTTATGGAGAAGAAAGTTTAAGAATTGTTGGTACTCCGGTTTTTTGCAGGGTGGTTTTTATTTGTTTTTGTCATCATAGGGATGAGAAGCAAACCCAAACCAAATTCACTGCCATCTAGTTGATGCCGATCCTGTAGATTAGAACAACCCAGAGGGTGTGTAAGGCTGTACATCTTTAGGAAAGCAGACTGCCCATCTTTCTCCTGTGGAGTTATTGAGGGTTTGAAGCTGCAATCCACTTCTTCACTGCTTCACCAAGGCTCCTGAGAGGCATGGGCTTAATGATGCCAACTTCGCCCACCCCCTAAACAACCTCGGCTGAGTCGTCTAGGGGATGGGAAAAGTTCAAGGTGGTTTTATCTTGGACTAGCAGCCTTGGAGGGAACAGAGGGTACCCTATATCTGTCTAGAATGGAAACTGCCTTTTCTGTTGTGGGGAAGGAAGCATGTTGGTATCAACTTATAGAAGCTACAGAAAGAACTCAACAATGATCAGTTTAGAGTTCCGTCATTTTAGCCTCTCCCCTATCTTGCCAAAGGAAGGGAAAGATGTTCTCTGTGCATAGATTGACCTCAGTTTTTCTGAAGTTTCTTTTTCCAACTTTTAAAACTCATTTGCATCCCTCAGCTCAGATTTGCATTTTTCGTTGACTTCGTTGGGAAAGACAAGTGCAGATGGTGCTTTTGGGGGACTTTTGCATAAACTGTGTTTTCAAGCTTAGATAGCAACTGATTTTCCAAGTAGCCCAATATCAAGTGAAGGAGAATTCATTGGATTCACGAATACCGCTTTTTTCCCCTTTCTTTCTCTTTGGAAGAAAGCATTCCTTTCTTATTGTTGCCTTTCAACAGCTTAAAAGTAGATTGATTAGCACCAAATGGAACAGCCCCAGCTCACAGTGGGTATGATTAGGAGGCTAGTTATAATTTTTTCACATCTTCACATTGAAGTGCATACCTACAACCCTTTTGCTCCTTAATTCCTCTTACAAAGATACTCACAAAATTGGATGCAGGGGAACAGAATAAGGGGGGACAGAATAAGGGGCACTTTTCAGAGCTGAGACCCAAGGAGAGTATGCATAACTAACTGGGTGCTTCTAGCAGTAGCCCCCTAAATAAAATCCTTTGAAGGAAGACTTAGAGGCCCCCACCTTTGTGTCTTGGAAACTTCTATGCTCTTGTTTTGAATTCTGTAGTGTAGAACTGAACGTTTAAAAACAGTTACAAAAACATCTCCCAAAAAAAGGTTTTCCTGAGAATTTCTGTGTAAATGGATCCCTGTTTTCCCAGCAACCATCATATTTTTAGAAAAAAAAATATTTTTTTTATTCATGGGGCATCAGTTAGCAAACACTCCTTCCACTTTCTGTCATGTACTTCCGATTTCCTGAACAGGTGTTGGGAAGCATGAGGGGTTATTATAGATTTTTCCCCCCTAAAAGCTATGTTTTTTTTCTGTCACTTGAATCAATACTTTTTCATTCTACATGGGTGGAATTGAGGATGTGTCCCAATCTGTTATATATCCCTACATTTCTGATTGTTGTTGTTAGGTACCGTCAAGTTGGTTCTGACTCATAGCAACCCTGTCTGTATAGGGTTTCTGAGGAGCAGTGGGTGGATTTGAACTGCTGACCTTCTGGTTCACAGTCCCGTGCTGATCCTGCTGAGCCTCTGAGGACAAGAAAAGGGTCATGCTGTTAATATTAGTTAGTCCGCTAGCCTTTGATCTTTTTCTTTTCTCCTCTTTCCGTCTGTCTTCCCTCTTCACCTCCCCTTCTTTCTTGTCTTTCTATTTTGTCCCTTCTCCGAGATTTTGAGAAAATATTTTCAGGTGGGCTGATAGAAACTGGTAGCTGTAGGTTCTTTTCAGTCATTAAAAAAGAACCATACAAATAGTTGCGTGTGTGTGTGTGTTTTAAGACAGCACACATTTTAAGTGTCTTAAGGGAAAACTCAGAAGGTGATTTGTGGCGATTAAAAATTTTTTTTTTTAGCTTTAGTCTCCTTGAAGTTGCCTGCCCTTGTGTTTTCCTTGAGGGTCCCTAATAAGAACTGCTGGCCTAAATCAGTGTCTCTGAGAATCATTGATTCACTAATTGCTCATAATCGAGTCCTGGCTTCCCCCTCCTGCTGAGAGCACTTTTGTTTTTTGCTGTTCTGCAAGGAATTGGATGGATTTCTGGAGCGTTTAAGAGGCAACCAATAAAAGAGCTTGGTGTGCCACTGTTGCTAATTGGCTGTGCTTCCAGAGGTGCCGCTGTCATTGGCATCCGGCTCCATAAACAAGGGGCTGCCATGCCAGTGACCTTTCCCGCCAAAAACGTGAAGACCCCAGAGTCTTCTGTGATGGAGAGGCGATCCACAGCCCACTGTGGGCCATGACTTAATTTGTTTCTTTCCTGAGGCAAAAACAACTGCCACGTAAACTTGTCTTCATCTTTTTTTTTTTTTTTTAAATTAAAAGCAAAGCCGTTTATTACGGGAGACAATTTGTGAATTGGAAAATGCAGAGTTGAGAGGCTCTTGACACAGTGTCCTTTTTAAAAGAGAACAAACAGAATTAGGGAAGGTGTGTTCTAACAGGAGAAAACAGGTTACACTGAGGAGACACTAATTAAAATGCTGAGGTAGGGGTAGCCTTCCTAGGAAGAGCAGGGTCCTATAGGTTAGAATGTGATGCCAAGAGAACAGAGCTGATCCACGAACAAAGAATCAAGGCCAAGAAAGGGGCTGGCTTGTGGAGATAGCTCATGGGATACAGAGGGTTCTGAAGTGACATCGTCTTGTCATTGGGAATTAAAAAAATAAAACAAAAACACCACTTGCTTTATATTCATGGCAAATAAGTATTCTCAAAAAGCTTTCATCTTTTTTTTTTTGGCTAAACCTTCATAACTTCATAATAGGACCCTTCCCATGTTGTTGAAGAGCACCAGAACGCCTCCTTGCAGTATTAGTGTGGGAAATGAGTACAGCCCAAAGGGAAACAAAGCACAAAACTGCCCTCCCTAGGGACCACTTGGCCCTGCGGGGCCATCCTGACTGGCTTAGAGGCCTGTTTGGTTTGCCATCCCACTCACAAATCCTTTAGGACTAACATTGGGAAGGAGTGCAGGGAGTTTACAGATGAGGAACATCCGTGTGTGGATCCTCGTTGGACTTCTCAGCCCGGTCATCCTGAGTATTGATTTCTCCTATGAGTCTGGCTGCCCACATGCTTCTTTGCATTGGTTGTTGTTTGGTGTTTAATGTTCTGGATTGCTTTGGGGCATCCAGGGGTGGAGATGGAGTATTGGTTCAGATAAGTAGCTCATTGTGCTTTTCCAGCTTTCTGGTCTTCATTGCAAACGGCTTGGATTTGGCCGCGAACTGAGAGGTTGGAGTTTGTACCCACCCAGTGGGGCTAAGGGAGAAAGGTGTGTTGATGTACTTTCATAAAGATTACAGTTGTGCAGATCCTATGAAGCAGTCCCGCTCCATAACCCGTGGGGTTGCCGTGAGTTGGAATTGATTAAATGGCAATGTTTTGTTGTTTTTGTTTTTTTTTTGTGTAGTTTACTCATACCTGGGGCATTAAAAAGCCCTGTTGTAGGCTTCTCCTGGCTAGGGTTCATTTAAAGCATTACAGTGCCATAGACTCCAGAGGTCCTAGTCCTTATGTTGCTTATGGTTTTTGTTGTGAAGTACCTTCGAGTCGGTTGTGACCCATAGCAACCCTGTATAGGGTTTTCAAGGAGCGGCTGGTGAGGTTGAACCGCTGACCTTGAGGTTCACATGACTTTGCAGTCTAGTGTATTAACACACAGTGCCACACCAGGCCTCCTTAGAAGCAGTCAAATGGGTTCCATTTCATTGGATGAGGAATAAGGTCAGAGTCCAATGCTCACACCTTCACCACTATAGTGCCATTGTGGCTCAGAGAGCATCCGCTGTAGAAGCAATTGGGTAAAGAAAGTTAGGAGCACACTGGGTCATCTGAGGGACCTGGTGGAAGAGCCAGGCACCATCCGAACACTTCTGAAAACAGCAGTAACTAATGCAGGTGGGTGTAGAGCAAACCGAGGAGCAGATTTTCAGCTTCCTCCTCCTTTTTCCATCCCTCTTCCGTGGGATGTTTGGGAGGACAAAGACAGTGTGGGGTGGAACAGAGGGCATCTTCTCTGAAGTCTGTTCTGGCCAAGTCACATAACCTCTCTGAGCCTCATAGATATCCTCTATGAGGACTGTGGGGACAGGTACAGCCTTCGTAGGGTCTGCTGGATGGTATGTACTGTGATTGGCATGCCGATGGCAGCCGCTGTCGTTGGGGATGGGGAGGACATTGTACAGTCACTAAACTTTACACCAGTTCACTCATTAACTTTGCTGGTCATGGTGTGCGGCTTGGGCCCCAATGGCTACCTGAATTGAGGGTTAAATTTACAGTCAATCCCAGTCTTCTGGCCCCTCAGCTTTCCTCCGCCTCTGTTGGAGGACAGAAGCCCACACCCACGCTTGGTCCCAATCTCAGTGTTTGGATTACAGACATCATGTTTTGGTTTCTAATGCTTGCTTGATTTAGAAAGTGGTGGGAGGGGGTGGCAATAGAAGGCAAAGGGGACAGCCAGAGAACTGTGTGAGTGTTAATGTTTAATGACTTTGAATGCTAGACTAGGGCTTCTCAACATTGGCTCTGTTGACATTTGGGGCTGGATGACTCTTTGTTGCAGGGGGTAAGGTGGGGTGGAACCATTTGTATATTACAGGATGTTTAACAGCATCACAAGCTGCAGCTTACTAGATGCCAGTCATTGTGACAACCAAAAATGTAACCAGGTACTCGTCAACTGTTTGTTGGGAGACAAAAATCACCACCCATAGTCAGTCATTGGTCTGGCCCCATAGGTGGCTTTTCTGTTCTGGTACAGGAAGGGGAGATTGGTGTGTGTTGTTGTTCTGTATGAATGGGTGCCTGGCAGGGTGGTGGTACCCTGAACAATGAAATATTCATGGAATTCAAGAGCAGGCAGGCACCTGGAGAAGTGCTTGGTTCTGGGCCCTGCCTCCCACAGAGGAATGACCTACCAAGGGAGGCGCTCTGTATTTGATGACCAGGCCTCTGACAGTTCTCTTCTCTGTGGTTGAGTAGAAGGCTGGAAAAGGCTGGAAAAGGGAGATTTCTGAGGGCCAGCTGCTCCTCAGAGCTCTGCACGCCAGTCCTGTGTTTCTGGCCATCCCAGGAGCCCTGGTGATGCAGGAGTTAAACACTTGGCTGCTAGCTCAGAGGTCAGCGGCTGAACCCACCCAGTGGTTCCATGGGAGAAAAACCTAGTGATCTGCTTTCATAAAGATTACAGCCCAGAAAACCCTATGGGGCATTTCTACTCTGTCACACGGGGTTGCTATGGGTCGGAATAGACTCACTGGCACCTAATGACAACAGCAACAACAAAGAGGTTGCTTACAAACTCACAAGTTTGACCTGCTCTTTCGTCTGTACAAGCCACTTATTCACTCAGAGGAACTGGTTTTTCTGCACGCGCTAAATGGACTTTTATTTGAAATGAATTCATTAAAAAAGAGAAATTTTACTTGCCGGGGCCCCGATGGCATGTGAACACAGTTCTTTCTTTTTCTGTTTTTATTCCTTGTGTGTTGTGTGTGGAGAAGCGACTGTTTGGTGGGATTGCGTGGTCAGGGTTTCTCATAGGCCCTGGTTAAAGGTAAATTATCCAATGCCAAGTTGAATGTTGGTTGCTGTGCTTGTAAAAGTCAGTTGTGTGCCATAAAAGCCATCACAGCTCCCTTGGTGAGAAGGAGGAGGCTGGGAAAGAATTCAGCAGTGTTAGTTGAGCTCCCAGTGAGTTGGCTGCTGGGCTGAAGGAGGACCGCCTGCCCGGTTGGCCGCCCACCCAGTGCACCAGGATCTTGTTTTCAAGGTTTTGGTCAAAGCAAGTATGGGAGTTGCTTGATTAATCTAATCAGTGGGAAGCTCAGAAAACAGGACCAAGGTGTCGCCAGCAAGTCACCGTGCAGTAATTTTCAGTGTTGAATTTAGGGGAGATGGATAGTCTTAAGGGCTGGAAATGGGGCCCACAGTGTCTTTTGCCTTTCGTTTATTTAGATAATGATTTTAGATAATGTATTGTGCTTTTGGTGAAAGTTTACACAGTAGATGATTCTCATATGAGCCTCCTTTTTATTTAGAACAGAAGCTAGATACTTGTCTAGTTGGGGAGTCTAGGCTGAGAGAGGCAGGTTCCTAGTGATTGAAAACCCAGGCTCAGGGTTCAGACTGCCCAACCAGTCATAAAGATGGGACCTTGGGCAAGTTCTGGAACCTCTCAGTGCCTTAGCTTTCTCAATGGGGATGAGAGTAATAGTACCGACTTCAGGGTTGTTGTGAGGAATTAAGGTATATAAAGGGCTGAGCCCAGAGCCTGGCACAGGGTATTATTCTGGACTGGATGGTGAGCCTTACTCCTGAACTTTTATGACCCTGGTTCTCAAACTTCAGTGTGTAGAGTATCATGAGGACCCTTTCCTTCCACCAGCTGCCTTTGAGTCTGTCTCACGATGACCCACGTAGAGGCAGAGTAGACCTGTGCTCCAGACGTTGGGTTTTCAGTGGTGGATTTCTCAGAAGCAGACCTCCAGTCTTCTGAGGTGCTTCTTGGGGGACCTACACTAGTCTGACTGTTTGGTTAGCAGCTGAGTGCACTCCCTGTTTGCATCACCCAGGTATGGGCCCTTCCCTAGACATGTGGCTGTCAGAGTCTCAACCGTGGGGCCCAGGATTCTGTGTTTTAATGTCCCATGTGGTGCTGATGATGCTGGGGGTCCTCTCAGACCACCTTGTGACTCCTAAACAGCAGTGTTTATCAGATTCTCACGGAATGAGGGGCCTGTGCCTCCGGTGTCCTCCATTTTGGCTGTGGACTTGGCTCTTTGGGTTACCTGGTTTGGGCTCCGGGTCAGCAATACTTCCTGTCTGCAGAGCTGGGAACAGTTGTAGCAGCAGTGGGTGCAGGAAATTCTGTGTCCTGACCCACACAGTGTCTCCCTTTTCAGAACAACCAGTTCCCCTTGCCCGGGTCTCTGTTTGCCAGCAAGCGGCGTGGGCCTGACGTGTCAGTTGTGTCGACTTAGTGGGCAACTGGTGTGTGTGTGCAAAAGAAAACATCAAAATGTTTAGGGAGTGTTTCAGGAAAATAGCAAGGAGCACATTGCCAAGATGTGCGTATATGTGGCTTTTTCTTTCCTTTGGCTGTGTACGTGTGTGTGATCCGGATCCCAAAGCAATCTGCAGTACAGCGCTACCTTTTCTTACCCCAACTGTTCTTAGAGCAGAGAGGAGACAATTCAGCACCAATAATACTGAGCAATAAATAACCCAGAGAAGATGAATAGCCTTGTGTGGTGCTAAATTAAAGTTGATTTATTGCACGTAATATGTACAGGTGCTCTAATGTCATTAAGCAGTGAGGCTTTTAATGCTACAGAATCTGAAAGAAGACCCAAGAAAATTGGATCTTAATCGGGGCTTCAAACCGGTTCATTCCCATTTGACCCTCCTGTTAAGAATTTACAAGCAAACTCCTATACATAAGAATCATCAGGGGATATCAGTACAAAGTAGATTCTGATTCTTTGTATCTAGGGTGGAAAAAAAGCAAGTTCTTAGGAGGGGGTCAAACAGGAAGGAACCAGTTCAAAGCTCTGGTCTAAATTACTGGTCTCTTAGTAACCCTATGTAGGGTTTCTGAGACTAAATCTTTATGAGAGTAGACAGCCTCATCTTTATGCTGATGTGTGGCTGGTGGATTTGAACCACTAACCTTGTGCTTAGCAGCCTGGTGCTTAACCTGCTGCACCATTAGGGCTCCTGGTCATAATGCAGCTTATTGAAATCACAGCTAAACAAGCTGCTTTAGTACCATTAGGGGCTGCTTTCTCTCACGTGTGGAGATGCCACATCTGACCTCTTCTCAGCAGGAGACATATCTGAATTATCCTCTCATAGCACTGCATGGTGTCCGGCCAGCTGCACCCTCTGGTCTCAGGCCTCTTGAGACCTGCAATCAGCCCAGTGGCTGCTCCTTGGACAGGCAGAGGAAGTGTGGTGGTGCTGGGTGGTATTGAACTCATGGTCTTGGCTGGGCTAGCACCTTGTTTTAACTAACTGTCCCAGGCTAGAAATGTTCATTCACTGAATAAGCTCATGGATTGAGCTGGGGTTGCAGGGGTGAAAACAAAAAGCCGACAGTCCCCAACCTCAGGGGAATTAGTGGATGAGGCTGGCTCGTAAGCATGTGATTATGGAGAGAAGAGAGGAGAATACTGTAATGGCGGTCAAGTCAGGGGGGAATAGAGAGGGGGATGAATTCACAGAGAGGGTGCACTGGCCAAGAATGACTGGAAGTCTAGAGGGGCACAGAAATGCAGGTCGGAGCTGCCAAAGAGCAGATCTGGCTGGGGTGAAGGAGGCTCTTCAGATGGCTGGAGGGTGGGGTCAGGATTTGGGTAGGAGAAGACTGGACAGGTGGATTTGAGTACATGAGGCCAGGTTTTGAATTTCAAGTTAAGACATGGAATCATGGAGGCTTGTGAGCAACGGTGCGATCAAGTGTATCTTTTAGGAAGAAAACTTCCTGCAGAAAGGTGGGACTTGGATCGAGGGAGACCAGTTGGCTAAGAGAGGCAGACCAGGACAAGAGCTGAAGCGGAGTATGAGAGAGGGGAGTGAGGTGAGAGTTAGCCTGCCCAAGGTTTGTGCCTTAGACCCGGTAACTCTGGTGGGGGGAGACTCACAAGTAGACGCTACCAGTACTGCTGTAAGAGACCCATGCCCCCTTGTCAGAAGTGGAGGTGAGAAGCCCCACACCCTGAGACTGTCCCTGGGGCCTGTGAACCTCAGTCTCTCCCAGAGCAGTGGCCCCAAGGCTCCCTTGGGAACAGGTGGCTTATTCCAGAAATGTTAGAAGGAGCAGAAGGAACTACCACAGTATAGTAACCCTCGGAGGGAGCTCTGGTAGTGTAGTGGTTACGAATCCAGGCTACTAACCTCAGGGTCAGCAGTTCTAAACTACCAGCTGTTCCGCAGGAGAAAGATGAGGCTTTGTGTTCCCGTAAAGAACTACAGCCTCGGAAATTCTGCACAGGGTCACTATGAGTCGGAACCGACTCCACAGTACATGACCACCACCACCTCCACCAGTAACCCTCAGAGACATGGACCCTCTTGCTCATAAATGTGCCCCACTTTACAAAAAACCCTGATTTCTGGAGCAAGGTATGTCAAGGAGAGATGAACTATGTCCAGTGCCAAAGGTTTCAGAACAAGATCATTTTAAGTAGTGTACTGATCTTTTGAACTGAGAAATACTGTTTTGTTGTTGTTACGAGCTGTTGAGTCTGTTACGACCAATAGCAACCCTGTATAGGGTTTCCGAGGAGCGGCTGGTGAGCTTGAACCACTGACCTTGTGGTTTAAACCGAGTTGCCATCCCATAGCATCAGGACTCTGTTTACTGTGTGTTGTTGTGAAGTGCCATCGAATCGGTTTTGACCCATAGCGACCCTACATAGGGTTTCCAAGGAGCAGTTGGTGAGTTTGAACTGCTGACCTTGCAGTTAAACCAACCTTGCAGTCCAGTGCATTAACCCACAGCGCCACACCAGGACTCAGGGCCTCTGTTGCATAAACTGAGCACTTTTGACGAGTTTACTGCTTATGCTCCACAAGGTTAAAAGAAAAAGATTCCTTTGACTTGCTCAGCTGTTGTTGAGTGCCTATTGTTTTCAGAGCCCAGTTCTGGGATACTCAAGAGTGCTGTTTGTTCCAGGGGCTGGGGTCACTAGTAAAGCTGGGGTGGGGGAAGTTCTTCACATGTCATGTCCTAGTTGGAGCTGGGAGTGTGAACTGGCCAGGAGGTATGTGCAGCCACATTCCAGTGGGGTAGGGGTGGGGGGCAGAAGCTCCTGGGAGCTGTTGGGCTGAGGCTGTGGGCAGCAGAGAGAGCTGCTGAGGACTGCCCCCCTCCCCCAACTTCAGCTGGGGCTGTTCCTTCCCATTACTTGATTATGTGCAGAATTAGGAAAGCCTCAAGTATCTGAACGTAAGATCATTTTTTTCCTGGATATATAGCACATCCTCTGAATATATAATCAATGCCTTTTTAATAAAAGGACTATGGGGATGTTAGGCATTGTAGATGAGTACGCTGATGAATGTTTACTTTTTCCAGAGACTTGTTAGGAAGGAAATTGAAAAAAGTTTCAGTGGGACCCTCAAGGGTGTTTGTGGAGTTTTGTTTTTCTGCCTTTCTTTGGTGGTTGGGGATCGAGTGGGGAGTTGGGGAGCCTACAGATGACCCCAGTGAAGTTTCTCTGAAGTGGACCTTTTTATTTTTCTTACATTTTTAAGTAGCTTTATTGAGACATAATTAACGTATTTTCACCCACTTAAAGTGAATAATTGAATGGTTTTAGTACATTGACAGATGATACGTGCAACCATCACCAGTCAGTTTTGAAGCTTTTTACGACCTCAAGAGAAAAACCCGATATCCTTTAGTTCATTTTGTCTCTTCCACCCCTACCTCCTACCCACAGCCCTAAGCAATTTACTAATCTACTTTCTATCGCTCTCGATTTTCCTCTGCCAGGCTTACATAGGAGTAGAGTCATATTGTCTGTAGTATTTTGTTGCTACCTTCTTCCATTTAGCATAGTGTTTACAAGTCTTGACCATGTTGTAACATTCCTTCCTTCTTTTTTATTGCTGAATAATATATGTTATTCATTATATGGATATATGACTTTTTTGTTTCCTTTTTTAGATTCATTCATCTGTCGATGGACATTTTTTTTTTTTTTGCTTTATCTTCTGCCTATGGTGAATGATGTTGCTGTGAACATCTGTGTACAGGTTTCTATGTGGACATGGTTGCATTTGTCTTGAGTATATATTTAGGAGCAGACTTGCTGGTTCACATGGTAAATCTATCTTTCATTACTTGAGAAACTGGCAGACTATTTCCCACAGCGGCTGCACCATTTTACATTCCCTGAACCTGTTTAATTTTGACAGATACAGTGAATCCTAGAGATGGGAATAGCCAGCTCTGACCAGCAACAAATCGAATATTCATTTGACCTTTTTATTCCTGCAAGTGGGGAAGGAATGCAGTGCTTCCTCTATCAAAAATCATGTCTGTTCTAGCACTTCAGTTGGGTGTTGTTTGAACATCTGGGTTTTGACTTTTATTTTTTTTATTTTGAAATTTTTATTGTCATTTGGGTAAAAGTTTACAGAGCCAGTTAGTTTCCTGTTCAATAATTTACATGCATTTGTTTCATGACATTGGTTGTCATTCCCTCAACGTTACAGCACTCCCTTGTTTCCCGTTTCCATATGTGCTTCCTTCTTGCCCCTTCCTGCCTTGTGAGCTTTGTGGATAAATGGTGCCCCTTTAGTCTCCTAGGTTGATTGTATTGAGCCCACTTCTCCCTGGTGATGTTGTTCACTGTATAGGCCTGTCTATTGTTGGCGGAAAGTTGATCCCTGGTAGTGGGTTCAGTTCCCAGATTGAAGGGTGTCTAAGGGTCTTAATCTTGGTGTTTCTTCCAGTTGGGCTTTGACTTATAAACACTGGTATCTCTTAAGGGAAGAGAAGGTCATTACATGGCAGCATTGGAGGCGGGGATGGTGAAAGAAGGTGGAGTTGAGTTCATCCTTGGGGAACCCTTTGCCCTTCGGCTGATATTTCTGGGGTGGGGGGTGGGGAGGAGGTTGATCCGAAGTGAGTTCCAGAGTTCACTCAAGTTTGTCTAGAACTTGATTGGTTAGATAACAGGGATCTACCAACTGTGTGGCTCCCCACCCCTCTGGAAACCCCACTAAGCCTTTGAACCATCCCACCACAGCCCTAAGTTAGGTGATCCCATCATTGTGTTCCCAAAGGACTTGACAACTGGGCTAACAAGAAGACATTTGTTAGGTCCTTTCTTCATTCATTATTCATGCAGCTAGTGGTAATTAGCATTTAGGAGTGTCGTTTCTGGGGGTAGTTTTGATGCGATCATTCATTGAACAAACATTTGTTGGTCTCCTGTACTGGGTTGAGTGTAGGATATGGTACTCGGGTTTCAGGACCCACTTGGCTCTTGAGTGTACAGTCTGTGGGGAAGGCTGGTAATCAGCAGGGGATGCTAAAGAACAAACACCTGAGAGAGAGTCAATGTGCAGAGAGCTGGGGAAGGTATCTATCTCATGGGTCTGAAGTGTGAATATAGGAAATAATGGGGGAGGTGCTTACAAATGGGGCAGACGGAGTTCTCAGTTCTCAGGATTCTGTTTCCTATGCTCCTCTGCCTTCCCATGCCCCCTTTACCCAGGAGAATCCATATACCATCTGCTGAGCATCTGGTGGTCCCGCATCTGTGGTCTGGCACCCTGCTTGCTTAGGGAGATAGGTCACAGTTGGAGAGGAGGGGAGAGAGAAGGGTGCTGGTGAGTCATCCGGGCTCCCTATGGCTAAAAGAGAGCCGACTTCAAAGCCTGGGGCATATCAAAGGTGAACTGTGCTCTCTCCTCCACCTAGCATTTTGCACAAATAAGAATGTAGTTTCTGGCTCTGCAGCAAAAATGTTAATTTTCTTTGGAAAACGTTTTTCTTTTACAAGTGGGAGAAGTTGAGAAATGTCATTAGAGAGATGGACAAAGTTGGCATGAGGGTGTGTGTGGGGGTGCCTGTCCCCATTTGTAAGCTCCGTTTTTCTTTGTTCTAACCAGTGCTTTATTACAGAGGCGAGCCACCCGGCCTTGGAGGAAGAGAGGAAAGGATTTCTGTATAAACAGCTGTCTTGCTGATTCAATCTACAAAGTGGATTTTATAACTAAAGTATTTGTTCTTGCTTTAAAATGCCAAAACAGCACCGTCATTTCCTCAGCTAAAAGAAGGGTCTTTGAGAATCTGGGGGCCTTCTCCCATCACAAACCTTTGTCGGGGGTGGGGAGGAAGGAATTTCAAAGACCTTTCTTTGAACCCAATGTTTCTAAAATAATCTCATTCTCTGAGGAGAGAGATTTTCTTCACAAAGTCTAAGACAGACTGCTAGCTCGTTCAGCTGTTGTCCATTTCCAACCCCACGTGCTGGGTTAAAAAAAAATCCTCTTGGCCATCACAGATGACTACCTGCTTAATGTTTGTGTGTAGATATTTCATTTTCTTTTTTATGCAAGATTTCATCATTGCATGATCTGTGATAGTTGGTTGCCCTGAGATTATTAATAAATTGAGACAGTTAATGGTGTGTGGCTCAGAACATATATTTAAAAACAAGTTGGAATAGAAATAGGTCTTTTATAAAATTAATTTTTTGTTAGGCTCTTCTTGAGCCTTTTTTGTTTGAAGCCAGCTTGCTTTGTAATGTTCATATATGCCCGATTGCAATTAGCATAAATTACTTTTAAATACCAGTTAGTAGCTGTGGAGAGAGGCCAGGGTTGTGGTTGCTTATGGAGGGTTAAGAGGTTTGGTCATTGTCTGGGTTTTTATATCACTGTAGGTCGAGTTGTGTTCCCTTTTGAGGCAGGCAGATCATGGCAAAGATGACTCTTTTTTTTTTTTTTTTAATAAGGAAAAGGAATAAGTCTTTGCCCTGAGTGCTGGGACATTTTCTTACTAAGGAAGAATAAATAATCATAAACTGTCTGCTTATTTAAAAACAAGTTATGTGAAATGCAATGTGGTATCCTGGATTGGATCCTGGAACAGAAAAAGAACATCAGCGGAATAAACTATTAAGGCTGTATTTTGGTTCGTAGTGTTGAACTATTGTTCATTTCTTGGTTTGATAAACATACCATGTTTAAAGGAGTGCTGATGGCACATTGGTTAAGTGCTGGGCTCATAACCGTAAGGGTGGTGATTCAGATCCACCCAAGTGCTCCACGGGAGAAGACTTGGTGATCTTCTGTAAAAGTGACAGCTGAGAAAAGCCTATGGCTGCAAGCATACACTGACAGAAAACTGTAGAGGTTCAAGCTGGATATGGAATGAGAGATATTATTGCTGATGTTGGATGGATTGTGGCTGAAAGCAGATAGTACCAGAAAGATATTTACCTGTGCTTTATTAACTACGCAAAGGCTTTAGATTGTGTGGATCGTGACAAGCTATAGATAACATTGCAAAGAACGAGTGTTCTAAAATGCTTAATTGTACTCATGAGAAACCTGTACATAGACCAAGAGGCAGTCATTCAGACAGAACAAGGGGCACTGAATGGTAAAATCAGGAAAAGTGTGCACCAGGGTTGTATTCTTTCACCATGGTTTTTCAGTCTTTATGCTGAGCAAATAAATCCAGTAAACTGGATTATGTGAAGAAGAACGTGGCATCAGGGTTGAAGAAGACTCATTAACAACCTGTGATGTGCAGATGATACAACCTTGCTTGCTGAAAGTGAAGAAGACTTAAAATACATACTGATGAAGATCAAAGACCACAGCCTTCGGTATGGGCTGCACCTCAATGTAAAGAAAACAAAAATCCTCACCACTGGACCAATAAATAACATCATGATAAATGGAGAAAAAACCGAAGTTGGCAAAGGCTTCATTTTACGTGAATCCACAATCAGCACTTGTGGAAGCAGCAGTTAAGAAATAAAAAAATGTATTTCACGATGCAAATCTGCTGCACAAGAACTCTATAAAATGTTCAAGAGCAAAGCTGTCTGAGGACTAAGGTGTGCCTGACCCAAGCCATGGTATTTTCAATAGCCTCATATGAATGTGAAAGTTAGACAGTGAATAAGGAAGACTGTAGAAGAATTGATGCATTTGAGTTACAGTGTTGGAGAAGAATATTAAAAGTCCCATGGATTACCAAAAAAAACACAAACTAATCTGTGTTGAAAGGAGTATAGCCAGAATGCTCCTTATAAGCCAGGATGGGAAGACTTTGTCTCTTATACTTTGGACAAATTATCAGGAGGGACCAGTCCCTGAAAGAGGACATCATGCTTGGTAAAGTGGAGGGTCAGTGAGAAACAGGAAGACGTTCAACAAGATGGCTTGGCACAGTGGCAGCAGCAGTGGGCTCAAACGTAACAGTTTTTGGGAGGATGACGCAGGTCCGGGCTGTCGTTTCGTTCTGTTGTGTGTACGGTCACTATGAGTGTGGAACTGCTAAGTTTTGTTGAGTCATTTCTGACTCAAAGTGACCCTGTCTGTATAGGGTTTCTGACGATCTGATGTTGGGTTTGAACTTTGACCTTGTGGTTAGCTGTCCAGTTCTTTTCCTACCATTCCACATGAAGACTCCATTCTACCTGTTGTTGTTAGTGTTGTAGAGTCAGTTGCAACTTACAGTCACCTCGTATAGAGTTTCCAAGGAGCGGGTGGTGGGTTTGAACTTCAGGGAGGGTAAATGATTTCATTGCTGCTTTGGAAAGTGGGAATTAGGCCTGAGGGGATTCAGGGAGCACCTCCCTTATGGCTTTCTCTTTCATGCTGTATATCGCTGCCTGTCTTCATCCAACACCCATACATAGCAAATCCCTTCTTCAGACTTTGGGACAGAGACTTTTCCTAATTCTACTAGCCTTCTTTGCCCCAAATGGACAGCTGACACCTTGGGATTGGCTATTTCATTTACCTTTGCTGTTTTTGTTAAGTGCCATGGAGTCAGTTCTGACTCATAGCCAGCCTGTCTAGTGTTTCGGAGGAGCAGCTGGTGGGTTTGAATCGCCAACCTTGTGGTTAGCAGTCAACTGCTTATCCTGTAGTGCCACACCAGAACACCTTCAGTGAGCAGATAATGAAGTTTGTCTATGCGACCTGTTCATGCCCATTTCATGTTAAGTATTACCTTAGCAGCCAGATCGTAAACTTCTTGTGAGTTGGAAGTTTGACTTGTCCTGTTTTAAAACCTATTGAATTTTTTCCTCATTGTAGAAATGGTGCATGGGTATAATAAAAAAGTGAACATAAGATAACTTTGTAACATCAAAAGTGAAAGTCGCCCATAGACTTAACTCCTGATGTCCCCTACTAATGGCTTAGAATATATTCGTCCGTAGTCTTCCCGTGTATCCTACAAATAATAGGTGAACCGGTCCTGTTTCCTTCAGTGTTGCTTTTTTCAGTTAACAACATCCCTGTGCAGGCTCTGCATGTGTGGTGTCTCCTGCTTTTCTGTGTCTTCCCAGATTGAGCGACGCAGCACTAGCCACATTATAAACATGCAGTTGTTGGGACCCCTTGAGTCTGTTTAGCGCATAGAGACCCGGTGTGACAGAGTAGAACTGCCCCCCTAGGGCTTTCTGGACTGTTAGCTTTTTGGAAGTAGATTGTTGGAGGTTTCTTCAGCAAGTTAGTGGCCCAACGCTAACCATAAGTGCCATTAAGTTGGTTCCAACTTAGAGTGACCCTCTATAGAGTTTCCAAGGTGGATTTGAACCACGGACCTTGTGGTAGGGTAAGCACTAGATGATGTCACATTGTAATGTAAAGCATTATGTGCGAGTGTTTACTATCCCCCATCTTCACCAACAGTTGGTTTATCAGACTTTATTGTGGTTTTAATTTGCATTTCCCTGATCACTATTGAGGTTGAACATCATACTTTTAGGGAAGGGGGTGCAGATACTAAAACCCACTTCTGAGATGACACAAAGATGGCTGCTTTGCTAGGATGAGTTCTGTTTAATGCTGTTCCTGTACCTGAACAGTCAGTCAGGTGTGTTATTTCCATTTACAGTGCCATTTGGGAGCAGCTGTTTGCTTGCTACCCTTTTCTTGGGTTCTGTGTATTATGTTTTGAGAACCCGGATGAAGCTTGGTCCTGCTGACCCTTTAATTGTGTTGAAAGCCCCCCCCCCCCATGAAAGCAAGCAGACTTTTTTCTCCTTTGATGAGAGTATGTTGCTCTATTTAATGTAAATAGACAAATAAATGAAAGTTCAGACAATTCCCCTGGGGTATTTGGTGACAGCACATCCTGGGAAAGGGGGTGCCTTTGGGAAGCAGGGTGGATGGCCCCAGGCAGAGGGGAGGAGGG
>NW_006408525.1:12022114-12052265 GCF_000296735.1 Chrysochloris asiatica | reverse complement strand
AGCACACTTAGTGCAGAGGGAAAGGGTGGGGGTCAGGGTTGGTGGGTCTTGAATCTGTAGGAAGATCTCCTTGGCCAGGAAGATCATGCCCTGTTGAGTACCAATGCCGAGGCTTTCAGGCGAGGGCAGTCTCTTCTTTCCCATGCGCAGTTGAGTGTTTTCATGTGAAAATAATACCTTTGATGCTCTGCAAACGAGAAGGAAAATCTGCGTTAACACCTGTGGAAGAGAAGCTGTCTGTGGCGAAAGAAAAAAAAAAAAAGTTCTGCTCCGAAAGAGTGGCTATGCACACGTATGCTGCTTGGTTGTCAGCGTACGAGGAGACTTGCGGACAAAATGCATGCTTTCAGGCCCAAGCAAAGTGAGCTTAGAATTAATGCAGTGTGAAGGGAAAAAAGTACCAGGGGTTAATGTTACACGAAAGGCCTTCAAAAAGTTCGTAGAAAAATAGGGAAAATGGAATTTTTCCATGCTCTTTTTGAAGCCTTGTCATGTTTATGTAATGAGTGTAACCAGTATAAATACTGGTGGACAGGGATTGATAAGGAACAGGGAGAAATACTACTAGTACATTTTGTTTGTGTAGTGGAATAATAGGTGCTTTAGGAATTTTGTATTATTGTTGTATATGAAAAAGTCTTTACTAGGACAATCCCAGACTTTACAATCAATGGTTTGCTTACACTGCTCTCTGAGAGTCCAGCATACATTTACTTACTGAGCCCCTAATACGATGGGCTTTTGAGGGAGAAGACACTAGTTCCTACCTTCTCCACACTTACAAACCTGGGATTGTAGAATGTAAACACAAGATGTAAGTCTTATTTTACTAAAGGGACAGATGTCATCATACAAGAGCACCTGATTAGTTACCAGAAGTAGACAAGAGTACAGGCTCTCAATGGGGGCTTCAGAGTTAGGGATATCCTCATGACTAGAGGGAGGAGGGAAAGCCATCTGGAGGGAGGGAGGGAGTATAGTATCCAAAGGGGAGAGGTCAGAGGATAGTTGGGAGCCCTGTTAGGACTTGTGGGTCACCAAGCTAAGGAATTGTTCTTAAGAGTTTACTGTGAGTCACCTTCAGCTAATTTTGGTCAAGACTTTTTGGAATATATGATGAAATTGATGGGAATTTTTCCTAAGAAAAATGTTTATGTACACAAGCATTGATAACCCCAACAACCATGCACAGGGGGTTTTGTAGATAGACTTGGTGATCCTAATTCACTATAACAAGTATTTATTGAGCACCCACTAGGTGCCAGGCATTTTGTTGGGTACTGAGGATAGAGGAGAGATTCAACTAGCCAACTCTGCCCTTGGGGAGCTTGCAGTCTAATGGGAAGACCACCCGGTGAAGAGATAACTTCCTTCACGCAGGAGTATGTTATTCTGAAGAAGCCCCACTCCGTGAGAAGGCCTCTAGGGAAGTGCAGGAGAACCAGCTGCCCCTGAACCAGTTGTGAGGGCCCCATGTATGTCAGAGAACTGTGCTCCAAAGGGTTTTCAGTGGCTGAGTTTTGGCAAGTAGATAGCAGAAGTTTCTTCCAAGGCACCTCTAGGTCGACTCAAACCCTCCACGTTTCTGTTAGTAGCAGAGCACATGAACTGTTTGCACTACCCTGGGATCCCTCTCAATTAGGATTCTCCACCCCCCCCCCCAATTAGAAGTCAGGGTATGTGCGTGGGGGTGTGTGGCCCAGAATCCCACAGTGGAAGTCCCAGAAGAGACTTGGTGTCTGTGCAGTGGTGCCCTCCTCATTTCTCAGAGCAGGAACCTGAGCTGCCCTGTGAGGCTGAGCCGTTTAGCCAGAGTCTTAGAGAAAGCCAGGTGTCTTTGGGGCCTCTCCAGTGTGGAGGATAAAGGTAAGAATGGTATTGTTTTCTGAGGCCTTTTTGCCTTAGCAACACATACTCACCTGGAGCTGGTTCTGCATTCTTCTTCCAAACAAACAGCTTTCAGGAAGAGTTAATAAATTAATCTTCTGGGAACGGATCTGCTGCAGTGCCAGCGAGTCCTTCAGCAACCCAGGCATAGAGCTTTGGTGAATGTAGTCAGAACACACGCTGATCATTATGCATTGTTGCTGACGAGGTTTGGGGCAGCCAGCGCTTTGTACCTTAGACGTCAGAACCCCCTCATCGTTAGTGGTGTGAGGCCTGGCTTCGGAATGGGAAAAGAAGCGAATTTGTGTAGCTATGACTCTCACAAAAACCTGGACTATCTATATCCAATTTATAGATGAGGACTTCGATACACAGTTTAAAACTGACCCGCTGAAGGTCAGAGCTATAATTCCATGAAGCTCTGCTGGTTGGTTGCATCTTCTGTTCCTTTTCCTTCATTTAGTTAGTTTTTCCTTGACCCCCTACTTCCAGCTATTTAGAAATAAATAGCAAGACCTACAAGGAACGCTGGAGTCTTGGTGTGGTTCTGTAGAATAAGCACTGGACTGCTAACCACATGGTTGGTGATTCAAACCCACTGGTCATGCCTTGGAAACACTATAGAGGGTTGCTATGAGTGGGAACTGACTAGATGGCACTTAATAACAACAACACAAGGAGCCCTGATATAGGGTTGTAGGATAAGCACTGGACTGCTGACCTCAAGGTCGAAAATTCAAACCCAAAAGCCAATTGTTGGGAGAAAGACAGGCTGTGTACTGCTGTAAAGATTTACAGCCTTCGATGTCCTTTGTGGGGTCTCTGTGAGGCAGAAATGACTCCGTGGCAATATGGTTTGGCTTTTTTTTTATATGAGTTATCAAGACCTGCTGAGTCCCTGGATGGTGCCAACAGTTCATATGCTTGGCTGGAGGCTCCAGTCTATTCCAGAGGTGCCTTGGAAGAAAAGTCTGGCAGTCTACTGCTAGAAAACCCGCCACTGAAATGCTATGGAGCACAGTTCTTCTCTGATACACATGGGGTCTCCATGAGTCAGAGTAAGCCATCACTTTCAACTGCAGAAGTACTTTGACAGCCATCTGCTCTGCCTATATGTAAAGAACCCAGGATAGGATGTAGATACTGTTCAGCAGGTATTGAATGTGCCCCAAGAACGTATCAGTGAACAAAATTGACAAGGACACCTGCCCTGGTGGGGCCTTCATTCTAGCTACTGATGCAGACTGGGGAGAAGCCTGGCTCCTTCGCCCGGAGGGAGCGCTGGAGAGACAGCTGCCTCAGGTCTCCCTGTTCCTTTAGCAGATGAGGAAGATCTTATCTGGCCGCCTCTTGTGTTTCACTCTGTCTGTCGCTTACCACCCGCAGGCCTCTGGGGCTCAGAGTTCATGGCTGCCTACAGAGAAGAGCCCTTTGTACCTACTAATGAGAGAGGAAGAGTATTCCCACTGAGATCTGCGTGTTAAAAAGTTCAGCTCATCTGCAGTTTCACCAAAGAGCCGGCTTGAAGTAGTTGAGTGGAAAACAGAGCCCTGGCCTCCTCTTTGTGTCTTCTCTGTAGACACCATCCCACTTCCTCCCACTCCCCAGCTGTAGATCTTGCAGTTGTGGTCTAGGTTCTGTGAGGGTTTCAGGTGAGCCTGGCATCAGAGGATGCAGGTGACACTACCATGGATGTGAAATGGATGGACAGGCAGGAGAGTCCGTGGATGCTCGTGGTCCCAGGGTCGGGTACCTGGTGGTATAGTTAGATGCTCACACGACCCCATCTTCCTTCCCACTTCACTGTTCAGATGTTCTGCTGCCAGCTTGGATGTTCTTCAGTGTTCACAATGGTGACTCACTTTACCCAAGTGAGGTGTAAGGATACCACCCCAAACATATAAAAAGCAAAGAAGCTGATGGGCTAAGTAATTATTTGGTCCTCCCAAGGATTCATGGGGGGGGGCGGTGCTTTTCATGAGGACGTCTTTGTTACATTTATCGGAGGACTTGGTCTTTGAGAAGTAAATCTGTACAGCTTTTGAGGAACAAGTTGAGCTTCCAATGTCCACTTATTCCTTAGACTGTCCGACATTTCTAAATCTTCTCATTTCTTCTCTGTTTTCTTAATAACCCTGTCGGAGCACTCATGGTAATTGCTTATTTATTTCTCTTTCTCTCCCTGTTGGACCTTAAACTGTATGAGAGCAGATACAGTGAGTCGTCTGCTCAGTGTTGTATTCCAAGTACCGTACCCAGAAGCTGACCCACAAGGTGCTTAGTGCATCTAGGCAGCATGAGCAGGAGCAGCTGTGTCCTGTATACTTTGTGGACAGACCCAGCCGAGGTGGAGTCTGTTGAATCCTGAGTTCCTGTTTACAACCAGACAAAAGCAAACCCATTACCAGTGAGTCGATTCCAACTCACAGTGACTCTGTAGGACAATGTAGAACTGCCTCATAGGTTTTCCAAGCTGTAATCTTTACGGAAGCAGACTGACACAGTTTTCTCCCACAGAGGGGCTGGGTTCCAATTGTGGATCTTTTGGTTAGCAGCCAGTGCTTAGCCATTGTGCCACCAGGGCTCCTTTCCTTTGTAACAGAAGGGGAATGAGGTATACCTCCCCAGGTAGTTGTGAGGTTTCAGTGATACACTGTGTCTGGCATGTCATAACTGTAAGTAAGCCTGAGGAAAGCAAACTACTGCTATCATCATTTCTTTTATTGTTTTCCAAGGTTGTCTCAAGGATTAAATGACAAAATGAATATAACATTCTCAGCGCATAATGTTGTTGTTCTTGTGTGCCGTTGAATTGTGACCATGTATAAGGTTTTTGAGATTGGCTGGTGGATTTGAATTGCTGGCCTTTCAATCATTAGTTCAGTGTTTGGTGGTGGTGGTGGTGGTGGTGTGCCGTGGAGTTGCTTCCAACTCATAGCAACTCTGCATAGAGTTTCCGAGGCTGTAAATCTTTATGAAAGCAGAAAGCCTTATCTGTTTCCTGCGAAACAGCTAGTAGTTTCAAACTGCTGACTTAAGGTTAGCAGCCCGACTCGTAACCACTACGCTACCAGAGCTCCTTAGTCCAGGGCTTTAGCACATACTGAGAAGTCATAAATGCTGGTTTTCTTCCAAGTACCATGCTCTTCCATATGCATAGTTTCATTAAATTTAATTTCTGTTTAAATCCTGTAAAGTTTTAATTGCTCCATGTTAATGATGAGGAAGCTACAGCCTAGAGCTGAGTTGATTTACTCTTAAATTTAGTGTTGCTGGTGTTGTTCAGTGCCATCGAGTCGGTACCGACTCATAGCGACCTTATATGGGGTTTCTGAGGAGCAACTGGTGGATTTGCACTCCCAACCTTGCCGCTCAAACAGACCTTGTGGTCCAGTGCATTACCCTGCAGCACCACACCAGGACTCCTTAAAGTACAACAGTCATATTTTTATTGTGTATCTCCTTAATGATTGGGATTCAGACCAAGATGAGGTCAACTCTTAAATCATGAGGGGGTCTTCAAAAAGTTCATAGAAAAACAGAATAGAAAGATAATGGAATTTTCCCACAAACTTTTTGAAGCCCCCTTGTATGTATGAAGCCCCCTTTAGGAGGCCTATGTAACTTTTGACCCTGGTTTTTCCCTATCTTGCTATTTTCATGATCATCAACTTGCTTCGTATGGCCAGATGTATACTTCCTTACAGCCGCATGGATTCCCATGGCTTTTTAGTCATCCCCATACTGAAACATGTGCAGTCTTCCCTCTGAAAGGTCCTTTATGAGTTGGTTGTTGGGAGTTGGGAATGAGGATTCCCATGGAAACAATACGATAAATAATGCTTCAGTTGTCAGAGCAGCCCACAAAAGCTGGAAGAAGAGTTTCTTTTGAGGCTGGAAGTCTCCCTCAAGCGCCAGCTGGTATGAAGTTGGAATGGGGCAACGCTGAATGGGGGTGGGGCTGGGTGGCAAGTGGGGAGGTTGGGGGAGGCATGGTTCTCTCCTTGCTGTCAGCTGGAATTTGTCAGATGGGATGGAGGTAGGCATCACACATAGGGTGCTTCTTGGGCCTTGGGTAGGATAAGCTCTCAGACTCCTTAGCAAACTCTCCTTTTCTTCCTTGCTATGACCTCTAGGGATAGATTCATCCTGTTCACTTCTCCTCCAACACCACCTCCAGCACCCTGTCCAGCACCCTCTCCTTCCCGGGCTTCTGAGGAGGCCTCAGTCCTCCTAGTTTCCACCTCCCAATTGCTTTCAGAACGAGCTTTTTTCCCTCTTTCTGATAGGTTTTATTGTTAATCACTGAATGTTTCAAAAACCACCCCAAGCCCCACTGCCATCAAGTGGATTCCAGTGCGTAGCGCCCCCCTAAATATACGGAGTAGAACTGCTCCAGCGTAGAATTGGGGTTTCTGAGGTTATAAATCTTTATGGAAGCAGATTGCCTCATCTTTCTCCCATGTAACTGTTGATGGATTTGAACTGCTGACCTTTTGGATGGCAGCCTGATGCTTAGCCCACTGTGCCACCAGGGCTGCTTGTGAAGAGTCCAATAGGAAGACATTTTGGTGATGATGGGCTGGGGTGTGCATTCGGGTCATTTTATTGTTTGTCCGTGGTACCATGGTGGAGGCGGAAGCCTGGAACTGTGTTAGTCACTTGTTCAAAGTCACAGATTTCTTACCTGGCATGCCTCCCAGGTGAGGGCTGCCTGTGTTCTTATCAGTGCTTGGGGGTACCACATTCTCAGCCATTAGCCTGTATGCTCCTGCCGACCAGGGCTGTGTGTTCTTGGGGATATTAATCCAGGTTTTCCATGCTCTGAAGGAAGCCTTTGAAAAGAGACATCCATGCTCTTTTCTAATAAGTTAAAATGCAGTGCACGGGGCTCTTTGAACATAAGTAATTTTATAGATCATCTGTTCTTCTGGACTTAATCATCATCATAGGCAATTTTAGCCTGAAGTTAGGGGCTGAGGAACTTGTAAGCACTTCTTTCTTCCCGACGAGCTGGAAGCTGTGTTCAGAGCAGGGCCCTCCTTTTCCTTGGATCATGCCCCTGGGTGCCAGTTTTATTCTGAAATTGCTCTTGGCCTTTCAACAGCTCATAGTCCCTTCTGCCACCCGTTAGCTTCCAGAATGGGTTTGCAGAATAAGTGGCTTTAAATGCAATATCAGCTACTTGTTTTATATATACATATCCCTACCATGGGGAAAAGGCTATAATAAAATATGAATATGTGGAGGGGAAATGTGTACATGTCATATGTTGTGTGTGTAGTGAAAGAAAGGTGTGTGCTATAAATATTAGGCAATGTTTGCACGAATAAAATTGGATTTAGTCTTTGTGACTCTGTCGTCCTTGAGGGGAATTCCTTTTCAGAGAAGCAGGTGTTGGTGCCAGACGATCATGTCGGCTCCTAAGATGCGAGCTGGAGAAGGAGCAGTTGGGGAAGGGGAGTCACGGGGCTTTGCTGGGGAGGCTCCAGTCATGACACCAGAGTGTAGGAGGGAGAAAGGCACGACTTGGGCTGCAGAAGGGTTCTTGAGGCCAGCGCTAAGTGCTATTAGTAATCAATAGATTTGAGAAGCAGCTTGGCCTGCCACGAAGCATGAGCAGAGTCGGTCTCTGTCCACAGGCTGCAGCATCTCTCCTGGTGGGTGGTGATAATGGGGGTGGAGGGGGTCAGGAGAGCGCAGCATTTTGCTCTTTGTGAGTGAATGAACTAGCATTTGTGTGTTTCTTCTATCCAGGTTGGACTGGAAGCTGGGGTGGTAGAGGTTGAGGCAGGCTCTTCGTGGCACTGTTTTCCTTCCTCTTTCCTGGTCCAGTAGCCTGCGTGGACCTGCATCCCACTTCTGCATCCTGGACTTGGAATCCTGTGTTGCCCACTACGGAATTGCTTCTGGTGGGAGCATCGATTGTCTTCCAGATGGAGCTGGGGCTCAGAGCACCTGGGGAAGGGCCTGCCTAACAACAGAGTTCAGTGTGGAGGCATGTCTGTGGACACCTTGTCCCTTGTATTTGAAGCCCAGGACGCTCCTCTCTCATCCCTCACCCCAGATGAAAGGATCGGGACATTTTGTTTCCTCATGACAGCCTCAGTTTATCCATCAGTGAGATGGGGCTATTAATGAGTGCTCCAAGTTCCCCTGTCTCTATCCCTCCACCCCCCACCCCCACCCCCCGATTCTGTGCAAAAGGAGACTGGACGAGGACAAGTCCAGTAGTGGTTGTAGGTGATGTGGCATAACTTTAGAGAGCCTTGGCGTCAGACCTGAATTCAAATCCTTTTCTGCTCCTTACTTTCGGGAACCCTGGGCAAGTTGCTTGTTTTTTCTCAGTTTTCTTAGCAGTATAAGAGAAATAATAAAAAAAAACAAAAAAAACATTTTTTAATGGAATGGCAGTGTTGATGCAGAGATTTGATGAGTTCATTCGTAACAGATGCACAGTAAATGGAAGCCCTTGTTACTGTTACTGTTGTTGTTGTCTGAGGGAAGCAGGCTGGAAGTCTCAGCCTCCTGGTGGCTTGTGCCAGGGAATTTTTGGTGCTCATTGGAAGGCAGGTGGCTTTGCCCATAGAGACCTGCCCTTGGGTTTTTGTGAAGCTGCCCATCTACAGTAGCCTCTCAACAGATGGTAAAGGGCCCGTCCTGAAAGGAGCCCTGTGGCGCAGTTGTTAAAGTGCTCAGCTGCTAACCCAAAGCTTGATGGTTCAAACCCACTATCCACTCTGTGGGAGAGCAATGAGGCAGTCTTCTTCCATAAAGATTTACAGTCTTGCGGCAGTTCTACTTTGCCCTGTAAGGACGTTGTGAGAGGAATAGACTTGATAGCTATTGTTTTAATTGGTGGGGGCTTTCTTGAACAACGTGGGATTCTGTAGGTTTTGCAGAGGATACTAGATAATAGATAGAAATCTCAGGAGTTCATTTGTGCACAGGTCGAGATGCTGTAGTGTTCTCTGGGGCTCTTGGAGAGGTCCCTCTCTGAAAGGGGTCTAAATGCTGCGTGTTGGTGGTGTAACTCCCCTGGCTCAAGGGAGGCGGGAAGGCAGGGTGGAAGAGATCAGTGTCCGCAGCTCCTGCTTCCTCCAGAGACAAGCTGCCATGCTCACAGGTGGAAGGGCAATGATGAGTGGTAGTGGCCGCTGGACATACCCCTGGCTTTCTTTGCAAAGAGGCTTAGAGAGAGCAATATTGGGGAGAACTACACTCTATTGGGTGTCCTGGTGTGGTGCTGTGGGTTAATGCGCCAGACTGCAAAGCTATTTGAACTTCAAGGTTAGTGGTTCAAGCTCACCAGCTGCTCCTTGGAAACCCCCTACAGGGTCGCTGTGGGTCGGAACCGACTGGAAGACACTTAATGACAACACTCTCTGTTAATTTGCTTGGTGCTTCAAGGCAACTTTGCAAGAGTCAGCCTTCGACTCATGGGTCCCCATGCACAACTGAATGAGATGCTGCCCGGTCTTGAACCATTCTCACCGTTGTTTAAGGATCAGACCAGTGTGCTCCACAGGGTTCTCATGGGCTGGTTTTTTGGAAGTAGATTCCTCCTAGAGCAGGTCAGTCTGGACACCTATTTGGCATCATAGCATCACACAAGCCTCCACTGACAGATGGCTGGTATCTGGGAACGAGATACATTGCCGGGAATGGAACCCAGATCTCCTGCATGGGAGGCAGGAATTCTACCATGGAGCCATTGGTGCCTTGTACTTGTTTTGGAAACCTGGGTTGATCTGAATTGGGTTGCCTAACAGTTCTACACCCCTGCCTAGTGTTTCTTTTTTAAAATCAAGTGGTGGCAGCCTGGTGTGGTGGCATTTGAGAGGTCAGGGTGGGTGCTGACGGCTGGGTTCCAGGCTCCAGGCTCCCAGGGGGCCCGGGCTGGGAAGGAGTCTTTCAGGAGGTGCTGACAAGGAATAAAATGCTGTGCTGGAGTTTCAAGGCTGTTCAGCCTCATAACCTTCAAAAGAGCAAACCCTGCAGTCTTCAGAGTATCAGTTGACCCCAAATACAAAGTGACCCTTTCGTATTTCTGGCTCTGTGTAAAAAGGAAAGGACAAGAGTTCTACAAAGATGCCTGCACTGTTATTTCCATACTTGGAACGAGCCATCCGTTTAGCTGGACTTGCCCCCTCTACTCTTAGAACATGAAGGATGTCAGTATTTATGGTGTTGGCTGTTAAGTGCTGTCGAGTCGGTTCCGATCATAGCAACTCTGTTTTGGATTTCCAAGGAGTGGATTTGAACCACTGGACCTTGGGGCTAGGAGTCCAGTACTTATCTTATATTTATGGGCCTGTTTTGGACCCTCTTCCTCTAGAATTTCAGGCATTTGGAGCACCATCACAGTTACGAAGAGGGGTTCAAGACTCCCCTTTTGCAAAAGATGGGTGCTTTCTTTCTGTTGTCTTCCCTGCCCCTCTTAAACCCTATAGGTTTGTGAACGTGCTGGGTTATAGAGTATTGCTGTATACTGTTGTGTTGATTTCCAAGTCACAGTGACTCTGTGTGACAGGGGGGTAGAACTGTCCCATAGGGGTTTTCTATACCAAGACTTTCTGTTCCCAGAAAGATTTACAGCTTTGGAAACCCTGTCCAGGTTGCTATGAGTTAGAAATGACTTGACCGCACTTAACAACGACAACACAACAGTCTACATAAGGACAGATTGCTCAGGTCTTTCCTCTTGCAGAGCTGCTAGGTTGGTTTGAACCCCAGTCTTTCGATTAGCAGCCATGCACTGCACCATCATGTCACAGGGCTCCTTCATACCACAGTAGATGTTCCAACTGTGGGTGGTCCTGTGGCCTTCTCTGGTTTCTCTTCCTAACATAAAGCACGTCCCACACTGATTGGATGGTAAAGCAGCAGTCCAAATCTGCCTTCACTCCCTGCCTGGCACTTACTTACCATTGCCTTTTGACAAAAGCATTACTTTCTCTTTCTGGTTTTGAATTGAGGACCTTTTGTGTGTTTACTGCAAATGTGATAAATGCTAGTCTGTAGAAACCAGCTGCCCCTTATGGCTGGGACCAGCATTTTTAACACCTGGCAGTTTGCATTTCAATATGGTGACTTAAAACACAAACACACACACTGTAAAAACAAAACCCAGCTCCAAACAGTGACTGGTCTTGGCTGCCTAGAGAGAAACAAGAGGGGAGGCTGCAGTGGACCCTGGTGCAGGCAGAGGAGCTTGCCTGCGATGTGACTGCTACCAACTTGAGCTTCATTGTCCTTCAGGTCATTGCGGTTCACCTTCATTGGTGCCTTCCATGTGCAGGGTGCTGGAGACAAAGATTTGGATGAGATAGAGTGTCTGCCCTTACAGGGCTCACGGAGTTGGGAGTCATGTGAGCAGGTAGTCTGTAGGACAGGCAGAGGAGAACCATAGAGGCACAGAGGAGGATGACCAAGGCGATGTGCTTGCTGTGGTGTAGGTCAAAGAAACATCTCGAAAGAGGAGGTGCCTGGATTGTGTCTTGAAAGATGGCTAAGAGTTTTCTAGAAAGTCGGGATAGTTTGGGGAAAAGATTTCCTGCTAGAGGGAATAGAAGGCACAGACCACAAGGAGAGAAGTGGTATAGGCCATTTGAGGGTGTATGGGTTAGGCAGTAATGAGCGATAGGAAAGGCCCTGAGGGCCAAGCCTAAGAGCTTGGACTTTTCTTCTCGAGCCTTGCAACCCCAAGTATGGTCTGTGAACCTGCAGAATCAGCAGGGAGCCCATTGGGTATGCTGAATCTCAGGCCCTAGCAAAGGAGCTCTGGTAGCATAGTGGTTACAAGTGAGTCAGCAGTTGGAAATTACCAGCGGTTCCACGGGAGAAAGGTATTCTGCTCCCATAAAGATTTACAGCCTTGGAGACCCTGTTCAGGGTCGCTATGAGTTGGAACCAACTCCATGGAACATAACTGCCAACCAACCACCACAGACTACTTGGTCATTTTCTGCATTCTGAAAATGTTCTTCAGTCATCACTGAGCACGTTGAGCTTTGAGAAGCGCTGGTGTGGAGCAGTGGTTCTGTCTTGGGATCATCTGAGAGGCATACTGATGCCTGTGGCTCTTCCCAGAGGAACTCTCATGGACGTATGCAGCCTGGTATTTGGAATCTTTTAAAGCTCTGCAAGTATTGTTGAGAAGGATTGGCTTGGGTACTTGGGAGCTACCAGCGATTTGATGTGGGGTAGAAAGCATGGAATGTGTTGCTGGCCTCTCTTCATCAAGAACTGGAGGTCATGGACTTTGAAGCCTTAAGAGGCACTGCCCTATCTTACTGATTGCTCTGCTGTCTTTGTCTGAGGCAGCTCAGGAGGGAGGACAAAACTTGTCTTTGCCTGTCACAGGGGAAGGCCTTGATATCAATGCGGCTCAAACATTTCTTGGGTTTTGACTGGGTGGAGGAGCAGCAATCTGAGGTAAGTTCCCAGCCAAGGGTTTTGGAAAAGGAATTCTTATTTCCAATAGCACCAGAGGTTCTTGAAGGTTAAGATCCCATCCCTGGGAAAGGCGGCATTTTTTTCATGGCTGTTGCACAGAACAGCTCAGCTCTCTAAAGCTCACTGGTGATAAAGGTGATCTAGAGAAAACAAACATCAGTCAAAAAGCAAACAGACCCAAACACCCAAACAGCATTTATCCCAGTTTAGCGGTGAGACTTGGATTAGGCAGGTCACATGGTCCTCAACTTTCCTTCAATCCTTGGGAGACTTCTTCCGTGGAAATCTTTTTCAGCAGCTTTGCAATTTTGATTTTCAGTTAATTAGATTTGTGCTGTTTGGGAGACTTGGTTAATGCATTTCACCCCACAGAGCTAATTTGCCTCTGTCTAAATGAGGCCTTTGCTATAGCAGAGGGTTTATACTGGATGGAGGACAGCAGAGGGCTTTGAAATCGTCATTTGTCATCTTTGTTATTATTATGGAATCTTTGAGGTCCTGCTGAGTGAAGAGAGGTGTTTTCCAGAGCAAAAGCTTTATGTGAACACATCATGGCCTTGTTACCTGCCTCTCGCAATCCAATCCGATGTCCTATCGTATTGTCAACCCTAGGTGACTGACACTAATAGGGAGGGAAATCTATTTGGAGAGTACAAAGTAGTGGTGAATGCAAAGTAATACATTTACAATCTCTGAACCTCTCAGAGCTGAGGGGGGCCTGAGGAGTTATCTCCACCATTTCTTCATTTTACTAGGCTGGGAAACTGAGGCCCAGAATCACTGCTACTTTGGATGCAGGAAAGGATGTTTCTCTTCCTTTTTTACTTTTGCTTGGTTGGACCTGAAGTGGGGGAGGGAAGTTAATCTGATCACATGGATAATTGAGAGTTGAGAATAGGAACTTAGTGAGGGCTAAGGCTTCACCCCAAACATTGTCCTTTGTCCTCACTCTCCTGTGTCCCAGATTGTAAGTTGCTTGTTAATGATATGACATTGAGATTCAGTTTAATAATTTACATCCTGGTACTCTTCTCAAGGGGATCATGTGACTGTAGGATGAGCTCTGGCCTGCAAACCACAAGGTTGGCTGTTTGAGCCCACTGCAGAAAGATGAGGTTTCTGCTCTTTCACAGATTTACAGCTTCAGAAACCCTATACAGTGTGGTTAGGAGTTGGAGCTGACTTGATGGCACTTAACAACCACAACAACAATCTTCTCAAAGGAGCCCTGATAGTACAATGGTTAAGCACTTGCACGCCAAACCAAAAGTCAGTGATTCAAACCCACCCAGCGACTCTGCAGGAGAAAAGACGTGGTGATCTGCTCCCGTACAGTCTAGGAAACCCTATGGGGCAGTTTTACTTTGTCATATAGGGTTGCTGTGAATTGACTTGATTTGATGGCACACAAGTACAGCCATCTTCTCAAAAGGCTTTGAGGCAGCATCAAAGGGACCTGGGAGTTAGAAGCAGGCTGTTTGTTTGTCTTCTGTGTTGTTCACAGGAGCACTCAGGAGCTGTCGTGTAGGTGGCTGAGTTTTCACCGTGCGCCTCTGAGTAGTTAGGCTCCATGTCAGAAAGCAGGCAGCAAACTGGTTGTCTTTACCTCCTCGCCATCTGTGATCGGTTGGAAGGCATGCTTGCTGGAGTAATACTGATCAGTGGGTGGGAGTGTGCACTCGATTAACCATGTCTGTCAAGGCCAGGGGATGGAGGTATCAGCATGCTTGCTCTTTAGTTACCATGTCCTCAGTCTGCACCACCAACTGAGATTATGATGTGTGCAGAATCTATTTTAAGGATTTTGAAAAAAGGGACATAACCTCTGCCCTTGAGGAAATTATAGTCCCATCAGGGAGGCAGAGTATATGCACAAAGAAGACTTAATGCTTAGAGTATCAACAATCTCAATTAGCATTCTTAGCAAAATTTAGTAATATCTGCCCAGTAACATTATTTCACATTTTATAGTCTTGACACATGGAGTAGATAGGACAGAAATGAGTTAATATCAAAGAAAAGAAGTCAAGACTCCGAGATATGGACTAATTTTCTAAGGCCATGCATGCAGCTGGTAAACACAGAGAGCAAGGTGGGGTGTATTGAGGGCAGAGACCTTAGACAACCTTTCCAGAAAAACACCTCGAGGAGGAGGATGCAGAAGGTGAATAAAAGGGAGAGTGTCTTAAAATGGGGCGGGAGACTTTTAACGGTGAGGGTGGAGGGCAGCTGTAGTCTTTTCTAGAAACGGGGCAGGGAGACTTTTAACGGTGAGGGTGGAGTGCAGTGTGGTCTTTTCCCTCCTCCCTGGTGTTCGTCTTCTCAGTGCTCAATCATTGCAGATTTCCTCCGCATTCTGGGTTCCTCTGGTTTTATTTTGGTTCTCCTCACAGGACAGTGTTCTGAATGGTAATTTGAGGACTATTGCTTTACTTCTGGGGTTACCCCTTCCCTCTCCTCCACGCCCTGGTCTTGGAGAACAGCTCCTGTTTTCACTGACTTCACTGGTTCATGTAGTTAGTTGTATGTGCTGTCGAGTTGATTCTGGTTTGTCAGGACCAGTGGAATGGCCTAAGTTTTCCAGGCTGTGATCTTTACTGGAGCAGATTACTACATGTTTCTCCTATGGGTATAAACTGCCAACCTTTCGGTTACTAGCTATGTGCTTAACTGTTGTGTCGTCAGAATTCCTGATGACAACGTTATCACAAAAGACCCAGACTGGGCCGCTGCACTGGCTGGATGCACTGGGGTTGGAGCGCTGGAGTTTTTCCTAAGAAGCTGAGCAAGAAAGGGGGTGAGGGATCTGGAATGTGTCTGAAGGGTGTTGTGTAGCAGGGCGTAGAGGAGAAAAGATGCTCAGACGCCTAAGAACTTCAAAGTGTGCTTCCCTGAGCCCAGGTCTGAGCGGAAAGGGAGCGTTTTGAGTAACATGTCTCCCCTTTTCTTTTTTCTTGTATTATTTTGCTTTTCATGTGCAAAGAAGAAGCTGCTCTGCAGGAACTTCTGTGGTCCATAGGATTCGGTGGCTGATTTGTAAAGTGTCAGTTTCATACTGTAGGTTATGGAGCTGTAGAAGGAGAGAGGAAACAGCTTTCTGCCACTTGACTTCCTGTGCGTCCAGGGCAGCCTTAGCACTCAGCCGAACGGTCACTGTTTGTCCCAGAGCAAAGAGGGCATGAGGAGGCATGGCCTTGATCTTAACTTGTAAGCTGATTAGGTGATGATACAGGACAGGGACCTTGTGAAAGACACTTCCTTAGAATCATGAAGAAAGTGGTCAGGAATAGTGGGCTGGGCGAAGCCTGCATTACCACTGCTGACCTGGGACCTTCCTTAGGGTTTTTTCAGGGTTGACTGGCTATCCAGCCCATCTTTTCAGTTCACACTAAGGAAACCAAGACCCAGAGAGGTGAGGTGACTGGATTGCTTAGGTGGTTCTGTGGTGTGGCCAGGTCAGAAACATGACTGTCCTGATTCCCATCAGGATAGTGGATTTCCTTAACTCCAGATCGTGTCCTTTTACATTTGCACTTGAAGTCATTGTGCCAGAATGGTGGGATTGAGCTGCAGAATCAATCGACTGTTGTAACTACTGTTTAGTGAGAGCTTGCTTTGTGTGTCATATTGTGGTCACTGCTTTGATCACGTTTACTCAATTTGATCCTAAACAAAACAAAACTCTGCCGAATAGGGTTTTAAAAACCCCTGCTATGGAGTCCTGGTGTGGCGTTGTAGGATAAGCACTTGACTGCAAGGTCGACAGTTCATACTCACCAGCTGCTTCTCAGAAACCCTCTACAGAGTAAGTCATTATGAGTCGGAACAGACTTGATGGCACTTGACAACAACAACAATGGATTGAATCATGTCCCCCAAGCCCCCCCAGGAAAAAGAAAGTGCCAACCATAACCATGCTAGGTATGTCCTACACCCAATCACATGTGAGTTCTAAGAAGAGCAGATTAGACACCGGAAGACACACAGATGGGGCAACACAATTCCCATATGAAGATCGCCAAAGAAAAAGGAAGAATGCCAGGGCTGCAAATGCTGAAAGAGACAAGGGTTTCCCCCAGAGCCGGCAGAAAGAGAGCTGGTGCCCAGAATTTGGGTTTCCAGCCTCCTGAATTGTGAGAAAATACACTTCTGTTCTTCACAGCCCCCACTTTGGTTTTTCTGCTCCAGAAGAGACCAAGACAGCCCCATTTTCTGAAGAATGCACCTCCGTTCCTCCTTTCCAGCCATGCTGGTGGTCAGTGGCAGGGCTGGGACTCCAGCCCGTCCCCCCTGGGCTCTGTCTGTAGGTGCCTCCTTGCTGAGGGCATCGAGCCTACTGCAGCTCTCAAACCTCATTCTTATGGCTCAGTGCTAGCCTCAAATGAGGGGAGGGTGTGAGTCCCCATCCCTCCCTGGGCCCTTGCCTCTGTATGCTTGCTCTCAGCTCCCTTTGAGTGGTCACGGGGCTGCTGTCTGCAAGTTTCCTGGACACTTGCTGCCGAACTGTGTTCCAATCGAAAGAAACACAATTACTCTCTGAGACTTGAGGGCAATTGTGAACACTTGCAGCCTGCCTTCTTGTTCAATACTTGCTTGGAGTGTCTCTCTTGAGAGGGTTGGAAAGCCGTCTCTGGGTGGAGAATGATCTATATGGCATTTGGTTGTATTGCGAGGAGAGGAGCGATCTGCTTTTTTGCCTCTCTTGTGTGAGGTGAGAGTTATTTTTATTTAGGCGTTAACGTGGGGACTTTCTTCCAGGGCAGAGGTGATATCTTGCCTCTTTCAGGTGCAAGCCAATTTGTAGAAAGGTAGGAGTGGGGATTGTTGGATATGCCAGGCCATTTGGAGACTCCTCCTGGGAGAAGACCTGAGAGGAGGCACCTTTAGATGTTTCTCGCAGTTTGCAAAGTGCTTGGAGGTAGTATTTTAAGACAGTTGGGGAGGGTCAGAGGTTCCTACCCTTAGAGCCTCATCAAAGAGCTAAGAGATAGCCAAGGGGGATGCATAATTCTCTAGAATCCTGACTCCCAAGCTGGCCTCTCTGCTTTCTTCTCACATAGATGGGCACCTGTCTGAAGGTGCAGAGACAGAGAACTGTTAAGTGGGCTTGCTGCCTTTGTGGTCAGGCAAGGGGGTCCCTCATGTGGCAGTCCAGGAAGGGAGAAGGAAGAGAGGAGGGGGCATCGAGGACTTTGTGGTTGGCTGGCTCCTGTAGTCATTTTCCAGAGATGAAGAAGGGACCCGCTAGGAGCCCTGGTGGGTTATGCAAGCTCAGTAGGTTGAAACCACCAGCCACTCGGCAGGAGAAAGATGAGGCCTTCTGCTCCCGTGAAGATTTACAGCCTCTGCAGCCCTACCCAGGGTCACTATGAGTCAGACCTGATTCCCCTGGCATACAGCAGCAGCCTCCCCCAGCTCACTCCCTGCTATACTGCCCTCTTTGATCTGGGTCCTTTTGTCCTCACTTCTTACTCCTTCCTACCCCTTGCCCAGCTCTCTTGATCCCACCTGGCCCAAGGTGATGAGGGTGTAAGAACATTCCATTGACTCTCTTATTCTGGACTGTAAAGGGAGTCTGCATTCAGGATCAGTGGTCTCCAGCTGCTTCCCATGGACTCTTGTTATTGGATGGTATAGAGTAGTTGTCAACTCAGCAACCACATGTGACAGACAGGGTGCAATGGCCCTGAGAGTCTTCTTGTCTGTAATGCTTATGCAAGCAGATCATCAGGTCATTCTCCTGCAGAGACCCTGAGTAGATTTGAACTGCCAACCTTTTGGCTAACAGCTGAGGGCTTAACCACTGTGCCACCAAAGCTCCTTTCCCATGGACTCTAGGTACTCCTAAACCCTCTGAATGTCGTTTGGTCAGACAGGCTGGAACAGTCACCCCTGGAGCCTATTATTTCAGTTACCCGAGACTGTGCTGTTCTTGTGAGCCGCCCACTGTGGCTTCCAGGCCTAATCTCCCAGTTATTACTGTGCACCACCAAGCAGATAGGAACGGTAATTATAAACACTTTGAGAGCCGCCATTTGCCTCACTTGGTGAGGTGACTCAGAACATTAGATCAGAATTAGAGAAGCAGAAACAGGGATCAAAGGACGCCCCCTCCTCTTCCCCCACTTCCTGTGCAATCCCAGCACTCTAGCACTTGGTCCAAAATCTTCCTGTTGGAAACAGCTCCCAGCCTGGGGGAGATGGGGCGCCTGGCCACACCTGGGCGAGGTGCAGACAGTTCTCTGCAGTGGGAGGCGGCTAGCTTGTCTTCCAGCTTGTGTCTGCTTACCTGTGGAACCATCATCTTTGTACTAGACAGGTGCACGAGAGAGTTGATGAGCTGGAAAGGACTCTTCGTTTTTAGTATTGGGAAGCCTCCAGACGCATCCTTTTGGTTGGGCTGGGACACTTTGTCCTCATTTGGATTTGAAACTATATGAGGACGGGCAGGGTCTGTTCACAGCTGTTACCTGCAGCACCTGGACCGGAAGTTAGTGTTTCTGAGAAATGAAGGAGGGAATCTTCCAGTGTTTTGCTGCAGCCACAAAGCCGGGTCCCAGGAGCAGACAAGGAGACAGACACACCTGACCTTGTCTCCTCAGGGGTCCCTCTGTGCCACGTTGCTAGGGTTTAGTCTTCAAAGATCAGTTAGAAGAACTTGAATGGAAACATTTATTCTTGTTTCAGGAAAGGGCAAGGAAAATATTTGTTCCCATCATCAAAGTGGAAATTTAAGTCAATGACAATGGAAGCTATTTCTGACCATTGGCAGAGTAGGAAGAGGAGGGAGGAGGTTGACTCTAACAGGGTGGAAGAATTCAGGCACTGTAAATTTTAGGGGTAAAGAAACAGCACAGAAATAAAACCTCCCCAAGGAAACATAAACCAACCCTTAATCAAACATGAACAGCAAGCCACACACCATTCACAGGGGCCTCTGGCATCATCGCTGGCTATAGGTTCAGACTCCACTGTTGGAGTGAAGTGCAGCCCACAAGGACTTTGCATTTAAAGAGAAATTTGTGACTTTCTGTCAGAGGGCATTGTTGGTGGCAGGTAGCCATGGATCCAGGTTTCCCTTCTCTGAACCCACCCAGTGTGTCATTGAGCTGAAAACCCAGTTGTGGTGGGTGCAGGTCTCTGGATTCTTTGATGCCTGTGGGGTTTCCAGGTGAAAATATGAGGGATGCATGCAGGGAGCAAAACCCATTTTGGGCATGTATGTGTATGTTACAGTAGAAAGTGTGATGTGTTGGGTAGAGATGAAACAAGATGGTTATGTGTTGGTAACAATTGATGTTAGGTGATGGGTAGGTACAGTACCAGTTGTTATGAAATGGGCTCTGACACATGTGTGTCAAAGTTAGAACTGTACTCCATGGCGGATTTTTTTTTATCAGAAGTAGATCACCAGGCCTTTTTTGTGCGGCACCTCTGGGTGGACAGGATCTTCTGAACTTTCTTTTAGCAGCTGAGTGTGTTAATCACTTGCATCACCAGGGCTTCATTATGTTACTCACTACTCTTGTGAATAAGGAGCTCTGGTAGCGCAGTGGTTACGAATCGGGCTGCGAACCTTAAGGTCAGCGGTTCGAAACTACCAGCCGCTCCGCGGGAGAAAGATGAGGCTTTCTACTCCTGTAAGGATTTACACCCTTGGAAACCCTGTACAGGGTCGCTATGGGTCAGAACCGACTCGACGGCACTTAACAACAACAACAACAACAACTCTTGTGAATATGCAAAAGGATTATAATAAAAAGTCAGACAGCTGGCCCCTAGATTTCCTCCCTGGCTCTCACCCTTTGTTTTCAATGTAAATCTGTTTCTCCTAATCTGTGTTACACAGATTGATTCTACAAAGACTCAGACCCCAAGTCCCTTGAAACTGGAAAAGAAAAACTGGAAGGCCAACTTTGGTGAGGGTTTTGGTTCAGATTCTCTGAGGTTGATCTGAGCCAGTGTCCGGGGAAGGTGAGGACCAGCTGGATACTGTGGGGTGCTTTGAGAAACCCAGGCTCCCAGATCCATTGGAGCCCATGCAGTCCCCTCCTGGGGGCATGTACCCTCTTTGTGACAGGTACCCAGTACTGGGGGCTCTGGTGCCTGGATCGATGTGTGCTGGGTTCTTCAGACTGTGTGGCGGGACCTCTGTTGAAGCTTTGCCTCAACACATGGGACTTCTGCCCCAGGTGCCAGAATGGGCAGAATGAGAGCGGCGGGAAGTGGACTTACTGTCTGCCTCTGTGGAGTTTGAGAGAGGTCTTTGAGGTGGACCATGCAGTGGCTGTTTGTAGCCTAAATTCTTGCTATTCTGAAAGATTTCCAAGCTTGGAATTTTTGCATGAATTCATTATTTACTTATCTTTCTCCTATGTTCCTGTCCTAAGAGGCACATTCTTCCCACTGGTTCCTGTGAAATCCTTTACTTTTAGGTGATGGCTCGATTTACCAGATAATTGTTTTGCAGCTGTTATGTTCAGGGTATTCTTATTGTTCTTGTTAAGTGCAGTCGAGTCGGTTCTGACCCATAGCACTCTGGATAGGGTTTCCAAGGAGTGGCTGGTGAGCTTGAACCGCCAACCTTGCTGTTCAAACTGACCTTGCAGCCCAGTGCATTAACCCACAGACTTGCTATTTTGCGAGCACTGGGACTGGGATTGCCTTGGGTCCAAGGCACCTGGTCAGTGCACTTTTCCAGCCCCATGTGACCTGATGGAGTCCATGGATGGTATAAGTGGTTAACACACTTAGTTTGTTAAATCAAAGATCAGAGGTTCAGGGCCACCCTAAACATCAGCCATGGAAAACCCTAGGAGCACAGTTGTACTCTGAACTTGTTTGTCCCCCCCCCCCCGCTGTAACCTGGAGGAGGGAAGGGAAATAGTTAGAAGGAAGGCTGTTACAGCTCAGATTTTTTGTGCTGCTATAATCTAGTAGCATAGTGGTTACGAATCAGGCTGTGAACCTCAAGGTCAGCAGTTCGAAACTACCAGCTGTTCCATGGGAGAAAGATGAGGTTTTCTGCTCCCGTAAAGATTTACAGCCTTGGAAACCCTGTGCAGGGTTGCTATGGGTCGGAACCGACTCCATGATACATAACCACCACCATAATAGTTGCTTGACTACTTGATGTATCAGAAGGTGGCATCTTGCGAAGGGCCGTTTGTGTTGCACCCTGACCGAGGTGGGTGTGGGCTTCTCTGACTCTCATTACCTCCATCAGTTTTGATATAAGTCAAGCCCACACCAGGCTGCTTGTGCAGCCGTCTCTTTCCTGTTCCCTGTTGCCCTCTCTTCCCTGGAGGTCAGCACAGTCTCCCAACTGGGTACCTCCACCCTCTCTTCCCCTTCCTGTCCATTTACTAGGTGGTCACCCAGGGAGACTTTATGAAAATGCAAATCTGACTATTCTCTTCCCTTTTTCAGGGTCTTAACAGTACCAGTGTAACTTCCTCGGCACAGCCTGGTTTGTGTCTCCTCATGCTAGGCCAGAAATGTTTAGTTCAGGGAGTCTCCCATTTCTTCTGCAAGTTCAGTGTCAACTGTGCCTTTTTGGTGAAGCATTTCCTCCTTTGGGCTTTTACATCTTTTTCTTTTGGTTTCTCCTAACACAGGGAGTGGGGAACCTTTTTCTGCCAATATTTTTGGCATCATTTGCGGGCCATTAAAAATTATCATCTTAAAAATTAGCCAGCTATATTTGATCAAATGTTTAACTAACTCACCCCTAATGGGATGGCTAAGGAGCTCTGATGGCATAGTGGCTGCTAACCTCAAGGTGAGGCTGCTAACCTCAAGGTTTGAAACTACCAGCTGTTCCACGGGAGAAAGACAAGGCTCCCGTGAAGATTTACAGCCTTGGAAACCCTGTACAGGATTGCTGTGAGTCTGAATCCACTCCATGGCAGACCATCAGCACCACCCAACGTAATGGCTGGAACTGCGGTTGCCTTGGTGGGGCCAGACCAGATGATTTCTTGGGCCTTATACGGTGGGCTGGATGTTCCCCACCCCTTCCCCAACACCTTCTTGGAGTCCTGATGTGTGCTAGAGGATAAACACTGGACTTCTGACTGCAAGGTTGACTCACCAGCTGCTCCTTGGAGGAGCCAATGTGAGTTGAAACCAACTGAATAGCACCTAACAACACCTTATTACTCTCTGCCACATCCCAGGTCTATTGTGACCCGTAGTTGTTGATTAGATTCCCACTCCTAGTGACCCATAGGGCCTGGTAGAAATGTCCTATAGGGTTTCCAAGGCTGTAATCTGTATGGAAGTACACTGCCACATCTCTCTTTGGCAGAGTGGCTAGGAGCTTGGAACTGCCAAACTTCTGGTTAGCAGCAAAGTGCTTAAACCACTGTGGCACCAGGACTTCTTCCATTGTTGTTGTTAAGTGCTGTTGAGTTCATTCTGAGTCATAGTGACGCTGTATAGGGTTCCCAGGGAGTGACTGATGGGTTTGAACTGCCATCCTTTCAGTTAGCAATCCTGGGCTTATTCTATACGGCCATACCAGAACTCCAGGTCTACAAACCCTAATCGACAATTCTGAGATCCAGAGAACTCCGAAAACCCAAAGTTCTTTAGTGACTCATTTACTGCAAAATCCAGTGTAGTACTTGTTGAATTCTATCTTGTGTGACTCTGTGTTTAGCTGGAGAAATTGGGAGAGGAGATAGAATACAGGGTAAATGCAGCTATTACCTGTCTGGAGTCAGACTCCAAACTCCTGGCTCAAGGGCACTGAGCCATCATTTTCTGGTTCAAGTTAGCCTCGTCCCCCTAGGCAGTAGGCCTGGACTTCACAGATATGCCCTAGTCAGTATTTTTGTGTTTCTGTAGAGCCTATAAGTAACTTTCACTTAGAATAAATCCTAGGTGAGTAACAGTAGCTAATATCCATTAACTAATAAGTGCCCACCAGTATGTTCCAGGGCCCATTCTAAATGCTTTACTTGTTTTTACTCATCTATTCTTTACAAAAAAGAGCTCTGGTAGCGTAGTGGTTACGAGTCAACCTCAAGGTCAGCAGTTCGAAACTGCCAGCTGTTCCACAGGCGAAAGATAAGGCGTTCTTTTCCCCTAAAGATTTACAGCCTCGGAAACCCTGTGCAGGGTCACTATGAGTCGGAACCGACTCCACGGTACTTAACAACAACAACATTCTTTACAAAAGGAGTCCTAGGTGGTATGAATAGTTAAGTGCTTAACCACTAACTAAAATGTTGGCAGTTTGAGGACAGGCCTGGTGATCTGCTTGACAAAGGTCACAGCCATGAAAACTCTATGGAGTAGTTTTTCCTTGTACAATATGGGGATTTCACTTTGAGTTGGAATTGACTTTGAAGCAATGACAACAGATCTTCACAAGGTACTTATCTAATCGTTTGTACGTGGGTTAAACAAGGCAGTGGCCGGTTAAGTAATGAGCCCAGCATGGCACAGCTGTATGGTGGATAAGGCGGAGTTTGAACTCAGGCAGCCTTGTAACCAATGGCCACACTGCATCAGTGGGGGAATTTAGAAGTTCAGGCCCAATTGTAGAACATGGAAACAGTTGGAATGCCTCTGTGATAGTGAAGGTTTGGGGTCAATGTGACTGGGCCAGCATTCTCAGTGATTTGGAAATTGAGATGTAGCTGTCCCCCATGATGTGATGTGATAAACCAGTAAGAGGATTAAAGGTAGGACCCACCACCCTTAATCCCACCACTACCCTGATCCCAAGGGTGTGGCATGTAACACCTTTTATCTTACAATAGATTAAAGGAGAGAGATTTGGGCACAGGAAGAGGGGCTACTGCCACCAAGATAGAAGAGCCAGAGCCGGGAGTGGAGGGAGTCCTTTGTACCTGGGGTCCCTGCACTGTGAAGCTCCTAGATCCTGGGAAAGTTGGATCCAAGGTGTACGGAGATCTCCAGGGAATGCTGGGCCTGCAGATGCTGAAAGGACACAAGGAGTCAGCAAAGAGAATGCCTTCTGACTTTGGCCTTCTAGCCTCCCAAACTGTGAGCGAGTACATTTCTGGCTGTGAAAGTCTTCTGTTTGTGGTGTTTCTGTTATAGCAGCAGTGGAAACCTAAGACAGCGTCTCCGGCCCCATTTGCAGTGTTTACGTGCTTCTTGGGAACATGGAGGTGGAGTATTGCGGCATAGCCTCAGAACATTTCTGACAGAGTAGTAAAGTGATCACATGTAAGGTCTCAGTGGTCATTGAGTTGTTGTTGTTGTTAACTAGTGCCAAATAGAGTTTGTTACTTATAGGAACAGCCCATCAAAATGATAGGCATCTTAGCGGTCATCTTGTCCAGCCTGAAGCTCAGCATGGTAAAGTCACTGGAGTTGCAAAGCCAGTGGGCATTGTGGGACCAGGTATGATACTCCTCAGTGGGTGCTACTTCTGGTGAGGAGAAGCTCTGGGGAGGATCTCTGAGATGTTCTCAGTCCTGAACCTTGGCTGGGTAGCTAGCCCGATGACCACATGACTTGTGAATGGGCGTCAAACAAACTTTTAGGCCTCGAAGTAGTCTTCTCAACATGAATGTCTCTGCGAGACCAACAGGGAGTGCAGTATCAGATCTCCCTGCCGATGAAATGGTGTCTATTCCAATAGTTTGAGTGGTTGCTGCCTGGTTGGTCCTGTCATAAAAACTGTGCTGACCCCAAGATCCACCCCAGGGAACTGGCTGATGGGGAGGCCCTAGTCTATAGGTAAAGCTGGGGTGACAGGGACCTGTAGTGAAACCTGGTCTTTCTGATGAGGACAGGCCAGTTGTCCTTGAGTGGTGTGTACCTAGAATCTAACTTCCAGGAACCTGAGTTCAGCCTGACTTCTGGGTTCTCTCCCTTTCCACCCGGGAGACGTGACCAGCCTTTCCCAGGAGTGGGTGAACCGGTCTCCTCTTCACCTCCCTGAGAGTGCAATATGCAAAGTCTTTGTCTTTGCTGTTTTGGGCTGGAAGGGAAGACTTTTTTTTTTTTCCATTTAATTTAATTTATAACTACTTTTTTATAGTAAGGTTTGTATCCTAAAAGCGAAATACACAAGAATCAAAAGTAGTAGAGCTTTTTGAGGATAAAACATCTCCAGATACTGGTATCTGCTATTTACTATATATCTATCTGTTGATCTATCTGTCTGCTAAATCTAGTATCCAGCTAGCTGAGTGGGTAAGAAGAGAAAGAGAGGAAAGAGCTAGCTCAGTATTATCTATCTCATCCCTCCCAGCCAGCGATTTCTCTCCTATCTTTCTCTCCTTCTAAGCACGCCAATGTAAATAGAGAGTTATGTTTACATATACTTCCCTTACTTAAAAAACGAATATTGGACACATTATACACAGTTTTCCAATTTGCTCTGAATATGCCTTTTTATTGCCCGGTGCACACCTCAACATGAGCATTGTCAATGGTAGTAGATTATGCCATTGTGTGGCTATAACCTAATTTCCCCTACACAGGGTCGCTATGGGCTGGAATTGACTTGACGGAACTTAGCAAGAACAACATGTGGTTGAATACCTAGGTAGTTCATGTTACCTGTATAAATAGTGTGACAGTGAACATCCTTGAATCCATCCCCACCCTTTGTTTTAAAATGACTTGCTTGATTATTGTTACCTGAGGAGATACTGCTCTGTGTGTTGTATTGCTGGGTCAAAGATGGTGTGTGTGTGTGGTGTGTGTGTGTTGAGAGGGGAGGCTTTCACGATCTTTTGCCAAATCATGTGACTGAATTTTAAATCTCTTGCTCATTTCTCACTTCTTAGACTTTGGTTGTCAGATCAGAACATAAACTCATTTTAATATTTGTGAATGATTAAGAAAGTGAATCTAGTGTAAGCAGAAGGGGAGGACATCCGGGCCTTTGGCACCCAGTAATGAGAGAACTTGGAGACACTGGAATGCTGTTATTTACTCTTGCAAGGAGAGCTCATTCCAGGGCCTTATTTGAATTTCTCCTTGCAAAATTAGAAGAGGTTTATTAGCACCTCCAACTACAGTTGGAATAAGCTGTATTTCCTTTGGCTTGGTTATAAAAGGCAGTAAATACATTTTCCAAAAAAAAAGGTATATGGTAATATTTTGCATCCCCAAGAGCATGTTCTGTGCTTTAAACTCAGAATGTTCAACAGTAAATTATTTGACTCCATCTAACAATACCCCTGTGTGGGAGGTATACATAAACTCCTATGAAGGGCCAACAAGATGGTAAATCAAAGCTCAAAACTCTGTAACTTCTTCTATCTGGGTGGGCCAGAAACCCATGGTGGGATTTCACAAGGGCCGTCCTTGTGGGTGTAGGGTTGGGGTCACTGAGGGTGTACAGAGGTTTTTTCAAAGATTTATTGACATAACTTAGTGAAGAAGGGCTTGTCCTGTTTCCCTGTGCTCTCTCTGCCTTGGTTGAGCCCTAGTGAAGTTGCTTGTGAGAGAGCTGTTGAGCACACTGAATATGCCTTAGCCAGCAGGCCCTTCAATGTGTAATCAAATCACAACCCTGGCTTTCTGAGTTACGTAATTTTGCAGACGGACACAGAGGCTCCTGGGAAAAGCTGCCTGTCCTCCTGTTAATTTTAAGGTCCATTTATAAAATTAGAAGCAGTGTTGAACAGATGAATATGAAATGGAACTTGCCTATTAATGTTTTTTTTTCCCCTTCTCTTTTTCATTTTGGTCAGATAGCCTCATTTAACCTTTCTGTGTTTCAGAGGTTGGTGGCCTTTGCCTATGGCTCCTTCATGGAAAAAGTTCTAAATATAGCTCCTGTTTGTTGTTGAATAATGACTTGGGAGGGCGGGTGGCAGGGTTTCCAACTTCTTTCAGTCAGCAAACTGGACAGAAGGAGAGCAAAGGAGAGCCATGAGCGCGAGGGTTCTGGGTTGTTGCTGTTGTGAAGTGCTCTCGAGTCGGTTCAGACTCATAGCAACCCCGTATAGGGTTTCCAAGAAGTGACTGGTGAGTTTGAACCACTGACCTTGTGGTTCAAACTGACCTTGCAGTCCTGTGCTTATCCTACAGCGCCACACCAGAAGGTTCTGGGTTAGTGAATGCTAATTAATGTGCGTTCCTCTCTATGGCCCTTTTCTTCCCCACCTTGACCCCGAGAAGACCAACCAATCAGCCCAATAAGTCCAACACTTGCTGTTGAGTTGATTCTGACTCATGTTGACCTTATGTGAATCAGAAGAGACTGTGTTTGTGCTCTCCATAGGATTTTCAATGCTGACTTTCTTCTTAGGTACTTCTGGGTAGACTCAAACCTCGAATCTTTTGAGTGTGTTAGCTGTGTGCACCTCCTAGGTGCTGATTAATTAATCAGTGTATTGTTAATTCTTAACTTGCAGGCATGTAAAGGCTACCTGCACAATTCAGACAGCATGTTGTTTTGTCTCTCACGTGTTCCTCACCGGGGGGCTCTAGGAGCCCTTGCTTGTTATCCCAATGGAGTATTGTAGGGGATCATTTGAGAACCACTTGGCTTTCATTATATCTGCATTCAAGTGTGCATCGTAATGCTAGACAAGTCCTGTCTAGGGGTTCAAGTTCCTACTGCATGTGACTTTGAAGGACACCTAGTTTCTGATTTTGGTCAGTGGGCTGGATTATGTTCCTTTCAAACTCAATAATGGGTCCTTTTGAAGAACTGATCCAGAACACACTGTGTAGTCTTCCCTTAACGTTTCAAACCACATGGCTTCCTGATGAACCCTCAACCACACATGGACTCCTCCTTTTAGGCCTCCCTGAGGGGGTAGGAATGTGGGCTTCCAGCTGCTTTTCTGAAGGCCGAGATGAGATGTCAAGACACGGAATGTGTGAGATGAGTGGATTGCCACTCCAGCATGGTAAGGTATGTTGGGCTGTCATCTTTGAGCAGCGCCTTCCCGTGACTAGGGGATGCCTGAAGTGTTGTTTCCACCTGTGCTGGTGACCCTGGGTCTCAGGGCTTGTTTGAGGCTATGAAGCCATATCACATACCACAGGTTCTCTCCATTTTGTAACTTTACACCAGTAAGCAGAACCCCTGGAAGACTCTGCTTTCCTTGTCTTAAACTGACTCCAGCTCCTGGTGTGTGTTGTGGATTGGATTGTGCCCCCCACCCTCATGTGTTGTAAATCATAAACAGCGGTGGTTATAATCCCATTCTTTTGGGGATGGAATTTCTTTGTTATGTTAATGAGACAGTATTAGTGTAGGGTATGTTTTCAGCAGTCAACCTTACAAGCCAGGGAGCCAGCAGTGATGGGGATGGGGGGGTGGCAGATAGACACTATGTCTCCTGAAGACCCCCATGGAATCAAGGAACAAGTTGAAGAGACAAGGACCTTCTTCCCAATCTGACTGGGGGAAGTCAGGCTTCTAGCCTCCTCTGAGGAAAGAAGCTTGTATTTGCAAAAGAAGTGGGTTAAGAATATTAAAACAACATCAACAAAACCAATCCAACACACACGTTTGCAGGCAGAAAGAGGAGAGCACAAAGCTTGTATGCTGTTAGAAAAGCTTTAGAATGAAAAACCTTACTATTTCTCTGTAACAGACAGACTAGAATTCAGGAGTCAGACTGCTGAGACTGAGGTCCCGACTCTAGTCCTTACTGGCTTTGTGACCCTTAACTTCTCTGTTCTGCTGCTTCTTCATCTGTAAAACGGGGTGATCATACGCCTACTTCACAGGGTTGTTGTAAGGATTAGATGAATTAATACTAAGACCCGAAGAAATGTGCCTCGTACATATAAGCAACTTACAAATTCTATGTATTAGTAAATAACATTGCTTTCTGGCATTATTTTTACCACCCTCTTGGAAATTTCATAATAGTATTTGATGTCTTCTCTAGGTTCCTCCAACTCTGATTTTGTTACAGATTCATTATTGATGTATCAAGCCACCTTTTTTTTTTTTTTTTCTGGTGTAATTGCTAAGGTGTGGTTTGTACCTTTTAATTTTTCTAAATAAGAAAGGGGAAAATTTTTGCCTTCCAGGTTTGGCATCCTTTTCTTGAAGATCAAGGGAGAGATGAAGTACTCACTCTTGTCCGGAGCTGCCATGTGCTTGCGTAGCCCAAATTTCTGTGTAGTTTGGCAGTGAGCCCTCCTTCTCCCCACCAACTTGTCACCTTTAAAGGTCACTTTGCTCCTCAGTGCCTCAGTTTCCCTATGGTGTCAGGGGATCTGTTCCTTCCGTGTTGCTCCTGTGGTCCCCTCTATCACATGTGGGCCACTTAGTAGGATGAATGGAGATGGGAACTCCACACTCTGCTATCCTGTGCATTGTATCTGAGTTTGCAATAAGAGAACTGAAGTGAGAGTGGTTTTACAAAGTTAAAAGGACCCTTGAATGGAAGAGGTTTTGATTCTTGTTTCTTCCTTACTCTTTGACAGTGGCAGAATGCTGATAAAATCTGAGAGTTGGATGAAATGAAACAGCCCATCAGGGTCCTCTGCCATCTGGGTAGGTGGTGATTAAAAATTGCAAGCCTCACAGCTTCCCCTGGAGGGCTGTGTGTGGTGCCCACAGAAGGTGACTACGCAAAGTGGGCCGGGCTTTTGGGTCAGCTGAGGACTGGCAGGGCAGCTGGGTAATGCCTTTGAAGGTAGCACCCCCACAAGACCTCATTAAAATGCTTTCTCCAGTGGACTGAGTAGAGCAGAAAGGTTTGGAAACAGAAACAAGCTAAGGCTAGTAGGAGACATTGAACTATGAATTTAGCGGCAATTAAAGCACAAAGACTTGAGCTGTTTTGTGGTTTTTTTGAAAAAAAAAAAAAAAAAAAAGAAAGTGTCCGGTAGTTAT
>NW_006408525.1:11839847-12022014 GCF_000296735.1 Chrysochloris asiatica | reverse complement strand
CGGTAGTTATCCCTTATTCTTTGTGGTTCATTTAAAATAAGCATAATCTTTGTCTCTTAGCTGGCTGCTAGAGTCGCATATATTTATTTTGAAGACGGTTTCTTTTGCATTGTACAGGAACCCATCAGGGCCAGTTTTGTTCTGTAGTTATATTTTGGCTTTGTTGGTGTCTTTCCCCTCTCTTACCTCTCCCCACCTGCCATTTCTCTGAGAAGTCAGCCAGCTTGAATTGGTAGATTTTCTTCTGAAGTGGATAATGTAATAACTGGTTGATGTCATTCTAGCCATGTTGCGATATGCTAGAATTCTGGACTTATCCTTACTTTGCAGTCCTCAGGGACTGAAAGAAGTGAGCAAATCACCCAGCTTTTAAACTGGATGAGAGAACATCTTCTGTGTTGAAAGCCCTCAGAAAATGATGGGACAGCCTAGTGTCCATTTTGGTTCTTCTCAACTGTTTTACTGCAAGAGAATTCTTGTTGAATTCAGAAATCTCTCAGACTACGTGTTTGCAGTCTGTCTTCCCTTGTACCATCCAGCTTAAAATATCTGATTCAAATACCTATATTTTAAATTAATTAATTGATTACTCAAATACATCAGAAGTCCGCAAATATGGTCTACAGGCTACATCTGCTCTGCCGCCTCTTTTTGTAAATACTGTTTTATTGGAACCCACTCTACTTCTTTGTCTGCAGTTGTTTGTGGGCTACAATGGCAGAGTTGAGTAGTTGGAACAGAGATTTTAAGAGCTGTATTATGGATTGAATTGTGTCCCCCTAAAAGATAAGTTGAAATCCTAACCCCTGAGCCTGTAAATAGGACTCATCATGGAAATAAGTTTTTTTTTTTTTTAATTACATTAATGACATATGACTCAGAGCAGTATCTTTGAAAAAGAGCCAAGTCGACTTGGGCGCACATGAACTGGAAGATGCCACAGGTACATCTGTAAGCCACAAGGAACACTAGGGATTGCTAGACGTCATCAGAAACAAGGAGAGAGACTCATGGAAGGAATCAACTTGGTTAAGACCTGGATTTGGATTTTTAACCTTCAGAGCTGTGAGACAATGTCTGTTCTTTAGAACCACCCAGTTGCAAAATTTTTTTGTTATGGTAGCAATAGGAAACCAGGGTTTCCAAACCGGTTTGAGCTGGTTCAGTCATGGACAATGCTGTGAAATCTGAATATAACTGAATTTGTAAAATGTGGGCAAAGTGGAACGATAATGGGAATCGGAAAAATCACAGGTTGAAGCCTTGGAATGGGAGACTTAGAAGAGGTGGAGTAAACCCTGTTGTTGCCTGCCATCGAGTCAGTTCTGACCCATAGCGACCTATATAGGAGACTGGATTATTGCCAGCACCATGGAGAGCAACACACATTTCATGCAATGTAGTTGGCTGCCATCTTTGAGCCAGCACAGTTATCTCTGACTCTATCAGTCAAGACATTTGGTTACTATGCAATTTGTATGCTACCCTTGTTTTCTAGGAGGGAGGTTAAATTTCTAGCAGGGCACTGACCCAGAATTTTTCTGTTTTGGTATTATTCCGGTACATCCACATTTTACGTTTGGGTCCATTCTTGTTTTGCTTTGTTGGCCAGGAATGAACCAGGAAGAATCAGAGTTAAGTCCTGTAGGAAAATAAAACAGGATGCAAAGGTGAGACTATTACTATCTTGGCCCTTTACAGAAAAAGTTTTCTGATGCCTGAAGAATGTATGTGCCAGGTGTTCTGTAAGCACTGGGGATGCAGCAGTGAACTTAACGAAGTCTTGACAGTGAAACACGAACATTTACATATGTAGTATGTCAATTAACGATAAGTGCTATGAAAAAATAAAGTGGAGTAAAGACATAGATGGAAACGGGGAGCCCTTACTACTTACTGACAGGCATACTGGTCAGACAGAGACTGGTGGAACCCCAAGACTATTGCCCTTGGTCACTCTTCAGGTCTGGAACTGAAGTTCCTCCCCATGGCTCAATTTTCAGCCAAGTAATAGAAAGATATGGAGTCCTGGTGGGGTGCTGTAGAATAAACACCAGATTTCAAGGTCAGAAGTTCAACCCAACAGTTGTTCCACAGAAACCCTATACAGAGTCACTATGAGTCGGAACTGATTCACGACATTTAACAGCAATAACTAGTTATATGTAGGATAGCAACACTAGTGAGGTATACTCACTGTACAATGGCCAACCATTCGTGATCAAAAGGGCAGCATTTACCTAAAGCCCAAATTCAGAAAGCAGAGAAAGAAGGATGGGAACAAGAAACACAGGCAGGAAGCGGGATAAGTGAGTGATGTTACATGGAGAGATTACAATCATTGAGATGAAACAAAGTGTATGATTTGTTGAGTGCAAAACTGATGATCTTCTCCAAACATTCAGTCATTTCACAATAAAAAGTTAAAAGAAAAAAAAAAAAAAAAGAGGGAGAATGCCCTGGCAGTCCACTTTTGTAAAAGTTATGGCATAGAAAGCACTATAGGCAGTTCTGCTGCTACATGGGTGGTTACTATGAGTTGGATCCACATGACTACACCCAACCACAGCAGAATGTGGGACGTGTGGATAAAGGAGAACCAAGCGTGACTCCAAGTTAGAAGCCGTTTCCTCTAGTGGGGAACACTGGAAGGAAAAGCTTTGAAAGGGGAATCAGCATTTGAGAACCTTTCTACTTTCCAACATCTCTTCATCCTGCTCTTTACCTTTCTTACCTGCTTTCTATGGGAGAAAGCTCTGAGAAGTTATACTATTTTCTTTGGGTTGGTAGTGATATGATCTAGGGTTTGGGCAGTAGGTAATTAACCTGAGTTACAAGTAGGGAAATTTGAACCAAATCAAACAGTCTATCAAGAATATATATATGCATGTATACAGCATTTCCTCTATTCTGTTCATGTTTTGATGCTAGTAAATAGTAAGTTTGGGATATACATCTTATAATTAATGTGCACGTATAGTGGCATTTTTTTTTTCCCTCTCACAAAAATGCTATTGCATTATGTGGTTGTTTTAATATACAGGGATTGAGAACAATGGTAAGAATCATATATAGGGCTCCCTCACTATCCAAAAGTAGAGCATTCCTGTGAAACCTCGCATAAGACAAAATGGCATATAGCAAAGTCTCAATTTGTACATGAAAAAGTTTTTACTGTTCCTGTTCCCCACCACCACCACCACCAATCTTTCCCCCTCCCCCAACAACCCCTTGCCATATTTTAAGCTTAAATAACTTAAAATTGAAGCCTCAAGTTGAAATATTGAAAGATTCTAAGCACTGGACCTCAAGGTCAGTTTGAACCACAAGATCGATGGCGATGGTTCAAACTCTCTAGTTGCTCCTTGGAAACCCTATACTGGGTCACTATGCATCGGAACCAACTCAGTGGCACTTAACAACAACAATGGGAAAGATATTGAATGATACATGAAGCATCAAAGAAAAGAAGAAACGAATACATAGTCACTGTACCAAAAAAAAAAAAATTGGCCAACATTTAACCATTTAGGGGGTAGCATATGATCAAATTGATGATATTGAAGGAAGAAGTCCAAGTTTCACTGATGGCATTAGTGAAAAGCAAGGATTGAGATGTTTCAACAAATGGACTCAGTGGTGGAAGTCATCTACATCATGAAATTGGGAAGACAGCTACCTGGCCAACTAACTAGGAGAGATCCATATTTGTGCCCATTCCAAAGAAAGGTGATCCAATAGAATGTGGCAATTAACAAACAATAACATTAGTATCACATGCAAGCAAAATTTTGCTGGTAATTTTTAAATGTTTGTCCACTGACATGGAATTGTCAGAATTCCAAGCTGAATTCAGAAGAGGATGTGAATTGAGTATTATCATTGCTGATGTCAGATGGACCTTGCTGACCAGAGAATACCAGAAAGTTATTTACCTTTGTTTTTTCAACTGTGGAAAGGCATTTGACTGCGTGGATCCTAAAAATGTTACATATAACACTGAGAAGAATGAGAATTCTAGAACACTTAATTGTGCTCACGTAGACCCTGTACACACACCAAGAGGCTGTTGTTTGAACAAAACAAGGGTATACTGTGTGTTATCAGAGCAGAAACGTTATACATCAACATTGTACCTTTTCCCCACCATATGTACTCATTCTGTATGTTGAAAAATAATCTAAGTGTTGTTAAGTATTGCTGAGTCAGTTCCAATACATAGTGACCCTGCATAGTGTTTCAGAGGCTTTAAATCTTTGTGGGAGCAGAAAACCTCATCTTTCTTCCATGACGTGTCTGGCAGCTTGAACCGCAGACAGTGTGGTTCACAGTTCAGTGCTAATCGTATGGAGCCACTGCGTTCCCATCATCTGGTAGGTGGACTATTTAAAGAAGAAGGCAACATTGGGGTGGGAGGGCTCATTAACAACTTATGATATGCACAGTATGAACCCTTGTGAAGAGGACTTGAAGCCGTTACAGATAAAGATCAAAGACTGGAGACTTCAGTATGGATTATATTTCAACATAAAACTACAATCCTTAAACTGGACTGATAAGAAATGTCATAATAAATGGAGAAAAGATGGAAGTTGTCAAGGATTTCACTCTACTTGGAACCACAATCAAGGCCCATGGAAGCGGCACTCAAATCTGCTGCAAAAGCAAAGTTGTCACTTTGTGGACTAAGGTGCGCCTGATCCAAGCCATGGCATTTTCAGTCATTTCATATGTGTGGGAAAGCTAGACAGTAAGGGAGATAGAAGGAAAATCGATGCCTTTGAATTATGATGTTGGCAAATAATATTGAATATACCATGGCCTCGTAGAAGAACAAATCTGTGCAGCCAGAATGCTCCCTAGAAACAAGGAGGTGAGACTTTATCTCATGTGCCTTGGGCATATTATCAGGAGGGACTGGTCCCTGGAGAAGGACATTTAGCTTGGTTAATAGAAGGTCAGAGGAGAGGAAGACCGTCAGTGAGATGATATGACACAGTGGCTGCAGCCACGGACTGAAATGAAGCCGGGGACAGATTGTGAGGGTGAGGCAGTACCAGGCAGTTGCACACAGAGTGACTATGAGCCTGAACGTCAGCCAGGACATGATCCCTAAGATCAACTCCACCATGTTTTTCTTATCATGGGCCCCTTAGTGACTTTAGTGTTGTGCTAATACCGTGCTGTAGGATTGACCACAAAAAAACTCTTTTGGGGTCATTATGTGCAGTTCAACTGTGAAGGCATTGGTGAGGACCATGCTAATAATCAAACCTTAGATATCATTTTGTTGTGTTTGAGACTCATTTTGCCTTCAGCTCCCGCTCACCGTTTCATGTTGTTTACTTCTTTTCCTCAGCCTCTAGCCATCATGGTTGGGGTGTCTCGGAGGTTGGGGCTCTCTCCTCAGGGAAGGCAGTGGTCTCCCTGTAGTTGCTAGTGACAGTTCTCAGGAGTGGCGGGAATCCCTGGAGGCGGTTGCCGTGGTGTTTCCACCTTGGCAACAAGTGGCTGTTGTTGGCACCACTGCTGAAGTCTCTGGCTGGGCGGTGACTTGCGTTGGTGAGCACTACTTCACATCATGAATAGCTCTACTGCCTAACCCAAACTGTGGCTTCTTTGTATTCAGAAGTTAATGGTTGTTAGTATTTCTTCTAATTAGCAAATGGATACCTGAGCCTGACAGAAAAATTAAAAAATAAAGAAAAGCATTTAAAACAGTCGACTATTTAGAAATAAAAGTTTCATGTTTGAGTGTATTACCGTTTTTGTATGTGCATAAATCTTTTAAAACAATAAAAAAAAATAGAATTGGAATCATACTGTGGCTCATGTATATGTGGTATGCGTATTTTGGGGGGGTATTTTTGTCTTTTTAAATTTATTGTTGTTTTAAACGCTGTCGAGTGACCCTGTGTAAGGTTTCTGAGAAGTGGCTGGTGGGTTTGAACCCACTGACCTTGCAGTTAGTGTTGGTGAATTTGGTTCCGACTCAGCGTGATCCTGTACAAGGCTGTAAATCTTTACGGGAGCAGAAAGCCTCATCTTTCTCCCACAGAACAGCTGGTAGTTTCAAACTGCTGACCTTCAGGTTAGCAGCCCAACTCGTAACCACTATGCTATCAGAGCTCCTTGCAGTTAGTAGTCCGGTGCTTATCCTACGGTGCCACACCAGAGCTCTTTTCATTTACTAGGCCATTATACTTATTTTCATGTTATGAGACAGAATACAACAGCATGGTTTTAAATCACTACATAATATTCCATCAACTTAATATGTAAAATCCAGACATTTTAAATACTTTACTGTCAAGGATAGTATGTCTGAGGATTTGCTTTCTTACAATATAGCTTAGGTTGCAGAGGAAAGAAGATGCAGCTTCAAGTTTTAGGGCTTGGATTGAGACTCAGTTTTGTTGTGTAGGCAAATTGCTTAAATTCTGATCCTTGATTTCTTTGTCTATAAAATGTGGATGATATTATGTACTTCATAGACATTCTGGCGTAGCATTGTGGGATAAAGCACTGGACTGCAAGGTCGGTTTGAACCTCAGGGTCGGTGGTTCAAACTCACCGACCCTATACAGGGTTGCTATGAGTCAGAACCAACTTGACAGCATTTAGTAACAACAATGTAGTTGTGAAAATGAATGTATAATGCTTGTACCTATCTTTCACAAACTGCAAAGTCCTATTGTTTTTGTTAGAGAACTGGTTTGATTTCTGTCAGATCATCTTCCTGAAGTCCCACTCTCAGTCTTCAGAATTTGTGGTTTTGTATGTATATTTGCCCTTAGAAGACCTTTTAAATATGGAGTCCTGGTGTGGCACTGTGGGATAATGCATTGGACTGCAAGGTCGGTGGTTCAAGTTCACCAGCTGCTCCTCGGAAACTTATACAGGGCTGCTAGGGGTTGGAACCAACTTGACAGTACGTAACACCAACACCAACATGCTTAGGTTGGAGTGCTGGTGTGGCTCTGTAGGATAAACTCTCCAGCTCCTACTTCTCAGAAATCCTGTGCAGGGTCGTTATGAGTCGGAACAGTACTTGACAATAACAACAACATGTTTAAGTTGGAGTTCCTAGGTGGTGCAAATGGTTAAGGTGTGTGGCTGCCAACCAAAAGTTTGGAGGCTCAAATATACTCAGAGGCTCCTCGGAAAAAGTCTACTGATCTATTTTTGAGAAAAGTTCACCAATTAAAACCCTATGGAGCACAATTGTACTCTGACACCTAAGGAGTCCACATGAGTCAGAGTTGCTTCAGGGACTGCCATTTATGTTGAAGTGAGAAGAGTTGGTCAGGAAGATTAGTTTACTGCATTAGATGGTGACCCTTTGGAAAACCAAGGATGGAAGAAGGTGGGGATGGATCATGAAGTTGTGATGACTACATGGGAACCCGAGGCGTGTGGACAGTAGGGGGTCTTTGTAACATGGTGAATTTGAAAGGTCTGACACTGGAGTTTGGTGAAGTTGTTCACATTGAGGTATTAGCCTAACACCATTTCTAGTTAAATAGAAAGATAGGAAATTACTTTCCCAGGACACATCTCTGGTAGGAATGGAGGAAAGAAACTAGGGAGAGAGCCCTTTCTTTGAAGGATGTAGGGAGTCAGACGGGTGTTGCTGAAAATGTCCTCTGCCAGGGCTTCTGAGAGGTAGTTGGTGTTGTTGTTAAGTGCTGACGAGTTGATTCCGACATATAGCGACCCTGTATAGGGTTTCCAAGGAGCAGCTGGTGAGCTTGAACCACTGACCTTGCAGTGCAAACAACTTTGCAGTCTGATGCATCAGCCCACAGCGCCACATCAGGACTCATTAGGATGAGTCAAAAATTATCCAAATTTTTGTCCCCATCCACGGCTGATGATAACATTGAGCATGCATGTGAAATAATTCTGTCAAATAGATGAGTGGATTATGTGGCAAATCATTTACAAATCAGCCATGATACTGCCTAGGAAATAATCCATGACAGGACTTGGGTTTAGAAAAGCTTGTGCATGATGGGTACCAAAACAGCTCACGGAAGAGCATAAGCAGAAACGCCTGGATATCTGCAAACACAATTTGGACTGATACTCGAAGGAAGGTAAGTTTCTTTAAAAAAAAAGAAAAGAAAAAAAATCATGACTAGTAATGAGACATGGATTCGTCACTATGAGCCTGAGAGTAAACAGCAGAGTACAGAATGTCAAAAGTCAACCATCATCTGGAAAATGGATTCTTACAATTTTTGGGGGGATTCTCAAGGGCCAGTATTGAAACACAGTTGGGGAAAAAGGTTCAACAATCAGAAGTGCTTGTTACAGTAAGATGCGCACTGAAGAGCTGAAGCCTAAACTTTGGATTGAATGTAGAAGACTGCTATCCAAGGATGTTGTGATCTTGCATGACAATGCACATCTGTACACCTCTGCTCACACTGTTGACACTCTGCAAAAACTGTGTTTTGAGGTGTTAAAGCATCTTTCCTATATTCCCGATCTTGCTCCGTCGGACTTTCACAGCCCTCTGAAAGCAGCCCTTTGAGGATGAAAATTCACCTTTGATGAAGAAGTGGACAGAGCGGTGCATTTGTGGGTTCACAGCTCAGCCTAAAACATTTTAAAGTAAGGAAATATGAAAGCTTGTTGACAGATGGACACAGTGTATTAAAAGCAAGGAGATTATCTTGAAAAATGATGTGTTTGTCTTTTCTAAAAGTTGATGAAAATAAACTGTACAGCCAGAGTGCAGATAATTTTTGACTCAGCCTGGTACATATGGGAAGGACATGTAGGCACTGAATGCAGAGGAATGTTGCTCACATTGCTGAAGGAACACGAGCCTGTATTTCCATATTTGTGAGTTGTGTCACTTGAGTCATGTTTATTTTGATGTTTGGACCTATCTCTGTGTTAGAGGTAGGCGTCGTAGGGGGAAGAGCCTCTTATGTCCTGTTTGCGATGTATCTTCAGTGCCTGTGGTGCTGCAAGGCATGTACGTGGTTATCAGTTGTCATCATGTTGGCTCCAACTTGTGGTGACCTTTTGTGGGTGACAGAATCAGATGTCATCTTCACTATTGTGGGTATGTTTGAGTCCAGTCTATCTATCCATCGCATTGAGGATTCCTCTTGTTTTCCACTCTACCAAACATGTTGACCTTTCCTAATGATTATCTTTTCAGATAATGTGTCTGTATTGGGCATCATTGTCTGTATTCACTTATGATCCATAAGGTTTTCAGTGGTTAATTTTTGGATGTGGATTGCCAGCCCTTTCTTACTTGGCTCATTCTGGAAGCTTTCCTGAAATCTGTCCACCATGGGTGATCCTCCTGGTATTTAAAATGCTGGTGACATAGCTTTTAGCATCATAACAACACCCAAACACCACAGTAAACAGATTGACAGATGGTTGATGGTGGCATATAGTAGGTGCTCAATAAATGTGTAGTAAATGACTAAGGAAAGTATGTTTGAGCAGCTATACCAGAAAGGGATGGTGTAAAGATGGCTCAGAGTCCAGACCTTGGTTTCCAGAAACTGGATGGAATCTTGGTGGCCTTGGTCTCATTTTGATTCTCTGACATGTGGGGGGATGATCAACCCACCTCACAGGCGCTGGGAGAACCAGCATGATGTGTACACCATGTGCTGTCCAAGGATCCAATATGCAGTTTCGGTGGCCCTTATCATTTGGCAAATGGAAGAGGCTCCCGGGAAAGGCAGCAGGGTGCACTGGTCACACGACCACATTAGCACCTCTAGGCTTCTTTGGCAATAAGATATGAGCTGCGTGGCCACGTTTGCAGCCAGGTGTCTGTGAAAGAATATATAAAGGGTAAGTAGCTTGGCAGGTCTCCTGTCAGACTTGTTGCATCCCAGTGACTCTGGGACTCTGAAGGCTGCATAGCCCACAGACAGTCCTCTGTCATGAGGAACAGGTTGCTGCTTATTCACTGAGACCCAGGGAAGTCACTTAGGGGTGCCGAAACCGCTCTTCCTCATTTTGGCCCCTGGTATGACTTCATGTGCAAGGCTGCGGTTTCAGGGTGTGCAATTGAGTCCCACCACAAAGCAGATAATATGGGATGAGCAGTTCAAACCCCCATTTCCTGCCCACACCCCTGACTGCCACCTCCAGGAGACGGCCAGTAAAAGGGATCCGCCCCTCAACTCCCTTTGTCTTCCTTGTCTCCTTTGCAAGTAAAAAAAATCCATGATTTGTTCTTTGAATACAACTGGCCTCTGATGATCCTTCCCAGATCAATTTGGCTTGTCATGGGTGCCAGGCTTAAGTTTTCAAGCTTCTAAAGAACAGGGGTGAGAGGGAAGGGCTGGGGGTGGGGGATCAGACTTTTTCTTTGTGGCTTTCAGAAGAAAATCATGCACGCTAAAATAAATGATGCAAATATCAGTATTTTATATATCAAAGAGACAAATGGCATAAATGCAGATTATAGGGTGTTCCTTAGAGCTGTCCATCATGGCAGAGCCTCTGGGAAAGGCAGGCTGCAAGCCCAGCCCCTGCAGCTTCACCGAGCAATGGCTTTGCTTCTGGGCAACCTCCAGGATGTCGGCATATTTAGGTCATTGTCTCGTAGATTGATGCAGGATCATCTTAAAAGTCAACTAGTTTTCCAAGTGTTTCATCTACATTGCACACTTATAAAAGAAAAAGCCACTTCCATATGCTTATCTTTGATTCATATTGAGCAGCCTTCAGCATTGGCTTCTACTTTGGTGTGATTCTTTCTCACTTGGATGGCTTTCCTCCTTTGGTTTTGGTGCTAGTGAAGACTTGCTTTGCTGGGTTGTGATACGTGGTGCAAAGGGGTAGAGTGCTGTCTACTTGTCCCTCATGGTTTTCCTGTGTACAGCCTTCAGTCACCCTTGCAAAGAACCTCATCCCATCATCATGCTGTGAGCCCATTTTTCCTTCTGAACAGGCTGTTGATGTGGATTTCTGAGAGTGTGAACAGTAACTTTAGCATGCTTAGAGTCATTAGTGGGACTACAACCGTGTTCCTTAGATAGTTGCTGTCGCCAGGTGAGGGCACTGGACTTAGTGGTAACTGAACATTTTCCAACTTCCCACAGGCCTGTTTTTTTTTCCTGCAAAACACTTTTCTCAGATGAGAAGGATTCCTTGAGGACTTATGCCCAAAAATCCTTTCATAAGAGGAAATGGATTCAGCATCTTTAAAATCATGGGCTGCCTGTGGTGGGCAGTCATATGATGCACTCATGAGTGTTGAACCAGATTGACCTACGTTTACATATGGGGTCAGCCATACCTAGCTCAATGAACTTGAGCTGTAACAATGAACATTTCTGGACAGTTCACCATGTACTAGGTTGATTATTTTGGAGCCCTTGTAACATAATGGGTTAAGTGTCATGATACTAGCCAAAAGATCAGTGGTTCAAACCCACCACCTGCTCTGAGAAAGATGAGTCTGTCAGCTCCTGTAAAGACTGGCAACTTCGGAAGCCCTATGGGGCAGTTCTAATCTCCCTGTACGGTTACTATGATTTAAAATCAACATGACGGCCGGGGGTTGTTTTGTTTGAGGGCTCTCTTTAAATTCGTTTTATCTCATTTCATCGTCATACCAACGACATGAGAGAGTTTCCATCCTTATCCCATTTTATGAGACATTTTTGTTTGTTTGTTTAAAGACATTTCCTTTTAAGTGTTAAAAAGCTAATATTTCACTTTAATGAGTAAGATGTGTTGTCTGACCCAAGCCATGGTCCTTTCAATTGCCTTGATGCATAGGGAAGATAGATAATGAAATAGGAAGACAGGTGAAGAATTGCTCATATTGGGGTACTGGTGGGGAATATTGAATATTTATGAGGCATTCTTGTTGTGAAGTGCCTTCTAATCGGTTCTGACTCATAGCGACCCTATATAGGGTTTCTGAGGAGCAGCTGGTGGGTTTGAACCACTAATCTTTCAGTTAGCAGTCCAGTGCTAAGGAGGCATACTGAGACCCAAATTCACATGACAAAAATAATGACACCATTTTCCACCTCTTTGAGATCCCATACACAAATAACTGCTCTACTGCATGGGCTTAGACACTATGCTAGCACTTGACAACCGTACAGACCCCTCTTGTAGCTTCCATTCCCATCTGTGAAATGGAGATTTGGGGTCAGTACTGCTGGGTTCTTTTGAGGATAAAGTGTGGTGAGCTTCAGTGGAACAGTCTCTGGCACATACAAGGTACACAGTGAATGTTAGTTCCTTTCTTTTATCCCCTTGGGACAAGGGGTGGGGCAAGAGAAACAGAAGGACATTCATGCCTTGCTTGGCAGCATTGATTGTAAGGAGGGCAGAACCTGAACGGGAACATATAGGGGATCCCCCTCATTGTGGTTGGATCATTCTGCCACAGACCTCTTCCCAGCATTTTGGGAAGCAGGGTGGGAGGCATGAAAACATCTTTTGTGGATAGAGGAATGTGTAGTAGGTAGATACTTTTATCTAGATTGGATGTGGAGATTGGACATGTGCCCTTCTGTCTCTGGACCCTAGAGACTGAGCATGTGACTGTATTTCAATATGCCAGCATTCTCATCAGTACCCAACTCTACCTGGAGGTGAGCATGACCCCTGGTTACTATTACTGCCCTGGGCTGCACCCTTTTGGATCAGGGTTGTTGTACCTGGAAGACGCCTCACTTATATCTAGGTACACAAGGTGGGCTCTGAGCCTGGATTTGCAGTACTCTTTAATGACCTGTCTCAGGACCCTGAACTTCCTCCTACTCTATCGCTGAGGGTGCCCAGGTAAGAATAAAGTACAGGTGAGGACACTGTAGAGATGTTCAGGCGCTTCCTTGGAGGAAATGTGAAGTTCCAGGCTCAGTGTGACCTTTCCCCAGTCTTTCTCTTTGATAGAGGAGCCCTAGTGGTGCAGCGCAGTCCTAGTGTGGAGTCCTAGTAGGATATGCACTCGACCACAAGGTCTGTTTGATCCTCAAGGTTGGTGTTTCAAACTCACCAGCTGTTCCTCGGAAACCCCCAAACAGGGTCACTTTAGATCACAACTGACTTGAAGGCACTTAACAACAACAACCAAGTGGTATAGCAGTTACACACTTGTCTGGTACCTGAAAGGCTGACAGTTAAAACTCACCCAGAAGCTCTACAGGAGAAAGACCTGGCGACCTGCTTCTGTAAGGATTTCAGCCAAGAAAACCCCAGGAGGAATTTTTGTCACATGGACTCACCAGGAATTGAAAGTGACTTGAGGGTACCTAACCACAACTTCTTGAGAGCACACAGGACTTCTCAGAAGCGCACACCACTGCCCAGACCTTGGAATCAGGATCCGCCTCTCAGGAAGCTCCCAAGTGCTCTGTATGTGAGGATCCTAGAGAAGCTAGGATTGTACCCTTCCATGTGTGTGTTCTTTGTTTTAATAAAAAAATTATAATAATGTAGTTACAAGGTTGAAATGAGTGAAGCTTAAGAAAAATGAAGTACAGCAAAACAAAATGGAACCAAATATCCTCTAGTGACCATGAGAGTTGGAGCTAGGTGCTTTTTGGGTTTTGAACTCATGCCCTCACCTTGGATGAGGACCCTGCATCTAGGTCGTCTTGTGTACGTCAGTATGTCTGTTTGTTTGTTGGGCTCTGCCTTCCTGTCTCTATTCTATATCACTGGTACATTATGTGGACCACACTACTTTTTGGAAGAGTGTTTGTAGCAAGTGGGAGCTGTGGATAAATTGTTTTGTTGTCCACTTTTGCTTTTCTTGCTTAGATTGTACACTTTAATATGCTTTTTCCTCTCTGGTTTTATTATTATTATTTGGATAATGGCAAAATTGCCGCTTGTGGGCATTGCCACAGATAAATTAAAAAAAAAAAAAAAAGCCCTTTGAAAGGTGCTTTATCTGAGCACAAAGCACTTGGAATTGAAGGCCCCCAGGGATTTGCCTCTATGACTCATCTTTTCTCTCTCCTCTCCCTCTTCTTCCTCTTCCTTTTCTATTCTTCCTCTCCCATTTTTCCTCACCCTTACTCTCTCTCTCTTTCTCTTTTCTTCTTTCAAACTTGAGGTGGAAGTGGAACCAGAGTGAGCTGCACATTGCCCTATTTTCAACTGATTTGCATGTTAGAGAGTGCAAAGTAATTGGTGTTTAACCAGAACAAAAGAAGATCTGTTTCCTAAAAGAAAAAGGATTTTTGAAGTTGACCCTATTGCATCTACTGCCTTTGTCTTTCCTCTCATTAGGAATTGACTAGGACAGGAAGCCCCCTTAATGAGAATGTGGGAGATACTGCTTTGGTTGTGATGCTTTTTGAGCTAATTGGTTTGAAAATGATATTTGATATGGATCTGAGGGATGTTGGCCAAACACCTCATGGGGACATGGGCATCCGATCTCCTCATCAACAGTGAGAGACAGTTTTGAAGCTTCCTGGTTGAATTTACCTTCCTGGTTGAATACACTGATGGACCATCCCTGAGACTTTTGGTCTTTATCCAAACCTGGGATGGAACAAAAACCCCTTTAGAGTATTATCATTTGTGGGTCTTGTCATCTAGAGTCCTGTAGGGCAACGTTCAGGAGGAATGAGCTGTGGCCGATGATTTGACTTCTGGTGAAGAAATGTCTCCTCATTAATTTGGAGTGTATTAACAAGGAAATGAAGCTGGACAATGACCTTTTTTTTTTTCTTGGTCAGAGGGAAGAGCTCTGAATCTGGACCAGGAAATTGGCAGGTTATTAGGTGAAAACCTTTGACAACCAGATTTAGAGTGACCTTTCTTCATTTTGCGTGAGGAAGTCACTTGGTCAACTCAAGCAGCTGCATTCTTTCCTGGAGCTTGCCAGCACGTGCTGCCATGATGTAGGTTTGTGAAAACAGAGTGAATTTGAGAAGTTTTTTGGTACTGCTTCAGTGTTCATAATGATAACTCTTTTAAAAAAAGAAAGAAACACTATATAAAGTTTGGAGTCCTGGTGTGGCCCTGTGGGATAAAGCACTGGACCACATGCTCAGTGCAAACCACAAGGTCTGCGGTTCAAACCCACCAGCTGCTCCTTGGAAACCCTATAAGGGTCGCTATGAGTCAGAACCGACTTGACAACACTTAACAACAACAATATAAAGTTTGAAAAATACAAGGGAGAAATGAGTTATACTTGCATTACTCAAAATGACAGCTATTAAAAAAATTTAGTGTATTACCCAGTCTATTATACAATGCTTACTTAAACATACCAGTATATGTATACACATGCACACATACACTTACTTAAATATATTGACACATGTATATACATGCACACACTGGCTCACATGGGCACACATGCATACACATTTTGAAATGATCTTAGAATACTGATTACTTTGGGGATTGTGTTTGAGCAAATGTTTAATAATATTAGTTAAGAGTTCTATGACCTTGATTTCTTTTTTGAGGGCACCTAAATTTGCAAAACTTCAATATTATATTGCAAAATCTGGTATCAGATGGTAAAGAGATAGACAGTGCTACCTTCCTTCTCTCAGAAACTGATTAAGAGAACTTTTTACTGCCTTTGCTTGTTACTTTATCTTGCTGCAAAATCTGTGAGATAGGTAAAGGTTAAATCAGTTTGACCCTGTTTTACAGATGAGGAAATGGAGGCAAGGTGAGAAGGAGGAAGTTATCTGAGATGACCAAGTTACTCAGCTGGTAGTGTCTGATTCCCAGGTTTATAGACCAAGTTCTGATTCTTTCATTTCCTCCCTTCCTTCTCCTTTTTCCTTCCTTCCTTTCCCTTCTCTCTTCCATTCTTTCTCTCCTTCATTCTGTTAGTTTGAAAGAGATTCAAAATTTGTAGTAGCTTTAAGAATAAGTACCAATGTACCCTCGTCCTGCATTTATCCTCTGTCAGCATTTGGCTCCACATGCTGACAGCTCTGTTCTCTTACAGACACGTTTACCTACCCATCCCCCAGCTCTTTTGGAATGCTCACTTACATCACGGTCCTATGTGTACATCATGGCCTTTTACCCTGAAAGACTTCAGAGTTCATACAAATGGGGATATTCCCTGACATGACCACGGTATAGTTGTAACTGCCACACCATTTAACATTGATACAGTATCTTTATGTAGTTCATCATTCCTACTCTGGATTTGTCATTTGACTAAATGTTGTCCTTTATAGGATTTCTCCCTTCGATTACAGGATATAACCCAGGGTCACGTATTAGCTTTTTATGTTTCTTTATGTCTCTTTTGGAATCCTGGTATGGCGCTATAGAATACACACCAGACTGCTAACTACAAGATCAGTGGTTCAAACCCATCATCCACTCCTCAGAAACATACAGGGTTGTGATTAATCAGCACCAACTTGAGGGCACTGAACAACAACAATATTTCTACAGCTTTTCTTTACCTTTTATGACATCAACATTTACAAAGGATATGCATCCCCTCTTTCAGCAGAACAGTCTTGTCAAAATTTTCCTCCATGTTCTGCGTCCCTGGCTAGCCTCTGTGTACTACATAAGTGTGTTTGTGTCCTCTTGGCATATCAGATCTGGAGTCACTTGATGCCCATCTGCCTCTCTTTGGTGATATGAATTTTGGTCACCTAGTCATGGTGTTTGATTTCTCCACTATACAGGTAGGATGTTTTTTCCCTTGCAACTAACAAAACGGTCTTTGGGAGACATTTTTAAGACCCTGCTCCTCATGAGAATTTCCATTTAGAGCTAGCACTAACTGGCAAGTCTCTGTGGCTGTGAAGTGATCTCCCGACTCTGACACTCTCTTCACATTGACCAGGTGGCACTGGTATTCTGTGTAAACAAGAGTCCTTCCTTCTCTCCCTGGATTCTCTTGTCTACCTGATATTATTATTATTTCAGCAGCATGTAATTCAGACACCCAATGCCGTTGAGTCGATTGTGCCTTGTAGTGACCCCATAGGAGAGAGCGGCACTCCCCTATAGGCTCCCGAGACTGTAATCTTTATATAGAAACAGATGGCCACATCTTTCTGCTGAGGAGTGGAGGGTGAGTTTGAACAGCCATCCTTTTGGTTAACTACTGCACCACCAATACTTCCTGCCGAATACTATAGTACATTTGAAATCAAACCAAAATTGTTTATTTCTCTACAAAAACTCATACTGATTAGAAAGAGTTTCGGATTTCTTTGCATCCATCCCACCCCTGACCACAAGACTAAGAGTATGTAGTCAATTCCTTTGCTTGTAGGTCATGTAGATTGGGTCTCTCTCCCATCCCTACCTCATTCATTGTGGCTATAGCTTGCTTTCTGTTTTAAGTGTTTTCTCTCTTTTCCTCCCCATCCTTAATTTAATTTGATATGTATGACGTTGTTGTTGTTGTTATGTGCCGTGGAGTCGGTTCCGACTCATAGCGACCCTGTACGGGGGTTTCCGAGGCTGTAAATCTTTACGGGAGCAGAAAGCCTCATCTTTCTCCCACGGAACAGCTGGTAGTTTCGAACTGCTGACCTTGTGGTTCGCAACCCGATTCATAACCACTACGCTACCAGAGCTCCTTATGTATGAAGATGTCTGAAAGTCATACAAAAGCGTTGCATAGGGAAGTGTCACTCTCATTTTGTATGTGTCCTACCCAGTCCTTATAAATAACCAACTTTACTTTATGACTTGTCTTTTTTGTGATTCTTTTTGTAAAGATAAGCAGATACATGTATTTTTTTAAACTCCCCTTCTAAATACAAAAGGTAGCATAGTATATAGACTCTCTGGAGCATCTTTTTATTTTTATTTTTTAGTATTATTAAAGTCACTTTCCCAATGCCCCCTTCTTTAGGTTCTAGGATTCCATATTACATTTAGTGGGCATATCTTCTTAGGGTCCTCATGGTTTGACAATTGCATCTTATTTTTTGAAGTCTATAAATAGTAAAGCATTTTTATTGCTAAGTGCCGTGGAGAAGGAAAGAAAAAGAGGAAGGTGAGACATAAAAATGGTGAAGTCTGAATTCCCCAAATATTATTATTTATTACCTTTGTGATGTTTACTATACCCTCATGTTGTCTTTATTATTTACTTAATTCTTATTTGTATTTTGATTGAATTTTTGACTATAAGAATTTTTATGACAAAACTTTTTATCACTGTCATAAATGGAAAACCACTCTCAACTGCCATAAATAGAAGGTAATGTTCCAGCAACCAGATGAGATTTCTCCTTGTTGCCACCAGAAGATAGAGAATTGAAAAGGGAGGTGTGCTCTCACCATGTGATTTAGGGTTTGTTTTTAGAATGCATTCCTGTACCACCTACACCCATCCTGAGTACCATCGATAGAGGCTCCTATCCATCCTGTGTTCTGTTCACTCTACACCTTGGGGCTAGTTGTGACGCCAGCCAACAGTTGAATAAGGACTATCTGCTGGGCATTGTGTTGCGCAGTGTGTGTGTAATTAGGAAGCTCTTTCATCCCAATGGGCAAGGTCTGGTTTGGCCAAATGGAGCCTAGTGAGCATGGATGGGCTGGACAGCTTGTGACCACAACCACAGTTATCGTTCACTGAGAGAGCACCAACTCTTCCTGTACCTAGACACTTCCTGTGACCCGGTTTCCTTATCTGTGATTATGGTTCCTTGAATCTGATTTTTGGCTAAGATTTTCTACTATGCGTGCGATCGCTTCATTATAGTTTTTACACATTGAAAGTGAGCCATGTTCATTCCTTTTGTATTTCTTGAGAACTGAGTAAAAATTACAACCTTGTAAAGTTAAAAAAGTTCACCAAGTTACCTTTTCCTGTACTATTGTTGTTAAGTGTATACACTAGGGGGCTTCAAGAAAACTGGAATTGAAAGAGAATGGAATTTTTCCTTGGTGTTTTTGGTCTCCTAGTATTTACTCGTAACAGGATTTGAAAACATGTGAATAATAATGTACATTTTTGGTCTCATTTTTTAATGAAGATGCAAATCCTTTAAATTCGTTGATCTGCCTAGTGATCATAATATGTGCAAGAAATTTGGGCTGGGTTTTTCAGGATGTTTTAGCATAAATTGGCTGTCCTCAAAGAGCTATGTTGAACCCTCCAGAGGGTTTCCGAGGCTGTAAGTCTATGCGGGACAGAAAGCCTCGTACTTCTCTCTCGTAGTGACTGGTGGGCTCAAACCACTGACCTTGTGGTTTGATGTCAAGTACTTACCCTACAGAGCCACTGCACTCCCTCTATAAACACCTGTTGCTATTGAGTCAATGCTTAGTCATATGGACCCTACAGCTCACCGTAGAACTGCCCCATAGGGTTTCTGAGACTTTTTTTTAATCAAAGCAGATTGCTACATCTTTCTCCTGCAGACTGGCTGGTGTGGTGGGTTTGAACTACCAACCTTATGGTTAGAAGCCGAATGCTTTACCACTGTGCCACCAGAATTCCTTGTAGCTTTATAGGGGAACAAATAAAGACATGAATGATTGTAATTCAAGCTGAGTGAGATAAATGCTATTAAGACTAAGCAGTATTTCTTCTTTTTGCTCCCCCTCTCACTTACAACAGATTCTAAACAGAAGAGGGATGCCGAGCATATACGAATGTATATATGTCTCTCTCTCTGTGTGTGTGTGTGTGTGTGTGTGTGTGTTTTAAGTTTCGTCTGGTTATTTTTAAAGTAATACCATACAGATTCTGGGCCATGTCTTAGCCATATCAAATGCACACCAGTTATGTTTATATTGTTGTCATGGAGTTCTGAATGGGAAATTCACCAGCATTTTATTGTAGCAGATTTCTTAATTAAGCCACCAATAAGCAATACGCCTATTCACCATTGTTCCTGGAAATGAGCTCTGACAATCATGGTGTGTACCCACTTTTTCTTATATTTTCCAGAGATTATAAGGATGTGGGGTGTTCTGGGATTGGGTTTGAGTTCTAGAAAGGAAGTAGGACTTCACAGAACACTCCTCTGTGTACCATTGTACCAGAATTTGAATTAGGAGACCTGTTGTCCAGAATTGGTCTTTAAGCATGATCTTAACCATTCTTACTTTTAAATAATGAATGTAACATCATAGAAATGTTGTTCAAATTCTAACCAGAGAAAAGAACCCATTCACCACCATTCTGCCCATAGGTCCAGTTGTCTTCCAATCTTGTTATGTGTAGGGGGAAAAACTGTGTAGGTCATCTTGTATCTCAGATATATGGGTTTCCTCCTTACTTTCTTGTATCACAGTACATGACTCTTTTTTGGAAGTTGTTCTGTTTTCTCAGTTGTGAGCAAGATGGTCAATGGGGCCACCTCCCCAGAGTTTTCTGCTTGTGAGCCACCTTTGGAAACAGAAAATTTCTGTTCTGGGTTTTGTTCCTGGCAGAGAAGATTTATCCCTAGGCCCCTTTATCACTTGCTGCAATGGAATTTGCTGTCAGTCCCACCTCAAGTTATCTAGGCAATCCTTCCATCTTCTTCAAGATGTTGGGTTTCCTTCATTTACTCATTGAACAGACTTGCTGGGCCCTGTTGTCTGACAGGCTCTGGCTAGCTGTGAGGGTAGAGCAATGAGCAAGCCAAGTGCATTTGGTTCCTGCCTTCTTGGAGCTCATAATTTATTTGCACCGAATCCCAACAGTAGAAGGAGGCAGAGGTGACATTATTGTAGGAAGAGCCTAGACTCTGCTCTACCTTCTCAGGTGCTAAGTTATTTGTGTGCTTTGGTACTTTTCCGGGGGTGTAACTGCTTGGATACGCTTGCAGCACTGAGGCTGAGGATTGTTAGACTACAGAGCTGAGATGCGGGAGGAAGGAAATGATGCTTGAACTGCCCCTTTTGGACTGGAGTTCACTGCCCAGTCTCAGGAATTAAAAAGGTTCTAGCTATTTTCCTGCCCAGAGGAGATGAACTCTGGAGGAATGGTAACTTGATTCTCTGTGTGATGTCTATCCCCACTCCCCACTTCTCTTAGGTTACCTCCCCTCCCAGAGGAATCTGGCTTCTTTACTTCCTCCCATTAGGAAAGGTATCCTTGACACTCATTATTGCCAACAAGTTAACTCTTCTGTGCGCTGCCTTCAAGCCATTTATTTCAGTTTATGAACTGAAAGGCTTTGTTGCTAGTTCAGGGCATTGAGTTCTAGCCAACAGGCTGAGGAGATATTTTGCAGACACTGAGTGACCTTCTGGAAATTTCTGAAGACAGTCAGTCTTGGGTGGCCCTTCATCGGGGTTCCTGACTGCTCTCTTCTTTTCCTCTGCCTTGGGGTTAAGGGCCTGGGACGAGGACTTCAGACAGCTGTTTCTGAGCTCTCCCCTCTTCTGTTGGGATTTGCCTGTGTCCACCAGCCACTCCCCTCTGGTGTTAACTGATCTTTGGTGTCCCTACTGCCCTGGGATTCTCTGAGAGCATGCGCATCACAGCGTGTGGGTGTGAGGGACCAGCATCAGACATTCAGAATGAATGCTAACAGGAAGAAGAGCGTAGCAAGCTCAGAGGGTCTGCATTTGGTGCAGGAGGGTCGGAACAGTTAACTCTTCTTCCTAATTAACATTTATGAGCGATTCTGACAGTGATTAAAGAAATACAGGAAAGCGTTCAACATTTGAGCCCATAATATCTCCTGGGGGAAGAAGAAAGAAAGAAGAGGAAAAGGGAAACGTTTGAATGATTTGCTTGAGAAATGTGAACTATGTATATTTGTTTGAGTAGCATGCAGCAAGTACCAGCTACAAATACTTTCAGAGATCAGTGTAGTAAGCTAACTTTTATCAGTTTTATTACAACAATTAAGTTGCCATACATATACGCTGATGCTGTTAACCTGGAATAACAAAGTTAACTCTGGTCACGGTGAGCTTATCAAGATGACGATCTTTAAAAATTATTCTATTTGAAATCTTTTTTTTTTAAAGGCAATTTTCTGAGATACAGATCCATAAAAACTCAAAGGAAGGATGGAAGTCCAAGGGAAAAAAAAAAATCAGCTAAGACTGTTCTTGAATGCAGTAGTTTTGAAAGACTCTTGAATACAGTCTTATTTGCTCTCCTTTTGGGAAAATAAACACATCCAGTGACTCTTGATGTTATTTGAATGGATTCTTGCTGATGGATGCCACGTGAATTATAAATGAACCATATGGAACCACTTTATATTAAGTAATTTATGTGTTCCAATGATAGTTATTTAGGTTGTAATCTTCTCAAAATCTGTTGTTAATGACTGGTGTGTTTTCACCTGAGGTTGTTAATGCTCCAAAGCCTGTTGTTAACAGTACTAGAGGGTCCTGTGTATATGTGTGTGTGTTCTCTTAGAAGGATATTACTTGTGTACCACATTTCATGGTCTGAGAGCTTTCATTTTTTGCCTTAGAGTCTACAGACTGTGCACTAGAATAGCCTGTTAGGAATTATGTTTATTTGTCCTAAGTGGTTGACAATTTTCAGTTTGTCCAGGGAAGGGATGTTTTAGGAAACACATGGCGTATTGGATAAAATCACTCTAAGACTGGCCTTTGGAGACTGTGTATTGCTTCAGGATAAAGTCCAAATGCCTTGTTGTTGTTTCTGTTGTTGTTAAGTACCATCGAGTTGGTTCCAACTCATAGCGACCCTGTATAGGGTTTCTGAGGAGCGGCTGGTGGGTTTGAATCACTGAACTTACAGTTAGCAGTTCAGTACTTATCCTACAGCGCTCAACAAGACTCCACATGCTTTAGCATATACTGACTGTAAGGCCTGGTCCCCCACCTCTTCTCAGACATTATCGCTTGTCCTCTTAGACTTGCTAGAAGTTCCTTGATCGTGCTGACAGTTTCTGCATCTATGCCTTTGCTAATGCAGCTCCCTAGCCAAGAATGCTCTTGTTTCGGTCACGTTTGGTGAGCACCTGACATTTGACGGGAGCATCATTTTGCCCTCGAGCCTCTCCTAATCCTTCTCTCGTCCCCTCCCATGCCTGGCTGGCTGTATTGACCTCTGTCAATAACCACAGCACTTTTTAGACTGTATCAGACAAGGTTTCTTTTGGAAATAGATGCCACATTGAAGGGGTCAACTGAAAAGACTGAATGAGGCGTAGGCAGTTTTCAAGGTTCAGCAAGGGATGAGGAAGCATCCAGGGACGATCAGCAGTGCTAAGCATTTATCACTTCTATGTCCAAAGGGGTTCAGCAGTGGCAAGGAGCTCCCAGGTGGGGGCTGTGGTAGGATGACCCCCTTTCTTCCCACTTTCTCCTACAGTGTTTCTTCCTCCTGAGCCCTGGAGATGCAGAGGTCCAATCTGCAAGGAGGAAAGAGAGGTTATGGGTCAGTACACCCATGCCTTTCTCCTGAGAGAGTTTAATCTCAAAAAGGACACCAGCCACATTTTACTCATTTCCATAGTTTCAGGTCCTCTGATAATGCAGGGCTGGAATTGTTTTTGTCATCTAAGCAAAAAACAACAACAGTGCTTGAATCGCTTCAAGACAAATCCACAAGCCCCAGTCTGTCCCCTACTCTGCCCTACTTAGGAAATTGCTACTCTTAAGACTCTTAAGGAGCTTTGGTAGCGTAGTGGTTACAAATAGGGCTGCTAACCTCAAGGTTGGCTGTTCAAAATTACTAGCCGTTCCGCGGGAGAAAGATGAGGCTTTCTGCCCCAGTAAAGATTTGCAGCCTCGGAAACCCTGTGTAGGGTCACTATGAGTCAGAACCGACTCCGCGGTACTTAACAACCACAAATAGACTCCTGATATTGTGCTGTAGGATCAGCACTGGACTCCAAACCACAAGGTTTGCAGTTAAAACCCACTGGCTGCCCCTCAGAAACTCTATACAGGGTTACTATGAGTCAGAACTGACTCGATGGCACTTTACAATGACAACAACCTAAAAATCAGTGGTTCACACCCACCATTTGTCCCTCAGATATCCTGTACAGGGTTGGAACTGACTTGACAACACTTCACAACAATAACAAAGCCCTTCTGTTGAGAAATTATGGAATTCTCACCTAGCAGGGCTTCAAACTGATTCAATCTGGCCCAACCCATGCTGAGATTTTGATTTTCCCCCTCACCCTAGATATATGGAATCCCCTATTTTTTTTTAACAAAATCTTCATATTAACAAGAATTTGGCAGTTGTATAAACACTGGAGACTGCCTATCACATGGTCATGAGTTCAAACCTGCCAGCTGCTCCTCAGAAACCCTCTACAAGGTCACTATGAGTTGGAACTGACTCAATGACACTTAGTAACAACCACAGCATATATACATAAGACTCACTTGGGAACACTGGTAAAATGCAGGCTCTGGTTCAGTATCTCTGTGATGGAATGGCAAATTCTCAGCAGAGTTGGAATGGGAATGGACCAAAGCCCTGCCACCTAGGGATGGCCACATTTCTCTCTCTTGGTGCTGTAGCAACTTGAGCAGACTCTGGGGATCTTGTGTTCCCCTCAGACCATGATTAGACTTTTGCTGGCTCAGGTTTGAGTGGGTTGTATGTAACCTTTTCTGTTGCTTCCTGTTTAAGTCATGTTTGAACAAACTGGAGGTAGAGTTGAAGCAGGCTTGGCTGTACAGTGCCTAAGCCACAGTTGTGTTCATCATATACTTGTTGAATGAATGAATGAATTGAATGGGTGAGGGAGACAGTGAACTTAAGAGACAGTTTGTTGTGGAAAGAAATGCTGGGAGAAAGTGTGGTGTGACCTTCCGGTGTCTTACTCTATTCGTCCCTTCCAAATCCATGTCTTATAGGAGACCCGAGGTCCCATGATGGTAGGCATTTCCGGTCTTTTTTGTTTTCTGTGTGTTCCCAACACTAAGAACAGTGCTTAAACAATTGTAAGTGCTCAACCAATCTTTGACGTATGTGTGAACAACTGCCCTCTGAGATTCACCAGGGCATATTGTCCTGGGCCACTTTGGTGTCTTTTCAAAGTAGAGAAATCTTTGCTTACCCTTCCTATGTATTGTTCTGATTCTAGAATTTGAAAACAAAAACAAAAAAACAAACAACAGTTGCCATAGAGTTGATTCCAACTTGTGTCAGAGTTAGAACTGTGCTCCTCAGGCTTTTAGTGGTGATTTTTCAGATGTAGACTGATAGGCAGTTATATGGTTTCGAACCACTAACTTTTCTGTTATAAGTCAAGTGCTTAACCATGTGAGCCACCAGGGACTCCTAAAAGTCTGAATGGTGGTGGTGGTGTGCTGTGGAGTCAATTCTGACTCATAGCGACCCTGCATAAGGTTTCCAAGGCTATAAATCTTCACGGGAGCAGAAAGTCTGAATTGTTGTTGTTAAGTCCTGTCGAGTCAATTCCGACCCACAGCGACCTTGCACAGGGTTTCCGAGGCTGTAAATCTTTACAAGAGCAGAAAGCCTCCTCTTTCTCCCACGGAACAGCTGGTAGTTTTGAACTGCTGACCTTGTGGTTCCCAGCCCAGTTCATAACCACTACGCTATAAGGTTTCCAAGGCTGTAAATCTTCACGGGAGCAGAAAGTCCATTTTCACGGGAGATGAAAAATGTACTCTTATTTTAGGGACGGAGTAGGGGAGGTATGAAGACTTGAAGAGTTTGGTGGGAGAGAGAAGGGAGACTGAGGAAGAGGTTGAAGAGGTGTCTCATAGGTGGTGATGGGTGCAACCCTTGTTCTAAGGCAGACAGGTTGAGTTGGACCCAAGTGTGTCTATGCTGAAACAAACTGTTGGCTTGGCTCAATTTTAGCAGGAAGTACAGCGTGGGAATTGACTTGATGGCAATGGTTTTAGTTTGGTTTTGGTGTTGAGGTAACCTGGAGTCCTGGGGAAGCAGTGATGAAGCATTCAGCTGCTAACTGAAAGATCTTCAGTCTGAATCCACCGACTACTCTGTCGGGGAGTGCTGTGGCAGTCTGCTTCCATAAGGATTTACTGACAGTTCAAACCCACTGCCTGGAGAGTTGATTCTAGTTCATAGCAATTCTGTAGCTCAGGGTAGAACTGCTCCAGAGGGTTCCAAGGTTGTAAACTCTCTACTGAAGCAGACTGCCTCGTCTTTCTCCCATAGAGTAGCTGGGAAGTTTGAGCCTCTGACCTTTGTTAACTGCTGAGTGCTTAACCACTGTGACACCAGGGCTCCTTTCCTAAAGGTGACAGCCTTGGAAACCTTATGGGGCAGTTCTCCTCTGTTTTGTAGGGTCACTATGGAGTCACAGAATTGACTCGATGGCAGCAGGTTTGGGTTTGAGTGTTGAGGTTCATGGGGCGAGACACAAAGAAAAGGGCAGGGTCAAGGAGAATGAATGTCAGTGAATCCTGGAATAACTGTGTTTTGCAAAGACTGTACCTGGGCTGGGTTATAGGTCTTGAAGGAGTTGTTTTCATGAGTTCTTGCTTCTTGGTCTCTCGCTGCATGGCTTTAAATTGGATGAATCACTTAGGCTCCTGGTTGCTCTGGCCAGGTAGGCCCCTCCTATGCCTCCTCATGTGCCCCAGCCTGGGCAGGCCAGAGCAGTTTCACAGGGTCCTGTTAATGGCCAGGGTGTGGACGGCAGGAAATTAGTAATGACTGGACATGGTAAGGGTGGCTCTTGTAATTTTAAAGCAATGCTTAAAAACGAATTGCCTCTCTGTGCTGCAACTTTATTCTGTTGAAGCCAAAAAGCTAAGTCAAGATGGATCATTTCCCACTGTGACGCCTTTTATTTCTGGAAAGTTGAGTCATTTAATGATGATTTTAATATCAACAGCCCACTGGCCCATCTTTCCCCAGACAGCTCCCGAAATGTGCTCTCTTCCAGAGAAGACATGTTTCTCTCTTTAGTATTCTGGCAACCCAAGTAGACTCTGGGCTCCTGTGTTTCCCCAGACCATGATTAGACTTGCTGGCTGAGGTTTGAGTGGGGTTTAACCTTTGCCTGCTGCTCCAAGTGTAAGTCATCTTTGGACAAACGGTGGGGTAGAGTTGAAGCAGGCATGGCCTTCCAACATGGGAGGAAGATTTGTTAGTTGATTTGACGTGGTTCCAACATGCTGCTGGACTTCTTGGGTGTTGTACGGAGGACTTCTGTGTTCTGGAGAACCCCCAGAGCTTATGGTTAATGGTAGACTCAGTGCATGGTTGCACAGCTCAGCTAGAACAAATAGAGGAGAGCCTCATGATACAAAGGGAAAATATAGACTGTTATTTCCCTAGTTATTTATTTAGGAAGTGGGTGGGAATAGAGGGTGAAGCAAGTCATGTGGTCATTACTCCTGTAGGGCTGTTTGCTGAACCAGAATATCTACTTCGTTTGGAGGTTCTTGGAATTTAGGAGTTTTCAGTAGATTGGAGAATATATATATGTTGTTGTTGTTGTTAAGTGCCGTCGAGTCGGTTCCGACCCATAGCGACCCTGTACAGGGTTTCCGAGGGTGTAAATCCTTACAGGAGTAGAAAGCCTCATCTTTCTCCCGCGGAGCGGCTGGTAGTTTCGAACTGCTGACCTTAAGGTTCGCAGCCCGATTCGTAACCACTACGCTACCAGAGCTCCATATATATATAAATATATATATATTCTTGGAATTTAGGAGTTTTCAGTAGATTGGAGAATATATATATGAATCAGTTCTGACTCATGGCAACCCCATGTGTGTCAGACTCGAGCTGTGCTCCAGCAGTTTTCAGTGGCTGGTATTTGGGGAGTAGATTGCCAGACCTTTCTTCCAAGGCACTCCTGGGTGGACTTGAACCTCCAGCCTTTTATTTAGCAGCCAAGCACCACTTGGGATTCTTCCGAGATGTTGAGGGCAATTTACAACTTGTGACATGATCTTGTTTTTTTTTTACTAACAGTTAGTCCTGATAGTGCCGGTGTGGACGGGCTTGTTAAATTTCTATTGTCCTTTAAGGAATAGAAAATCTGTAACAGGGGTCAGCAAAATATTTTTTATAAAAGGGCCAGACAGCAATTTGTGGGCCAGGAGGCACAATTGAAGCTATTATGTAGATATTTACTGAACAAGAGAGGAAATAAATTTACATTAATTTTTTACAGACAAAATTCAAAATGTAGCAACAATAGTAAAGTATATATATATTTTTGTAACACATAGTTACTAATATGGATAGTGGATTTTTGTGGGAAGGAAGGGGAGGTTTAACATTTTGCCTAATTGGGGTTCAAAGCTATTGTTTCCTATCATCAAATCCATTGCAGATGTTCATTTGTAAAAAAACATTGTTAGTTTGCTGGTTGTATGTAAAACAGACAACAGGCCAGTGGGCTGTGATTTGCCAACCCCTGTAGCATAACTCTGGTGAGCTTCTTTTGGAGTAGAAAACTTGAGGATATAGAATAGCCCAGGAATCCACGCCGCTTTTTGTTAGAGTGGTTGAGAGATGTTGTTTGGATGCCACAATACTGGAATCTTTTTATCCCATAAATAGTGGCAGACAGGCTACGCACCGGGCATACAGAGGTCAGTAAGATGACTAAGGGCACTCTCCTTACACAGCTTACATTCTAATTGTTGCTAGCTGCTGCCAAGTTGCCCCCCACGACGCATGACACCTCCATGCACAATGGAGTACAATACTGCCTGGTCGTCTGCTAGTCTCTTGATTGGTTGTGGATTTTATTATTACGATCCGTAGGGTTTTCCCTGGCTGACTTTTCTGAGGGAAGTTGCCAGGCATTTCTTCCTAGTTTACCTCAGTCTGGAAGCTCTGCTGAAACTTGTTCGGCATCATGGCAACATACAGGTCTTCACTGACAGGTGGTAGCTGCACACGTGGTACGTTTACTGGGAGGTGAACTCAGGTCTCCCACATGGAAGCGGGGAGGAATCTACCAGTAAACAAATAAAAATATGTTGTTGTTGTTGTTAAGTGCCATTAAGTCGGTTGTGACCCATAGCAACCCTGGATAGGGTTTCCGAGGAGCAGTTGGTGAGCTTGAACCACCAACCTTGCAGTTCAAATGGCTTTGCAGTCTGGTGCATTAACCCATAGCGCCACAAAAATATGTAGGACATATGAATTCAGGAAGTAGTGATTGCTATTGAAGAAGTGGGATAAGGGAATATAAATGACCCCGGGACAGGTTAGGGAATGCCTCTCTGGGAGGTGACATTCAGAGAGACCTGAATTGAGTGAATGAACCTTCAAAGCTTTAGGCTTATGAATGCGCATGTTTTGGGTTAGAAACAAGCTTGATGAGTGTGAACCATGTAGTGATGTGAGCAGAGTGATGATGATGGAAAGAGGTTGAGAGATGAATTTGCAGAGGGAGGCAGGGGTCAGGTATGAGTAACCATGAGGCCCGAAAGAGAGCTTATGATGGAACATCATTAGGAACGTCTGAGCCAGACAATGATGTAATAGGATTAACTGTTGAGGAAGATCACTCCAGCTGTCGAACAGAGAATAGACGTTAGAAGGCAAGAGTAGAAGTGATTTTATGGGGCTACAAAATTGAGTGTTGAAAATAGAGATAGTCTATAAAATCTGGCGTCTGTGGCCAGTGTGTATTTAACATTGTCTTCTGTGTCGTAAGTTAGGATCTATGACCCAATTCAAATGAACTCAATGAGCAAGAAAAGGATATTGATTGGTCCATATAATGGTAAAACAGAGCAGTTTCCTGACTTGGTCACAGTTGCTTCTAGGTGCACGGTGGTTTTATCAGGGCCCTCTCTTCTCTCATCTGCCCTCTTTCTTACCTGCTGTAGCTTGGTCTCATTCACACCCTTTCACAGGCCAGCTTGCCCCACTAGTTGGTGAAGGTGGCCATCAAGGTCCTGGATGCACATCATATTAAATATTAGCCTGGCAACTCCAGTGGATGTTTTACATTATGTTTTCAGCATCTGCATGTTATTTTCAGGGGGATCCACTGATGATTGACTGTGTCTGGGTCACAGACCTAGGACCCAATAGTGTGATTTACGTTCTCACGAGCACTGTGTGGATGGAGGGTGGGTTAGATCTCTAAAGATAGAGGTTCTTGTTTTTGTTAAGTGCTAAAGAGTCGGTTCCAACCCATAATGACCCTGTAGGGTTTCCAAGGAGCAGCTGATGAGCTGAACCGCCGACCTTGCGGTTTAAACCGACTTGCAGTCCAGCGTATTCAACCACAGCACCACACCAAGACTCCAAAGATAGAGTTGCTGAGCAGATAATAACAATGTTTGACCACCACACAATTGTCTGGCCACTGATTTTTCTCTTCCTTCTGTATCTAATTAAAAAGTGGTTGCCAACAGTAAGTACATTGATGGGGTACTGCCAGAAACTCAAGACAGATTCAGAAGAGGATGTGGACTGAAGGATATCATTGATCACATCAGTTGGATGTTGGCCGAAAGCAGAAAATACCAGAAAGATGTTTACCTGTGTTTTATTGACTATGCAAAGGTATTCAACTGTGTGGATCATGACAAGTTACAGATAACATTAGGAAGGATGAGAATTCCAGAATACTGCATTGTGCTCATGAGGAACCTGCACATAGACCAAAATGCAGTTGTTCAAACTGGACAAGGGGATACTGTGTGGTTTAAAAGCAGGAACGGTGTACGTTGTTTGTCAGGGTTGTATGCCATACTTATTCAATCTGTATGCTGAGCAAATAACCCGAGAAGCTGAATATGGCATCAGGATTGGAGAAAGGCTCATTAACAACCTTGCAGAGCATACAACCTTATTTACTGAAAGCCAAGAGGACTTGAAGCACTTACTGATGAATATCAAAGACTACATACAGCATTCAGTATGATTTATACATCAACCTAAAGTAAACAAAAATTCTCACAACAGGGCCAATAAGCAACATTATGATGGGGATAAAAGACTGAAGTTGTCAATGCAGCCATAATCACAAGTCGTGGAAGCCATAGTCAAGAAATCCAATGATGTTATTGCGTTGGGCAAATAAATTGTTAAAAAAACTTTTTTGAAGTGTTAAAAAGCAAAGATGTCACCTTGAGGACTAAGATGCTCCTGACTCAAGCCATGATATGAAGAAACAATTGCCTCATATGCATGTGAAAGCTGGACAATGAATAAGGAAGACTAAAAAGAATTTATGCCTTTGAATTATGGTGTTGGCAAGGAATGTTGACTGCACGTACCATGGATGCAAGAAGAATGAACAAACCTGTCTTGGAAACAATTATAGCCAGAATACTCCTGGGAACTTTCTGTTGGGTTAGTGAGAATGCTGAGACTTTGTCTCACAGACTCTGAATGTGCTTTCAAGAAGGACCAATCCCTAGAGAAGGACATCATGCTTGGTAAAGTAGAGAGTGAATAAGAGGGACAATCCTAATAAGATGGGTTGACACAGTGCCTGCAACAATGGACTCACACATAGGAACGATTGTGAGAGTGACACAGGACCTGGGAGGGTTTCATTCTGTTGTTAAATGTGGTTGCTGTGAATTGGAATTGACTAGACCACACCTAACAACATCTCTTCTTGGAGCCTTTCTGTTGGGAATGCATATCAAAATGCCAGCAAAACCTATGTCTTAAAATTCAGACCCACGAAGAAATAGGACAACATGCTGGTTCTTGGTTATCATTGTTTAGATCACGTGATTCTTTTGCTCCAAGGGCTCCCTTGTCCTGGAAATGCTATTTTGAGAAGCAGTAGAGCAGACCAGGGCCTGGCTGGGTTCCAAGCTCTGGTCAGCCTCTTGCTAACTAGCTCTCTGACTCTGGATAGACACTTAACATTTCTGAATCGTAGTTTCCTTATCTTCATGTCACCGAGGTGCTGTGCACAGTAACTTAGACATCCTCCCCATATTTTGTATGATGCACAGTGAATGCCATTTGGAGTGTTGTTGTTGTTGTTGTTAAGTGCCATTGAGTCGATTCCGACCCGTAGCAACCCTGTATAGGATTTCCAAGGAGCCGCTGGTGAGCTTGAACCACTGACCTTGCAGTTGAAACGACTTTGCAGTCTAATGCATTAGACCACAGCGCCACACCATTTGGATGATAGCTGTTAATTGGTCTTTATGAATACTTTACTCAGAAGGAGAGAGTGACTTGGGAAAAGAAAGATCTTACACTTTAATATTGGACCTTACGACCTGTATACGGAGTGGCTGGTGTGGCGCTGTGGGTGAATGTGCCAGACTGCAAAGCCATTTGATCTGCAAGGTCGGCGGTTCAAGCTCACTAGCTGCTCCTTTGAAACCCTATACAGGGTGGCTATGGGTCGAAGGCACTTAACAACAACAACCTATATACACTGTGGCACTGTGGACTAATGTGCTGGACTGCAAAGTTGGTTTGAACCAAAAGGTCGGCAGTTCAAGCTCACCAGCTGCTCCTCAGAAATGCTATACAGGGTCGCTATGAGTCAGAACCAACTTGACGAAACTGAATAACAGCAACACCTATACACACTAGCTTTTTCCTCTTGGCATACCTTCTTTCCCAGTGGGTATGTTCCTTCATTTTATCTTCTTAATGCTGGCTTCTTATGCAGCTATCCTTGGGTGGTGGATGCTGGGATCAGAGAGCCATGTCAGACGGAGACAGGTTTTGTGCCCCATTCACAAGCAGCTCTTAGCAATTTGATGTCTGCATCACTTTAGATTTACCAAGAAGAAAAGGACAACACTTTCGGTACTGATAAGATTTCAGCAAGACAAAAACCAACAGCACAAAACTTAATGCCTAACTCTGTAATGACTTGGGTTCCCAGTTCCTTAATTAGGGCTGTGGTTTAGCACTGTGCACCCTCTCAATACACAGATGGTTCTTATGTAAAAAAATTTTTTTCAAATGTTAATTTCCAGGGCCTGATATTCTCTGCCTAAATCATTTTCCATTGTTTGTATTTGATAAGAACTGTATTTGAGCTGCGCCTTTCTAAGTTGGGTTCTTTTGTAATGGGATTTAACTTAGTGGTTTTACAGGTGTATGGAAATGTTAAGCTGTGTGTATTATACTTGAGAGTTTGAAAATTCTTAGTTGCAGCTAATTTAAGGGGGAAAAAATTAAACAGGTGATTAGCAGCTGCTTTCGGTTTTGAATGTCCTGGCTCTGGGGTTTTGTGTTTGCTTATTCGTGTGCAAATGGCTATGGTTATTTTGGATGGGCTGAGACCCAGTGGTGCACAGCCTCAGCTAGCTGCCTGGGCCCATTCAGGGACTCTGCCTCAGTTCTCCAGGCTGGTTTGTTCCCAGCTAGTGTGCTCACTATCTGAGGGTGTATATGGCCAGGCCTTCCTGAGAAAACAAAGTGCATGGCTTTTCCTTCTTGAGAACAACCTCCCTGTCTTCCCTTGAAAAAGAGCTGCCTCATTAGGCCTCAGGCCCAGGCAGCTGAACCTCCTGCATCCTTGTTACAGTTCCTAGCAACAACTTCCACATGGTCTTAAGCTTTTAGGGTCCTAGCCTGGTGTGGTGCTGTGGGCTAATGCGCCAGACTGCAAAGCCGTTTGAACTGCAGGGTCGGTGGTTCAAGCTCACCAGCTGCTCCTCGGAAACCTTATACAGGGTCACTATGGGTTGGAACCGACTCAACGGCACTTCACAATAACAAAGCCACCCTCAGAGTCAGGTCTGTGATAGGTGGGAGTTGGGTGGTGGAGAAGGGCTGGTGAAGGCCTCTGGGCTTCAGAGGCAGATCCAGCTGCCCAGACTCATTTTGGCCGCACCCCAGCCCCAATCTGCCCCTCCTCCCCCCCCTTCGGCCCCCAGCATTGAGCTTCCTTGGCACTGGCTGGTTGTGCTTGCTCAGCCCTGGTCCATTGTGCTTGCCAGGGCAAGGAGAGCTCTCCACAGCCTGCTACCGCTTACCTATTAACGATGACGCCAGTGGGCACTGGGCCATCAGCTCCCTTTCCAGGCCTTTGTGGCCACATGTTGTTCACTTGAAGGTGAAATCCCAACCTGCTGGACTTGATTTTTCAGTTGAGGGGGTTTTGTGTATGTGTCTCTCTCTCCTGTAAGCGGATTGTGTTTTCATTCACAAAGATTTGATCAGTAAATACAGGGAGAAAATGCTCAAGGGAGAAATTTTACCCTCTAGATTAATAAATGACTCTTCCCTCTCTCTCTCTTACTTTTATTATTTTTATTTTTTATTTAGGTGAGCAGACAGCATTTTGTTGTGTCCTTTCACTGAGTGTTTTGCACCCTCTTTGCCTTTTGACCTTTTGGCCTTAGCTGACTTGGTAACTCAGCCAGGATTCTTGCACATCCCCATCTCCTTTCTGGGGTCATTTGGCTCACAAGCGGGATGTTTACTTTAGGTTGATGTATGAATCAGACTCTTTCTGGGATGGTACTTCAGTCTGTCCTCGTGGAGGTAGCTTATGGGGTCAGGCTGCCTTTACAGAGACTCACAGCGTGGCAGTCTTGTCCTCGAAGGAGACCAGTACTTTTTTGTGTGCCATTAGTCTTCCTTCCAAGGACAGACTTTGGGAACTCTTTGTCCTTGAAGAAAAACATCAGAAATTGAGGGCCAAGGGAAGAAAGGGGAGATTTTTTTGTGTGGGATTTCTTTTCTTGTTTCTGGACAAAGCCAGAATGGTTTCCTGGAGCCTTTTGCTCCTGGTGGTCCTAGCCACAGCCGAAGGGGACTTTCCAGATGACTGCAGTGATTTTTAAGGCCCAGGGAGCATGCCTAGTGACGCAGGTCTCCAGTTTGAGAGCGCTACTCTACCGCCTGCCTTTTTGTGGTGATTTAGAGCAAGTTTTTGTATGTGGGTGTTTATTTTTCTGATGTTTTTTGGTATTGAACCTAGAATGTAAAGGCCAGGACCATTTTCAGAATTTAAGAATGGTCTATCTACCCTGATCCTTGAAAGTCTTCCTGCAATAGAATCCTCAAGTGCAGGTCTGATTCAAGCTCCCCAAATGGGTGGGGATCTGAGTTCAGATCCAGACAGACCTCTGTAGAGTCAGGTTTGATTACTAGTGCCTGATGGCAGGGGCCTTGTCTGCCCCGTTCATCCCCACAACCACTGCGTGGTCCAAAAGTACCCAAATCCACTGCCACTGAATTGATTCTGACTCTTTGTGGTCCATTGTTGTTGTTGTTAGGTGCCATTGAGTCGATACCGACCCATAGCGACCTTATGCACAGCAGAACGAAACACTGCCTGATCCTGGGCCAATCTCACCACTCTTGTCACACTTGAGTCCATCGATGCTGCCGTGGTCCTATAGGACAGAGTAAAACAACTGCTCCATAGGGTTTCTGGTGCTGTGAATCTTTATAGGAACAGAAAGCCTCATCTGTCATGCCAGGAATGGCTGATGTGTTTGAACAATTGGCCTTGGGGTTAGCAGCCTGGTCCAGTGCCTGGTAAATACTGACTGTGTGGCTATGTGATGGTTGCTCGCTTGAGTCTGAGTCCCAGCTCTGCCATTCTTGGATGACCTCTTAAGGTCCTGAAGCCTCCGTTTCCTCAGCCACATAATAGAGCTGCTAGTGTCCATGTTGTTGAGGTTTTGAGAGTTGAATGACTGGTAACAGTTGCCACAGAGCTACAGCTGTCAGAACAACACAGATGATCGGAAGCTTGGCATTGAAAGAGCGGATCAGATCATGGGAGGGTACTTACCCTCGGACTCCTTTTACACCTACAAAATGAAGTTATGGTGGCAAAGTGATCAGGAGAAGCTGGGGAATGATAGGATAGGATAGTAGTTCCCTCTGAGTAAGGAGAGGAGGGGATGGGGCCGGAAAGGACAAAGCGGAGGTTTCAGAGTTAATGTTTATTTTGTTTCTTCAGTTGGCTGATAGGTACATGGCTGGTGGTTGGTAGTTTTCCTTTATAGTGTACATAAATTTTAAAAAGTTTTTTGGTGTCTATTCAGTAGTATTTAAAACAAAATAGAAGTTATCACAGTACCTGGTACATATATCATTGTTGTTGTTAAGAGACATTGAGTTGTTTCAGACTCATAGCGACCCTGTATAGGGTTTCTGGGCGGTACTGGTGAGCTTAAACTGCCGACCTTGCAGCACAAACTAATTATAATCAATAAATATTAACTGTTACATATATTTTTACAAACACACCTTACTGTGCTTTAGGTAGAAGTTTACACAGCAAGATCGTTTTCCCATCAATAGTTCATAATACTGTTCTGTGGCATTGGCTTCAATCCCCTCAGTGTGTCCGCACTCTCCCCATTGAATGTGTCCCTGGTTTTCTTAGTCCAGTTTACTTGACCCTCTCTGTTGTCTCATCTTTGGTTTTGAGGAAATGTCCTTTTGGTCTTGTACAGTTGGGTGTTTAGCTGCTCTTTTTGATGTTATTTGTGGTAGAATTAAGCAATGGGAAGATACAAGGCTACTGTGTATGGCGGTTCAGGTTGTTCATTGCACAAGGACTGAAAACCACACTTTGCTCCAGGGCGTGAGAGTGTGTCAATCTGGAGGAATGGGGGTCTTTTCTGGATTCACACAAAAGTATCCTATGGGATAGCAGTGACCCTAGAAAGGCCTCACTTAGTAAAAGTCCCTGGAAAGATAAGATTGGAAAAGGTTAAGCATCGAGGGGGAGTATAAAGGTGAATATGGAGTCCTAATCATTAGAATTTGGAGAGGTCCTTGGAAATTTGTTAAGTCATAGCCTCATTTTGGACCCAGAGAGTTTACAAGATTAATGATCACATAGTGAGCTCTGGTAGCGTAGTTGTTACGAATCGGGCTGCAAGCCTTAAGGTCAGCAGTTTGAAACTACCAGCTGCTCCGCGGGAGAAAGATGAGGCTTTCTGCTCCCTTAAAGATTTACAGCCTCGGAAACCCTGTACAGGGTCGCTATGGGTCAGAACCGACTCCACGGCACACAACAACAACAACAACAGTGATTTAGAATAAAGAAAGTACAGTGTTTGAGAAAAACAATTTTAGAACAAGTAAAAGTAGTGCTGTTTTTTATAGTTTTTTATAGTAATTCTAACAGTTTGGGGATTATACCTGAAATGTGGTACATGTTGAAATGTAAATATGCTCAAAAAGAATGTAAGGTAAATCCAAGAATGGTATGATGCTAGGACCCTTTGAAAGATGTTCCTAGTTTATCTGAGATTGGTTTTATGGAGGGTCACTATACTGGCCCACAAAATCTCTCAGTGCCACGGCCTGTAAGAATTTAAGGTCAAGATGGGAACTTCTCTTCAGATGAGATTAACAGGTGGTCTTGCTATCCCGTGCCATCTCCCTGCTCATTTTCCCAGCCATTGCCAGCGAAGAACAGAAGAATGATTTTGCTTCTTTTCCATCCTCACCAATTCCCAGTATCCCCAAGGTCCCTGCTGAGAACCTGTTAGCCAAAAGCTACTCAGATTCCCACTGTGGCAAAGCTGTGTTCTGACTCACTGTGGGTTATTTAATGCTATCTTGTGAGCTGTAAGTGAGAGAGAATAAGGTGACAGTTAAGAGCATGGGCGTTGATGTCACAAAGATGCCGTCTTCAATTTCAGCTACCATCTTTTATATTTCTGGGCAGGGACTTACTGCCCAAACCTCAGTATCTTCATCTGTTAAATGAACCTCACAGTACTGCTTCTGACTGTGTGGGTGTCCCTTAATAAAAATTGATAGAGACATATTGATACTGTTTCACAGCAGGTTGTGGGTGGGGGAAAGGTATCTACTGGTCAGCGACTGTGGTCAGCTGTGGCCAGCTGGTGACATCTAAGCACTTGAGCCCTCAATGAGCCCACCATACTTTCTTTATTCTGCTCTTTTTACAGTTTTTAAATTCCCTTGTTACGGTTTTCTTGGCCACTACCTACTCCCTGGGCTATGCTCATCTCTGAGCATTTTTATTTGTGATGTAGGGCATTCTGGGAAACTCCACATGGGCGATTCTTGAGAGTCTGGCCCTCTAGCTTATCTCTTAGGAAATCCCCATGGGGTGTCCCACAGTTCAGCCCCAGAAAAGTGCTGTAGACATGATTTTCCAGAAAGTTCTTACCTTCACTTATGGTAAGGCAGTGGAAACTTGAAGCAAATGAGGTCCTGGAGTTAACATGTTCTGCCATGGTGTGGGCTTTAGGAGTGAGAGGCCTGTAATCACTTGGAGCATGACGGGGACTCCTATAAGATTCAGCTATTAAGAATGCTGGAAAGAGCCTATGTGTCCATCGGTGGATAACCAAACTGGTCACATGCATATGAACTATTATTACTCAACCACAAAGAGAACTGAAGTTCTGCCTGATACTATACTATAATATGGATGAATCTTAGAAACGTTATATTGAGGGAAACAAGTCATTTATAAAAGGACAAATACTGTATGATCCCACTTATTTGAAAGTATCAAGAATAGGCAAGTATATACCTACCGCTATGGGTCGGAACCGACTTGACGGCACTTAACAACAACAACAACAACAAGTATATTACTGGAGTCCTGGTGTGGCGCTGTGGGCTAATGCATCAGACTGCAAAGTAATTTGAACTGCAAGGTTGGTGGTTCAAGCTCGCCAGCTGCTCCTTGGAAAACCCTATACAGGGTCACTATGGGTCGGAATTGGCTCAGCAGCACTTAATAACAACAAGAAGTATATTACTGATTACAAGGGACAGGCAAGAGGGACAAACAGGAAGACACTGAGCTTCTGTTAAGGGTGATAGAACAGATACAGATAATGGCTGAACACTTCGGTGAACATAAACTAATGTCATTGAAATATACATGTGAAGAAGTTGAAATGTTTTGGTCATATATAAGACACAGACATGCATACTTGCTCTCTCTTGCGTTCTCTCTCTCTCTCTCTCTCCAGACAGACACTGAGTTATTAGGACCCAGGGCAGGAAGTGAGCTGCTGTCAGATGCTGGAGCTAAGGTGTTTGTATATTGGTGGAATTCATAGCCTGGTGCAGTTATGAGTTGGACGGAGAAATGACAGGTTGGTGGTTCAGATCCACAACCTGTGCCACAGGAGAAAGATGAGGCAGCCGCTTCCCTACAGAGTTACAGCCTCGGAAAACCTAGGGAGCAGCTCTGGTCTGCCCGACAGAGTCTCTCTGAATCAGAATTGGCTCAGTTTACATAGGGCTGCAACAGTTGAAGCTTTTTGTTCTGTTAGCTTTTTCTTAACTTTGCTTCGAACCTGTGATTTCTGAGAGGGTCTCTCACCTCTTGGACTTTGGCTTTACGGAGGAGAATGAAAAGGACCAAGTGAGGGGTACACTTGCCAGCATCAGGGCTGCCTTGTACCTTGGCCCCAGTGACCTGCTGACCTGTGAAGGCCACAGGGTCCCAACCAGTGTCATCTGGTAGCATTGAATCTGTGCTATTTTTGGGTGTTCATGTAAACCCATGAAGAAAACAAAACCCACAAGTGTGAGGCTCTATGCCCATGGTGTGATTTCTTCTCCAGTTCCTTAGCCCTGTTAAAATTTTTAAATATCTTATTGCTTCCTTAGAAGAAAAAAAAATGAGAATATAGGAAAAGTGAATATAACATTTTGTTCTATATTAGAAGTTAATTTAAGACAGAACCAGAGGCCAAGACAAGTGTCTTCTCTGCTCTTCCATTTGGTGATATAATTGACCCTTCATACCTCCCCACGACTTAACATTCTTTCCACAGAGGCTAATTACAGGATGTGTAGGTGCCACACGGTTAAGATGAAAATGCAGATTTCTGTGTGCACTGCTGAATCCCCACGGTTTATAACATGTCCATAAAATTTGCTATGGATTATAACAAGTGAAGCATTAGCTTAATGCATGGGAGAGGCCTGACGTATCTCCTGTCTGCTTCGTTCTGAAGAGATTTCAGCTGAATCCAATGGGGTGCCTGTTGCCATCACTTGGCATGCTTTTTGAGCCCAAAATTGGCACACATATAGCCTAACAAAAGATTCCCCCCCCCATGTCAATTCATTTATTTTTACGAAGTGATGTTTTCTTATATATTCCACAAGTTACCTTTGCTGAAAATAATATATATGATCTTAACACTCCTGGAGAAGGCTGATGTTGGGGCAATGGCTGTTCTTAGGAAGGAGTGAGCATAGCTTTGGTGACCTGTGATCCGAACTTTAGTTTCTGGAGGTGCATGTGCGGCCCCTTCCCCACTCAGTCCCCCCAGATCCGTGTGAATAGTTCGCTCAGTGGAGGTTGATTCTAGTTGTCAGAATGAATGTGAAAACTAAACTTCAGTTTGTGGAAGCAGAGTTGGGCTCAGCCATTTTAATGAAATGCAAATTTACTTTCTATTTAAATATTACCCTATAATAATAGTGCTGAGCCGATTTGGTATAGGAAGTCTTGTCTTTGCTTGTATTTGGGCTTCATTCCCTAAACCGGGGATCCTCTGACTTGAGATGATAGCTCAGTGGATGATTGAAGAAAGGGAGATGGTAAGTAACTTTATCTACTCTGTCCCTTGTGGAAATTAATACTTGACCCAATTCTGTTTGCCCAGTGAGTTTATGGCTTACGTAAATGACTGTTGTGATGACCCTTCCACTGTTGTGGCTACATTTCCTGATCATTTTATTTTATGGTTCTGAAGTTTTAGTCCATAAATCTTTTGAACTTGAGACTTTGTGTTGGAGGAACCATGTACTTCTAGGCGGGGAAAAATGCCAAGTTTATTTTTCATACTTGTTACCTTTTCCTTTCACCTCACCCTTCCAGTTTCTTGCGTCACATGCCACCCTGTGGTCGCTTCCTGATAACATGGTAGTCTTCACCTACAAACAGTTGAGTGCTTGGTTACTAACTGAACGGTGGCTGATGTGAATCCATCCAGAAGTGCTTTGGAAGAAAGGCTCAGCAGTCTACTTCTGAAAATCCCATGAAACACAGTTCTACTCTAACATGAGTCTGAATCACTTTGATAGCAACAGGATTGGTGTTTTGTAATACCATTCATAGAATATTTGTATTTAAAAAACAAAACAGAACAACAAGAAGCATCTGCACAGGGCAATGTTTAACCCAAATACACGAATTATCAATTGCAAAGTCTTACTTAGAAGTGAAGACTGCTGGGAAGCTGTATGTGACGTCATGTCTATCTTGAACTAGGCAGGTGAGAAACTGTCCTCCAGATGTCCTTTGAAACAACAGCCTTACCCTGGGTGCTGTGTGAAGAGGAACCAGCAAATATGGATGGACACCATGTCCCAGGCCTCCCGGGAGTAGGTCCTGTTTCCCCTGCAGCCTCATTCTGGGTGGGGAGTGTGGGAGCTGAAGCAGCTCCCACCTGGAACCTGTGTTCTTGTCTCTTTATGTGATAATTACTGTGCTCTATTTTAAGGTGACTTCTCTGCATTGGGTAACCATCTGGGATTCTGTTTTGTTAACTCACTCTGTGAGACACAATAAAAGAACAGCATGGCCTCGGGTAGGTGGTGGGGGCGGAAGGCCCGGCTGGCTGGGTTTGGAAACACAGGTCCCTCCTATGCCGCAGGAGGCCCGATTCCCTTTTGGTGAAGGCTGAGAAAAGACGAGACTTACAATAGAGGCAAATACATATTTTTTCCCTTTGCTCTTACTGTGGAAACAGGGTTGGCTCTGTCACAGCGGGTGGCTGGGAACTCAATCTGTGGAAGGCGTCAGTGCAATCAAAGTTAAGTGCAGAAATTTAATTAAACGGCATCAAGGATGGCAGAAACTTTGTAAAGCTGCAGTGCATTGTCAGATTCAACAATTATTTCAAGGAACACAATCCACAGATGGCATCTAATTGATAAATTAAGGTCTGTTTTCCTAATGGGCTTGCATTTAAGCCCCTTTACCACCCATACAATAGCTGTCATCTTTACTCAGCCCCCTCCCCCCACTTTCACTACTTCACCCTGTAAGAAAAGACCCCAGCATGTCTCTAAACCCAAACCAGGTGCCGTTGAGTTGGTTACAACTCATGTTGACCAGCTCATGTCAGAGTGGAACAGTACTCCATAGGGTTTTCAGTGGCCGAGTTTCCTGGCCCTTCTGAGAACCTCTGGGGAGAGTCGAACCGTCAACCTTTTGGTTAGCATCTAAGCTCAATAATCGTTTGCCCCACCCAGGGATTCTGTAACAACAACCAGGTCTTCAGTGTTTGGCATGAAGGACCTCTGGCTCCTTTTCCTATAAACCAAAAGCCCTCAGTTGGGATTGAATCTAGTCTTAAATACAGAAACATTCAGATTTCTTAACCTGCTAACCCGGATACGTTGCTCAGAGATATTTATTTGTATATATATAATTTTTTCCCCCTTTTTAACATTGCTGGCTTTTATCACCCATGGCACAGGATTTTGCCTGAAACAAAAGTCTCAATTTATTTATTCTTTAAACACACACACACACACACACACACAAAGCTCTGTTTTTAAGACCTTGGGGCGCTTCCTGTCTGCTCACACAACTAACTTATTTTTATTTCATAAGAAAATATTTGCTGTCTCTAAAGATCCAGCCATATTCAGAGAAATGTGGTCTGTGTTGAGACTTAATATTTATCATTTAAAGAAACCTGAAGGTCTTGAATGCTGCTCACTTTATTTTGCAGATGAGAAAATTGAGCTGCAAATGGTGTTGTGTTCTATGTTTTGCCTTATGGTGGTGGTGGTTCATTGTTGTCCAGTTGTCTATGACTCATGACAGCTCATGAAATGTCACCTGGTCCTGCACCGTCTTCTTGAGCATGGTACGTCTGAGACGATTGGTGTGACTTCGATGCCCGTCTGTATCATTGAGGGCTTCCCTTGCCTTCTCAGAGCTTCCACATTACCAAACAATGATGTGCTTCTCCATCAGGTGCCTCCTGGTGATTTGTACAAAGTAATAAGAGAATTGAAGTCTCCAGCAATATTCTGTAACCCATAGAGTTTTTATTGGTTAATCTTTGGATATCGATTACCAGGTCTTTCTTCCTCGTCTATCAAGCGCTGCTGGAATCTGCCCTCCATGGGTTACCCAGAAGGTATTTGAAATACTGGTGGTGTCGCTTTTAGTCTTGTAGCAACACGCAAGCCACCGCAGTTCAATGAAATCATGTTTTTGAAGCCAAAAAAGATGCTTCTTAGTCTATCTGGTCAATGTCCACTACTCATTCATTCATTCCACCAGCAAATAGGTATGAAGAACCTACTAGTGCTTTTCTGGAGGAACCTTGGTGGCACAGTGGGTAAGCACGCTACTGCTCACTGCAAGGTTGGTGGTTGGAACCCACCAGTGGTTTGGAGGGGAGAAAGAAATGGCAGTCTGCTTCCTTGGACTTGGAAACCCTATGGGACAGTTCTTCTCTGTCCTGCGGGGTTGCTATGCATTGGACTCTACTCTGCGGCAGTGGGTTTGGTTTGATTTCGTTTGGTGTTCTTCTGGATGCTACGGGGGCATTCAGCGGAGAAGGGATTATTTCTACAGCCCCCCGCCCACAAGGAGGCTACAAGAAAGTGTGGGGATAGTAAAAGCTGGTCCACCAGTACAACTCGTAGTAAGTGCTCTGAGGGAGGAGGAGCAGAAGGTGGCATGAGAATGTGTCACAGATGGCGTCTTAGAAGGCTCTCGGGACTGGGGACAGGAAACAGGGTGTTTTTATGGCAGGTTAACCAACTACACGTAACTCTGGTACTGTCCTGAGCCATATACAGTTGATCTAGTCCAATTATTTGATTTGTTGGATTACAGCTGAACATCAACTATGGGGCCTGCTCACAGTAGGGCATCAATAAATGAACGTGGAATGAATGAGTGAACCCTCCCAACAGTGGGCATTATTTCTCACTTGGGAAACTGAGGCAGGCAGAGGGTGAATGTGTTTGCCCAAGGCTGGAAGCCTCGTGTAGGGTTGTGTCCTTGACTCTATAGCTCGTGACTGTGAAGGGTTTATGTAGGAAGCATGTGCTCAAGCCTCATCCCATCATTCTTAGCACAGACAAACCCATCGTGTTTTTGTCCCTTGAAAGAGACCAGAAACAAAGGGGAAGTAAACAACCACACTGTCTGTCAATGGTGGTTTGTGCTGTGATACTGAACAGGTTTCAGAGGAACTTCTAGACAGGAAGAAAGGACTGTCCACTGTGGTCCACTATGGTCCACTATGGAACATCAGGCTCCACTGTGTGTGGAGTTGCTACGACTGGTACAGCAGCCAACCATGTGAACACTCGTTAATGGTGGACAGAGGCAAATCTAACAGAACTTTTGCAAAAGCAGAATCGCAGGGCCCAAGACTGAACCGAGTAACCTTGGCCTAGTCTTTTCTCAATATTTGGTTTGTCTAAGAACCGGAAAGGGGAGTTCTGGTGTGGCATTGTAGGAGAAACACTGGACTGTTAACTTCAAGGTCAGCGGTTCAAACCCTCCAACCACTCCTTGGAAACCCTAACTAGGGGTCACTGTGAGTCAGAACCAAATTGACATCCCGTAACAAGAACTGGAAAGCACTGAGGAGGAATGAAGCTGGTGGAGAGCGCAAAGGAACCCGTCTTATTTACTTATCTGCTTGTTTATTTCTAATGACTAATTGTGGGGAATACTATGACAGAACCCTAATTGCTTTGTGTGTGTGTGATGGCGTGGGTGGCTTTTAAAATTCTGTGTAGTGTACAACTGTGAGAATCCTGTGCCGGGGATGCCAGATGATGTCGTTGAATGACTGCTGGCTGTTTATTTGCTAGTCTGTTGTTACCAACACAGTATACTTGAGCTCCGTGGTACAACAGTGTTCCCCCCCTCCTCCCCCGGATCTAAATATATCCAACTAGTCAATCAGACTTGGCAGCCGCCAGGACTGTGGCTGTCAGATTGAGTTTGCCTTGGATCCTCTGAACTATTGGCTTGTTTTCCAAGCCCGAGAATGTATTCAAATAGTAATATCAAAATTAGGCTTGCAAACACACACCCAGGTAGGGCGGCCTTGTAGGGGAAGAAATAGGCAGCGTTTTGGTATAAAAATGGATTCCCTTCTCCTCCACTCTGAGGTTGTAGAGGAAAGATAAAGCCACGCTTGGGGAACAAGATGCGTGGGTGTGTTTTCCTGAATCGTGATTTTTTTTTTTTTTTTTAAAGCTTTACCAGGAGAGAAAGGAGACACAAGTGTTGGTGGCAAATCCTCTGGGTGTAGTGGGTGGAGGTGGGGCATGTCTGGTACAGGGAAGCAATATAGTAGTCTATACTTTGGGGTGTTTTCACAGGGGCATTTTAAGACCAACTGGCCGCTTTGCCCAGGGTTCAGAGAGAGTGTTGCGCCTTGGGGAGATCTTTCCGCTCCAGGGCCTGCCTCACCAGGCCTACAGCAGCCTGGTTCCTCAGTGCTGCCTCCAACTTCTGTAACCTAGGAACAGTGGGACCCAGCCCCTGAATCCCTCCCTTGAGGCTTGTTAAGGGGGATCAGAGGAAAGCAAACGAGACAATTTTAAATCCCTACCTGGGAGGTAGCCTGAGTTCTCCAGGGAGAAGCTGTGTATACATACATAAATGTCACAAGTGCTTGTCTCCCAAGCTGATTATCTGCAGAGAACTTCCTCAGGGACAGGGCTGTGGTCACTGTGAACAAGGTCTATGTGTGCAGGTGCCCCCTGCACCTGCTGGTGGGTGGAGCCCAGGAGGCCCTGGTGGAAGTAGGACTGTGCAGCAAGTTCTCCCCCCAGTGAGGAGACCCATATATTGTGTCATATGGTGACGGTCAGTGAGTGAGAGAGAGAGGAGAAGCAGTTCTCCACCAGGGACAGAAATATGTAAAATGCAAACCCTGCCCTGAACTGCTCCCAGAATTCGGAAAGCACACACTTGCAAATGAATCCATTAGAAATTTAGGACAAAAACAAAACCCACCTGTTGTATGGAGTTGTTCCAACTCACAGTGACTCATGCATGTCACCGTGCACATCATAAGTTTTCAGTAGATGTAATCTAATGGCTTTTCTTCGGTAGTGCTGCTGGGTGGATTCGAACTGTCAACCTTTCAGTTAGTAGCCGAGAGCAAACTATGTGTGTCACTTGGGGACCTAGAAGCAATTCTAAAATGTGGTCCAGGATCTCTGGACATAGTTACGGAAACCCTGGGGTGTTAAAACTTTCCCACATTATTCAAGACTTTCGTTGCCTTTTTCACTTAATCCTTTCCTGACTGTGCAGTGGAATTTCCCAGACGCTCCATGACCTCCATGACCTGTGATGATGTCATTGTTCCGAAGGCTAATGGAATGTGTACGTGTGTGTTCCTGTATTTTGAAGCATCTGTTTTCTGTTCTAATATGCTAAGTATCGATGGATATAAAATGTGTATAGGGTCGCTATGAATCAGACAGGATCTACACAACAGCAGTGGGTACACAGAAGTTTGGGCGAGTTGTGGTACCATAAGGTTTGAGACCCACAGAATGTAGGCAGAGATGAATAGCAAGTTAGAAATATGTCCCAAGTACTGAGGAGGCTCAGATACCAGGTGATGGTGGGTGAACTGGGGAAGGGATTATCAGGGAAGGTTTTCAAGAGGAGTTATTTTCCTCCCTGGGCTTTGAAGGATGAATAGGAGTTTACCAGCTAGAGCAGGAAGGGAAAAGCATTCTACAAAGAAGGAACAGCATGTATAAAGGAACTGGAATGTGAAACGTTAGCGTTGTCTCACCAATCTGTGGGACAGAAACAGTTTCATACTGGCCTTCTCGTGGGATTTTCTTTCCCTGTGGTTTCTAGGCTGAACTGCACAGCTGTGGAAATAACTGCTGTACTGGTGAAGCTTGCTTTCAGGGCTGTGTTGGACCCATGGATGGGTGGCACTGTTGGCTTTGTACCATTTTGAGATATTTTGTTGAGAGTGACATAGCGCTTGTTCCTGTGTCAAGCCAAGGTCATGGCCCAGTGTGGCTGCATCCCAGAATTACAGCAGGTGTTGCTGGTCTGCTGCCATTCCCTCTTCCCTCCTTCGTCATCTGACAGTAGGGAATGAATGAATGGGAACAGTGCAAGGGGAGGGGCCGGCTGTCCTGGGACCAGGAGTCTGAGTCCCATTTGCCACTGGCTTCTGAGGGCTGTCACCCTCAGGGACAAAGCAGGTCAAGCAGACCTTACTTAATAGGCATGCCTGGGTCTGCCAGTGGATTGTTTCTGTCCCTCACTGACCCTCATCCTATAAAAAAGCGGGTTTTGTTCTTAGAAACTATAACATGGGCCACACCACCAGTCTCGTCTGCTCTTGGTTGTGTGAAGAAAGATTAAAATGTTCAGGCTAGCAGTGTAGATGGCTTCTGAGCCACCAAGGAAGGGAAAAGAGGGACCCAGGCCTTACATGTGCTGGGCTCTTACTCTAACATACTGATCTCTGAGGGCTTTCTGTGAATCTCAGTGAACAGTCACACCTTTCCTGTGAGTAGGTATTGTCAGCCCATTTTATAGATGAAGAAAGAGAGGTGACCTTAAATTGCTCAAGGCTAAAGGGTGTTCTGGTAGTGTAGTGGTTACGAATCGGGCTGCGAACCTTAAGGTCAGCAGTTCGAAACTACCAGCCGCTCTGCGGGAGAAAGATGAGGCTTTCTACTCCCGTAAAGATTCACACCACCACCACCACCACCACCACCACCACCACCACCACCACCACCACCACCCGGTGTTCTGGCTTTGTGCCTTTTGTTCTTAACCCCATATGTATCCTGTGCTCCCGGAGGGAGGGAGGGAGGCACTGCCTTGAGTAGCTCAGAGGAGAAAGGAGGCAGAGTGCCCCCACCTTCCTATTTGAAGAGGAGAGAGAATGAAGGGCATTCAGTATTGTTAACCAGACTGGTAAATCAATAGTCTAATTAAAAATCAAATACCTGAAAACCCTGTTGCTCAGTTAATTGTCAACCAGCATTGAAATGTTAAAACTTGTCCAGCCCACTGGTTTGAATTATTAACTGAGCGAGTTAATTTCAAACCTTGAGTTTGGGTAAATCTGAAACACCCAGGGTTAGTAGGAGACAGGGACATTGCGTGTCCTTTCTTGCTAAGACCTGCTTTGTCGCCCAAGGTCATCTTGTTGTTCCTGTTTTCATTTGTTTGTTTTTCATAGACATATATGAAAACATTGAGGCACAACCTCACACATTCAGATAAGTTGTGGGAAAGCACAGTTTGCAGCCATTTATCCAAATGGAAGAAATGCTGCTCTGTTTTGTGATAGCACAAAGGTTTTAAAGTCCTTTGATTTCAGGGTTTCAATGGGGCTGCTGTCTTGCTTGCTAGCATGCATTGCTCTTGGGTGTTCTTGTCTGCCCAGAGATACTGGGCTCCTGACATGTGTTGGTAGGGAAGAGCTGTAAGTCAGTAGACTTTGGAATGAGGCTTCTAGGATGTTCCTTCAGGAATCCTGGTTGTACAGTGGTTCTAAGTGCGTGGCTGATAACTGTACAGTTGGCTGTTCAAACCCACCTAGTGGCTTCTTAGGAGAAAGACCTGGAAAGCTGTGATTGTAAAGATTATACTCTAAAAAACCCTATGAAAACCCTATGAGACAGTTCTACTCTGTCAAGGGGGGGGGGGTGTCTCTGTGAATTGAAGTCAACTTGGCTGTACCCACAACAGTAACAACAAAAGGATATTCAGTGGCTGGCCAGCTGACCACAAGATGTTGTTATGTCTTGAGTAGAGAACTTTGTGGTGCCTGCTTTGATTTCTCGATAAGATCAGATGTATCGATTTCCCTTCCGTGATCTGTGTTTCTCCCCTGCCCAGGGTCATGGGTCACCCGGGGCAGGTTATCAACTCTTTCCCAAAGAGATGTTCAGTGTCATAAGTACACAGAGCTTTGCCCAGAGTCAGGACTCGAGGGTCCCATGGGTCCCTGGATACCCATCCACGATTTCCCTGAATCTAGAAACCCTGTTAGGGAGTCCCAGAAAAGCAGAATTTTTAATGGTAATCATAATATTTCACTATTATTTATATAATGTTTACAATTTTTTTCCTCCAGAGTTCTTTAAAAGCCAGTCTCATTTGATCCTCATGAGAATCCTTTGAGGTCAAGTATAACGGTGGTTGTTTTATATGTGACACATGCATAGTAGATTACATAATTTCCCTGAGTGTTGCTGTTTACTTGTTAATTTGCTAAATGGGCTTTAAAAAAGGAGATAAATGTAAATTCCATCCCCATAAACTAGTCACATTTCAAATGCTTGTGACTCAAATTAATTAATTAAAAAAGTCATAAAATCCTACTCCCACCTTAAACATGGGAAGTGAGTAATGTTTGTTCCATTTAGACAGTTGATGGGATTTTATCACATGATCTGTGATAAAAAGAGCTTTGACTTTAGCTTGGACCTGTACAGAAAGGAGAATCTTGTGTATCTTGTTTGTTTATTTAGAATCTTCATCGCTGCTTCTGTTGTACTACTCCAATTGCAAAATACTTCAGAAAAACCGCAAGAAGTAAATTTTAAAAAATAACAAAACAAAACCCCAATCCCACTATTTTAGGAAGAACCACTGTTAACATTTTGGTATGTGGTCTTTCATCTTTCTCACAGCAGCTACGTGCACATACCAATGCCATTTAATAGCCTGTTTTTGTCATCACCATGCGTCTTTTCCTCATGTCATTTATTATTGGCCTGGTTTTTACTATATACATGGTATTACAAGTCATGGTTGTGCTCTAATTGACCAATACCTATTGTTGGATGGTAGCTAATAAACAATCATTTTTTTAATTTATAAACAACACTGTGATGAACATTCTTATACACAAATCCATAATATCATCTGTGATTGCTTCCTTGGAATATATACCTAGAAGTGGAATTTTGGGATTAAAGACGATGGATATTTTAAATAACACTCATAAAAAACTAGTTTTTATGGAATTAACTATTTTTTATAAATGTGACATGTATTATGACAAACGTTTTTAATTAAGCTGAAGGTCTATGCTTAATTTTTAAAGGACTGGTTATTCTTGGTTCAACTTGGTCTAAATTTGTTCTTTTAAACCATCGCTCTTCAATATAGTTTGGCAATCTTTTCTTTTTAGGGTTTGTTTATCTATCAACTGACATACTAACCTAACCACTGATCTATTTTATTTGGTTAACATTTATCTATGTTTGAGGATAGAAATAGTTTTTCTTTGAGTTAGAACTTTTGGTGTAACTATTCCAAGAAAACACCTCTGCATGTGTAGAAAGAGAGGAAACCCTCGGACTGCTCCCTTTACCCACTGGGTTACTAGGTGTGGACTGGGCTCCAGAACTTCGTGTTTCTCGTCACCTTTTCCTCCACCCTCATACCTCTTATTCTTTAATTATTCTAGAATGGTGATTCTGATTTTTTTCCCTTTCTTTTATTATTCCCAGGCATTATTGATTATTGATCATAATTGCTTATTATTCCCAGGTATTATTGACTATTTATCTAAAAATAAAACGCTTTCCCTTGATTATTAAAATAACACTTGTTCACTAAATACATTTGGAATATGTCAAAAAGTGAAAACAAAAAAAGAAAATAAATATCTTTGTAATCTCCCCACAGAGAGAATTGCCGTCAACGTATTTATATGTTTCCTTTTGGGGCGTCTGTACATACAGATAAACAGAAATTTGAAAACAAGCTGTGCCTGTTTTCTACTTATTATACAAGTAATTAATGTGTACTTTCTATTGTAAAAAACAAACTACACAGAAACCAATACACCCTTTGTTAGAAGAAACCATAGAGGATCACTACCCACTACCACCACCTTGGCATCCCATCCTACTGTGCATCCCTTTCGTAAATGTGCTGTCCCAGGCAAAAGTGGAGTTTCTTGACTTGGATGGAGCCCCCCCCCCCCCCCCGTGATCTCTAGCAGAATTTGAAAGCCACCAAACTAATAAAAATGAGGAGGTTTTTTTTTTTTTTCCTACAGAGGGGCATTGATCTTACTGATTGGTTAAAGAACTACTGGATTTAGAATCATTGAACGTTAGAACATTAGGGACCTTGGAGACCATCTGGTTTTGCCCTTTCATTCTACAGATGAGAAAACCAAGGCCCAGTGAAGATCAGTAACTGCTGTGTGCTGTGACTTTTTCCAGCAAAATAGATTCCCCATCCGTAGTCAGAGGAGATCCAGGGTACTGCCGCAGAATTACCAAACACTACCATGGCCATGCTGCTAGAGGAAACAACCACACCACAGAATCCACTTCACTTCCCCTTTCAAGCATAGCTGCAAAGGAGTCTGAAGTTGTAACCTTCAACTTTCTAGTTTATGCAGTTCAAGAAGGTACTTGGAATGAATGTTGGACATGGATTTATCATATCTACTCAGCAATTTAATAGATCAAATAATAAGAAATATACTTAAAATTTTCTGTAAGGAAGACTATCAGAGAAGCAAAAGCAACAACAACAATTAAAACAGTGAGGTAATTAGACAATAGAAAAAGAAAGAAGCTATATACAGAAAAAACAACCGTATATCCTAGGATTGCAGTTATATCATTTGAAACTATGTTGCATTTTTGCAACTATAGGCACAAGTGAGTGGTGTGAGGTTAATTTAGTACTTGTGAGTGGTGTGAGGTTAATTTAGTACTTGACCTTGTTGTTATTTGCCATCGAGTCTGTACTGACTCATAGTGACCTCTTATGCACAGAAGGAAACACTGCCCGATCCTGGGCCAGCCTCACTACTGTTGCCATACTTGAGTCCATTGATGCTGCCACTTTGCCAATCCATCTCGCTGGGGGTCTTCCTCTTTTATGTTTGGTAAGGGGACCTTCCACCTTACCAAACATAATATCCTTCTCCAGCAACTGGTCCCTCCTGACAATATGTCTGAAGTATGAGAGACAAAGTCTGGCCATCTGGCCTCCAAGGAGCACTCTGTTGGTCTTACTGCAGTGAAATTCGAGACCAGTGCCAGCCTAAGAATTGAAGGCTTCTCATCCTGTCCTTGGATTTATCTCTTGTCACTAAAACTTTAGCTTCTGCAGTATCTTTTCCCTGTTTGTTTTTATTTTTTTCCTTTCTGGTTTTATTCTCCCCATACCATTAAAAAACAGTTCATTCCCTCTAAGAACTCAAAATTTACAAAGATGTTTATCTCTGATCTAGCAAAAAAAAAATCACTTATCATTTGTTCTATGTGAATTTGAAATTGAAAAATGCTTTGGGCAAGATGACAAACAGAACACAAGTTTTGCATGTTGTTGGAATGTTCACGTTGGTTTACATATCTTCAGTATCTCTAGTAGGACTTTATGGGCCTCCAGAAAATCCTCTGTCCGTGGAATACAACATTATTTCTATTCCTGGCCATTGCCAGCTTCCTAGTGGGGCAGCTGAGTACCTAGTGTTTACACAGTCCTGCGTTGAAATTTATCTGTGTTATCTTTACTGAACTGTGAGGTTTATTCAGAAACATCAGCATGATAAAATCAAAGAAGAGGAAGAGAAAATAAACGGGTCAAAAATTGAGAGATGGTAAGGTATGTGGTGATCAGAAAATTAGCCCCTTGTAACAGGTGGTCGGCTGCTTTGCGAAGCCTGAGCTGGTCATGTAGGTCAGCAACTTGTATTGAGTGTCTGTATGTAGAATATTCTACTTAGTGGTATAGAGCAAGGGACAGAGGAGAGGAAACCCAAGAACATAAAGGTGTGGCTGAAGGCGTTTACTTGTTAATTTGAGTTGATGAAGATCTGTTAGAAAACAATTTCTGAGTGTGTAGAAGTGGTGGTGGAATACAGGAATGTGTGTCCGGTGACACCGTGAATTTCTGAGACGCTGTAGATCCAGGAGTTCACAGGGTAGGAGGAGGGCTCATAAGTCGGGGAGCTTCTTGGAATAAGCAGTGATTTGAACAAGCACTTGAAAGAAGGAATGGATTAGACCGGGGGAGGAATAGATGCTGTTTTAGTCTGGTCCTTGTTTCTTACCCAAGTGCCTTTGACTATGACTTGGGAGTTCTCTTTGACCATTGAGGACACATCTAGGGACATTGCCCCTTGTTGTTTGTTGTGAAGTGCTGTCAAGTTGGTTCTGACTTATAGCAACCCTGTATAGGGTTTCTGAGGAGTGGCTGGTGAGCTTGAACTGCTAATCTTGCAGTTCAATCCGACCTTTTAGTCTAGCGCATCAATCCATAGCACCCCACCAGGACTTTTTGAGTTGGTCTTTATTGGGATGCCTGTCTGGCAGTAAAAGCATCTACTGACCATGAATGACATCTATGGATAAGTCTCTCATCTTCTGGAATGTCACTTGGGCACTAAGTTAAGTTGTCTTTGGTTATCACTTTACATTGATCACCTCCAGGGCATGGACTGTCTTTGCTTTGTGTATACTGAAGGTGAGTGGGCTGATGTGAAAATCATTCATGCTTTGTTCATGCATCCATATGACTGGAGGAAGTGGGTACCATGCATCTATGGAATATCACCTGAAATGGGGTTGGTTAGTTTTCAGTTCTATTAGCTGTGTGGCCTTGGACAAGTGATTTAACATCTGATGTCAGTGTTTCTTCAGCTGTAAAATGGGAATAATGCTGATCCCTGAGTCATACAGTTGTTGGAGAACTCAGTGAAACAATGCCCACAAAATACTTAGTATGATGCTGGGTTCATGGTCCAGTGACGTCTCTCATTCTTTTATTCCGACTTGTACTTTGGGCAGGAGAATGAGATTCTTGGTGACTCTTGGAATCCACCTAAGTCAGGAACCCAATTCTAAATCCCCATTCTCAGGACACACAGCCTTGACCATGACCTGCCATCTCCCTGTGTTTTATCTCTACTCTCTGCATTTCCTTCTTCTCTTCCTCATTCAGATGTTTTCATTCTTTTCCTTCCCCTTTCCTCATTTTACTGGACCTGCAGTTTGTTTCTTATACTTGGCTATGTGCTTAATAAAAAATGAGACACAGTTGTTACTAAGAGGAGAAATTTAGTGTTGTTGTCAGTTGCCATTGAGTTGGCTCTGGAGTCGTGGTAACCCCCTGCACACTGGAACAAAGCACTACCTGATTCTGCACCATCCCCACAAGGGATTGTGGGTTGGACCATAGTGATCCATAGCGTTTTCATTGCCAGTCTTTTCTTCTAGTCCATCTCAGTTTGGAAGTTCAGCTGAAATCTGTTCAGCATCATAGCAATATGCAACCCACCAATGATGAATGGGTTGTGGTTACGCATGAGGTGCATTGAGGGGACTCAAACCTGGGTCTCCCTCAGGGAGGGCAAGAATTTTACCACTGAACCACATCTTAATGGAGAAGATAACATGCTATATAAGATGTTCAAAGAGGTTGAGGGTGTGGACTTTGAGATCACATGAGGTTCCTTCAAAAAGTTCATGGACACATGAAATTAAAAAGAGAATGGAATTTTTCTACGAAGTTTTTGAAGCACTTGGTATTCCTGGGGCTGAATTTTAGCTGTACCCTTAACTGCATCTCAGTTTCTTTGTTCTGTAAAATGAATATAGTGGTCATCTCTACCTTGTAGAGTTGTGGTAGGAATCAAATGTACCAGCGTGTATCACGGTGCCGTGTTAGCTAATAACATTGACGATGCCGCTTGGCAATGATAGCAGTATTGGTTATTAGGATGATTGCCAAGTCTTTTCTCCCATGGAGCTGCTGGGGGCTTCAGACCACCCACCTTTCACAGTTAACAGCCAAGCACTTAACCTTGGTGCCATGAGGACTCCGTGTAGTAGCGCTTACGGCACTGTGGTTAGCATTGTTCACCAAGAAGACAGGCGCTGAGGGGTGTCTCTGGGTCCCTGAGTTTCAGCCTAGTGGGAATGGGGAACAGGTGTTGTGTGGACATAGGAGCTGCACTTAGGGCTGCAGGATGGTTGTTTCTCCCGCTTCCCTCTCTGCAGTGCATTCCTTCCCAAGCAAACGCATACCAAGTCCTATCTGCAGGTACTTGTTCCGGCCTCCCAGGAGCTGAGTCAGCCTGCCCTGCCTTTGAACTTGTGCTCACCTGCTTGCTTGAATTATATGATATGTGGTTTCTCTTATCTTGCTCAGAAACCCAAACCTGCTGGTGTCAAGTCAATTCTGAGTCAGTGACCCCGTAGGACTGAGTAGAATTGCCCTGTAGGGTTTCCAAGGCTGCAAAGCTTTACGGAAGCAGAGTGTTACATTGTTCTTCTGTGGAGCGGCCAGTAGATTCGAACCGCCGATCTTTTGGTTAGCAGTCAAGCACTCTAACCACTGTATCACCAAGGCATCTTTTCTTGAGATCAGCTCTTAATAATCTTTTCAGGTGGTCAGCTATGGCTGTCAGTTGGGGATTAGGATTCCTCCTCACTGTTTACCCCTCAGGCCCTGTTGCAGGATGTCTGAGATAGAAAAGTCATATGCTTGTATGAGTCATGGGTGAGTTTGGCAATTACATAAGATCCATACCTCCAGTGCTTTTCACGTTGATAAAGCACTTTCACATAGAATCTGCTCTGGTCCTCACAGCAGTGCTATGAAATACTCTGGGATAGACGCCCATTTTATAGATAAGGAAACTAAGGCTCAAGGAGCTGACATGTCTGGTTCAGGGTTAAACAGATAGAGGCAGCAGAGTTGGGAGCCAAAACCCAGGTCGGAAACCCAGTTCATTGCTTTGTAGTGCAGGTCATACCATTGTCTGCTTGGGCTCAATTCTCAGTAAAGATTTGTTATTGGTTCTGTTCAGTTCAATGAATGGGTTTTGAAACCAGGCCTTAGCTTCTTATACGATGCCACACCATTCCACCCAGTCATCACCATCTCCAACTGTGAGTGCGCAGACAGACTCTTGACCTCTCTGTGACCCAATGTTCTGGGATCACAGAAGCTCTCATTAGGTGGTCTAACCGGTGGTCTATTTTAAGCTTGTGATTTCTAATTCTCCAAAAGTTCAATTAAAAAAGAAAACTAAACCCAAACAGTTGCTTTCAGTCAGTTCTGACCCCTGGTGACCCATGTGAGTCAGAACAGAACTGTATTCCATAGGATTTTCATTGAATGGTTTTTTAGAAGTAGATCACCAGGTTTTTGTTATTTTTTCCATGAGTACCTCTAGGTGGACTCGAACCTACAACCCTTTGCTTAGTAACCTAGTGTGCTGATTCTTGCATCATGCAGGGCTCTATAAGTTAGGCATCAGAAATCAGAAATTTTCCTAACCTCCTTAAAGAGTTGTCTGTTTATGAGCAACTGATTGACTGAACATTAAAATTCCAGAAAGTGTCTTAATTTTTTAGAAAACCGTGATATCTCAATAGCTCCCTAAAATCAAGAATTTCTGCCTTTTGCCTTATGATATGTTTGATGAAAAAACCTCCATGTGAATGAGATTTTACCTTCCCCTTGGCTCTCCTCACCCTACAACCTTCAGGGAGAGGAAGAATGAGGCCATTTTGGTCCACAAGTACCTTTTAAGGTACTTGGGATAAAGTCAGAAAATTAAGAGATGAACTAAGCCTGACCCTCAGGTATTAGATTATTTTTGCCTTTAATCAGGGCATCAAATCCTCTCTGGCATTTGCTTAGAAATGCCTCTGCTCTGTTGCATCACGTTCTGTGTCACGTCACTGTGGCTGGCTCCAGAGTTGGAATTCTGTGTTGGGGAAAGGGTAGGGAATCTGGGGCCGGGGCCAAATGAGCAGGGTTCCTGTACAGTAGAGTCGGTTCAGCCCAGCAAATGTTTTTGGAGGGCCTACTGTGTTCAAAATGTCATGCCCATTTATCTTGGCAGCACCTTGACCTGTAAATGCACTCAACTTTACCTCAACTATATTTGACTGCAAATATATTTCTCTGGATTCTGCAGCTGGCAGAATTTGGAAAGACGTGCATTAATTTTTCTGCATCTCCCCCCTCACTTTGTTGTTTTCAGTTGCCATCGAGATGATTGCGTGTGCACAGAGTAGAACTGGTCCAAAGGGTTTTTAAGGCTTTGACCTTTTTAGAAGCCGATTGCCAGGGCTGCCTTCTGAGGAACTTTGGCCACTAGTCAAGCGCTTAACCATTTGCACCACCCAGACTCATTTGTTTTGATGTGTATGACGTGGAACAGCATACTTGCAAGTGAGGATGGCCAGATTAGAGTTCACTGACTTTGGACATGTTGTAAGGAAAGACCAGCCAGTAGAAAAGGACATCCTGTTTGGTAGAGGCTCAGTGAAAAAGAGGTACGTAGATGGACACAGTAGCCTCGACAGTGGCCTTTAACATACTATCATGAAGATGGTGCAGGACTGGGTAATGTTTCATTCTATTGTACGTCAGAGCTCCAGAACCCATGTGGCATCATCTAACAACACTGACAAAGTTGAAGACTCCTTATCCTGTTACTTCATTCCACCTCAGAGAATGAGGCATTGTGGGAATTTACTTAGTTACTTATTTCTTACTTAGCTTACTAAGTTTAGGGTAGTCAGTGTGTCAAGCTTTTGCTGTGAGTCATTGGAGAGAAGGTTCCTGAATAAAGCAACCTCCCATGGGGCGGGGGGAGGCGAGCTATAGTAGACACCTGTGGAACACATGGGATAGTAACACGAACGGAAGGTCCTTTCTTCTTACCGCCCCGTGGGCCTAAAATGTCACCTGTGGTGAGTGACTGGGCTTCTTTATTTCTTGCGCTAAATAGCCTCATAATGAACTGCTGCCCATGCTTCCCCATTCCTCAAATGGAGTTCAACATTCTCATGTATTTTGGTAGACCCGTCCAAAATCATTGTTTCACTTTTGACCCCTCATGAAACTTACCTGAAAGTTCTTCAGAAGCAGAGCCTCTCACGCATTTGCTACTGTTTGTCTTTGCTTTGGACTCACCCCCCACCCCCTCCCCATACCTTCTGGGTCTCCATATTGGGAATAACGAAGAAAACCCATCTCCTCTTTCTAATTGTTTCTACTGCATTTCTGAACACTTCCCTGCCTCAAAGTTCAGTTATCCTTCCTGTCCACCGTGGATTGGGGGTGATGTCGAATCACTCTTTGGTACTTGAGAAGGGTGCCTTTAGTCAGTTTAACTGTTGCTCTTCTGTGGTGAAGCATTCAAGAAAAGTAGTGATTTATGAGATGTGTGTGACTGCTAGGTTTGGTTTTTTTCTTTTTTACTTCTTTTCTTCTTTGGGTTTTTTTTTTTTTTTTTTTTTTTTTTAGCTTTGTCATCTATCAGGGAGAGAAAAGCCAGGCCTGATAATTTCCTGGCACATCCTGTGTTCAGTTAAGAATGTCAGCTGTCGGCCTGTCAGGAAGTTGTTTCTTGCATTGGTTTCTCCCTCTTTTTACCTCTCTCCACAGTCTGTCTGTCTCGGTAAACAGGCAGAGGCCTGCTTTGTCCTGTGGGCGGGCGATAAGGGGAAGGCTGGGCGCCTCAGAGAGCAGCGTGCACCCTGGTGTGGCCCCTGGGTCTCCCACTCCTCTGTGATTCTGAGTCCAGGGCTCTGTCAGCTCTTGATTGCTTAATAGGAAGAGGCAGGCAGGATCCACTCAGGAGGTTTTCAGAGTGTTCTTTGTTCTTAAATACAGCAGCAACTCCCCTGCCCCCACCCCCAATCCTCTTCATTTTTTCGTCCTGACCAGTTTAGAAAACCTTTTCTTTCTTTCCTTTTCCTTTCTCTTTTTTGCAAAGTATGTACATGTTAGATAAAACCTCTTGAATAGAGGACCTAGTGTATTGGATATTGGCTGCTTAAAATAGGCTAATTGGAGATGGAAGCAAGTAGTCACAGAGGGGCCTGTAGCAGGGGGTGGGGAGAGGATGAGCCCCTGTAAATGCCAGGCTTATTTGCCCCCTCTCCCTTCCTCCTCCTTTTATGATTAGCTGTTTGCCGAAATACATCTCAGTCTTGGTGGAGCCATCTACAATAACATTAACCAAGTTGTGCCCTGCATCCTAAGCACCTGGTTAAGGCCCAGTTCCACGTCTGGAACTGTTCCCTGCTGAGCCCCCAGAGTGCATAAATAAGTCTTTAACCCGCCGCAGGTGGCCAGGAAGGGAGGCTTGCTGACAACAGAGAGCCTGCACCTCACTTTCAGAGCAGCAGCTTTGGAGGCAATGCCACGTAGACTGCCACTTTGGTCAAGAGCAATGCTGGTGGTGGTGGTGGTGGTGGTTGGTGGTTATGTGCTGTGAAGAGTGACCCTCTATAGGGTTTCCGAGGCTGTAAATCTTTATGGGAGCTGAAAGCCTCATCTTTCTCCCACGGAACAGCTGCTAGTTTCTAACTGTTGACTTTGCGGTTTGCAGCCCGATTCGTAACCACTACGCTACCAGAGAAATACTAGTTAAAGTTAAGTACTTGGTTACTTAGCCGAAAGTGTCATGCTTTGGACCCCATAGGAGAAAAGACCCGGTGTTGTGTACTCTGCTCTGCCTCCACAGGGAGACAGGAATAGCCCTGTGCCTGGAGTTTTGGGTTCACTCCAACCTTTGTAACTTCGTCACTTAAGAGGCCTCAAGCAAGCAGCTCTGTTATAGGGATTGTCCCTGTGTTGTAGGGATTGTCCCTCTGCGCACCACTGTGGAATGCCCACCCCTTGTGCCTGGAAAATAACCTACCAAATTTTAACGACTCATCCCAAATGTCCCCACCCCTTCCTTGGAGCCTCTCGTGCTTTCCTCCTTGCCGACAGATAGTGACAGCTTCTCTTTCCAACCTCTGCAGCCCTTTTGAACCATTCTGTTTTGAACCACAGGTCGGCAGTTCAAACTCACTAGCCACTCTTTGGAAACCCTATGGAGGGTCGCTATGAGTTGAAACCGACTCGATGGCACGTAACAATAACAATAGTCCTGGTGTGGCACTGTAGGATAAGCACTGGTCTGCTAACTACAAGATCTGCCATTCAAACAGTTGCTTCTCAGAAACCCTATGTAGGGTTACTATGAGTTGGAACTGACTCGATGACACTTAATAACAACATCACTGTATCCTTAAAAGATCCCTGGTGGTATGATGGTTAAGCACTGAAACATTGGTGGTTCAAGCCCACCACGTGGCTCCATGGGAGAAAGACTGGCAATCTGTTTCCATAAAGATTACAACCAAGAGAACCACACTGGGCAGTTCTGTTCTGCCAAACGGGGTAGCTATAAATCGGAATTAAGTGCTGGCACCTAACGACAATAGTTTGTTTATCTTTATGCGACCAATGGTGGACTTCTCTCCTTCTGTGTTAGGAGGTCTAGGTCTGATTCCTGGCCAACACACCTCATGTGCAGTCATACCCATATGGTAATGCTGTGCTTCTCTGACCCTGAGCAGGGTTTTAATGGAGCATCCAGACTAAGATGGACAAGGAAGAAGGGTCTGGTGATCTATGGCTAAAAATCAATCTCTAACAATGACATGGGTCATTAGAGTCTGATCATAAGGAATTGTGGGAATGCTGCAGGGCCAAGTAGTGTTGTGTCCTGTGGTGCAGGACGAGACGTGAGTCAAGGACTGATTGTAGATGACGGCTATCGGCAACAACAACAATAGCATGTTCTTTCTTCTGGAACTTTTGGGACCTGTCATATTATGCCACACTAGAGGGTTAGACCTTGAGGGCCAAGGCTATGTATGTCAGCACTGATTCATTGAACTTTCTGTCTTGATGGAAATATTCATTCTGGGCTGTGCAGTACCTGTGGCCATTGAGCGTCTGAAATGTGGCCTGAATTACTAATGGTACTGAGTGAATTCATTCGGGTTTAAGGAGCCACACAGGGCTAGTTCTATCGGAGTGGGCAGTGTGGGTCTAGATCTTGCTTCTCTTGCATTTTCCGGAGGTGCTGGCATTGTATTCTGCACTCAAGAAGGAGCCTGACAAAGGGGTGCTGAACGAGACGGAAATCACTTAGGTAGATGGTTATAGTTATATTCGCTTGTATGTTCTTTGCCTATTTTCCATGCAATTTGATTTTTATGTTAAATTCAATAGATTATGTATTTGAGTACTGCCAGTGCTTTGGGGGATACAAAAATGAATGAGGCGTGGATGGGCTCTTCCTTCCAGGAACTTAAACCTAATGGGTAAATATCTAATGATAATATGAAGCAGATTGAAATAAAATGCCGCTGTTCAGAAGCAGCTCATTTCTTGTGCGAGCGTAGAGAAAGGAGTAGTTTGTGGTGACTGATGGGAGGTGAGTGAGTGGTTTGGAATGTTCATTCATTCACTCAGCAAATATTTATTGACTGTCTGTTCTGAGCCAGGTACAGCAAATACATCAATGATCAAAACACAAAATTCGTGACCTCTTGAATTTTGAAGTTTACTTCCTGGTGGGAGGGAGACAGGTGGTAAACAAAAGTCGTAAACCAGAGAGCTTGTGAGAAGACAGTACTAGGGGTTGAATAAAGCCGGGGGAAGGTCTGGGGAGTGCTGGAGTGTGAGACAGGGTTGTAATTTTAAATGGAGTCCAAGAAGGCCTTATGGAGAAGGCGATACTTGAACAAAAGTGTTTCAGCTGAGGCTTGATGGTTTAGCAAATCGTGATAGGCAAGAATAGGTGAGAGATACTCCTATTCTGGTGAGGGGCAGCGTGGAGGAAGGTTCAGAGTGTGGAACCTTGCTGTGGTCAGGCTATGGTGACTGGAACTTGTGGAGAGATAAAACAGCAAAGATTGTGTGTAACCTGATAGTATCGGCCTGAAGAGTGTTTTATTTCTGCTCAGGTGTTCTATCTCTGTTTAAGACATGCACCCCCTGTGGATGGTGGTCTTAGCTATTACTTTTCATCTGTCCCACAAGGTTTCATACGACATTGTTGTTGCTGTTAAGTGCCGTTGAATCGATTCTGACCCATAGCTAGTGACCTTGTATAGGGTTTCCAAGGAGCATCTGGTGAGCTTGAACCGCCACCCTTGGAGTTCAAATGACTTTGCAGTCTGACGCATTAGCGCACAGCGTTACATTACGCCAGGACTCGCTGTTGTTGTTATCATCCTACGTAGCTCCTCAGAAATCATGTTGATGTGGGTTAATGCACTGGACTGCAATATCTGTTTGAACCGCAAGGTCCTGGTTCAAGCTCACCAGCTGCTCCTTGGAAACCCTGTATAGGGTTACTATCAAGTCAAATAAAACATCAAGTCATAACTGACTTGATGACACTTAACTACAACAACAAAGCTAATCCAGGAGTCTGGTGTGGCTCTGTGGGATAATGCACTGGATTGCAAGGTTGGTGGTTCAAATCCACCAACCACTCCTTGGAAACCCTACACAGGGTTGCTATGAGTTGGAGTCGACTGGATGGCACTTAACAGCAACAACAACAAAGCTAAGCCAAATCTCCAGTGGTGAGATGAAAACATTTTTTTTTTTTTTTTCCAAAGCAAAGATCTGATGAGATCAGGTTTCTCCCCTGTGTTAATGATTCTGCTGGCTTTCACTTCATGTCTAGGTCTCCCTTGGTGCAGCCCGAGGATGCTTCAGGGTCTCAAGTGGCCCAGTTCCTGTGATCTGCACCGATTTGGGGACAGAGAGAAAGTTGGGAAGATCCAGGGCCTGTGAGCAACAGGAACACGGTAGAGAGCTAAAAGCAGGCCTTTGGAGAAACCGAACTTGTGGCCAAGAGAGAAATGCCACTCTTCTAGCCAGTTTGGGGTGCCAGAGACTTTGACATGAAGTGAGTTGTCCTGAGCCACGGATGCCACTTGAAGGACAATTGTGTCAGATGATCATGCATGATTTCCAATGTATCCAGAGCAGTAGTAAGAATTCACATTCCGCATGAAGAATCTAGATGGAGCGTCTAGTGTATAGTGGCCAAATCTGCTAGTGGTTGTCAGAGGCTGGGGAAAGGAGGACTTAATGTTTAGTGATACTAAGCTTCTGCTAAGGTGTTGTATTAGGCAAATCTGCTGCACAAGACCTCTTTAAACTGTTGAAGAGCAAAGATGTCAATTTAAAGACTAAGTGAGCCTAATCCAAGCCATGGTATTTTCAATAATGTCATATGCATGTGAAAGTTGGTCAGTGAATCAGGAAGACAGGAGAAGAATTGGTGCATGTGAGTTATGGTGTTGGAGGAGAAAGTAGCATGGACTGCCAAAAGAACAAACCAATCTGTGTTGGAAGAAGTACAGCTAGAGTGCTTGTTGGAAGCCAGGATGGCTAGACTTCATCTCTCATACTTTGGACATGTTGTCAGGAGGGACTAGTCACTGGAGAAGGACATCATGCTTGGCAAAGTGGAGGGTTGGAGAAAAAGAGGAAGAAACCCAACGAGTTGGATTGGCACAGTGGAAGTAGCGGTGGGCTCAGGCTCAGGCTCAGGCTCAGGCTTAGCAACAATTGTGAGGTTGGCACTGGACCAGACAGTGTTTTCGTTCTGTTGTGCATAGGTTCACTATGAGTTGGTACTGACTCGATGGCACCTAGCAAACAGCAACAACAAAGGGTGATATAATTTGGGAATGGCTAAGGGTGAGGGTTGGATAGCATGAAGGCCATAATATCACTAAACTGTACATGTGGTGATTGTTGGAATGTCAGATGTTTGGTTGTGTGTAGATTTACCACCATCACAGTGAGAATGCGAATTCAGGTTTCACCTAGGAAGGGAGGAAGGCCAGAGGCAAGACAGGGCTCTTAACAACGGATCAGCCTGTTTGAAGGGGGACTGCTTGGGATCATTGATACTCTGTTTTCCTCAGAACACAACGGACTGCCTAGTCGTCTTCCTTTATAAAGGCAGAGTTGACCACAGCTAGCATGGTGCGTGTTCAGACCATGCTGTCACGTTCAAGAGTAAATCCTCCAATGCTGGTTGCCATCAATGTGGCTTTCCCAAAAGGAAACCAGCTAACTAAGACTGCTAGGCTCCCTCCCCATGGACCTGTCTAGGATTGCTGCTCCACAGCAGTTCCCAGTTTGCTGGTGAGGTCCTGACAAGCAGCCAGATTGGTCATAGAAGTGTGTGGCCAGCATCTGCATCTCAAGCGTGGCAACAGTGGTGAGGTTGGCCCAGGATGGAGCAGTGTTTCGTTCTGCTGTGCATAAGGTCTTTATGGGTCGGTACCGACTTGATGGCACCTAACAACAACATTTTACTATGTAACTTTATTGTGTTTGAAACCATTGACTGTGTCCTTCTATTTGAAATGCCCTAACTTTGTGGCGCTGAGGGCTAATGTGCTAGACTGCAAGGTCAGTTTGAACTGCAGGGTAGGCAGTTCAAGCTCACCAGACACTCTTTGGAAATCTTATACAAGGTCACTATGAGTCGGAACCAACTCGATGGCACTTAACAACAACAACTTTGATGTTACACTTAGGATTGCTGTGTAATAAATGATCCCCAAATGGATAAGGGTGATGGTTGGACAACATGATAAACATAATGTCACTAATTTGTACATGTGAAGATTGTTTAAATGGCAAAAGTTCATGAAAAAATCCCAACATCTTTTAATTCTCTTTTCCCATGAATATTTTGAAGCCCTTCATATTTGCCATAATAAAGAATAATAATTTAAAAAAAAAAAAGAAGAAAGAAATTACCCCCAAGTCTAGCAGCTGAAATTGGCCATTTTATTTAATCTTATGGAGTCTGTGGATCAGGAATTTGGGCAGGACCAGTTTCTGCTTCACCATGTCTAGGAACTCAGCTTGGGAAGGCTTGAGATCTGGGGACAACGTGAAGGCAATCGTCTGGAGGTCAGTTAACTAGTGCCTAGGCTTTGGTGACTCAAAGAATGGACAGACCTGTTCTGTCCATGCGCCTTGGCTGCCTTAGAATATGGTGGTCTCCAGGTAGTTTGATTTCTTATTTGTGGCTCAGGGCTCCAAGTATGTATGTTTCATTCATCAAGCTGGAATCTGCAGTATCTTTTATCACCCAGGCTTAGAAGTGGCTTCACATCCTTCAGACTATAGATGAGGCAGTCAGCAGCCCATTCAGATTCAGGAAAGGGGCTGGGCCCTGCTTTAAAACTGCCACAGTTGGTCAAACAATTCTCTCCTGTTTACTGTGGCTGGTACTTTGGGTTTCCAAAAGATGTTGGGGTTCTTCCTGAAGGTACCCTGCTTCTACTTTACCATCTCTTCTTAGCTGCTCCATGATTTTAGTAACTCTGTATAGACAATGGTAAGGAGCTGCGGTAGAGTAGTGGGTTATGCGTGAGACCGCTAACTGCAAGGTCAGCAGTTCGAATCCACCTGCCGCTCCATAGGAGAAAGATGAGGTTTTCTGTTCCCTTAAAGATTTACAGCCTCACAAACCCTATACCAAGGGTCACTGAGTCAGAACCAATTCACCAGCACACAGCAGCAGCAGACCATGGTTAATTCAGTCTGGGTCATCTGTCCTGATCTTTTCTCTAGAGCTCCAGAATAAATATATTCAAATTTGTTCCACAAATTTAACATACTCAACTGAACACATTTATCTTTCTTCTGCAAACCAGCTTTTGCATTCCCTTACTCAGTTCGTGGCACCACCATGGACTCTACCACCCAATACATTCAGGATTCCTTCCTCTCTCTCATTTCTGCTTCTAGCAGATACCCAGACCAGGTGCTTTAGTCTTCTGTCTTGAATCTCTTCATGCTTGGACATTCAAAAGATCCTTGATTTATTTAGTACTTCATCATGGACTATTATGATAGCTTCCTAACTGTTCTGAAAGTGCTATCTGAAAGTGTTCCAGTGCTATTTCTAAGGGTTACAGTGGATAAACATTCAGAACTAGTCCATTTCTCCTTCTTCCTAGTCTGTCTTAGTCTGGAAGCTCGTCTGAAACCTGTCCACCATGAGTGTACCCTGCTGGTATTTAAAATACTACTGGCATAGCTTCCAGCATCACAGCAATTCACAAGTCACCACAGTACGACAAACTTCTTTCAGTCTCTAGTTCCAACCCTTCAAGTTTACCTTCTGCTACGCAATGACTGATCTAAAACATAAAGCTGGTCATGTTATTTTCCAATGTAAAACTCTTTGACTGGTCACCCTCTGGGTACAAGAGGAAGCCCGGTGTCCTTGGGTATAGTCTGTAGAACTCACGATCTAACCTGCACATGTCTCTGCCATTATCACTCATTACGCCCGCCTTTTCAGTTGGTTACTAACAGTGCCAAACTTTTCATGCCTGAAACAAGCAATGGTATCTCATGTCCTTAGGCTCTTGCTCACCTTTCTCTTTTATCTTCTTGGGAAACTCCTTCTCATTCTTCAGTTGGTAAGTGCCATCTAGTTGGTACCGATACTCATAGTGACCCTGTATAAGGTTTCTGAGAAGCCGATGGTGATTTTTAAACCACCAAACTTGTGATTTCAAACTGGCCTTGAGGTTGAGTGCTTATCCTACGGCGCCACATTAGGACTCCAGAGTTGGCGGCAGTGGTGGTGGTTGGTGGTGTGCTGTGGAGTCGGTTCTGACTCATAGTGACCCTGTATAGGGTTTCCGAGGCTGTAAATCTTTACGGGAGCAGATCTCCCGCTGAATGGCCGGTATTTTCGAATTGCTGACCGTGTGATTAGCAGCCTGACCCATAACCACTATGCTGGCTGCTAACTGCAAGGTTGGCGGTTCAAACCCAACAGCTGCTCCATCGGAGAAAGGTGAGGCTGTGTGCTCTCGTAAAGAGTTAGTTACAGTCTTGGAAACCCGTAGAGAGTTTTGCTACACCTGGTCAGGTTGCTATGAGTTGAAATCAGCTTGGTGGCAGTGTGTAGGTCATTGTATGGTTTAGTCAGGCCCTTGTTTGATTTTTAAGGACAGAGAACAAGATCTTTCAGTGTTGGGTCCCCAAACCTGGTAGGGATCAGGTGCTCATTAATGTTTGATGTTGAATGAGATTAATCTGGGGCCAGGTGATACTGACAGTGGACATTGTCATTAGCTCTGAGATTGTCAGTTGTCTCAGGCCCCTCCCTTATTTCAGCTGACCTTTTAGCTGGGCAGTTGCTTTGTGTGTATTCTAAATAGTAGAGAAGTGTTCTGACTTAGACCCACAGGACCTTTCTCTTGCTTCCCTTTCTGTGTTTGTCCTCTCTGGCTATTGAACAGAACTTTGACTAGCTGACCAGGAACGAAGCCTTTAACCTCCTTAGTGCCTGTGTCCAGTTTAGCAAGCAGGAGTGTTTGAGGTTATTCTACCTAAGGGGAAAGAAAGGAGTCATCCATAAGTTGGTTAGTTCAGAGCAGGGAGTGTTCAGTCAGTCAGTCCATACTTACAAAGGGCCTGCTGTGTGCCAGGCACTATTCCAGGTGATGGGAGTACAGTGGTGAGCAAAACAAGATGAAGTTTCCCTAACTTTATGGATCTTACATTCTGAAGAGTCTTCATTTGGGAGGAGGGTATCTTAACCACTGTTCTCCCACTTCCATTTTAGGGGCATCCTGACCATGCCCCTTGTTTATGAAGCTTCCATTCTGAACTGTGTCCTGCCCATGCCTTGTCGCTTGGAAGCTCCCATTCTGGAGAGTGCTGGATTACAGCTGATTGATCTGTGAGTCTCTAGTCCAGTGTCTTGCACCTAGCAGGCCTCAACAGATGTTTGTGAAGGGAATGAATGAGTGTTGGCGGCTAGAGGAGCTTCCACTGGACCGATTTTTTCTTCCTTGAGGGAAGGAGTTGGACTTTATTATGTGCTTGCCAGGTGCTGGATGATTTTCCTCTGGACAACCCTGCTCTTCCAAGCAGAGTGCCCTTCAGAGAGAGCTATGGGCCATTTGCTGGGCCATGTGGCTGATTTGACAGCCCCCCAGAGTGAGCTACAAATGAGCCCTCCACATTCGGACGACAGCTGCGGGTCTCCAGCCACCTCTGCCTCAATAAATAGCCAGCCCAGATCAGTTAGCTGGGCTGGGCATGTTGGGGAACATAGCTTTTCTTGTCTCTCGTCTTCGTTCTTTGGTTGGCCTAGTGCAAGTGTTTTCAATAGAACAGACATCATGGCTATTAAACATCTGTAACACACGACATGTTTAGTGATGTTCCGAGTAGACTAGATCTGTTTGGTTGGTGATATTTTTATTGGTTCCTTTTGCTGCTTTTCCCTCTAGAAAATAAAGTTTTCTTTTATGTGAGGATTTATAGAAATAAGTTACTGGCATGAGGAGAGCACAGATAGATTAGGGTATTGGTTTAGCAGAGAGCTATCATCTCTGAGATCCAAACTTTCTCCTGAGTTTGGATCTGTCTCTGACTCTACTAAGGGTAAGGGGCTGCTCAGGTTAAGGTAGATAAAGACTCTACTTTGCGTGAAGCCCTGGTGGTACAGTGGTTAAGCGCTGGGCTGCTAGCCAGAAGATCAGTGGCTTGAACCCACCAGCCGTTCCACAAAGGAAAGATGTGGCAGTCTGTTTCTGTAAAGATGATAACCTTGGGGGCTCTCTAGGGCAGCTCTACTCTGTCCTACGGGGTTGCTATGAGTTGAAATTGACTCTACAGTAAGGAATTTTGGGATTTTGCATTGACATAGCTTTTTTTTCTCTCGAGTATCTCAACACTGGGCGTAACACAGTTGCCCTGGTGGAAAGGGGCCAATTTTGGGTGGTGTCTGAGGAATCTAAGGGGATTTCTGTGGTCTTGAGCTGTTGTCTGGTTGGCCCCTGACTTATAGTGACCACATGACAATGTACAAAAGTCCACCTAGTCCTGCACAGTCCCATGACTGGTTGTAGATCAGACCATTGGGACCCATAGGTGTTGTTTCACTGATTTTCGGAAGTTGATCACCTGGCCTTTACTCTTAGTACATCTTAGACTGGAAGCTCCGCCCAAAGCTCCTCAGCACTATATGGATTGAACTATGTGCTCCAAAAATATGTGTTCTTAACTTCTGTGCCTGTATTTAGGAGCCCAGGTGGCACTGTGTGTTAGGCATTGAACTGCTAACTTCAAGGTTGGTGGTTAAACCCATGAGAAAAATGAGAGTGTTTGCTTCTGGAAAGATTTGCAGTCTCAGAAACCCAATGTTGGGTCAGAACAAGTTAGAATCAACTAGGTGTTAGTGGTATTTGGATACCACAAGGTTGGGTGTTCAAACACATCAATCACTCTTGGAAAACACCCTATACAGGGCTGTTCTGAATCAGAACCCACTCAAAGGTACATAAGGACAACAATATGGTTATTTGGACATGGCTTGTGTTTGTTATGTTGATGAGGCAAGATTAGTATAGGGTGTATTTTGAGTCATCTCTTTTGAGATATAAAAGAGGTTAAATGAGCAAGTAGAGCAGAGATGGGGAAGACTGGTGCCAAGCCACACAGAGATCTCCAAGGGACCACAAAGCAGAAGAGACAAGGACCTTCTTCCCTCCACAGCCTAGCTCTCTGAATTTGAACTTCTAAATTGTGAGAAAATAAATTTCAGTTTGTTAACCCATCCACTTGTGACATTTCAGCACTGGACAACTAAGACAAGTATCATAGCAGCAAGCAAGTGTCCATAAACTGACAGGTGGTAGCTATACATGATGTGCATTGAACGGGAATCAAACCCAGGTCTTCACCAATGAAAGCAAGAATTCTACCATGGAACCACAATTGTACCCAAGGGAAGTAGAGTTGATAATAATTAGTCATTAAATTTATGGAGTGTGGTTTGTGTCTTTTCCAAGTGCTTTTCCGGAAACTTCTGTGGCTAAGTCTTTGGGGATAGGCAGAATAAGTTTGGCCCCTGTTTCAAAGATGAGCAGACAGTCACAGGTAGGGAGAGAGGGTGGTGGGGAGTAGAGGAGAGTAACTTAACGCAAGCCTACCATGGCTCTTTTAATCCCATTGTATAGCGGTGGGTGGGGTGGGGGGTGGGGGAAATGAGATCAAAGAGGTTGAATAACTTGCTAGGGATACTCAGCAAGATGGCCTAGAGTCCTTCTCTTTACTCTGTCACTCAGCCTGCTTAGGCACTGGGGTTGTAATGTGGCCCTCCCATCTCCAAAATCTCAAAATCAGCTCAGCTCTTTTCACCCTCCAAGGCCCTCCTAGGTTTAGAAAAGCCACCTTCCATCTCTTGACGGGTGAGTCAATTGATTAATGGTAAGAGATTTGCTTGTGGTGGTCTTGATTTCTTTCTTTTACAGCAAACACTTCTTTAGTCTCCCCTTTCTCTCACCTCCTCATGGAGGGTGAGAAGGACCAGATCAGCATCAGATCCTGGTGGTGGATTTGATTTCTTTTTTTTTTCTTGACAGGTAAAATTTATGACCTAACAGATGGTTGAGTGTGTTTCTAAAGACCAGCCCGCCAACGGTGCAATGTGCTTATCTCTCCTTATGCCTTTTCCACCTGCCTCTACCCTCCGGGACTTTTCTGGAACTATAGACTGGCTAATCAGGGAGGGATCAGCAGAAGATGGAGCTTGACCCCAGGATACACACTGTGTGTTACTGGGATTGTGCCCAAGCACCTCTCTTCCAGTTCATGCTTTTCATGCATTAAGATGACCTAGACCCCATTGGTTGGTTGGTTATGTGCCGTGGCATTAGTTCTGACTCATAGTGAACCTGTAGAGGGTTTCTGAGGCTGTGAATCTTTATGGGAGCAGAAAGGCTCGTCTTTCTGCCGTGGAATGGTTGGTAGTTTCGAATTTCTGGCCTTGAGGTTAGCAGCCCAACTAGTGACCACTACCCTACCAAGTCCCCATTTTCCTCTCTAACAGCCCAATTGAAGGATCACCCCCCTGTTTGGACCCTTGGAATCTTTCTGTTGCCTCCTTAGTGTGTCCTGCAGGAGCCATTTGTGATGTAAACTTTTAGAACCACTGGCAGCTTTTTGGTCAGATGTGAAGGATGTCACAGTCTCTTGTGGGGGCCCTTCTCCCCTTTCTTTTCTGACTGTCCTCTACTAACTAACCTGCAAGTCACAGGTCAGGCCCAGCCATGTGCCTCCAAAGACCCACTGTGCTTCACACAACACAACTTCTGATTTGACTGTAAGCCCCTTTGGAGCAGAGACTAGGTCTCATTAGAGTTTACAGCCATTGAGCCCAACACAGTATGAGACACATAGTAGGTCCTCAAAACACATTTGAGGAGAGAATGTTTAATGAGTATGAATTGACACCAGAAACACCCTTCTACACATTGTCTCCTTCTCTTGTTGCCTTTGTTCTTACTCTCTTGGGATCCAGCAAACATTATTTAAGTACCTACTATGTGCCAGGTGTGTTAACACACTCACCAGCTCTTTTGAGGCTCACAGCAGCCCCAGGACATGCAGGTATTATCCCTGTTTTACAAAGACAAGATAAAGCAGGTGTGTTTTTTAGTTTCTTAGTGCCGCTGTACTAGAAAGACCACACAAGTATACAAGTTTCTTTTCTCACAGTTACTTGTTATTGAGTGCCATGAATTCAGTGTCAACTCACAGCCACCCTGTATAGGAGAATCTGGTGGTTTTGAACCATTGACTTTGTGGTTAGCAGTCCAGTGCTTATCCTACGTGCCACACTGCTTAGAAGATTTAGAGGTCTGAATTCAGGGAGCTTGCTCTAGGGGGAGGCTGTCCCCCCTCAGCGCTGGGAGATCCTTGTCTCTGTTCCTCCATAATTGACAGTCAGATGGGCTTGCTTCTTTCTGTGCCTAATCTACTCTTTTTATAGCTCAAAAAGATGATTGGTCCAAGACACGTCATAGATGACCTCATTAACATAACAAAGAAAACCCACTTCCCAGACAGCAGACGGGATTACACGCACAGTTATAAACTCCACTTCCCTGGAGTCAGACTCATGGTGAGTCTCTAGGACCTAGTAGAACTGCCCCATATGGTCTCCAAGGCTGGATATCTTTATAGGAGTAGACGACCACTTCTTTCTCTTGAGGAATGGCTGGTGGGTTTGAACTCGTGGAGTTCTTTAACCACTGTGCTACCTGGGTTCCCGTCATCCACAGGTGTATTGTTGTTCAGTGCCATCGAGTCGGTTCTGACCCACAGCGAACCTGTATAGGGTTTCCCAGGAGCAGCTGGTGAGCTTGAACCACAGACCTATGGTTCAAACCGACTTTGCAGTCCAGCATATTAACCTACAGTGCCATACCAAGACTCCATCCACAGGTATAGAGGTTAGGATTTGCAAACTTATTTTTGGGATTCAATTCATAACAGTGACACAGCAGAGGAGGAACCCCTGAAACTATAGTCCTGAGATCATCTTTAGAACCTTAAACCAAAAATATCCCCTGAAATCTTGTTAAAATCAGACAGTAAGTTTAGCTTAACTTGTAAAAACTGTCTGCCTTGAGCATTACACCTTTTAAGAACTATCTGTACGGGATCAAAATGACAACAGCAACTGGAGAGATGAGATAGAATCCTCGGGGGCAGTGGGTTGATGTTAATGAGGGAGGAACTGTTCTGGAGAGGAGCGAGGAGCATGGCTGCACAATTTATAGAATGTAATCGCTGTCACTCAGGGGTGCATGCACAAACAGTTGAATAGGTCTGCATTTTGCTGTGTATGTATTCTCAGCAACAACCATAAAATGTAATTTAAAATAAATAAATAAAAAAGTATTTCTACTAGGGTTTCAGTTCATATATACATGGGTTTATTCCAAACAACACAGGTTTAAATGTGTCTCTGTGATCAGTGATGGCTGCACACGAGTTCTTTTAGCAATACACTTGGCTTAGTCTCCTTAGGAGCCCTGGTGTAGTGCTATAGGATAAACACTGAACTGCTAACTACAAGGTCAGCTGTTCAAACCTACCAACCACACCTTGGAATCAGACCTGACTCAATGGCACTGAAATACAGTCTCCTTAGGATACCTTCAAAACAAAGGTCCAATCCAAACAGTGGCATCTAAGGGGGTGTCCTGGACCAGTTAAACTCAAGGCAGAGAGGTTAACTCAGAAAGTTATTATGATGACTGTATTCTGGGTTTTCCAAAAGGTAGTCATCAGAGAAAAAGAGGAAGACCTCCCCCAACCCCCAGCGAGATGGATTGGCCAAGTGACAGCATTGATGGACTCAAGCCTGGCAACAATAGTGTGGTTGGCCCAGGGTGGGGCAGTGTTTCGTTCTGCTGTGCATAGGGTTGCGGCTATGAGTCGGTACTGACTCGATGACACCTAATAACAACACCAAAAGGGTAGTCAGTCTTGATAGATTTTCTCCAAGGACACATTACAGGGGATTATTAGGAAGAAATTTATTTAACTACATTGGTAAGAAAAAGGCCAGGAAAGTTGTGCTGAGGAATTTTTCCCATCCTGACAATGCACCTGATCAATCTTTGAAGGTTGCAAGTCCTGTTCTGCAAGAATTTTGTTGGGAAACCTGACCCCATCCACCCTACAGCCCCACTCTTGCCCCTACAGACTTCTTTTGGTCCCCCAAATTCTAACAATGTTTAGAAGAAACACAATTTGAGACCCTTGAGAATGCCCAAACCGCTGTTTTGAAGTGTTTTGAAGAGTACAGAATCCTTCAGAAGTGTGTAGAAACTTAGATGGAGACTGTGTCAATAAACAATAACTTCCTATTTGATATTTTTGTTCAATAAAAGTTTCTCTGGGTTTTGTAGCAATACTTTTTGACCTACCCTCATAAAATGACACCACTGGGTAAGTGGTCCAGCTGAGCTTACAGCCCAGAATTCCCTGGTTCAAGTTTCAGGTTCCTCCCCAATAATAATGAAAAAGTGTGTGTGTGTGTGTGTGTGTGTGTGTTGCCCTCCCCACTACTTCTCTCCCTTTAAAGTAGCCAAAGCAACTTCTTGAGCTGTATCTGCCCATGTAGTTAGCTGGGGAGTAGTTAAAAAATACTGATGCCAGGGCCTCACCAGGGACCATTTAAATCACATTCTCTGGGGGTGGGACCCGGATCAGTCAGTTTTAACAGCTCCCTGGGCAATTGATTCTAATGTGCAGCCTGGGTACAGAAGTGTAGTGAACCCGCAGCTTGGCCCTGCTCTGTGGATTAGGTAAAACTTGCTCATCAAGAACTGATTGCCATGTGCATCTAAAATATGTTAATGAAGGTAATCAAGGCTAAGGGTTAAGACTTCCATTTCTTCTTCTCGTGAAATGAGCTGGAGGGTTTGGGGGATGGGACATGTTGGCTGGAGAACCTGCCTAACACAAAGTTTTTACTCTTCTCCTGAGACGAGGGGGGCAGATTGCTGCTGATGAGAATGGACCTCTGGTTAGGAAGGCAGCTCTCAGTTCACCTAAGGGATGGTCGCTAGAAGGCTTCTCTCAGGCAGATATCCTGGCATCTTTTGATGCTTGGCCTTCCTGACCCTGAATGTATCTGGGGAGCCCATACTCCCGACCACTCTGTCTTAGGCTTCTCTAAAGCAGCAGAACTCGGACGATTATACATGCAGTGAACTACACAGATTTTTACTATTGCTGTGGAGCTAGCCCTCACCTCCTGGCAGCCCTCTGCACCACAGAACAAAATGCTGTCCCGTCTTGGAATGCTTTCACAATGTGATCCATAGAGTTTGTATCAGCTCATTTTTGGTGCTAGACTAGGCCTTTCTTTCTAGTCTGCCTTAGTCTGGAAGCTCTGCTGACACCTGCTTGACATAGCCACAGATAAACCTCCTCTGATGGACGGGCAGTGGCTCTGCATGAGGTGTGTTGGCCAAGAATTGAACCCAGATCGTCTACATGAAAGACGAGAATTCTACCACTCAACCACCAATGTCTGCATACATATCTCCTATATATACTGTATGTTAAATAGCCTTGGTGGTGCAGTGGGTTAAGTGGTGGGCTGCTAACTGAAAGGTTGGTGGTTCGAACCCTTCAGCCACTCCAACGGAGACTGATATAAATCTCTGTGCTTTCTTAGAGATTTACAGACGAGGAAACCTTTTGGAGAGTTCTGCTCTAGCCCAGAGGGTCGCTGTGAGTCAGAATTGATCTAATAATAATGGATTATAGTCCTTGGTGGTGCAAACGGTTGGCAGTTGACTGCTACTAAAAGTCAGTTGTCACAGTGGCACTTCAGAATAAAGTCCTGGCGATCTGCTTCCAAAAGAATTTCAGGCAAGAGAAAACCGTGTTCTACAATTACTGTTCCACTCAGTAATGCATGAGGTTGTCATGAGTCAAACCTATTTGATGACAATGGCATGTGTGGTTGACTGATTGATTTTGATGAATTGGGAGCTGGTAAGTCAGATGACAGACTGGGAATTTCAGCAGTAGCGTGTCCTGGCATTGGTAGGCCAGGTAGTGGTGGGGAGAGTAGAATTATTCTGGCAAAATGTCTATCAGAAATCTTCCTTTGAGAAACCACCAGTTTTGTTCTGAGACTTTCAACTGATTGGATGAGGCCGTGCACATTGTGGAGAATGATGAGTTTTATTTAAGGTCAATGGAATTAAATACTAATTACAATATTTGACTAGTGTTTGACCAAACAGCCAGGCACTATAGCCTAGCTAAGCCAAGTGGATGTGAAACATTAGCCATCACAACCATTTCTAACATGACTTCCTAGCCCATCCCCTGGTGTTTCCTTATGTCCCCCTGGAGGACACATGCCTTCGCTAGTGGCAGTTTTTCACTTCTGGTTCCAAGACACTTTGTACTTAACTTTTCTGTAGGCACCATCACTCTGGAGTGGCTACCCAGATGATGTGAGAGCCTGTAGGAAAAGGCAGTTTGCAGGGTCAGGAGGGAGGTTCATCAATGCAGAGGCCATTTCTGCTGTCCTGACCACAGTTTGGTGAGAAGAGCCTCAGGCATTTCCCAGCCTGGAACTAGACAGAAGTTCTGAGCAAGACTAATGAGTTAAGACCTAGGCTCAGGCTATTGGCTTTTCCTTAGTGCATTTGTAGGCAGTACAGGAACTACCTGTGGGTTGTGATGTCACACTTGTTGTCTCAGTTTGTATTAGTTACCCAAGATCATAAGGATGTTTACAGAAGGGAAGAAGGGAGGCCCCAAACTGTTAAGAGACATGATTAAACAGTATCAGGTAATTGGATTTTTAAAAATCTAAAAAGAGGTCTTTGTTATTGTTGTTATTTTAAGGCGCTCTGGTGGGGCTGTGGGTTAGGTGTTGGACTGCTAACTGCAAGGTTGGCAGTTCAAACCCACTAGCTGCTACTTGGGAGAACAATGAGGCTGTCTGCTCCCCAGAAGATTAGTAGCCTTGGAAACCCTACATTGGGTTGCTTTGAGTAGCCATGAACTCAGTGGCAGTGGGTTTTGTTTTGTTATTTTATTTGGATCATTTCTGTAGGCAGAAACATCTTGTGTTGTTAGTTGCCGTAGAGTTGGTTCTGACTCAAGTGACATTATGCACAATAGAACGAAACACTGCGGTCCTCATAATCACTGTTAAACTTGAACCCATTGCTACTGCCACTGTGCCAGTCCTTCTTGTTGGGAGTCTTCCTCTTTTTTGCTAACCCTCCACTTTATCTAAGGTGCTCTGGCAGTGTAGTGGTTACGATTCGGGCTGCAAACCTCAAGGTCAGCAGTTCGAAACTACCAGCTGTTCTGCGGGAGAAAGATGAGGCTTTCTGCTCCCATAAAGATTTACAGCCTTGGAAACCCTGTACAGGGTCACTGTGGGTCGGAACCGACTCCATGGCACATAGCCACCAACCACCACCACCACTTTATCTATCATGATGTCCTTCTCTAAGGCCTGGTCGCTCCTGGTAAGATGCCCAAAGTATTCGAGACAGAGTCTGGCCATCCTGCTGTCTAAGGAGCATTCCAGCCGTACTTCTTCCAACACAGATTTGGAATCACCTTGGGCCTGTATTTTTGCCATGGTGCCAGAACCATCATTGCCACCATTTACCCTCCCCCCACCCCCAAATGGGTCATGCTGTGCCTCGGCTGAATCTCACCCTGGGGCATTTGGTTGTGAGAGCCCAGATGGAAGGAGTTGGGTTCACAGCAGCCCCACTGTCCTCTCTGGCCCTTTCTTTCCCACCTCTTTCTGAGGCTTATTAAGAATCTGCTTGGGATGCTTTTCCTTGCTGGGAAAGTATGCATATATTCACAGCTTCCTCACAAATTCAGCAACAGTAGAGGGTACTTATTTAATTTTGCTTAATACCACTGCTGTAAAAGATTATGGGTTTTAATTGCATGTATATATTGGTAATCACTTGAATACCAGGGAAAATCTTTGGGGCCTTCCACAAAGGGAGTGTGGCTTACTCTGTGGTGAGTTGGAATTGGCGGGGGAGAGATGTGTCTCAGAAGAATGGTTGTTGTTAAGTGCCTTCGAGTTCATTCCTATTCATAGCAGACTTGCATAGCGTTTCCGAGGAGCGACTGGCAGGTTTGAACTGTGGACCTTGCGGGTTGATAGTCCAGTGCTGATCCTGTAGTACCACCCCAGGGTTTCAGAAGGATGGAATGGCTGGAACAATTACATGTGGATACAGAGCAGTGCTCGTGCCTGTGAGCGGATGTCCAGCCACCGTGCTCAGCACTGGCTGATTCGTGGATCACGAGTCTTAATTTCCTGTGCTTTCCACACCAACACTCCATCTCCTCACCTTTTTGTGTTACCTCCCCAGCACCCAATATAAGACAGTGCTACTGTCTAGGATATTACTCTGTGATACGTATCTGTGGACAGGTCACCCCTGCCGGCTGCAGCTTTCCCCCAAGGGTAAGAGGAAGTAGTATTTGTGAAATTAGGTTGGGAGGGAGCCAGGCATGGCTCAGAGATACTTGCAGGAGCCCCAGTCCCTGTTGAAACTTCCAGATAATTTCATTACAAGATCACATTCTCCTTTAGGTGAGTTATTGTTGTTTTAATCAGAGATAATGTTGTAACCTGACAATGTTGTATAGTTCTGTGTAAATTATGTCCCAGCCCCATAGAGCTGAAGACTATTTTTTTCTCTTACACTTTTAAAGCTATTTAGAGGGAATGCCAAATCGCAGCTTGAACCTTCATGCTCTCTGGTCCATTGCTGTAGACGGGAGGGAGAGTGCTGGCGCACATTTCATGTTGTAATTAGTTTCCTCTGAAGTTAAATTAATTTCTGCAACCAGCAACATAAAATATGGCTATACCTTTGTGTATTGGTCTACTTTGGATGACTTGAGGTGCACAAAACAGGGTGAGCAACAGATGTGGCCACTTGAGTTAACTGTAAGCCCTTTTTGCATTTAGACTCTGGCTCAGGCAGTCTTTCTGGCCTGCCATATTTGCATCTTTTGCTTCCAAATTGAAAAGGTCGGAGTGGGACTTGTTCCTGAAGGTGCCCTCTTTCCTCTTCTTTCCCAGTCACACAGGAAGTGTAGGAGGCTCCAAGTGTATAGAAAGAGCCAGTGCCTGTGTGTGTATGTGCTTCTTGTACCCAGAATGCCTTGTCTATCTTTCCTGTACCTGAGTGTTCTTCATTGATTGAGAATCAACTTGGGTGACCTTCAGGAATCTACTCTCCCAGGTTGGACCAGGAGAATCAATCTGGGGAGATTTTAGAAAAACTTCTTGGACAAGGGGACTTTGCTATTATTGGCTGGCCTTCTTTGGTCCTAGTAGGCATGGGTGGGAAGGATGGATAGTTTAAAACAATCCCCACTAACTGGAGAAGCCATCTTTAAAATCTTTTTATAGACTATGGGTGAACCTGGTGTGGTGCTGTGGGTTAATGTGCTGGACAGCAAGGTTGGTTTGAACTACAAGGTCAACACTCCTCATTGTTGTAGATTAGATGGGCCTTCACTTGGTTTGTCTTCCCCAATGGTGTATCTGTGCTGTTCTTTTTATAAAACATCTCTTACAGGTGATTAGGTTTGGGACCCACTCTACACTAGTATAACCTTGTTAGCATCACAAAACAAACCTCCTCTTTCCAAACAGGGTCACATTTACAGATACAGAGATTGGGACTTCAGCACATATTTTGGGGGATGAAATTTGATCCACATCAGCCTGGCCCACAGAGGATCCAGAGTTAGGGCAGAAATTCCAGGAGTGGACGGAGACTGTTAAAAGGCATTTTTGACAGAGCAAAAAGAATTTTTCTTAATCTCTTGGATCTTACTACGTAGATAGCTGGCCGTACTTTTACGATGTTTGGTGCAACATTTGGGTTGCTTTTCTCTACAGTTTGATTTGTTCTCTTTACTCCCTCCCCTTCCAACATATCAGCACACCTTTGAAGGCAAGAGACTTAATTCCTGTGGCCTTTGTCTTAGTGGGGACCTAAGTGATACAGGAGCTCTGGTAGCGTAGTGGTTACGAATCGGGCTGCAAACCACAAGGTCAGCAGTTCGAAACTACCAGCTGCTCCGTGGGAGAGAGATGAGGCATTCTGCTCCCGTAAAGATTTACAGCCTCGGAAACCCTGTACAGGGTCTCTATGAGTCGGAACCGACTCCACGGCACATAACAACAACAAAGTGATAGATGTGACCTGCCTTCCTTGGGATGGCAGATTTAAATGGTCACACACGTGGATGTAATAGTCTCCTCCCTCATAATTGATGGAATCCCTCCATGTGGTTCATGGGCCTCTCCTGAATAGGTCTCTCGTCCACATATGATCCTATAAATACTTAGAGAACCAATACTTGGCCCTTGTTCTGGTTTTGCCATTGGATCCAGATGTAGTGGTGATGGAGGTGGAGGCGGCGGTGGTAACAATGACAGCAATAATTGTAGTTTGGGAGAGGAGGCAGAGACGGGAAAAAATGTCTGGAGAAATAGGAGTTTTAGAGGCCAGCTACCTGGGAAGAAGCATCCTGGGGCATAGGACTTTGGGACTGCTATGACCTCAGCTAACTTTTTTGAGAGACTCTTTGCCATAAACAGAGGGTGTTTAATTTGCAAATGCAGAGTGACATGGGAGAGGGGACATCCTAGATTCTGAATTCAGAGAGCATGTTTCTGCAGTCACTGAATGTATGGGAAAAGGAGATAAAGTCCTGGTCTGGGCCCCTGGAAAATTGTCCTCCTCAGTGTCTGCCTTGCCTATAACTAGCACATTGAGCCACCTCTCTGGGACTTGTTTTTACCATCTGCAAAATGGGGATGAAAAACTGGAGGTTTGCCAATATCCCACCCAAACATCTCTCCTGAGCTGTCTACCTTGGGGTTCCCCCAAATGAGAAGACGTCTGTAAAGTAGGCTGATCTCGTGGACAGTGTAAGTGGCTCAGAAATGCTCTCCACGGAGATTTTCAACTGTCTTTTCTTGACTATGATGCCACTGAGAGTGGACTTAATCTCTCCAGATCCCTCTCATACCAGTTAGGGCTATTTAGTGCCATTTCCTGCCTTTTCATGCATTTTTCAGGATTAAGGGTTGTTGTTTTTTTTTCTTGTATGGTAATTAATATCTTTGGGCCAGTATTGTTGGAGCTGTTTCTCCTTTGATCTCATTCTGAGAAGTAGTTTTTCTTTTCTAACTCCCCTACTCTACTTTCAGCATACACACATGCTTTGCTTAAGGAAAAAACAACCAGTGCCCTCACTCTGAGTGACCAGATGGAACCACATTTCTTAACAACAACAGTGTTTTTCGAACTTGAAACACACTCACACACAGTAAAACAGCTCTTCTTCTCTGGTTAGAGGCAGGATGGTGGAGTGTTCTTTGTAGCTCTAGTTAGCAGCAGGCTTTGGCCAGTTCTTGTGTAAACAGCAATTTTGGGATTGGGAATGGGTGTTTGGGTTTGCTCTGTGGAGCTAAGGGGTGTGTGGAGAGAACGGGTGTGTTTTTCAATTGTAGGTTTAGATGGAAAGCTGTGCAGCAATGATTCTTGGGAAGCTGATCATTCCTCACCCCCCTGCACCCACCCACCCATCCATCCATCCACCCCACCTTACCCCCTCCCCCCACTTCTGAAATCTACAACCTAAATGACCCCAAATGGAAGAGGGGAGTTTTGCTGGGGAAAGAGTTGCCTCTAAGTGCTGTGAAGTCTTTGTTGGGGAGGGAGCTGCCTCTTGGGTGGGTCACTTCTCTCATAGTGGAAAGCAGTCACATACAACATGCACACAAGCATCCCTGCCACCAGAAACTTCCTTGGAAACCCTCTACAGGGTTGCTATGGGTCGGAACCGACTTGTCAGCTCTTAATGACAACACCAGTGTGTGGATGTACCCTGAGCGCTTGCTGGAAGAGATGGGTGGCTCTTTACACAGAGGCATGATGGGACCTGGGAGGGCCACCTGTGCATGCTGGTTGCAGGGTTCAGCTTCCCTAGACCCTGTGTGGTTGAGTCATTTGTAGTGTGATGCCTGTGGGATATGCAACAGTTGCTCTTGAGTTCCTTTTCTTTCTTTTTTTCTTTCTTTTTTTTTTTTAATATATACAATACAAAGGACTGTAAGGCCCAGGGGGGCAGCAATGACTTGTCTGAGTCCCTTTTTCGAAGGTAAAAGAAGAATGTTAAAGTTCTGGAGTACTGGATGCTTCTTGGGACAGACGGAAGTCAAGACTGCAAGGAATGGGAATCTAGTTATCCCAAACACAGACAAGCACCTTGCATAGTGTTGTTAGTAATTTAGGGACCTTCAGTCACTCCCACTGAAAGAATGGACATCATTGCCCAGCCTCCTGACCCTTCTTAGTCGCCATGGGGATGGAAAGAAAATGAAGAGAAGAATGTGTGATTCTAGGGTCCTTTGCTTTCCACCTTCCTCACCAGAATGCAAACCATTGAGCAAGCCACAGCAGTGACTCCCATTTCCAGCAACATGCCCCTGCTGGGGAAGGGTCACCGTGCAGAGCCCCCTGCCCTTGGCTGTGTTCCACTTTCCCAAGTGGACATGTCAGTGAATAGCTAACCAAGTGTTAACATGTCTTCCCACTGGCCTTTTCATGTCTGGAAGGCTTTGGTTAAACCAGTCTCCTTTTAGTGTTTGCTGGAGAATAGGATTACTCACTGGATCTGAGCTGGTTCCTGGGGAGGATGTTTTAGTAACATAGACACTTTGACACATTATCTGGGATCTGGAATTTCTCATCCTTCTTTAAAAACTTTCAAAGACTTTCTTGGAACTATGTAGATTTATGGCTGGGTGTCTGCCACTGTGTTTGGGACTTAGAGTAGGTAGTTTTATGACTATATGGTGAGTGTTGTGGGTAAAGGGTGTTAGAGGAGACCTTTTCATTTAACAAGTGACTGGGGAATGAACATTCTGTTGACTTTTGTTATTTGCAGTGAAGACACGCTGGTCGTTGTAATTTCTGAGTCCATGCGAACACTGAAGATATAGACAAGGCTTTCTCTGTACCCACCTGACGCTAGCTAGCATGTAAATGAGATGGTGGGATTTGTTCTGTAGAATGCCCATCCAGAGTTGCTTTAAGTTGAGAACTCCACTCGCTCACTCTCGTAGATCACATTTGTGTTGCTTTGCAGATATTTAATGACTTGGCTAGGGTTAGAGAACGAATGAAAAATCTAAAATTACACTATTGGGAGTCTTTGCCAATCTGAAATCATGAAGAATTGCAGTAAAGTGCTTTTGAAATTCTGGTAGAAGAGAATGGGGCAGTAAGAGTTGATTTATCAAAGCATTTTGTATAAAGTGTCTTGTTGCTACACATTTATTCTGAACTTGAAGGATGGATTTAGTAACTTACTTTTGATTCATTTACTGTAAATGTGTATTTAGCACCTACCTGGTGCCCTGCTATATACTTTAGTATGTGTGTTTTAATTTTGTCCTAATCAGAACCTTGTGTGGTAAGCTAAAGGGCTCTAGTGGCACAGTGGTTAAGTGCTTGGCTGCTAACTGAAAGACCGGCAGTTCCAACCCACCAACTTCTCTGAAGGAGAAAGATGTGTCAGTCTGCTTCTGTAAAGATTTACAGCCTTGGAAACCCTCTGGGGCAATTCTTCTCTTCCTATAGGGTCGCTATGAGTTGAAATGGCCTTATGGCAATGGGAGGTAAGCTAATTATATCTGTTTTATAGTGGATTAAATGCCACATTTTATTAGACTGAATTTTATTAGCACTGAATTTATCTATTGAATGACTAGATAAATAGAAAGGTTGTTGTTGTTGTTAAGTGCTGTCGAGTCAGTTCTGACTTGCAGCGACCCTGTGTAGGGTTTCCGAGGAGCTACTGATGAGTTGGAACTGCCAACCTTTTTGTTCAAATTGACCTAATGGTCCAGTGCTTTTCCTACAGTGCTACACCAGGCTAGTAAAATTTGCCCATTAGTGAGAATGTAGGGAGAGATTTAAATCTGGAGCGAGAAGACTTGATGGAGTTGCTCATGAAGGTGACCTTGATCCACAGGAAGACTTACAGGATGGAGAGGAAGAATAAGATGCCCATTAGCTAAGGAGGTAGCAATCCAACTCTGTGCTGAGTAGACCTGTGCCCCATTGGGTTTTCACAGGCTGGTTTTTTGGAAGTAGATTACCTGGTCTTTCTTCTGTGATGTTTCAGGGTGGGCTTGAATCTCCAGTCTTTCAGTTGGCAGATGAGCCTGTTACGTATTTTTACCACCCAGGGACTCTGCCATAAATTGAATAGATTCAATGACAACTCATAAGAAAAAAGCTAATGGGTGGTTCCTAGAACTTAGTGGTGTGGTGTGATCTTCACAGTGTCCTCACATAGATTATTATGCCATCTAATCTCCCATCATCTGAGAAGAGATGGCAAAATCACAGCTCTAAACACATATGTAAACCATGGCATGACTTTCATAGGAAACAGGAAGTAGGCAACAGGCGTTAGGTAGAGTCGCTAGGACACTGCCCTTTTCAAGCAATACAGGATGTCCAAACAGGGACATTCTAGTGTGGGGTACACTAGTCACTCAGTGGCACATGTCCCCACTGGGAGCTGTTAAGCTAACCTATGAGCTCCCTGAAGTCTGGGAGCTTCCCACCCCCATGGCAAACACTCGCCGATTCATCAAAGCTCGGGGGTAGTGCGGGCTAGTTACTCTGGTCCAGCCTTGGCCATGGAGAGGTGTAAGTCCTGCCCAGAAGCCTAGGAGCTGTGGTGCCCCCACATTGCTCAGCTCAGCCTTCCTGTCCTGTTCAGATTTGAGTTGGTTTTTTCATTCATTCAACAGATGTGTCAGGAACCTGGAAGAAGAGGTGGTCCAAGCAACAATGACCCCTGTCCATGTTGAGTTATAATTGGCATATGTGACACCATGTGTTTACTATATGCAACTTAACAGGTTAGAACGTTCCTGGATGGTACAAAGAGTGAAGCACTTGGCTACTAACCGAAAGGTTGGCGGTTTGAGTCTACCTAGAGGTGACTTGAAATAAAAGTATGGAGGTCTGCTTCTGAAAAATCAGCTACTGGAAACCCTGTGGAGCAGTTTTATTCTGCGCACATGGGAGCACCAGGATCGCAGTTGGCTCAACGGCAACTGGTTTTTCAAACTGGTGAGATCTTATATATACTGAATTTTTTAATTAAAAATTTTTTTGTTAAAGCTGCAACGAGCAACACTGTTTACACTCTATCATCGGACTAAGGTTTAGTTCCGTGTTTAGTTTTTGGCTCCTCTGTGTAAGAGTTTTGGTCTCGGCTCTGAATAGTTTATATCAATGAACTTCCTTCTCCGTTTGCTTTGAAAGTGGTAGGAATCTAAATGTGGTCACATTCATTCATTTATGCAGCTAGCAAACATTTGCGGTGGTTTCCTCTGCGCCTGCCACTGCACTTGGCATTGCTGAGGGCACCTGGGGGAATAGAGAAGCGTGTTTATCAGTGATTTTCACACAGTTGGAGAGCGTATGTGCCGTGTCAAGGGTGTGGGCGCAATGTTGTGGGGGTTCAGAAGAGGGGAGTGATCGTTTCTGGCGGGAGAGGCTGTGTTGATGTTTTGAAGTTTACAGAAGGTAGTATTTGAGTTGGAACTTGGAGGATGGTTACAACTTGTCTGGGGGCAATTTAAGAATGCAGAGAGGCATTCTAAGGAGGGGGGCAGGGGCTGGGTGAACAAAGATGTGGAGGTCTGGGGATTAGCTGAGCAGCTTGACTAAAGTGTGGGCTGAATCACAAGAAAGAGGGGTACTGGGAACAAAGCCTGAAGGGTGGTCAGTGGGTGTAAGGCCTGCTGTGAGCACCTAGAATCTCACTTGGCCCAACGTAGACAATCCATCCATGTTTTTAGAATCACTTGTGAGTTTCTTATTGGCAAAATTGAAAAACATTTTAGTAAAGCTTATAAAATAAAGTCATTGCCAGGTTAACCATTTTCAGCATATAATCCATTATATTGTACAAACATCATGGCTATCCATTTTCTTTTTAAAAAAATTTATGGTGGCAGTGTACGTAGCAAAACACCTGACATTTTAGCAGTCCTCACATGTACAGTTCAGTGACAGTAATTATGTTCAGGCTGCTGTCAAAACAGCATGCTTATCTTTCTCCAAATTTTCCATCACCTTTAACCCAAGTTCATGGCGTCTCTTGCTTTCTCCTTCTCACTCACCCCTGGTAGCCATGAATAAACTTTTGGTCTATATGTATGTGCCTATTCTAGATGTTTCATATTGTTGTTGTTAAAAGCGCCATCAAGTCGGTCTTGAATTATAGTGACGCTGTATAGGGTTTCCAAAGAGCAGCTAGAGAGCTTGAACCGCTAACCTTGCAGTTCAAACTGACCTTGCAGTCCAGCACATTAACCTGTAAGCACCATGCCAGGTTCTTACAGTATTTGTCCTTTTGTATCTGACTTATTTCTTTCAGCATAACTTCTTCAAGGTTCATTCAAATTGTACCATGTCTTAGGATTTCTTTCTCTTCGTGGCTGAGTAATGTTCCGCTGTATGGATATACCACATTTTGTTTATCCATTCATCTGTTGATGGACACTTGGGTTGTCCCTATCTTTTGGCTATTTTGAATTGGGCTGCACTTGACTAATTTGTGGATCTCTTTTTGGGCAGCAGATTTTTATGCATTTGTTCTGTTTTGTTCAGATTTCTTAGGTTTAAAATCGTTTTGACATGTGACTTTTCTTTTTCTTTATGCATATGGATTGTTTCGAGGCTGTGTGTTACGGAGGAGCAGGCTCTGGACAAGTCTGTGTGCAAGCTCTTAGGTTACAGCTTGAATGCCGAGGATTTCCAGAGTGACTGTCTCCTAAGGGCCCACTCCACACAGCTTGACTAGAATTAAAATTGCATTCTTGGGGAGATATGGAAAGTGGCAGCTTTGGGCATCGTATTAAGTGCGGTTTCAGATAACTTGGTTAACCCGTGCCCTCCTCTCATCGTTTTTTGCAGATGGTCACAAGAACAAAGAAAATATTTGTAGGCGGATTATCTGCAAACACAGTAGTGGAAGACGTAAAGCAATATTTCGAGCAGTTTGGCAAGGTAAGCACTTCAAGCAGATCCATGGACCCCGCCTTTGCTGCAGTTGTGTATTTAGAAACTTGAACTTGGCCAAGAAGCTGTAAGTGAACTTGGGTAGAAGCTGGGAATGGAAGAGTCCAGCTTGTGGTCGGCATTTTTCCCACGTGCCAGCAGGAGCAGACAGAGTGGCCTTTTCGTGCAGTTTTATTGGCATTTGCTGGTCACCTGGGGCTGGGCTGGGAGCTAACAGTGGTAGCGACTGGGGAGGGGTGTGGGCTATGACTTAGATGTGGCAGGAGCTCCCACAGAAGCCGCTGGTGACCCTGAATCGGTGAGGGACTTCATCTTGTGTCTTTCTGGAAAATGCACTGAGAGATGAGCCCCTTGGGCCCTCTGCTGCGGAACCTCTCCCCTGTCAAATGCCCAGAGAGACATGGGAAAGATGCTGCTGTGAACCTGTCAGCATTCTCCAACTCGAATGTCTGAGAGACAGTGGTGAATTTATCCCCTGTGCTGCGCTCCGAAACAGCCAGGGAACCTCGCGGAGAGGCCGAAATCAGTCAGGAGACAGTGGGAGTACGTGTGCCAGACAGACAGCATCGGTAACTCTGGGTGCTGTGCCTAATTCAGCCTCTCACTGGTGAGACAAACTGTGGGGGTTCTTCCAAAGAGGCACTTTCCCAGAGGGCTCTGTTGCCCCGGGGTTCAAACTGGGCAGCCTGTGGGGTGCTGTCCCTTTTTGACTTTTATGTGCTAATCTTACCTGGTATGGGTCTGCTAACAGAAAGGGGGGGTTTTCAGTCCACCCAGAGATTCCTCAGAAGAAAGACCTAGCCATCTAATTCTGAGAAACCAACCAATGAAAACCTTATGGAGCACAGTTCTACTCCGACACATGGGGTTGCCATGAGTTGGGGTCCCCTCAAGGGCACCCAGCTAAAGGAGGCTTACAGGGATTCTCCACTTTGTGTAGTTGGGGCTGTTGTCCTGGGAGCCCATGGGGGTGCTGTCTCTCTCTGCACACAAGTGTGTATCCTCCCTGCTGAAGGACTGATGTGGCCGAGTGCTGCTGGGCTGACCTCACAAGACTCTGCTCCTGTTCTGAGCTCACCTCTTGGTGGCCATCCTGCTTGCCATGGGTGGTACAAAGTCTCAGCCGCTCCCAGGCTGGTCTGCAGGTTCTGTGCTTTCAACTTGTTTGCCCAAGGCAATGGGCAGCTGTGACCTCAGATGTGTCTGTCTAGGTGCTGACTGTCTGGGATGAGGGCCATGATCTTTATTTAGCCTCAAAATGGAGACCTTCCTGTCTCTAATGTTCACCAATGTCTACATGGATGGGAAACCATGCAGCAAAGAGAAGCCAGCTTCTCAGCCCAGCATCCCTGCATTTAATGGTTCTTATTGCCCTTCCCCGCTGCACTTTCTGGCTATGCCCCTGAGGGTTTGATTCATTCCGGTTGTGTTCTGAAAAATAGCTAAATGTGTTGGTGACCACGTACATCTCTTTCAGAGTGACTTAAACTAAAGAGGATTGTGTGCTCACCCCTGTCCCACCCTGCCTGGAGAGCGAGATTGGAAATAATTCTAGGAGACATGCCTAGCATGTGTCATGGAGGGAGGGCTCTGGAGCCAAATCTGCTTGCTACTGGTCTGCCTTTCAAACAAGGCTAGGGCAGTGTTTGCAAATAGGAGGTGGGATTTCTTTTTCAAGACTAAACTTGCTTTGGAATCTCACGGGCCTATTTGTGGGTGTCAGGGAAGTTGATGCTGCCCAGATGAGTTGTTGGAGTATTCCAGCAGGCTTATACTTGCCAACACATAGTACATCTCTTCTCTCCACATTCCCGAACCTGTCTTTCCATCCCCTTCTCTCCTCCTATGTCACCCTCTCCTTATGGGACTCTCTCTTCCCCATCTCTGTCTCCCTGTATCTCCTCCCCACATCTGTCTTGTTGGTTTTGCTGTTGAACCTGTTCCGACCCTGTATAGGGTTTCCGAGGTGCTGCTGGTGGGTTTGAACTGCCGACCTTGTGGCTTGTAATTTGTGACTCAGCACCAGTTACAGGCTGTGAGAGGCTCGACAGGCTTTGGCCATACTCACTGTGGCATCCGTTGCCCTAGACCAACCCTATCATCCTTTTGTCTGGAAAGCGGTCACTCTGGCCTGGCTGTGGCCCCACCTGAAGCCGCTCAGTTAATTTTGCAGTAACACTATGCAAACCTGCCAGGTGTTTTATTGAAGGGTTAAGGAGGGTTTTGAATGTATTGAAACCATAAAACGCTCTGTGCTGGTGTTTTAGTAGCTTAGTTCATACCTATGCCCTGCACACTCTCCAGATCTGTCTTCAGAATAGTTGAATTCTCAGTTGGGTGGTGGCTAGTGGTACATTTGCATCCCCTTGGGCAGGGCCTGTCACCTCTCAGATCAAAAGTGAAGAGACTTTTGCTGGGTCTTTGGGGCAATGACTAAGTCCAACAACTATGAAAAGAGTTAATAAAGAAATGCTTACTAAAGGAGAAGTGCCCTGCAGAGTACCCAGAGCTGGTACTGGGAATCTAGGTATGCAGGGGTAAGTCAGAAAATATTACTGCTACGGTTCCAATTCGTACCTGCACAGGCTTGTTCCAAACAAGATGTGTTTAAACAACATCTCTGCAGTCAGTGGATGGCTGCAGATAAGTTCTCTGAGTTCTCTCAGTACTTACCTTAGTCTTGTAGGGTGCCTTCCCCTCCCCCCCCCCCAAAAGGCAAATCAAAATAGCAGCTTCCAAGGGGACCTGCCTGGCCACTTAAATTCAAGGCTGAGAGGGCAGCCCAGAAGGTTATTTCTTTTGTTTTCAAAATTAGTTTCAAGAAAATTGCATAGGTGAGAAAAAGGCCAGGAAGTTCCATTGAGGAATTTTTTTCTTCTTCTTCATTATGACACACTTATGGAGTCCTGGTGTGGTGCTGTAGGATGAGCACTAGATCACAAGGTCAGTTTGAATTGCAAGGTCAGCAGTTCAAACTCACCAGCTGCTCCTTGGAAACCCTACACAGGATTTTGCGATGAGTTGGAGCCCGCTCAATGGCGTTTACAGCAGTAACAATACACCTATTCATTCTTTGAGGGTAGCAAGAGAATTTCATTAGGAACCCATAACCCATCAGTCCTGATCTTGCCCCTTCAGGCTTCTTTTTGTTTCTAAAACTTAAAGATCTTCTAGAAGGAACATGATTTAAATCCCTCAAAGATGCCAAGCTGCCATTTTGAAGTGATATAAACCAGACAACATAGAATTCTTCTGGGAAGAGTTTGAGATGGAAACGACATCTTCAGAAATGTAATAGAGCTCCATGGAGGAGATGTCTACAAACAGTGGCTTCCCATTTTGTTTTTTTGCGTAATAAAGGTTTCTGTGATGTTGTAGCTATACTTTTTGACTGACCTTGAACATCATTTCCTCTGCACAGAGATTTTGTGATATGTGTATCATCAAGCCCACTGGACACAAATGGACAGTAAGGGTCAGAGAGGTTAATCAGCAAAGGTCACCGAGGTCAGGTAGCACTCTTGATCCTCTTCCTCGAAGTCCAGAACTTTCCATCCCCCTACAGCCACCCTCTGTTTAGGTTTCCCTTCCTGTCATTTCTCTTGTGTCTCTTCTCCCTTGCCTCTTGCTGCCTGAGGTGGCAGCTCCTTCGACTGTTTATTTCAGGTGGCAATCAAGGAGCTGAGCTAAGGGAGTTAGACTGTGTCATTACTCTAAATGTAGGGGGCACAGAATGACACACCAAGTCCCTTTAAATAACTGAAATTGGAGGCTTAGGAACCCTTTTGTGCTTGTCTCCCACCTCCTTCCCTGAAGATTTACCCCCTAGGTTTGGGATGCCGTTACTTGTTTATATTTAAGATGAGGTCATGACGAAAGGCCATTGGCAAAAGAATTCTGCCCACTGGGGTTGGTTGTCCCTTCCCGTGGGCTGCTTTCATGCTGTCATGGGGCAGGGGACCTTGGGCTGGGCCTGACTGTGTGGCTGTCCAGAGGTGACACCTTTACCAGCCAGTTCTCGTCTGAAGGAAGGATCTGAAGGAAGGAGTTGCACTACATTGTTATTGTTGTCATTAAATGCTGTCAAGTGTGTCCCAACTCATAATGACCCTCTATGGAGTTTCCAAGGAGTGACTGGTGGGTTTGAACCACTGACCTTGTGGGTATCCTACAGTGCCACACCAGGACTCCATTAGGAGTTGGAAAACTTGTAAATTGCCAGATAGCAGATTTTTCATAGAAGTCTGTACCATAACTACTCATTTCTGCTGTTTTACTCGAAAAGTAGCTGTAGATAACATGTGAAAACTAGGTGTGGCTGTATTCCAATAAAATGTAATTTACAAAGACAGATGGCAGGCCGGATGTGGTCTGTGGACTATAGTTTCCCATATCATGGATTAGATTATTTCTAAAGTTGAAATTAAAATTGAAAAATTGGTAACACAGAATGAATTCAAATCTACTTGGGACATTCATGCTTGGCAAAGCAGAGGGTTAGTGAAAAAGAGGAAGACCCCCCAATGAGATGAAACGACACAGTGGTAGCCACAGTGGGCTCAAACATAACAATTGTGAGGATGGCAATGGACCGGGCAGTGTTTGTTGTTTTGTGTGTAGGGTTGCTATGAGTCAGAGCTGACGCAACAACACCTAACACCACCACCATCTACCTGGGAAGGACCCCTGGTGGCTCAATGGTCACAACACCCAACTGGTAGCTGAAAGGTCAGTGGTTTGACCCCACCAGCTGCTCTGTGGGAGAAAGATGTGTCCGTCTGCGTTTGGTTTTTGCTTTTATCTACCTGAGTGACATAAATGGTTAAACACTCAACTATTAGCCGAAAAGTTGGCAGTTCAAGCACACCCACCCTGGAAGACAATCTTAATGATCTGCTTCCAAAAGATTATAGTCTTGCAAAGACAATGGAGCAGTTTTTCTCTGAGACAGAAAAACTGGTTTGAGGTTAGTCTGAAGGCAGCCAACCACAGCATCTATCCATCCATTTCTCTATCCATATAGAAAAGATACTGTAGGCAGTAACCAATCCAAACTACTATCAATGGCAATGAATATAGGGTAATAACTCAAACCGTTTTAGCCATGGTAGAGTTTTAATTTCTGGACTTTGAGGTACAAGGACAGAGAAGGGATTCTTTATTTGAAAAAAGCTACTATTTATATACTGGCATTCATCCTATGAGTAAGAGCCAGAAGAACTGTAGATTATTTCCAACTCCCTATTACATGTACTAGAGCTGAGTTAATGAAGACTCAGAATTGTGAGGTTCCGATGTTACTACGAAGATGATTTTAAGTGTTGACATTTCTGAATTAAAACTTCGTGTGCAGTTTTTTAATGCATTTTAAAAAGTTTCCTTCTCAAGCATGCCAATTAAGTGAAGGTTGTTGTTGTTAAGTGCCTTCGAGTCAGTTCTGACTCATAGCAACCCTGTATAGGGTTTCCAAGGAGCAGCTGATGAACTTGAACCGCTGACCTGGAAGTTCAGACCAACCTTGCAGTCCCGCGCATTAACCCACATTGCCACACCAGGACTCTAGGAGTCCAAGTGAAGGTAGATGGCACATTTACTGTGTAGGTGGAAGACTGGTGTTCAGAAAGGTAGATAAGTTGTCCAACATCACCAGGTCTTACTGGCTACAGCTCATATTGCCGCTTATTTTTGTCACTCTGACCTCTTTTTCCTGTTTGTAAAACCTGTCTCCCACATTACCACCAAGCAGTCCCCTTACTCAGAGGGAGCAGGTTTTGTTGACTTGTCAAAAGTGTTGATATACAGTAATTTATTTTCCTGGCTTGGGTTTCCCAGTGGAAGTTATCTGTTCTCGTGATTTCACACATACAGGAATGATGCATATAGACCATTGCAAGAAATGGCAGGTCACCGATGCTCTAGATATGCACACGGAGACCCAGACAATGGGTGGGCCTGTTCTCCACTGTTTTCACCACCACGCACAGCCCTCAAACAGTCCAGCTTGGTAATTAAAATACACTGGGATCAAAGAAACTGTGCATGTGGGTTTGCTCCTTCTCCCCTTTAGGCCTGTTCTTCCGGTTCTGGTTTTTAAAATTCTCACTTACAGGATTTTGGAGATCAAAAAGAGGCCTTTAAACTTAATGAATTCTCTGCTTCGTCCTGGATGGAGCAGGCCTGCCCCTTTCCGCTGTTTGCTGCAATGATAGGGCTGCTCGGAGCTGAGCTCACTAGGTAATTCTTACTTTATGTAACTCCTTTCCTGTGAAAGCAAAGCAGCCCGAGTTTGGAGGCTTCCAATTATACTTCACATGGTGAACTGTGTAATTAGTTTGGAAGACTTATGCTTAGTCATTGGTTTATCCTAATCGGCTTTGGCTTTCTCCAACAACAAAGTGAGCTTATTTTGCTAAGCTGAAACAACTCGGCACCCTTTGTTCCTGCCTTTTATTGTCTCATTCCTTTCATTCTGTTTTACTGCCAAAGTTCTGTTTCATTAGGCCTACAAATCATTTCCAATTCAGTGGGCTGCTACAATCCGGCCTTTATCACTCAGGCTGCCCTGGTTCCCATGTCCCTTCTGGGCCAGTGCCCGAGTTTGTGGTTTGACATGAGGACTTTAACCCCTTCCTGCATCAGTCCCTCATTGTGGTGGGTGGGAAGCAAAGGACTTAAAGAAAACGGTTTGGAAAGTTGTAGCTCTTTAGGTCTCCTCAAAGGGAGCTCTGTGGAAATGAGGTGAACAGAGTCCTTCTAGCCTTTTGTGTCTGATTCGGGGTGTGTGTGGGCCTGTAAAAGTTAACTTGAGTTGTAGAGAATGTTGCTTGAAAGCTCTTGGATTGAAAAAAAAAAGTAAGAAAGAAAGAAAACCAGAATAAATTGGCTTTTTAATATAATGAGATCATCTCATTGACTCTACTGGGGGGGGGGGCTAGTGGGAGAGCATGTTCTGAGGAGTGTTTTGCACCGATTCTTTTCTCGCTCCAGGTTTTATGTGCAGGTGTGATGGTGGCTCCATGGCCTCTGCTCAGGTGCTCCTTTTATAGTCTGTGTGAGGAGAGTAATGCCTAGAATGAAAATATTATAAAGCCTTTGAAATTTGAAAGGCATGAGATTTGTGAGGAAATAAATAAGCAAGTTAACAGATTCCTGAAAGTGGATGGTGATCCTGAGGTAGGATTTATTGCTTCCAAATGTGTGTTGTAGATAAACAACGGAGCTCTGTGTGGTTCTCTGACAGGACCTGAAAACAAAAGTCTTCCCTGTGCTTTGTGGGCACCAGGCTCCATATAAGTTGCTTGTCTCCTGAAGTGGTTTGTACAGGTGGGCTGACTGGAAAATGCTCTGCCTCCCTGGGCTTGCCCGTCTTTTCGTCTGTCTTTTCTCTGGAGAGCCTTGGTGTGACTCAGACCTCCTTGAATTATAACTGTAGGGCTGACCAGGAAGGACCATTTACTCTCCCCTCCCTGGTCAACCATATTGAAGGCGACTTCTGTGTTTAAATTTTCCTCCTACAGTAGTCCAGAACAAGGCCAACATTGTCCCCACGTTTTATTAATTCTCTGTCTGGCTTGTGTCAATCTCTCCCTTTGGAAGTGTATCATATGGTTCTGTTTGCAACCCTTTCACTCCCACCCCACTACACACCACACACAGACACACACACACAACCCCACCCACCCACCACCCCCCCCTGGCAGAACTGCTCAGTAAGAAAAGTCAGAATTGTGCTTCACCTGCGTTTGCCTTCTAGGCCAAGTGGCAGCAAGCAAACCGAGTCCCTACAAGTAATATGATCTTGGTGCTTTGCAGGTAAACCTTCCTGCTGAACAACTTTGTGTTTTCCTTGTGAACTTTTCCTCCATAGACCAATTTCTGCTCTAGTCAGTGGAGGGGTGGGGAGGTTTGGCTTGGAGATAAATTAAACCCCGCCACCCTCCAACCTCAAGGAGCTCTTGTAGCAGAGTGGTTATGAACTGCAAGGTCAGCAGTTGGAAACTACCAGCTGCTCTGCGGGAGAAAGATGAGGCGTTCTGCTCCCGTAAAGATTTACAGCCTCGGAAACCCTGTACAGGGTCGCAGGGTCGCTATGAGTCGGAACCAAGAGAGAGAGAGAGCTCTGGTAGTGTAGTGTTTACTAATCGGGCTGCGAATCGCAAGGTCTGCAGTTCGAAACTACCAGCTGTTCCGTGGGAGAAAGATGAGGCTTTCTGCTCTGGTAAAGATTTACAGCCTTGGAAACCCTGTACAGGGTCACTATGAGTGGGAACCGACTTCACGGCACATAACCACCGCCACCCAACCTCACATCTCCTAAATTCTCTATTTTTGCTGAGGGGGAAAAAAAATAGAGTTCCTGAAATAGTGGGTTTCTAGGAAAACTTCCCATTTCTCTTTTCGTGTATAAAATATAACCAGCTGTTGTTAGGCAAATGCACCAGACATTAGTATTGCTCTGTTAGAAGTGTTTCAAAATCTCCAAATAGAAAAATAGGATACCTTCTGGGTCCCAAGCTGGGTAGATTTTAGATTATACTGATGGAAAGCCATGTTTTTATGCGTAGTAGGTAGGGGGACTAGGCCCAAACTTCCTGGCTTCCTTGTTTGTCTTTCCCAAGATTGTTTAACCTCATTGAATTTTTCTGATATGCCAAGAAGAAGGCCAAGGGTTATGGGAGCTCTTGGGCAAGAAGGAGTTAATAAGCCCAGGGCGGGCTATTAAATTCTCCCGTCAGCTTACCTTCCCAGAGCCCTTCTGACTTCAGAAGACGTCACTTACAATAGAGTAGTTAGCATGAAAAAGAAAGCCTTTCTCTCCCTGGCCTTAGTTCAGTGGGAACTGAAAGTGATGAGAAATCAAGGTTGAGGCTTGTGCCAGTGGGTGCAAGGAGTGGTTCTTATTGAAGAGAAAGCTCAGTTCATTTAGACTTGGCATAGCAATCCAAATCCATTGTTTGCTGGAACATTGATATGGAGATTCCATCCACCCCCACCCATCAATAGGATACCCCATTACATGATCCTGCATGCTTTGCTTTCTTCCTTCCCCACACTTCTTTTTTCTGTCTTTTGTTGGCTTAGAATCTGTCTGTAAAAGCCAGGGTTTGTCAACTTGTTGCTACGTGCAGAGGAGTTGGTTCCGACTTATAGTGGCCCTATATATAACCCTATGTAATGCTGTCTGAATCCTGCACCCGCCTCCCGTTGTTGCTGTGTTTGAGCTCATTTTTGCAGCCTAGGTCAGTCTAGCTCATTGAGGGTCTGCCTCTTTTTCCCTGACTTTCTACTTACCAAGCATGATGTCCTTTTCCAGGGACTGGTTCTTCCTGCTAACATGTCCAAAGTACGTGAAATGAAGCCTCACTGTTCTCACTTCTGAGGAGTTGTCAAGTTGCCCACCCTCTAAATTTTTACAGCTCTTTATGTTCAGATTGATATTTGTGCATTAGCTGAAAGTGGGCCTCCCATCTGTACTTTATTTACATTCGAAGCCATAACAGTGAGAGCCCCAGAAAAAATGTTAATATTCAGGAAGAGGCAGAATGGTTGGGTTTCTGACTGTTGCTAACCTCACCACTGCCTTTAAAACCAATCATGAGGCACACGGCTGATATTTAATAGCTTTTAGCTGATTATTTTTCTTCTCCTCCTCTTTCTTTTCTATCTAAGTTGACCTGGGTGTACTTGAGCGGAAATGAAGTCATCCAAATGCTGAATTAGAATAATCACAGGCCTCTGAGAATGAAATGGAAGCAGAGATTAAATGGTGGAGGGAGAGCCGGCATTAATAAACACTAGGAAAACTTTGCATAAAATAAATAGGAGATTTGATAGATTGAATTTATGTATGTTGCTGCCATTTTTTCCCTCCACTTTGACTTGCCTTCCTTGAGTTATTAGCAAAATGAGATTTGATTTGCCTTAAATCCACATCCCCTCTGCAATCCAGGGATGGGCTGTTTCTTCATGGGGTGATAGGTTGGTTGCTGCAGAACTTTCCAGATGACCTGTTGCTAGTGCTGGGTGGGGGTGGGAGAATGACAGCACACACAATTGTTGTTGTTAGGTGCTGTTGAGTCGATTCCAACCCATAATGACCCTGTATAGGGTTTCCAAGGAGCAGCTGGTGAGCGTGAACCTCCAACCTTGCAGTTAAAACGGCTTTGCAGTCTAGTGCATTAACCCACAGCGCCACACCAGGACTCCAGCACAAACAGTAGGGAGATGTAATAAATATTACTGGCCGACTCATGGTTGTAGGGAGAAGGAACTGGGCAGGATGAAGGTAATGAAGGTAGGTGACCAACTGCCCTGGTATGCTTGGGACTTAGTGGTTTCCCAGGACTCAAGACTTTGAAACCTGAATGAGCAGACCCAGCTAAGTAGAGAGGAGATTTGACACTTAGTCTGACACTCTGGAGGGGAGATTTAGGTATTCCTTTCAGTGTGTTCCAGAAAACTCCATACTCTTTTACAATCTGCTTTCCAGATTTAACACAGAAACTGGGAATAGGTTTACCACTATCTCTGACTGCCATTGAGTCAATTCTGACCCATATCAGCCTTGTAGGAGAGAAGAACTTCTCCTTAGGCTTTCTAACACTGTGACTCCTGATGGGAGCAGACGGCCCCATCTTTCTCCCACAGAGTGGCTGGTGGGTTTAAAAGGCTGGCCATACAGTTAGCAGGCCAATGCTTAACTCACCATGCCACCATGGCTCCTTGGGAACGCCCCCATATGGCCTGGGCATGGCTTGTTCTTGACTTGGTGTCTAAGGCCCTTCTAAGATTCTTCTTTGGGCTTCTACTTGGAGATTCTTTTTGTGCTTCTTGAAAATGAAAAATTCTGCCCCAGTGTAGTGAAAAGTGTGCTTCTTGTCCTCTAAGAGCGAAATAAGGGTTTGATTAGATTAGAGACCCGGCAGAGTAGTTTGTTTACAGGAAGTCTTTTTTAGGTGGTCTGTAGTAGATGTAATTTGTGGACACAGATTAGTTGTAAATTAGAGTTTGGTTGTTGAGGTTGCTAACGGGCTTTTCTAATTGGGGGTAGAGGTAAATATTTTCAAACTTGCTTATTGGTTGTAGCAGGTCAGTATTTGAAGGATAAAAAAAAACATTTAAGATGCTTTTCACTTAAGGAAAAATAAATGGGAGTGTGGAATGATCAGAGACAGACTTCCTAATCTTACTGCCGGTTTTCTTCTGGAATGATACAGGAGCTTGGGATGTCTCAGGGAGAGAATGTGCTGGAGTCATTTGTAAGATGAAGGGAGCTTGTAGATTTTCTAATATGGAAATCAAAAAATAAAAATAAAAAATGTCTCTTTTAAAAGGTGCCCTGGTGGCACAGTGTGTTACTTGTTGGGTTGCTAAAACTGCAAGATCAGCAGTTCAAATCCATCTTCTTCTCCTCAGGAAAAAGATGAGGCTTTCTGCTCCTATAAAGATTTACAGCTTCGGAAACCCTATACAGGGTCACTGTGAGTCAGAACCGACTGAACGGCACACAACAACAGCTGCAAACCTTTTAGAAGGACCACCCCATTCCTTTGATTAATAGATCTGTTTTGGTAGCAAAAAAGATTCATTGACGTCACAGCTCTCCATTCCAACTAATTGGGAGTCCTATGTTCAGATCCAGAGGTTCCTGTTTGTGCGACTCTGTTATATATTTGTCTTACAGTTCTTCCAACAGCCCTATGAGCTAGGTGGGACTATCCTCACTTGTGAGGCTCAGAGAGCATGCCTAATCTGCTCAAGACTCCTTTCCAAGGTATAAACCCTGACCTTCTGGAGAGAAGTCCTGAGCTTGGTCTTCCACGTTCCTCAGGTGTCTGCAATGGTATTTCCAGGGATTTGTGCTGTCATAGGTTTACCATGGTATGTCTTTGACGAGGGGGAATTTTACTTGATGGTTGTTTGAGTAAGACATTTTCTATTAAAACAAGCATTTTGGTATAGATTGCAATATTTGTATGTATGTATTTTTATTACTTATTTTCGTTAAAAAATGATATGTGAAGACTTTTTACAATGGCAGCTGGCTGCATTAGCTTTTGCCCCATTCATGCTGAGTTGTCCCCTAATTTACTTGCCCATTAGAAGCGCTTGGGTAGCAGAGTTGAAATCACTTCTAAGTTTAGCACAGTGGTTAGCAGATATTTTCTCTGAAGGGCCAGAGACTAACAATTTTCAGCTTTGTGGCCTGGGTATCATTACTCAGTTCTGCCAGCCCCCCACAGCGGGAGTCATCAACAACAGGCCCATGAATGAGTGTGACTGTGCTCCCCTGTGACTTTATGGACAAAACTGGGAGACTCGGATTTGCCCCTCGGACTCCTGGCCTTGGTTATAAGGGCATGAGTTTTTTATACTTAGTCCACCTGGTAGCAAATCTAGCTCATCTATTTTCTAGCCCTGTAACCTTGGGTCATTTAACCTCTTTCTTCTTCTGGTCCTTGATCTGCAAAATGGGAGGGATACTGGTACCTGCTGCATAGCATTGTTAAGAGGTTTACACCAGAAACAGACTAAGTGCTTAATAAAAGTTAGCTGCCATTGTTCTTCTCACCCTCTGCGACCTCTGGAGTTTGGCCTCTGGAGTCCTGTCTGGGGACACACTCTTCCCACCCCACCCCCACCCCCACCCCCCATATTTCCCAGCTGTCCTCGGGATGAGCCTATTGCTCTACTCTTTAACCCATCCTGGAGAAGACACAAATTGAAAAGGCCTTCCTGGGAACCTTTCAGCATGGAGATGAATTCAGTTTTGTGTCATTTTCAACACAGTGCATCTCGAATTCAATGCGACTGCTCTGACTCTTCCACTTTGTTGACTTGGCCTTCAGGTCACTGTGGCTTTGATGGAAAAAGTTGAATTGATCTGGGTTAAAAGAGAATTCCTCTGCTTGGTCCCTGCTGATGAACTCTTTAAATGTATTTGAATAATTAAAACATTTTAATTTAAGGTGACACCATTTGGAAATTTCCTAATATGATTTAACTGTTGTTTATTAAAGTATACTTTTACGTAGCAATCCGCTCATCTGTTTCATGAGTTGATTTAGCCTCTTAGGAGAGCTTTTCACGTCCTTGTTTAAGATGTCATTCCTTTTCCTTTGCACATGATTTTACTAAGCTTGATTTCCTGGCTTTTGAATTTATAGCAAATATTAAGATGTGGAAAGATGTTAATAAAGTCAGTGTAAAGCAGGAGGGAGAAATACCTATAAAACCAAAAAACCTTCAATCTTAAAAAGCATGGCATTGTGGGACTATATTTAGTGCAGGGAAACAGCCATCCTTCCTCATTAGACCCAGAAGGTATGGCCCGTCTGTAGTCTCAGCATCGTTCATTGGTTCATTGATTCATTTAGCAGATCTTGACTGAGTATCTTTTGAATGCAAGGCGCACTGAGCTTTAGGGGTGGAGGGTATATCATGGAACAGACAGAATCCCTGCCCATGTGTACCTAGATTGTCACATCCACCAAGTTGGGACAGGGGCTATGTTTACTGGATGTTGCTCTAGGCTTGGCCCAGCACCTAGGCTACAGGAAAGCTTGTGCCTTCGAGTGATTCCGATTCACAGGGACATTGTAAGGCAGAGTAGACCTGGGTTTTCAAGGTTGTAATCTTTATGGAAAGGAGCTCTGGTAGCATGGTGGTTACGAATAGGGCTGCTAACTTCAAGGTCAGCAGTTCGAAACTACCAGTGGTTCTGTGGGAGAGAGATGAGGCTTTCTGTGGCCTGTAAAGATATACAGCCTTGGAAACCCTATGCAGGGTCTCTATGAGTCGGAACCGACTCCACAGCACATAACCAACCAACCAGCCAACCAACCAATTTTTATGGGAGCTGATTGACTAATCTTTCTCCCGTGGAGCAGATGGTGGGGTCCAACCTCTGACCTTACTGTTAGCAGCCGAGTGCTCAACCACTGTGCTACCAGGGCGCCTTTGGGCCTTGGTGGATGCTCAGTAGGTACTGGCAAAACAAGTGAATCATTTCTATCAGGGGGAGAGTGGTGCCAGGCATCAGAGAAGGATTTTCACATGGTGAAATTATAATTTTTTTCTTTTAAAAATGGAGTTTTAAAAGAATACTTTCAGAGTCCTGGTATGGCACTGTAGGATAAGCACTGGACTGCTAACTTCAAAGTCGGCAGTTCAAACCCACCAGCCGCTCCTCAGAAACTCTATACAAGGTTGCTCTGAGTCTGAACAACTCGACAGCACATAACAAGAGACTACATTCAGCTATCCGGAACACTGTCTTTTGCGGAACCCGTTATTCTCTTGTTGTTCAGTGTAACTTAGCTATATCTATCTGGTGTGGCGCTGTGGGTTAATGTGCCAGACTGCAAAGTCGTTTGTTTGAACTGCAAGGTCGGCCGGAGGTTCAAGTTCACCAGCCACTCCTCAGAAACCCTATATAGGGTTGCTATGGGCCAGAACTGACTCAACAGCACTTAACAACAACAACAACCAGCATGGCACTGTAGGATAAGCACTGGACTGTGAATCATAAGGTCAGCAGTTCAGACCCACCAGCTTCTCCTTGGAAACTTTGTCCAGCGTTGCTATGAATCGGAATGGGCTTGACAGCACTTAACAATAACAACAACCCTGTAATAGGGAGCACAGTGACTCTGTAGGATAATCACTGGACTGTGAATCACAAGGTGTGCAGTTCAAGCCTGCCAGCCACTCCATCGGAGAAAGACGAGGCTCCCTGCTCCTGCAAAGATTTGTAGCCTTGGAAACCCTAAACAGGGTCGCTATGAGTTGGAACTGACTCCATATTACTTAATAACAACCCTATAGTAACAACAACAACTCTATAGTAATAACTTAGTCGGACTGAGGAACTATCTGGGCAGTTAGATGGTAGCTGTAAATCTTAATGGGAGCAGAAAGCCTCATCTTTTTCCCGTGGAACTGCTGGTAGTTTTGAACTGCTGACCGTGAGATTAGCAGCCCGACTCATAACCACTACACTACCAGAGCTCCTTATCTGGGCAGTGTAGCGCTCATGAAAAAAGCCTCTTCTGGAACAGGTAGGTTATCAGGTTTGCCTTGATTAGAGGGTAGACTTGCATAGGTACCCCCAGAAAAGGATGAGAGGAGGGGGAACATCGGGTGTGTGCTCCTTGTGTTGAGTCCTTCCACCTGCTCTTCTTTCTACCTTTGAATCTGGGTGTGAATATCAGTAGGATCTGTGGCTTTCAGAAACCAGTGAGCACATTCTCAAGCCTAGCTCATGGGCACCTTGGATCTTCCAGGGTGGGGGACTAGGTGGATACCAGGCAGTTTTGTCCGAATCGACTTAATGGCACACAGCAGTAGCAGCAGCAGGTTGTCAGCCCCTCCCACTCTGTAACCCTTAGCTCTAAGACAAATCCTGAGCCACAGAAACCTCACATCTAAGATCCTGCTAGATTTACCCCAGCTGGAGCTACAGGGCGAGGAGGCTGATGGGAGGATTTGGCTTTTTTTCCTGTTATGCTAATGAAGTGAATATGGCAAAGAGTCACAATATTTTCTTTCCAGGCAAAGAAATGTTGTAGTAGGAGAAACAGCATGCAGGGAAGCAAATGTGATCTTACTGGATTCTCTCAAGGGAGGAATAGGACAAATTGTCAGCTTCTGTTGAGAAGATAATGCTCTCACTATGATAAATGCCAAGTTTCTATTGAAAACCACCATCCTAATGGTGGTGTTCGCAAGTACTTGGTGCATGCCTGGCAGCAGAGCCCGTCGGTGCAGGAAAGTAGATATTTGTAGGGGGTTTGTTTGTTTGCACTGAGAAGTCCATTTAAAGCAAGTGAGACTGCCTTAAAAATATTCTTTGAAGGTGACTTCGTAGAGCTAGCTGGAATACTGTCACATGGTCTGCACTTGAAATTCACCTGTCTTAGTTACCTGGTGCTGCTCTAACTGAAATACCGCAAAGGCTGGCTTTCACAGACAAATTGATTTTCTCACAGTTTGTTGTTGTTGTTATGTGCTGTTGAGTCGGTTCCAACCCATAGCGACCCTGTACAGGGTTTCCGAGGCTGTAAATTTTTTTCCGGGAGAAGGAAGCCTCATCTTTCTCCCGCGGAGCAGCTGGTAGTTTCGAACTGCTGACCTTGAGGTTCACAGCCCCATTTGTAAGCACTTCACTACCATAAGTCTGATTTCAGCATGCCGGCTCTAGGGGAAGGCTTCTGCCCTCTGTCAGTTCTGGACGAAGGGCCATGTCTCTGCTGAGCTTCTGCTCTTGGGTGATCTTCTTGTGACTTGGTGTCTCTCTACCCCCCATCTCTGATTCTCTTGGCTTGCTTGTGTAATCTCTTTTATATCTCAGAAAGAGATGGACTCAAAACACACCCTACAGGAATCCTGTCCTATTAACATCACAAAGACAACCCATTCCCTAATGGGGTTATAACTACAGGCAAAGGGTTTAGGATTTACAGCATACCTTTGAGGAACACAATTTAATCCATAGCATTCTACCCTTCCCCCTCCCTAAATTCATGTAAAACACAAAGTCTTCAATCAACTCCAAGACCAAGATCTCATCTTTCTGAACCAAATGAAGTCAGATGGGTCAAATGAAGTCAGATGAGTCAAATGAAGTCAAATGGATGAGACTTTATGCTTATTCTATCCTGGAGCAAAATTCCTCTTCTTTTGTAAATCTGTGATGTTAGATTACAAAGTGTCTGTTTCCAAATTACAATGGTAGAATGTGCACAGGGTAAACATTTCCATAAAACAATGGGAGAAATTGGAGAGAAAGAAGGGATAACTTATGGGCACAAAGCGAGTCCAAAACCCAACAGAGCAATTTATATCAACTCTTGAGGCTTGAAAATACTATGCTTGCATTGGAGCCATCTGTGCAGTGGCCCCGCCTTCCAGATGTGGCTGTTGGCCACTCCCTCTGTATGTTGGCCACACCCTCTGCTAAGGCACTGCCTTCCAGGCTTCCTGGGAGAGCAACTCTGCTTCCTTGCTTTGGATGGTCTTATTCTTCTAGCCCATCTGAGTGGCGGTCTGCACCCTTCTGGTCCCCCTCAGGTGTCACTCTTAAGGCCCTTAGATATGGTAGCCCCACTGTCCCTCTCAAGTGAGGACAGCTACTCCATCCCCCTGGTGTTTATGACCAGCAACCCCACTCCTGAAAGAAGGTGGTGACAATTTCATTCTTTCAAACCTAGGAGTTTGTGACTCTACCCTTTGAAGCCCATGACCCTTCCTGTGTTTCTGCTGGTAGTTCTACTGATCTCTGAGCTGCTCCAGGGACAGTCCTTTTGTTCTGGAGGACGGCAGATATAGCCACTTTGGCCTGTTTCCTGGCTGTAGAATTCCAAGAAGCAGACAGTGTTCTTTGCCCTCTTCAGTCTAAGTTGATGCATTTTCTTCTGCAGTAGTTGGTTAGATCCATCAGTCACTGGCGTTTTCTCTTTAATAAAAGATTGTGGAGTCCTTGGTTAAAATTCTTGGACACATGTCCTTATTTTGTACAGCAGAATTTGCTGTTTTCAGTTTTCAGTACGTCTCTTTCCTCTTGTATTTTTTTATTGGAAGTGGCAAGGGGAAACTACATGGTCCCTGTAAGATCTTGCTTAGAAATCTCCTCAGCCAGATATCCAAGTTCCTCACTTATAAATTCTACCTTTATTTGAATATTATCCAGACAAGTTCTTTGTTATTGTTGTTAAGTGCTGTGGAGTCGGTTCCAACCCATAGCAACCCTGTATAAGGTTTCCAAGGAGCAGCTGGTGAGCTTGAACTGCTGACCTTGCAGTTCAGACGGCTTTGCAGTCTGGCGCATTAACCCACAGTGCCACACCAGGACAAGTTCTTTGTTGTTGTTGTTGTTAAGTGCCTTCGAGTCGGTTCCGACCCTTAGCGACCCTGTACAGGGTTTCCGAGGGTGTAAATCCTTACGGGAGTAGAAAGCTTCATCTTTCTCCCGCAGAGCAGCTGGTAGTTTCGAACCGCTGGCCTTAAGGTTCGCAGCCCGATTTGTAACCACTATGCTACCAGAGCTCACCACTGCATAAAAAGCACCACCCTTCTTCCATTGTCCAATCACGTTTCCTCATTTTCTTTTAACGCTTCACCAGAAGTACATTTAATATCCACGTTTCTAGCAACATTCTGGTAGCGTAGTGGTTACGAATCGGGCTGCTAACCTTAAGGCCAGCAGTTCGAAACTACCAGCTGTCCCGCGGGAGAAAGATGAGGCTTTCTGCTCCCGTAAAGATTTACACCCTCGGAAACCCTGTACAGGATCGCTATGGGTCGGAACCGACTCGAAGGCACTTAACAACAACAACAAAAGCAACATTCTATAGTTGACGCCATGTGCAATCTCTAAATTGATAGAGACTTTCTCTGTAGCTCTTCTCTTCCTTCTGAGTCTCACCCGAATTTCCTTTGATACACCTAATTCTACTAAAAGTCTCTTCAAAGCAATCTGGGCTTTTAGTATTAGGCACCTTAAAATGCCTCAGCCTCTACCCATTACCCAATTCCAGAACCTTTTCCACATTTAGGTATCTGTTAGAGCAGCACCTCACTCTTCAGGTACCAAATTCTGCCTTAGTTATCCAGTGTTGCTGTAACAGAAATGCCACAAGGTGGCTTTCACAAACAGAAAGTGGTTTTCTCACAGTTTAGGAGGCCAGGGCTCAGCTTTCGGAAAGGTTCTTTCTGTCAGCTCTGAGCTTCTGCTCGTGGGTGATTTTCAGGTGGCGTGGTATCTTCTCTTCCTCCATTTTTCCTTTGCTCGTTTGTTTAATCTGTTTTGTATCTCAAGATTGATTTAAGACACCCTACAGGAATCCAGTCTCATTAGCTTAACAAAGACAAACCCATTACCAAATGGGATGATAACAATTGTCAGAGAGGTTACAATTTACAACACATATTTCTATTTGGGGGAACACATTTAATCCATAACAACATGTATGGGTAAATTTCCATGCTGAATAAATAGTTTTTGCATTTGACTTAGATTAAAGTTGCACATAGGACTGAAAAGCAGCCTAAAACTAATTTTTGTCTCATGGGAAATAGCCATCATAATTCACTTGCAAGTCATTTCTAAAGGTAGCGTAATGGATTTACATGTTGGGCTGCTAACCTCAAGGTCAGCAGTTCAAATCTACCAACCGCTCCAAGGGAGAAAGATGAGACTTTCTGCTCCGTAAAGATTTACAGCCTCAGAAACCCTGTATGCATCCCAATGACTGAGAACCAATTCGATGGCATACAACCAACCAACCATTCTTACAGAAATTGCTGCCTTTTTTCCCATGGATTGGGAATTTTTAAATACCGGAAGTTTTTGTAACATCCATCTTGACAAGGGCATGTCTGATCATGTCTTATTGAGCGCCATTCTCTCAAAGAGTTTTTCAGTTTTGAGTTGTCTTTTTGGATGTGCTTTATGCTGCCGTCTCTGAGTCTCTTCATTGTGACTGTTCTCTCTCAGCTGAGGTTAACTGGGGAGTTACTGAGAGCGGGACCACACAATCAGGGGCTCTAAGGATGTTGGGAATGCATATGGTTAACACTTGGCTGCTAAGTCAGAGATAACTCTATGGCAACTGGTACTAAGGACTCTGGATGGGAACCATGGGGGAGTGGCTGGAGGGAGAAGATGTCCTCACCTGTTGGTGAAAGACCATGAGGCGGTTATGCTTGTCCAACTGTCCACTCATTCAGCTACTCAATTTTTGACTGTCTGATTGGTAATAGGTACCGTGGAGACAATAGTCAACAGAATTGCAGTGCAGGGTGATAAATGCAGAACATGAGGTGAGATGCCTGCCCCGCATCCCATCACCACTACTGTGTGGTAGGTGGCCATAGTTGCTGTTGAGTTCCTTCTCTGTACCACTGCAAGCTCAGGACAGCCTTTGCTGACAGGTAATGCCTTTATTAGAAGCTCTGATGGGACAATGGGTAAGCACTCAACTGCTAACTGAAAGATTGGCAGTTTGAACTCACCAGCAGCTCTGTGGGAGGGAAGACGTGGTGATCTGCTCCCATAAAATACTTCAGCCTGGCAATGCTGTGGAGCAGCCCTCCTCCGTCCTATAAGGGTCACTTTGAGTTGGAATCGACCGGATGATACAACAGCAACATCTTCATTTGCTTCCGTTCCAGTGCTGAACTGGAGAAGCTTGACACACGTCTGTTTTGGATTCCATCCAATTACTGGTTTTGGCGTGGGTGGCAGGAGGAAGCCACAGTATGACTCGTCCCACACACCCTTAGATATAATTCTGCCTGCTCCCACTTAGAAAGGACCTCATGGAAGTTGTCCATTTAATGGATCTTGAAATAGTGAGTTTGACTTTGTCATCGGCTAGAGGAGCAGGGAGGGAGGCAGAGCTCAGATTGCATGACTGCATTCACCTTGCCCACATACATCCACTGCTGAGGGCATGTCCCATTATTGGCATGGACACAGCTTCCTTTCTGAGACGTTATTGGTCACTCCTCCAGGCACTGCAGGCCAGGTCTTCAAATGCTCCGTTGGCCCATGGTTGGGGCAGCAGGCACCCCGTGCCGTGCTGGAGAACCTCTGGGAACATGAGTCAGGGTGTCTCCATTACAATTCTGTCTCATTATTGCCTCCCAGATGCACTGGGCCCCTGCTCTACAAGTGAAGGGCGGCTGTGACAACCCCAAGAAACGGACAGATACCCCAGGGACAAAATGAGAGTTGAAATCAAGTAGTTTTCTGCTAAATGTATAACTTGTGAAAGTTTGTATAAAGTGTTCCAAGTAAAATGTGTTAATTCTACTAATACCTTTTAAAACAAAGTAAACAGGAAGAAATACGATTGATTTTTGTACGTGTTGGGTCCTCCCCCACAGTAACAGCCATAGAGTCCCACCTCCGGTGTGAACCAGGCTCATGCAGACCAGAGGTTGACAGACTCTATTTACAAGGGGCAGATCGTAAATAACTAGACTTTGTTCGAACTACTCCATTCTGTCGTGTAAAGGCCACCATAGACAATACGTATACTGTCTGTGTTCCCAGTAAACTTCATATAAACAGGCAGTGGGCTGGATTTGATTCAGAGGCTGTGATGTATTGGCTCTACCAGTAGATACAAGGAGTCCTGGTGGCACAATAGTTAAGCACTTAACTGCCAGTGGAAAAATTGGAATTGCGAACCCACCAGTGGCTCAACAGGAAGGACTTGACAACCTGCTTCCGTTAAGATGACTGCCTAGAAAACCCTGTGGTTACTCCATCACTTGGGGTCGCTATGAGTCGAATGTGAACTGAGGGCTCCTAACAACAACAATAACAGCAAAGCTGTAGATATTCTCAGTCCTCAGTTTCACATCACTGTGCATGGTGGATAGTTCTGAGGTCGGTCATATACTTTTGGTACTAGTTCTTTAAGTCTGTTGTTAGTTGCTATTGGATCTATTTTGAATCGTGGCGAACCCCGTATGTACAGAGTCGATGTGCTCCATAGAGTTTTCAAGGCTGTAACCTTCCTGAAGCAGGTCTCCAGGCCTGTCTTCTAAGGTGCCGCTGGGTGGGTTTGAACCGCCATCTTTTTAGCCAGCAGTCCAGCTAGTGACCATTTTTGTCACCACACACTCCAGTAGGCACAGATCCAAAAGGCACATTTTGCTTCCCGATGCCACCTCTCCAGTCCATTTAGAAAACTCCCAAGTCAGGAGCCACAAAATACAAGGCTGACAGGAGGGAGGGCTGCAGCCCCAAACCCTCGTCAGTCAGTCACACACACAGAAAGCCTCAATGAGCTGTTGTGGACAGACAACCCCAGTAGTCCTGGGGTCCTGCTTCTCAGGCCACAGGGAGCTGCAGCTCAGTGACAAGAGACGGCCACAAGTTAGAGGATGCCGGCCAATGCATGTGGAAAGCTGTCCTGAATGTGGCAGACCCTTAACACTGCTAACAAAGGGGCCCTGGAGGAGGCGGGTGCTATGGGTGAGGCTGCTAACTACAAGATCAGCGGCTCAAACCCCCCAGCCACCCTGAGAGAGAAAGATGAGACTGCTTCTGCCAAGACTAACAGTCTCAGAAGCCCTGTGGAGCAGTCATTCTGTCCTACTGGATGGCTGTGATTCCCAATCAACTCTAGGATGGCAGGTTTAGCTGGCCTTCAGCTAGCGCACGCCTGTAAACACAGGATTTGGTTAAAATCATTTTTCTAAAGAAGAGATTGATCCACATGGATTAATTTACACTCTGTATGTTTGTGAAGAAGCCTGAGTGGCACACTGGTTAAAGTGTTCTACTGCTAAAGGAAAGGTAGCCATCTGAAGCCATCAGCTGCTCCACGGAGATTTCCGGTTTGGGAAACCCCTAGGGAGCAGTTTCTCTCTGTCGGAGTTGCTCTGAGTCGGAATCGGCTCGACAGCAGTAAGTTACATTTGGATTATCTGTCTGTGGAAACCCAATGACATTGACATGTCGATGGGAATGTGAAAATTAACACTTGGGAATTTTTATATAAAACCTTTATTGAAATTTCAGCTAAACATTTGCACACTAAAAAGAACTATATATTTATACCTGAAAAACTCAATTTGATGCAAGCTGCTTATTTCTCCATTGTGATCACATGGGCTGAGGTTCTTAGTATGAAATGTAATTTACACAAATTAGTCCAAGGCAGGTAGAGTGTGAAATTAAATTGATGCCTTGATTTCTGTATTCTCTAGTAAGTGGTTCTCTGAAAATTTGTCATTTCTGTCTTAGGAACTTTGAAGTATAGGTTTATTTTTTTCCCTCTTTAACAGAGCAAAGAAGTTTCTATTGGATAAGGCATGAAACAACCTAAATTATTGGATAAAAAAGGCATGTTTCATTTTCTGTTGTGGCTAAGTACTAGAATAACCCCAAATATGGCTACCAGTAGATACAGGAAAGTTAAAATTTAACATGTCTATTAAAATTTTTTCAACCATCTGGACCAAGTCATTGAATTCCTTTAACTGTGACTGGGATGGTTTCAAGGTCCCTAGGACCTAGGTTTCAAGGTTGGCAGTTCAAATCCACCAGCTGCTCCTTAGGAACCCTGTACAGGGTTTCTCTGAGTCAGAACTGACTCCATGGCACTTAGCAACAACAACAACAAAGGTATTACAAACTGCACTTAACTGCTAAGCTGAATAGTTCAAACCCACCTAGCAGTACTGCAGAAGAAAAGACCTAGCAATCTGTTCCTGTAATTTTACAGCCGAGAAAACCCTATGTGACACATGGGGTCACTGTGAGTTGGAAGTGACTCCAGAGCAAACAACACCTGAAGAACAATTTTGGGCTCTGAATTCTGGAGACCTGGAAGGGACTTGAGGCCCTTCTACAGATGAGACGCCTGGAGCTGCAGATTAGCATTGTGCCTTTGGCCAGTTCTTGGTGTGGCTGACCTGCCCCTAGTGCCCAGGTGCCTGCCTCTGTCTGAAGTCAGAGACAAGTATGGGGTATCTGGTTCAACTTTGATAATCAAAGAGGAATGAAACGCATCACATGTTCATATAAAATAATCCCCATGGCCCTCTGAGGGGATTATTACACTTGTTGTCAAGTGTAGTTGTGTTGGTTCTGATGCATAGCAACCCTGTATAGGATTTCCAAGGAGTGGCTGGTGAGTTTGAACCAACAACTTTGCGATTCAAATTGACCTTTCTTAGCCTACAGCATCACACCAGGACTCTGAGGGTGGGGGGGGCACACTTAGCTCGCTTTAATAAAGGCAAAGATGATTTGATTTGACTTTATTAGCAGAAAAATCAGTTCTGAACCCACTTGCTGGTCTGCAGGTAGCTCTGCTGTCCGCCCTCAGCTAAAAGGAGTCAGCTTGCACTTCCAGGGTCTAGAATGTTTGGGTTGCTTCTTTCCCATATCTTTCTGCTGGCCACTCCTCAACAAGGTGGGCCTAGGTCAGCCAGGTCGATTTTGAATGGATCATTTCCACCAAATAACTAGCTGCTGATGTTCTGGGCACTCTGAAAAATGAATTATGGGTTCTGATGATTTTTATTTGTCCATGGTGGCATGGGTGGTATTTATCTCTCCTGTCCCCGCTCTCCCTCTTTCAGAGCCTTTGTCTCCATCTGAGTCAGCATGACATGGTTTGAAATTGCCTGTTTGCTTTTTAATGATGATTAATGTCCATAGCTGTGTTTCAAATTTAGGATCTCTCCAAGAGTCTCAGAGACCGTTACTAAGAGCAACCTGCTGAGGGAGTCGATCGCACCCAGCTCTCTACTTGTCTGGCCTGAATGAGATCTCACCTACACGTCGCCATTTTCTCTCCAGCTCCTTCTGGGCTCTTCTTGGGTTTTGGGCACAAGGAGCTGAGTTGCAACGGTTTGGAGGGCCTCCATCTGGCCAGGCGATTCCACCCTTTGGTTATATTTTTTAGTTCCTCACCATGGGGTGTCTGAAAGGGTCACTTCTTGTTGCCCCTCCCGCACTACCCCCAAATCAGGAAGGCCAGCGTGGAGTTTAATTTCCTCAACAGCAGGTGCCTGTCATCTATCTGAAGATAGTTGCCAACATCTGGTACAATTGCCTCAGCAAACGCAGTAACAAGGCGGCCTGCAGTTCAATCGCAGAGCGAGCATCGCCACTTTAATGATAGCAAGCTGTTGGCCTCCCCTCTGAGATGAATCCATCTCACAGATGTTTGTCTAGTTTTGGCAATCCTATCACACTACAGCTTTGGTGATTATGCTCAACTAGAGACTATTACAATAAAGGAAGTTTGAACTTGTTCCATTTTTACATCCCACCCCCTTCTCCCCTGTTCTGAGGTATAATTTATATCAATGGCTGTAATATTGGCTCCATTACGGAGGCCTCTTTACTTTTTATTATGTTGGTGGAACTGCAGCGTATAGCCAGGCTTTCTCCACAGGTTAATGTGTTTTAGCTACATCAACGCTTTTAATGTTCTCACTTAATGGCCCCGTGGCAGTCCTTCTTGCGTGTTGACACGGAAAGGTCATGTGATTGCTTTGACTTTATATCTCCAACTGTAGTTGTTATGGCTCATGGGTCTGTGTGGGGCGTGAGCGTTGGGCATGAGGAAGACTCGGTGCGTGTATGAGGCAGTGGGTAGACCAGAAGGAGAGGTTTCCCTGAACGTAAACGAAAGGCCTGGATATGCTGAGTCTTCTGGAATGTTGCTGGCCTTCCTTTCCTTCTCTCCCTCCAGTCTCCTTTTCCTCCTCCTTTTAAGAAGTTACAATATACTTTTTATTAAAACAAAATCACACCTCTGGAGGCTTATTGGACAATGTTCAATATTTGGGGCTTTAATATTACACAGTGGTATAACATTGAATGCTTACTATTACACACCTTTAGTATTTAAGCTCTATATGTAAACGTTGGAAGAAACTGTCAACCCATTCAAATCATATTAGCATAGTGGTTACGAATCGGGCTGCGAACCTTAAGGTCAGCGGTTCGAAACTACCAGCCGCTCCGCGGGAGAAAGATGAGGCTTTCTACTCCCGTAAAGATTTACACCCTCGGAAACCCTGTACAGGGTCGCTATGGGTCGGAACCGACTCGACGGCACTTAACAACAACAACAAATACTAAGTACTTTCAGTAACAACCATCATTAATTGGGCCTCTACTGTTACTAGGCAGTGTGCTGATTGCTTTTATTAAAATACAAATGTGTTCATCCTCAGAGCGCCTCTTGTGAGGTCAGTATTTTTATAGCCCTGTCACAGGTGAGGAAAATGAGGCCCAGGGTCATGAAGGGACATGCTCAATGGCACAGAGCTGCCAAGAGGCAGAGGAAGGTCTCAGTCTGGGGCTCACAAATCCATGCTCATCCTCCAGCCATTGTCATTGCAGGCCTTCCTAGCTGCCTGAATTGATGTCATGGAAAAGTCTGCCTGTCTGAGATGGGGCGCATTATATAAATCAGCACAAGATAAATCAGCCTTATCATTTGACATTTAAGCCTATTTTCATTTTAATTTGGATATTACTTTGTCAAAGATTAAGGCACGTAATTTTGGCAAGGTATTTATCTGGCAGCACGCTTACAAGTGGGTGAGTGAGCCCAACTATAGACGTATCATTGGTGGCAGGACACCAGCGTGCCACTTTCCTCGGTTTAGAAATAGATATTGGTCTTTGTGCTGGTGACACATTAGGGGGCAACTGGGCACTGTATGGGGAGCCATTCAAGTTGGCTTCTATACAGGACACTATAGTGTAAAGGAACTCTGGTAGCGTACTGGTTACAAGTCAGGCTGCCAACCTCAAGGTCAGCAGTTTGAAACAACCAGTCGTTCCGCGGGAGCAAGATGAGGTTTTCTGCTCCCGTAAAGATTTACAGCCTCGGAAACCCTGTGCAGGGTCACTGTGAGTCGGAACCAACTCCACGGTACTTAACAACCACAACATAGTGTGAAGAGCTCTGTGAATATGTGAGTTTGAGGCCCATCAGAGAATTTTTTTCCGTGAAAAATTAAAAGAGGGTGATGCATACCTAGATAAACACCAACCAGTGGTTCATGAAAAGCAGTCAGTCTCAGAAATGGCTAAAAATGTGAAATCTGAGATCAAGCAGATTATTGTAGAATTGAGGACATTATCTTGGCCATGTTGTTGTTGTTAATTGCCAAGTTGTTTCTGATCCATAGCAACTCTGTATAGGGTTTCTGAGGCGCGACTGGTGAGCTTGAACCACTGACCTTGCAGTTCAAACCGAACTTTCAGTCCCGTGCATTAACCCGCAGTGCTATACCAAATAATAGAAAACCCCGCCCAGAAGTTTTTAAAGACCTACAATTCTCTGTGTTAACTTGAGCAGGATTTACGTTCTCTGGGCCTTAGCTGTCTCTTCTCTAAAGTTGAACAAAATGGCATTTTAGCTGTTTCATCCCTAGGATTTGTTTTATTGACTGGGATCTACCGGTGATTTTCCAGGATGGAAGTGTCTGTTTTATGCTAGCCTCCTAAAGTGTCCTAAATGGACTCCAGGTTGCCCAAAGTCAGGTTGTTCCAGGTCAAATTGAGAAAGGAGAATTTACCAGTTGGGGCTAATCTGTTGATTTGGCATCTTATCTTCCTCAGCTTTCTCCTTCAGCACAGATCTCTCTTGCCAACAGTCAGATGCAAAACTTTTCTTCATTCTTATCCAATGTTCAGCATCAGGGTTCTTGGTCCCCTCCTGCCTACCACCCCACACCACATTAGTTCTTCCTTTATGAAGCTAGAGCCAAACCCCCAAAACGTAGCAAAGACATGTGGTGCAGCTTTCTTCCAGTTTTTCTCTTGTGGTAGTTACAATATTATTAAAAATCCATTAAATTTTAATGTACCCTATAAAATATGTGCTCTTGTGAAAGCAAGCACAGATAATTATTTCTGATGAATAAACCAAGAGGACCAGTATGTATGAAGTTCGTGCTGCAGCATTCAATTTTTATTATATACATCTCCTGCAGGAGCAATCAGTGTGATGTTCCAGCTGGTTGTGTCAAGGGCCAATTCTCCTCAGAGAACCTTCGAGGCAACACGGAATCTGAACTATCTGGGATATTCTCAGGACTCCTTGTCATTTGGAGAGTAAGAGCCCTGTGTAGTAGCCATCTTCTGTTAAGTTCTTCGAACCAAAGAGTGACACACTAAATGAATCAAGAGGAGAAGTGCTGTCTCTCCAGTACACCAAGGTGGCCTCATTAGAGGCAGATCAAAATCATACATACATTTGAAGCTTTTCTCCTACCTAGTGCCTCTGTGGTTGGGAGCCAGTCTCTTAGCTTCTCTGAGCATTTGCTTCTGGGGGGGTGGGTAATTAAGAGAAGTCTGTGCCTGGCACTGAGTAGGGACTCTGGTTAGCTTTTCCTTGTCATCCTCGTCCCTTCTTTTGAGAATCCTTTGGAAACTTTTCTAATAGTTGGAAAACAGAGTTGTCGCTTGGAGTCGGTGAAGCTTGGAAACGGGAGTTTCACAGCCTTGGATCTCATGATGTATGTGTGTACATTTGAACACAGAGCTCTTCTGTGCAAGGGCTTTACCTGCTGCACAGATCAATAGCTTCCTGAGGGAGGGGAGAGGTCTGCTGATGAGTTGGCCCTACCTTGTCTCTCAGTGCTTGCTTGATCATCAGTGCTAAGGGCAGTGGCCCACGGGCAGGCAGTAGCATCCCCTTGCCTGAAAGTGAGGTGGCTTAGAACCAGTGGGGAGGAGCTCTGCCCAGTAGACCCTTCCAGAATTTACTTGAGGCTCTGTCTAAGATCTGACACCTGATGTGCTTTGTAAATTTTATGAGGTTCAAGTCTAGAACTTCAGCTTGCCTCTGTTTCCTTCCCCAAGCAAGGTTAGTCATCCAGCCGGATCTGGCTCTGTGGGAGGTGGGAGCGATTCTAGAGCGTTTGTAAATGGTTTGAAAAACATGGGCTTCTCTTCATATAAGCTGCTCTTCCATGGATTGTAGAATTGCCTTATCCTCACATTTAATTCCACTCAAGGCTTCAAATATAGGAGAGCAAGTGTTATAGTTGGGCTACATGGAGCTCTTCTAGAATATTCCCAAAGTAAAGTTGGGAATCAACTCTTAGAGTCGGTGGTGAAGGAAATACACTTTATACAGAATTCTGTGATCTATAAATAAAGGTAGCTTTTTATCCTATTTTTTTTTCTTTACAACAGTGTTATGATTTTATTGGGGAGGGGGAAGGCTTAAGAGAAAAAAAATAAAGGACTAAGCAAACAACTAAAGAAGAGCTCACACGTCCTCACCTGGAGATATTGCTTAGTATGGGTTCAGTACAGCTTTTCAGAGGTCTGTCTGCACATAGACAAACATCTGGTTACATTCACTTTTGAGTAAATGGGATCATATGTGCTGTTTGCCAAGCTGCTTTTTCCATACAACAGTATGCCTTTTGGATCTATCTTTTCATGTTAGGGTAGCGTACACAATCATATTTAACAGTGACATTGCTTTATGATATCGCTGTGGTTGACTTATTCAAACCCTTAATTAGGAACACTAAGGTTGTATTCAAGGAGCTCTGGTAGCGTAGTGGTTACGAATCGGGCTGTGAACCTTAAGGTCAGCGGTTCGAAACTACCAGCTGCTCCGCGGGAGAAAGATGAGGCTTTCTACTCCCGTAAAGATTTACACCCTCGGAAACCCTGTACAGGGTCGCTATGGGTCGGAACCGACTCAACAGCACTTAACACACACACACACAAGGTTGTATTCAGTGTCGTTAGTACCATTGGTGATGATGGTTGCCACTGAACTCATTTCTGACTCACGGCGACCCATGTTACAGAGAACTGCTCCATAGGAATTTTCAGGCTGTGACTTTTGGAAGCAGATCTCCAGGTCTGTCTTCTGAGGTAGTTCTAGGTGAATTCCAACTGACCAACTTTATGCTCCCTCACCGTCAAGCGCTTAACTGTCTGTAGAGCCATTTAGGGACTGCCAGTCTCCTTGTCCTTCCTTGGTGCTGGAAGCAATGCTGGTCCGACTCTCTTGTGATGCATTCCTTTCGTGCTCCTGTCATACGTTTGACCCATCAATTCCACTTCTAAGAATTTACACTAAGATAATCATACATTCTACAATTTGCTCTTTATCGCCACACTGCCCCACAGGGAGGTTGTACTAATTTGCATTCCCACCAGTGAAAGTGGTATACATGTGATCCCTGAGCCTTGGTTTTCTGAATTCTGGACTCAAGGTTTTCTAAAATTTACATTCTTTTGAAACTTGTCATTTTGAAACATTTTTTAAATATTGAAGACCGGGGAGTCTGTTTTACCTTGACTTTGAAATGCTCCACACAGCTCCCGGATGATTTGTGAAGTCTTGAATTATTTTGACCAAATGTGATAATGGCAGCAGGGTTTCAGGATAGACTTGATGTTACAGGTTATCACCTGGAACGAAAATGGTGGCAGATGAAATGTCTCCAAGTGGCTACACCCAGCGGTGGCTTCTTGTGGATTTTGATCATTGTTCCTTTAACTCTAGTCACATACCAATTTTGTTCTAGAAAGAATATAACTGAACAAAAATAGTGACTTTTCTTCCCTGTATAATACGTTTGGCAATTACATACTGCCTGGTGAAAGCATTACTATTGTTATTGAAATTTTGCATCGCTCGTTTAAGATAAAGGTTCTGCTTGTTACTGTTTATCTTTTCCCTCCAGCACAGGTGGGCTGCAGCCTGCTTCTTTTGTGTGTGTCCCCATGGCACCTGGTGCACAACCTTGCACTTCAGAGACGCCCCAAGTGCATTCTGTGACTTGTTTCCAATCTCAAAGTTCTAGCATCAGAAGGTTTTATAGAGGTCAACTTTCTCCGATCATAGGTGTACTTTTGATCTTCTGTCCATCTTAACATAATTCTTTCATTTATACCAGGCCCTGAGGTTGGAACACTCCTCCCTCATGTCTCCTCCCTCGTGGAGCTGCAGACAGAGAAGAGGGGCAGGCACATAGCGAGAATGCCACCCTGTCGTGGAGGATGCCCGCCATACGGTCTCTTGCCTTTTACATCTGCATTTGATTAAAAGCATAAAAGGTTCCTGAGAAACTGTGAGAGCTTATAGCAGCATCCTTACTTCTGTAGAAGTCTGTACTTTTCAGCCCTGGAGTGGAGAGTCTTAGTTAAGTTTGGTCAGGTGACGATGTGTGTGTGGGGAGGGGTTGTTGTTAGGTACTGTCAAGTCAATTATGACTCTTCATGACCCCATGTGACAGAGTAGAGAACTGTGTTTTCTAGGCTGTCAACTTATGGAAGTGGAGTAACTGGGTGGGTTTGAATTGCCAACCTTTTGGTTAGCAGACAAGTTTGGGGCTCATGTTCCACCAGGGATCCTTGGCAAGGGATTAGGAAAAAACAAACTCTTACATCTGATGGGAAAACAAGCCGAGCCAGATGGCTCAATGATTTAGAATGCTAAGACCATTACATCCATAGCTTGTCCACGGTGGATATTGGGAGCCCCTAAAAGGTATTGTTGGATTGCCCTGAAGGGTCCACATAGGTTGAGAGGAGCTCTTATTTTTCTGGATTGGAACTGGTATGAACAAAGCAAGAATGTGCATGGGGACCTCAGCGGACGTGAGGACCAGCCTGGCAGGAGTAGAGGGTGTGATCTAGAATTCCATTCCTCTCCAGCTGGCGAGTGAACCGTATAGATGACTTTCCTCATCCTGTGATTCTAATGGTTAAGCTAGGCAGCAGGGACAGCCCCAGACATACAGTTGTCGGTCCTGTCTCACAGCAACCATGTATAGTGTTTCCATGGATGGGCTGGTGGGTTTGAACTGCTGACCTTGTGGTCAGCAGCCCAGTGCTTATCTTACAGTGTCATACCAGCACTCCATACAATGAATGTTAACAAACATTAAGATGTCATTAATAATACATTTATTAATATGGCACTTAACAACAACAACAACAATACATGTATTAAAGATCATTTAATCCAATGTGTCCATTCAGTCCATATGGGAATCTCTTCTACAATATTCCTGACAGTAAAATCCTGCCTCCAGGTAAGCACATTATTCCTTTTTTGGGCTGCTTGAGTCTGGCAGTGGAACAACTCTACCCCCTTCCCACAAGGTACATCTTGTACAGTAATATGGTTTCTGTAAACTATCAGTGGTTCTCAACAACTGACCATGCATCAGGGTTATCTAAAGAGCTTTGAAAAGATACAAATTCAGGGGTTCATCTCTGGGAACTGAGTGGGACTTGGACATTCATTGTTAAAATCCAATTGTGCAGCTAGACTTGGGGACCATTGATTACCTGTTCTCATATATAGAATGAAAGTAAACCCTCTTCTAGGAACCCACAATGTTAGTTGAGTTTCAAAATCACTGCAGGTATCGCGTTTTCCCTGCTTTACCATGAAACTGAATTGTGTAAGCACAACTCTACTTGCTTGGGTAACAACATATTTGCCACTTGATATACAGATTTGTGACTCAGTCTTGATTCATTCTGTGGGTCAGGCATGTGGCCAGGTGTTGGGGATTGAGAGTGTCCAGAAGAGAAAACTCCCAAACTAAACACAATACCTTAAACATAGTCCTTATCTTTAGTGACATCAAGATCTTTTCCAAAACATCTGACTCTTCGTAAAATGGGGAGCTGATCCTCCCTAGATCTGGGAGATATCCTTAGACTACCCAGGGCAGACTTCAGTAAACTGACATCCGGTGAGTGGGACTCTCAAAATGGTACCATGGCTATGCCAAATGCATTTCAGCCAGGTTCCCCGCAGTCACCATATATACAACATAGCTCCAAAATCAATGGGAAAGAGGAGGATGGCTCCAATTTTAGTTTTGTGTGTGTGTGCTGTGTTTGAAGCATTAAATTGAGTAGTTTTGCCTCTGTAGGAAGAGGAAAAGCTGATCGTCTGCTTGCTGCCAGACCGGGAAAGCCGTTTCCATAGGGCAATCTTTGTACTCATCATCCAATGACTCTTGCTGCCACTGTCCTTCCAAGCTGCATATTTTTGGAGCTTTCATCCACTCATCTGCCATCCTGGGAGACTGTGATGAAGTGAGGACCATCTGTTAGGGACCAGATAGCAAGGACATTTGCTGCTCGTTGGAGGTTGGCAACCCTAGATGAACATCAAGGGCTTTTTGGGCTCTGCATGCCCTGACTCCCACCACTAATTTGACTTCTGGTTAGGAGAGTGGTAGCTAGTTGAGCTGCATTCCTTAAAACACAAACCAAAATCATAAACCCCATAGGTAATTTATGTCCGTTGTGGACAAATTTAAATGAATACATAAATAAAGCTAAGCCCCAGGAAAAATTTGTAGTCTCATCATTGAGAGCTGACCACGATTTCCATTTCAGTGTGTATGTCTGTTAGACTTGTTTTCTGTGTATTAATCCACAGTTCTCTTATTGGTAATGAACATGGACACTAGAGGCAGGCAAGCAGGCCTGCCTGCCAGTTCTTGGCCCCATCTCTTTTCAATTGTGTGACCTTGGGCAAGTTACCGATATCATAGAAAATATCTTATAGGATTGGGAACCTTAAAGGAGATAGATGGTTGAAGTCCTTACCAGAGAAACTCACACACAGCGAATGTTCAATATGATGTTAATTTAAATCATACATGCGTTATTATTTATAAAATGGGACTCCCTCCAGTGTCTTGAGATTGCTAGCAGCCGACTATGAATGAATTTATCTACACAGTTGCCCATTCATTAGAAATTCTGTTACCACCAAGGAAAACTCACCCCCAAGTTAACGTGATGCACTTTTAATGGTAAACACCATCATTTTGCGGCACAGTAATTAGGCATGAATGGCAAACAGCTCACATCAGTGATTATAATTAATTAGTATTGCTTAAAAAAATTTTTTTTTTCAGCCAACTCCAACCTCTCCTTCATTCTCTTCTCACAGGTTGGTAATGGCAGTGTTGATGCTGTCTTGTGGGCATGCCCCGGTCACTGTGAGGGCAGGAATGGTGGCTCCGAATCTGGCACATTGGGGCTCTAGCTGTGTTAGGAATCCAGAACAGCTGTTCATTTATTCGTTCAGAACTTCTCTTCACCTAATACATACACCCCTGAAGGCAAAGGATTTGCTTTGCAGTGGGTTTATTTTCCTTGATACTCCTCTTCACCCTTGGCTTCTCAGATGAGAAGCTCTTCAGCTGCTTTCCACAGCATCCATCTGTCTGTCTGTTCTTCAGTTTTCCCTAAACTGTGTGCTGTCCTCTCACCTAAGGATGGCTATGCTAGGCTGAGGGAAGGTGGTAAAATGGAGGCCGGGCCATGGTAGTGATAGGGTGGAGGGGTTAGAATATGCAACAGCAGGGGTCTCCCATTTTCTGGCTATGGAGGTTAAGAGCTTTAGGTATTTGTTGTTAAGTGCCATCGAGTTGGTTCTGATTCATAGCGACCCTGCATAGGGTTTCCAAGGAGCAGCCGGTGGTTGTGAACTGCCAACCTCGTAGTTCAAACCACCTTGCAGTCCATTACTTTAGAGGATCCAAATGGACTGTCCTGCCCACCTGATCTTTCTGAAATTGGCTCTAGTTAGATTTTAGGGAGGGCATTGGTGGTTCAGTTGTAGAACTCTGCCTTCCAGGTAGACCTAAGTTCTGTTCTGGCCCAGTGCACCCCAGTATGGCCATCATCTGTCTGTCAGTGGAGGCTTGCCAGTGGAGGCATGACGAACAGCTTTCGATGGATCTTCCAAACTGAGGTGAACTAGAATGGCCTGGGCCAATTGTCAGCCTCAAGCCCACTATGAATCCTGACAGCCCCTCACATTTCCCATGGAGTCACCATGCATGGGGCTGATTGATGGCAGCTGTAAAAATGGCAGTGGCATCTGACCATCTCTAATTTCACAAGTGGGGAGGGGGCTCAGGGTCTTAAGCATCAGCTGTCCAAGGCTGAGTGCTATGAGATGGAAATCAGACATAATCTCTCCTCTCCAATCTTTTTATCAATTCTGACACCAGATGTTCTTCCCACCACACTCTCTACTTCTCGGCTGGGTTTGATGATGTGTTGCATCCACCACACAGAACTCAGACCATACTCGTAATTATGGGGTTTATTAAGGAAGAACGGGTTACAATTCAGGCTCAGAAACACTCAGGATACAGTTCTTCGATTAAACAGATGGCCTGTAGGCATGCTTCTCTTCAACATTTAGACCCTTGCTCAGCTTGGCCCCTGCCCTGTTCAAGCAAATATTAGAAAAGTCTTTTAACTCTGTCCATTAAGTGCCTAGACTCCTGGTGTGGCCCTGTAAAATAGGCACTGAACTATTAACTGCAAGGTTAGTGGTTCAGACCCACCAGCTGCTCCTCAGAAACCCAATATTGTGCCTCTGAGTCAGAACTGACTTGATGGCACTTAACAACAAAAAATAAATTAAGTTCCCAGAAGCACCCCAATCCAGTAAGCCTCAGCCTGAAGGTGCTCAGCTTTAGTTCCATGGGCTGGCATTGTACCAGGAGGCATTCAACTTGGTCAGCTTGCTTCCTGCCCAAAGACACTCAGCTTGCGCCATGGACTGGGAAGTCCACCATGCCATCTCCTGCCAGTCTCCTTGTTCTGCTGCCGCTGCCGCTGTTCTCTCACCATTCCTGAAGTCACAAGTCTATGTCACCTGGAACAAGGAAGTGTTCAGTGCAGGGTCTCAGATCCAACAGCTGTGCTGCACTTCTTGATGGTAGTGAGATCCCCTCTTCCACCTCTGAAGTGACTCATTTTAAGCCTTGTTGTTTGTTAAGTGCCACTGAGTCCCTTCTGACTCATAGTGACCCTGGGTAGGGTTTCCAAGGAGCGGCTGATGAATTTGAACCACCAACCTTGCCCCTTATTTACAATATTAGCAAGCTATCCAGTTCCTTTGGTGGACTGCACACATCTCACATTTGCAGTGCCACATAGTCATTTGGTGGGAGTTACAGCCTATGGCTAGAAGGGCCAAAATTAGGAGCTTGGAGAAGACTTCTCCAAGACCCACAGACAGACTGCACTTGCCTTGCCCACTGTCTGCAAAGCTGTTAGCTGGAGACCACACACGTCATTCCATTCTTAAACATGAAAGCAAGGCAACGGAGAGCAGCAGCCTTGCTCCTGTTAGCAAACTGAAGGTGGTAAACTGGAAGAGCCAGTGCGATGGGGCAACTCCCTTTTGGCTGCGCTTGGGGACTGTTATGCTCCGAGGTCACACAGACTGGAATTTGAACCTATCACTTATGTGATGTGGGGCCTTGAGCAAGTAAGTAACTTCTTCCCTCTGAGCTTGTTTGCCTCCTTTGAAAATTGAGGATAGTAACCCCCAACCTCCTAAGGCAGTGACCAGGCTTAGAAGAGAGAATTTATCTGGAATCTCTATTGCAGTCCCTGGTGGTGGTGGTGGTGGTGATATGCCGTGGAGTCGGTTCTGACTCATAGCGACTCTGTACAGGGTTTCTGAGGCTATAAATCTTTACGGGAACAGAAAGCCTCATCTTTCTCCTGAGGAGCAGCTGGTAGTTTTGAACTGCTGACCTTGTGGTTTGCAACCCGATTCGTATCCACTACACTTCCAGAGCTCCTTGTCACAGTCCCTAGTAAATATTAATTTCTCATAAAACACTGAAGAAGATATTTCAGTATGTCTAGGAGCTCTGTTAGCATACAGACCCTCTACAGGGTCGCTATGGGTCGGAACCGACTCGACGGCACTTAATTAACAACAACAACAAATACCTTACTAAGGAGCTCTGGTAGCGTAATGGTTACGAATCGGGCTGCAAATCACAAGGTCAGCAGTTCAAAACTACCAGCTGTTCCGCAGGAGAAAGATGAGGCTTTCTGTTCCTGTAAAGATTTACAGCCTCGGAAACCCTGTACAGGGTCGCTATGAGTTGGAACCGACTCCATGGCACTTAACAACAACAACAACAATACCTTACTACCCTTGTGGAAAGTTCCAGCTTACTGGTTCAGCTGGAGAGGAGGGTCTTTGCCCCTCACCTGTTTGAGTCTCTGTCCCTGATGCTCCATTGAAATTTATAAGCCTGGTCTCCAAGAGACATTTCATGTCCCCCTTACTTTCCACTGGACATCCACAATCAGAAAGCTCTAGTTTTTATCCAGCAGGTTGTCCTGAATGGGTCCAAGGCTGGTGCCCCAAAGAACAGGTACGCTCTTCTCCTGGCAGTTAGACACATTCTCATACTAAGTCTTAAAGAGCGTGTTATTTCTTCCTGGTTGAGTTGGGTGTGTCTTGCCCGTTCTTTCTTTGTGGTCCTCCTGCCTTGAAAAATTGATCCCTCTGATGCCTGGCTTTTCCTCTAGCTGGCACAGACTCCTGGACTGGAAGCCCACTTATACCAGAGGGATCAGCCCTTTCTCCCCCTGACCCCCTGACCCTCAACACCAGGCCCCTCTGAAGCAAAGGAGCCACAGACTCAAAATGACCAGGACGTAGGGTGCTAGCATACATACGCAGCTGAGCTGGCAGCCACTTAGATGGTAAGTGGGTCGCAGGTGGAATTGCCCACCCGAGGACCACACTGTGGGTGTCTGCATCTTCCTTGAATTTGCAGGTAGCGGCTGCTGCAGGGACAAGAGACTGGGCTTGGTTACCTAGTGACCAGGTTGCAAGAGGCCAGAGGTGCTGCCTTTGGTCCAGGAGTGAGGGTCTCCCTAGTGTGAAAAGACAGATACCTAAACCACTCCCCAACTGCCCCTGGTTTGTCTGTGCTCAGCTGTTTGCTTACTGCCCTGGTTGGTCAGCCTTGTGGGAGATTTGATTACAGCAGAGAAAGGATGGGCCCACGGGCTGGGGTGGTCCTTGTTCTGATTTTGGGCGAACTGGGAGGTCCCTGCATGGTGCTCTGTTCTGGAAGTGCTTACCAGATCATTCTCTGTACATGCCCTCCCACCTCCAGTACAGACTCTGCCGAGTGCTTGGCTGGAGCTGCAGATGTGGACTGAAGGCTTCCGCAGCCATGTGTGTGCGTGAAGGCCACGTCCCTTGCAGTGCAGATGTGTTTCCACTAAGCCGTGCCTTTCTCCCCTCAACATGTTCAGCCTTTAATTGTAACTATTAATCACGCCGAGCTGTGTCGCACTTCATAACCCTTCCATTAAATATTAAGCTTTTTAAAAAATTGAGCTTTCTTAATTGAATTATTGAATTACCAGGCACTTAATGTGGCTCTGGTGGGTGAGAGTCACAGAATTGCAGCATCCGAGAGGGTCTTGGTTTCCTATCTGTGGCATGCAGGACTGTGAGACTCAGAGGAGCTACAGACTTACCAGGGTCAGTGGCCTGCATGAGCCGTGTGCCCCTGGTCCCTCTCTCCTTGCCCTGTACCCTCCTCCTCACGTAGGAGGCAGTTTCTGGGTGCACAGCCATTCTCAAGTGTCTGCTATGTGCATTTATCTAAGTCTTCTCAGAACTGGACTAGGACTTAGACTGGGACAGTCACATGCAGTTGTTCCCCATGTCTGTAATCAGACTGTGTGTTCTTCTAAGCCGTGCTCTCCAGACCTCGCCCTTGGCCCCTTCTCTGGAGATGATCATGCCTAGAGTCCCTTTGTGCTTATGACCCTGGCCATGATCCTGCGCCCTCTGTAGTTCTACCCGCAGCCCAGACCTTCTCCCACCTCACTCCCCTTCCCCAAATCTCAACCCCTACATGCTGGACATCACTTCAAGCTCCACCCACCTCATCCTGGCCTCACTGACTACAGACTCCTGCCCTGAATTCCCACCTGGGAGAACACTGGTGCCACTGATGGCTCTTCCCAACTCATTCTTTGAGACAGATGTTATCTGTTAAGTGGCTCCTATGCTCATTGCGCCTCTTCACTGCCTATTTTCCCATCCCAAGCCAAGTTACATCACTTCTGCTTCCTGTTGCTGCTCTCATCCGTCTTACATTTGACTGTTTTATACTACCATCATCTTCCTTAAATGCTGTTTTCGCCACCCAATCCTCTGCTCCCCCTACTTTCTGTAAATCCACAATCCACTCAGTTCAAGAAGACAAGCCCTTCGGTCCCAGGTGCCACAGTCATGCCCCTCCCAAACCTTAGGAAAGGACTTGAGAGCTGCAGTGGAATGATGAGGGAGAGGAGGCTCAGGGACCAGAGGTGACGTCTGTAAGGTCACATACTGAGTTGGCAGAGACTGTGACCTTTTCACTGTGAAGAGCCACATCCCCTGCCTAACCCCACAGATTTCCCTAACGTGGTTCCTCCCTACAGAATTGGAACTACAATGATTCTTTAACCTATACCTTCAGAGTTGATTAGCCCCAAAGAAGCACCTTCCCTTCATGCAATGTACTCATTTGGACCTCCTGTCCTTAGCTCATGGTTCCCTTCTTCTCTTCCTCTCCCAACCAGTTTTGAATTGAGTGCTTATTATGCACCAGGTGTTGTGAGATACAAGATAGACAAGGGTCTTGCTTTCACGGAACACACATGTTGATGAGATTTTGAAGGGAAGGTGACAAGCAAGTAAGCCACAAAAAATATCAGGCAGTGACTATTGCTAGGAAGACAAAAATATTGGATGATGTGTGAGAGAGAGTGTTTAGGAGGCCAAGGATGACTTCCCTAGAAGCTGAATGAATGAAGGGGCCAGCTATGTAGAGATCTGGGGAAGGTCACTCCCAGCAGAAAACAGACCAGCAAAGGCTCTGTGGTGGAGTCCTAGTGTGGCGCTGTGGGTTAATGCGCCAGACTGCAAAGCCGTTTGAACTGCAAGGTTGGTGGTTCAAGCTCACCAGCTGCTCTGCAGAAACCCTATACAGGGTCGCTATGGGTCGGAACTCACTCGACGGCACTTCGCTACAACAACAAGGCTCTGTGGCAGGACTGAACTTGGTGATTTCAAAGGTCATTAGGAGGGAAAGTGTGATGGAGCTGGGGGTGGGGGTGGGGGTGGAGACATGCAGAATCTTGTGAACCCAGGAAAGAAGTTTAGATTTTCTTCTGAGTGTCATGTAAAGCTTTTAAGCTTTCCTAAATTTCTTAAATTTTATTTATTTTGTTGTTCTCAAGACTATACAAAGAAAACAATTCAGCAGATTCAAACTTAGTCAATTTAGTGACACTGATTATATTGTTTGAGTCATGCAATCATGCTAACCCTCTTTTTCTGAGATGTTCTTCCATTGTTAACATAAACTCACCGCCTCCAAAGGTTCTTAACTAATCTTTCCAGTTGCTATTGTGATCAATCTGATGCCACAGAAATAGTTCTTACAAGAGCATAATGCTTGAGGGGGACCTTTTTTTACTAGTTAAGCTAAGCTACTAAAGAGCTTTAGCAAGACTTCAGAAGATATTTTTGGTTTAAGGTTGGTTTAAAGATTATTTCAGGGCAATAGTTCAGGGGTTCATTCAACCTCCATGGTTCCAGAAAGTCTAGAGTTCCTGAGAATTTGAAGTTCTGTTCTATATTTTCCCCTTTTTGATCAGGATTCTTCTATGATTTCTTGGACTAAATTAGCAGGCACCATCCATTTCTTCTGTTCTTATGGCAAAGGAGGCTGGTGTCCATGGAGGCGGTTAGCCGCACATTCTGTGTCCTCCTGTTCCTGACTCTCCGTCCTTCTCTGATGCTCCACGTAACTGGAGACCAGTTGTGCTCTGACCACTTCCAGCTTAAGACCCCAGACCCTATGCAAGGAACTAGGATACAGAACAGAAGCACTAAGCACATTGTTAGGGCATGTAACTGACATGTCCCGCAAAACCTTGGCCTAATGCTTCAAAGGAACCAAATTGCATGAGGTGTAAAGCAACCTCAACAGTCATCCTTTCATTGTTTTATCATTGTTGTAAATATATCTGTCACAGGTTTGCCAATTCAACTTTTTACAGGTACCGGCCTACACCTTACTGACAGCAATTACACTAATCAGCTGTGCAGCCCTTACCCTTAATCAAAGCAATTTTTCCATCACCAGGAATCCCTCTCCTCCCTCTTACCTTTAAACCACCCACCCAATTGCCATCAAGTTGATTCCTCCAACTCATAGCAACCCTGTGTAGGATTTCCAAGACGGTAAATCTTTAAAGGAGCAGAAGGCCTTATCTTTTCTCTCAGAGCAGCTGGTGTACTTGAACTGCCCACCTTGAAATGAGTAGTCTAGTGTTTATCCTACAGTGCCAGAAGCCCTATAGGACTTCTTAACCACTAATAAACTTTGGTCTCTGTATACTTTTGCCTTTTCTTGTCTTTTTATATTAGTGAGGTCATACATTATTTGTTGTTTTGTGATTGGCTTATTTCTACCATCATAATGTCCTCAAGCTCCATCCATATTATAGCATGTATCAAGACTTCATTTCTCCTCCTCACTGAGCTAATATTCCATTGTATGTACGTGCATTTTGTTTATCCACTCATCTGTTAATAGATGTCAGTTAGGTTGTATCTACCTTTTGGTTCTTGTAAGTAATGCTGCAATGAACAGTGGTACTCAGGTCTCTTCTTGAGTCTCTGCTTTCAGATCTCTCAGGTGTATACCTAGGAGAGGAATTGCTGGGTCCTATGGAGTCCTGGTGTGGCTCTGAGGGATAATGTGCTAGAATGCGAAGTCAGTTTGCACCATAAGGTTGGTGGTTCAAGCTCACCAGCTGCTCCTCAGAAACCCCATACAGGGTTGCTATGAGTCGGGGTTGACTCCACTGCACTTAACAACAACCTGGTAGTTTTAGAGTCCTGGGTGGCACTGTAGGATAAGCATTTAACTGCTAACCACAAAGTTAATGATTCAAACCTACCAACCACTCCTTGGAAACGCTATACAGGGTCATTATGGGTCATATCCGACTTGAGGGCAATTAGCAACAATTGTAGTTTGGGTTTTTTTTAAGGAACAACCACATTGTTTTCCATAATGGCTTTACCATCTTGCAGTCCCATCCCCGATGGATAAATGCTCTAATTGCCCAGTCTTTGTTAACATTTGTTGTGTTGTGTTTTGTTTGTTTATATTTGTTTTTAATTTTAGCCATGCTAGTGGGAATGAAATGTTATCTCATTGTGGTTTTGATTTGCATATCTCTGATGGCTAAGGATATTGAGCATCTTTTCATGGATTTCATGGCCACTTGAATGTCGTCTTTGGTGAAATGTTTATTCACATTCTTGGCCTATTTTATGATGAGGTCATTAGTGTTGCCATACACGCATGGCACACACACATATTGATTATTACATGGTATATGTAAGGTATAGGAGTCCTGGTGTGGCGCTGTGGGCTAATGCATCAGACTGTAAAGTCGTTTGAACTGCAAGGTCAGTGGTTCAAGCTCACCAGCTGCTCCTTGGAAACCCTATACGGGGTCTCTATGGGTTGGAGTCAACTCAACAGCACTTAACAACAACAACATGTCAGATATAGGGCTTTTAGTAAATCTCCTGGTCCATAGCTTGTCTTTTTACTATTTTAATAAAACCTTTTGATGAACAAAATATTTTCATTGTTATGAGGTCCCATTTTTTGCTTTTATTATTTTTGTTTGTGCTTTCCTTATTGTATTAGATAATCCATTCTTGAAAGCTAAAACATACAGCGTTGCCCCTGATTAGTTTTCTATGAATATTATGGTTTTAGATTTGTACATTTAGGTCTTTAATCCATGTAGAATTTGTTTTTATGTAGGGAATGAGGCATGGATCCTGTTTCATTTTCTGCATGTGGAAATAACAAATTTCCCAGCACCATTTATTGAAGAGACTAGTCTTTCCCCCATCAAATGGACTTAGCATCCTTGTAAAAAATCAGTTGACCACAGATATGTGGTTTTATTCCTAGGCTCTCCATACTGTTTCATGTGTATATTATTTCTATTGGTATACTAGTATCAAGCTTGTTTTGATTACCGTAGCTGTATGTTGTTATTGGTAAATGCCACTGAGTCGGTTCCGACTCATAGCAACCCTGTATAGGGTTTATGAGTAGCAGCTGGTTTGAACTGCCGACTTTGTGGTTTGCGGTCCAGTGCTGATCCTACATTGGCAAACCAGTATGTTTTAAAATCGGGAAGTGTGAGTCTTCCTAATTTGCTCTTCTCTCTCGATATTGTTTTAGCTATTTGGGGCCTATTGCCATTCCATATAAAGTTAAGAGTTGTTTTTTCTACTTCTGTAAAGAAAGCTATTAGAATTTTGATTGGGATTTCATTGAATTTATAGATTACTTTAGATAGTATTCACATCTTAACATTATTAAGTCTGCCAATTCATGAACATGGATCATTTCATATACTTTAATTTCTTTTGGTAGTATTTTGTAGTTTTCGTTCTATAAATCTCCATGTTCCTGGTTAGATGTATTCCTAGGTGTTTTATTGTTATTGAATTGTTTCCGTTTCAGGTTTGTCATTGCTGGCCTGTAAGAAACCCAACTGATTTTTGTTTGTTGATCTTGTACCCTACAGTTTTGTTAAATTTCTTGATTATCTCTAGAAGCTTTCTTGTGGATTCCAGGATTTTCTCTCTCTCTCTCTCTCTCTGTATATATATATATATATATAATTTTACTTGTTCCAATCTGGACACCTTTTATTTCTTTTTCTTGTCTCATTGCTCAGGCTAGGAATTCTAATATAATATTGAATAGAAATGCTGAGAGTAGACACCTTTGTCTTGTTCCTGATTTCAAGTGAATGCTTGCAGTCTTTCTCCATTGAAATACTATTGACTGTTGGCTTTTCACACATGCCTTGGATCATATGGAGGAATGTCCTTCTATTCCAATTTTCTTTACAGTGTTTATCAGAAATGGTGTTGGATTCTATCGAATGCTTTTTCTGCGAGTATAGAGATGGTTATGTATTTCTTTTCCTTTGTTCTATTCATATGGTGCATTACATTGATTGATTTTTCTAATGTTGCACCTTCTCTGCCTTCCTGGAACCAATCCCACTGGGTGAGGCACGTGATTATTTTACTCTATTGTTGGATTCTGTTCACTAGTATTTTGTTGGGAAGTTTTGCTTCTATATTGTGGCATTGTGGGTTACTAGGCTGGACTGCAAAGTCAGTTGGAACTGCAAGGTCGGTGGTTCATGCTTACTAGCTGTTCCTTGGAAACCCTGTACTATGCTATGGGTCAGAACTGACTTGATGGCACTTAACGACAACAACAACATTCATAAGAGATATTGGCCTATAGTTTTCTTGTGGTATTATTTGTCTGGCCTGAGAATTAGTGTATATTTGTTCTTGGAATGAATTGTACAGTTCACAACAGGCTTGCAGCCGACAGTGTCCACGTTGGGAAGGCACTGACATACTTCAGAGACTCCAAATGGACCCCTAGGGAGATCTGCTTTGCTGTTATCAGAGCTGTCCCTGGAGTATGTTGGCCGTGTATGTGGCCTCCGGTAAAGATGCCTGCTTCTTAGTACACAGAAGTTTCACTCAGCAGTCCTCTGGGTGGGAACAGACAGATCAGGACTGACTCCCTGGGAAATCTGTCTTGTTGATTTCAGAGGTCTTAGATATGGGGTACACAGGAAAGCAGGTAGAGTGTTGACTATGGGAGCAGACTCCACTGTAGGACCCTATGTAACCGTTTGTGGTAAGTAGTCTTGTAGCCGACAGTGTCTGGGTCGGGGAGTGTTGGCTCACTCTAAACCAGATTCCTGAGGAGGTCTGCGTGGTTGATATGGGCCAGAGGCTTGGGTTCCTAACTCTTTGTAAAGGAAGGGGCAGTGGTGATTAGGGAAGTAGGCTCTTTCTGGGTCTGGTATCCTAGTTCACAGTAGCTGTTGACCTTCAGGGTTGGGTGAACAGCAAGAATGGTCAAAGAAGGATTTTCCTATCATTGTTGATTTGCTGATTCCTGTCTGTCTATAGTTCCCTACTGCTTCCCTCTGCTTGCCAGCTCATAGTCCCTCAAAGTTGAGCACTGTTTCCTTGTTACATTTGAGGGGGAGTGTTGGAACAATGGCTTGTTTATGCCACCGTATCTCCAAAATCTATCCACAAGCTTATTTTTTCAAGGTTACTTGGGATGTTTTGTGGAAACTGAAGAGTGGGGAACAGGGGCCCTTAGAGGTGATCTGCCTTTGATGCTCCAGCTCAGTTCCCTTGTCAAAAACCTGCCTCTAATTCACTGTCTTATGCCCCTGAGCTTCTCTTGCACTTGAAGTCAATACAGCATGTTCACCACTTAATTAGAAAATCATTTCCATGTGGTTAAGGGGCCTTCCCTGCCAGGGAGGGCCTAAGGGCTATGCTGTTTTACCTACGGTCCTTAGTGACAGATTCTTATTATATCCAAGTGGCTTGAGGAGATGTGAGGATGGATTAATTCCATTTTACACATGGGAAACTGAAGCTCTGAGAGCTTGTGGAACCTCCATTATGAACTATGGAGTCCAAGTCTGTTGGACCACAAACCTCCATCTTCTCCCCTACAATGCCATACTACAAACAGAGACTAGCTCTTAGAATAAATGCACGTCTGAAAAACTAGTCTGGCGATGAATCAGTTAAAACTGGGAAATCTCCTAAAGGATTGTAGTAGGGAGCATGACTATTTAGCATAGTGCATAAGAATTTTGGAATGAGATAAACCTGAGATTGAATACTTGTGAAACTATGTACTTGTGTGTGACCTAGGGCAAGCTGATCTGTCTAATGGGAAGAATACCTTTATTGGGCTATAAGGAGCTCTGGTAGCGTAGTGGTTACGAATCAGGCTGCGAACCTAAAGGTCAGCGGTTCGAAACTACCAGCTGCTCCGCGGGAGAAAGATGAGGCTTTCTACTCCCGTAAGGATTTACACCCTCGGAAACCCTGTACAGGGTCGCTATGGGTCGGAACCGACTCGACGGCACGTAACAACAACAACAACAACAATGATTCAGTAAGAGGATGAATGAAAAGGCCTCAGTATGTTGTGTGGTAATGAGTACGTTCTCAGTTAATATTTGCTGTTATGACAAGACTGGAAACAGATTGTGAAAGAGGGAAGGATGGATGTTCATTATTTCTGGAGAAACCTGTTGTACTCATTCTCTGGGCATTGGGGTCTCTAAAAAGTATGCATAAAACAAAATGGATTCCACCAGGGGAGATGCAAAGAGAGTGTGATCCTTACTTTGCATACGGTAGGTGTTGGCAGGCATATGAACAATGAAATTTGAGAGATTCAAGAGATTGAGGCAGAGGGTTCCTGGCTACGGGCTACCCATCTTAATGGGAGAAGCAGAGAGTGAGAGGATGGAGAATTGGAAAGTTGAGTGTGGAAGTGAGAGATTCCCAGTTGCCACGGGCATTCTAATAAAACCACTCCTCTGAATATGACAAACAGGAAGCATCAAATCATAAAAATTTTAGAATTGGAAGGACCGAGGAGAGCATCTAGTCCCGTCCAAGGTCAGACAGGGTTATTTTGCAGGCAGAGATGAGTGCTGACAGTGCTTAGGTTTGAGAAGAAAACATTCTCTACCTTTTCTGTCCCTTCTCCTGGGTTGACTCCAATTACTCGCCTCTCCCCAACTGAGAGGTATTTGACATCGGATTCAAGGGCATCAGAGACACTTGCAGCCTGGAGCCTGTTGTGTGCATTGTTGATGAATCCCCAAGGTTGAACCGAGACACTTGTGTGGTGGGTAAAATGTCTGTTGAATCTCAGCAGAAATATTTCTGATCTTCCTGTCCAGATGGAATTTGGGAAAGGAAGCATTTGGATTTTTCTCTTGTGAATCTCTTTGTCAATTATGATGTATATTTTTGATCAGTCACTTTACTTTTAAATTATTTTATTTCCTATTTACTTCCTCATGTATTTTTGTCATGTTGCTGGTATTTTTGTAAGATACCTCAAATCCCTTTTGGAACAAAATGAGTTTGAAATAAATAAATGAAGACGCTTGGCTTTTCTTCCCTGGCCATCAGAAGATGACCGGATGAGCCAGGCCTCTTTGATGGCAGAAGTGACCTTGGACCAGACCAAAACTCGAATTCCACTTAGGGAGGGGCTTACCAGTGAGCCTGTGTCTGTCTGGTGAGCATGGCTTGGGCTGGAATTGAATTGAGGAGACATGTTTGAGGAGCAGGGAGAGAAGGGGAAGAATTTTCCAATGGGTTGCCTGGTAGCATTTCACTATTCACTGCAGTGTAGCATTTCTTTAAGGTTCTATCCTTGGCTCTGTCATTTCTTTGGTTTGGGACAAGGATACAATTTTCTGGCTGCTGAGTCTGTTACCTAGACAAAAATAAGCAGATGTGTGGGTGGGGTAAGGAGAAAGACGAGTCTTCCAAGTTCATATAGTCTGCATGGCAACCCTTGAGTACAAATGGCTAATGCACTTAACTGCTAACCAAAAGATTGTTGGTTCAAGTCCGCCTATGTGTAGAATGGCTTGATGATCTACTTCTGAAAAAATCAAGTCACTGAAAACCATGTGGAATTTTTGGCAACTTTCTATCCCTTTTTAAAGTTCTGTGCATCCTGGTGTGGTGCTATAGGATAAGCACTGGACTACTAGCCTTATGGTTGGTGGTTCAAACCCACTAGTCGTTCTTCAGGAGACCGATATAAGGTCACTGTGAATCAAAACTGGCTCAGCAGCACTTAACTACAAGAGTGTGGACCAAATAATTTACAAAGAGGCCCAACCAAAAATAAGATAGTGTCTTATTTCTAGTATCATGCTTTAAATAAATTTCTTTTTCTCTACTTAATTATGCAGTAAATATGTAGTGAGTGGCTAGACAGCTGTAGGAAAGAAGTCAGTCATGGTTCTGGTCTCATGGGGGAGACTGGCCTTCAACAGATGACCACAGTCACACACATGTAATTGCAAATTATCATAGGTGCTTTGGAGGGAAAGCAGTGTGTTCCATGGGAGGGAGAAGGGGTTCTAATTGAGATTGGGTGGTTATAGAAGGGCCCCCTCAAAAGATCCTTCACCTTCTGTTCCTCCCTACAGCCTCCACTTTCCCCAGTAGAGGTGGTTTGAGGCAGGCACATTGACCTGAATAGAGATGCCTGGGTGGTGATGTGACAAGGAGAGGAAGAATTGATGAAGGGCAAGATGGGCTTCCTGCAGCAATCTCTCCGCTCTCCGTCTGGGCCACCTGCCCCTAACGGTTGGGTTCCAGGGGGCACCCTCTTGGGGGTTCAGTAACGGGCATCATTTCTTAGAATGGGTTGACCGCAGAGATAAGACCACAGTGACAAGGAGGCCATAAATTGTTACCTGTGCCCTTCAGTCACCCCCTCTTCCTACACCCCTCCTTCCTGAGCCTGTGAGGTTGGATTTCGCAACAAGGGTGTCTGTTCATGGAGATGGAGCAGAAAGCTGGCTTTCCTGGTGGCTGGGCATAATCACTCAGATGCAGACGACTGATAGCAGGAATCAATTTCATTTCTGTTGCTCTGTGACAGGGAGCGGGGAGCAGGAAGGTCGGGGCTATTTTGAAAGCCACAGTTCAGTTAAGAAAACAAAATGCTCCCCCCTAAAGAATTTTCAAAGATCTAATATTTTAGAGAGAGAAGTAGAAATGGGTGGCGGGTTGACTCAGAGGAGCAGAGGAACAAGGGGGTGGGGAGTCCCCTCTGTGAACAGACCAGTTCGTTCTGGAACCCAGGGGCCATGAGTTGGAGCTCTTCCTTTAGATAGAATTGCTTTGAATGTTCATGGGGTGGAATCATGGAGAACTTTTTGAAGGAGAGATGATGGTACCTTCAGGTATCAGTTTCCCATGACAGGATTTGAGAGACCGCTCTCTGTGCTGCTGGCTGTTACCAGAGGACATTGCAGCTTTTCATGACATGACCAAGAACGGAGGCTTTAATGGATTGTACAGAGTAGGAGGCTAATAAGAGACGTTTGTAGATATGGATGAGGACTTGGACTCAACCTGGGTTGCCAAATTCTTTACCAAAGTATGGTCTAGCCTGACTTGGAACACTCAGGAAAAACCAGTACCAATACCATGGAGTCCATACTGATTCTAGGGAACCAGTATTGTTTTTGGGAAAAGAGTTGAGCCAACCCAAAGCCTTCTCCATCAGTACTACAAAGACCTACCTCGAGATGACTTTCATCCATCAGGCATTATTCAGAATGACTGTGTGTTTACAGCCTCACAGCCTATTGTAAGTTTCAGCCCATTGTAGCCTCTCTTATCAATCCATCTCAGTAAGGGTCTTCCCCTTTTTTGTGGACCCTCTACTTTACCAAGCATAATGTCCTTCTCCAGGGATTGGTCCCTCCTTTTAGCATGTCCAGTGTTTGTGAAATGAAGTCTTGGCTTCCTCACTTCTAAGAAGCATTCTGACTGTACCTTTTCCAAGACAGATTTATTTGTTGTTCTTCTGGTAGTCCATAGCATTTTCAGTATTGTTTTCCAACACCCTAATTCATATACATCATATCTGTCTTCCTTATTCGTTGTCCAGTTTTCACATGCATATGTTGTTGTTGTGAAGTGCCATCAAGTTTGTTACTACCCACAGCAACCCTGTATAGGGTTTCTGAGGAGCTGCTGATGAGCTTGAACCACTGACCTTGCAGTTCAAACGGCTTTGCAGTCTGGTGCATTAACCCACAGCACCACACCAGGACTCCACATGCATATTAGGCAATTGAAAATACAGTGACTTGGGTCAGGTTCACCCTAGTCCTCAAAATGACATCTCTACTCTTCAACACTTCAAAGAAGTCTTTTGTAGCAGATTTGTCTAAGGTGATAATATTTGATTTTTCTAACTGCTACTTCCATGAGCACTGATTGTGAATCCAAGTAAAACAAAATCTTTGACAGCGTCAGTCTTTTCATTTGTCATGAGGTTGTTCATTGGTCTCATTGTGAGGATTTTAAAAACAAATAATGGTTAGAGAGAGAGAGGAATCCTGGTGTGGCACTGTAGGATAAGCACTGAATTGCTAACCACAGGTCAGTGGTTCAAATCCACTAACTTCTCCTTAGAAACCCTATCCAGGGTTGCTATGAGTCAGCACCAACTTGACAGCACACAGCAACAACTATATATATGGGAGTGGGAATGTGGTGATTCCATACAATAACCACAATGTCTGCATTGCTAGCCCACCAACCGCTCCGTGGGAGAAAGATGAGACTTTCTGCTCCCACAAAGATTTAAAGCCTCAGAAACCCTATTCAGGGCCACAGGGTCGCTGTGAGTTGGAACCAACTTGATGGCACTAAACAGCAACAAATTGATGGACTCCTGGTTGGTGCTCAGCACTGGACTGTGAGCCACAAGGTCAGCAGTTTAAACTCATCAGCTGCTCCTTGGAAACCTTATACAGGGTTGCTATGAGTCGGAACTGACTCAACAGCACTTAACAACAACAGCAACGTACTGATGTGTGTGTGTATTTGTATATGTGTATATATACACACACACACATACATGTACATGCATATATATATATATATGCTTTTAAAAACTGTGCTTTAGGTGAAAGTTTGCAGAGCAAGTTAGTTTTCCATATGATCATTTGTATATAAAGTGTCTGATGACATTGGTTGCCTTCCCCACAATGTGCCAGCGTTCCCATTTCTTCCATGGATTCCCTGTTTTCCTTTCTTCCTTCCTGCCTTCTCAGCTTTCACTTTTGGGCAAAGGTTGTCCTTTTGTTCTAACACTATTGATTGTTTTAAGATATACCTTTCTCTAGGGTGTTACTGTGTAGTTTATGGTCCTATCTATTGTTTGGCTGAAGGTGGTCTCCAGGAATCATTTCATTTTTGTGTTCTATGATTCTCTCTTGTTCTCCCTGGACCCCTCTATTGTGATCCGAGTCAGAGTGGTCAGTAGTAGTAACCGGGCACCGTCTAGCCCTTGTGGTCTCAGGGTCATGTAGGCTGTGAATCATATAGTCCATTAGTCCTTTGGATTAATTGCTCTCTTGAGCAATTAGTTTTTTTCACTCTGATGTGTTTTGGACAGGAAGAGTCTAATAGTTGTATCTTAGACACTGCTCATGAGCTTTTAAGATTCCATGAGCTACTCACCAAAGTAGGATGCAGAACATTGTTTTTGTGGGCTATGCTGTACCAATTAGCATAGATGTCCTCTGAGTCTGTGGTCCTTCACCTTTGAACCTAGGAACTTCAACCCACAGTGTTTAGTTATTATGTCTGAGAGGTCCCCATGTCTGTACCCCTTTGGTCATATATTATTGGTGCCAAAAATGAGGTTGAATACAAGGTAACGGAATGAATGTGTATATGTCTGTCTCCTGTAATTAGAACCACACTGTCTAGTTGGGTCAGTAATGCTTTGGGTGGGAGTCCATTCTGGCTGAGACTCCATATCATGAGGTCTCCTTGATAATACCTTGTGGTGAGGGTGAGTGGTTTGGACTCTAAGTTAAATGGTTATTTCAACCATGGACCACAGTTGACGGGACATTCTCCACCTAGAAGTCACATGGGATTGTTAGAACTGTGCTTGGAAGGGTGGGCATGTAGGACCTGATCTGAATTGGAAGTTGTAGAGATGGATCCATCTCATGGTAGAGGTCTCAGAAATCAGCTTGCGAAAAGCCAGCTGAGTCTAGCTGCCAAGAGCTTGTGGGGGCCTAAGGAGCCGTGCCCCTCCTTCCTTTTTAAACAGCGTTGTGACTGTCACCCTTGTAGATTCTGTGTCTCTGGGCTCAGCATCAGCTAGATGCTATGTATTATACATAATTAGCTGGACCTGTGTGTGTGTGTGTGTGTACACGCGCATACACACACACTTAGTTAGCTTGGATGGGTTAGAACTGAGCTCTCTGTCAAGGATCTCAATAAAAGAGGTTAAGAGGAAGCAGGACTCACACCACCGCTAAAATCCAGGGACCTTTACTGGAGCTGGTCATCGTAAAATGAGCCAGTTTATTTATAAATTGGCAGGCGGCCACAGACCCTTAATGAATGGCAGTCTGTATGGCTCACACACTTTGTGTACTGAATCTAGTGTGTGTGTTCATTTATGGGCTTCTGTGCTGTTGGTGTGGATGGGAATTCCCCACTGCCCAGGGTGAGGATTGAGGGTCTAGGGGGCATGGGCTTTGGAGAAGGAGCTGTAGTGACCCATATCTGTTCTTAGAGAGCTGGAATCTCTGGCATTTGGGAGGAGGGCCCTTTGAGGGAGTGGGCATCTTTCGTTTTACCCAGGAAATAGAAGCCCAAATACGTAACCAGGGCACAGAGCTGGCGTCAGACCCAGACCAACCCAGCCTGGGGGCTGTGGTTCTTGTGTGGCTTGCTCCTGTCAACACTGCCCCCTGCTGCTCTTCCTGGGACCGAGGGACCTTACCACACTTCACAATTGGATGTTTTTCAGGCCAAACTGCCCTTCGTAGGAGGCAGTGACGCTGGTAACCCACTAATGGGAGGACGAAGTCTTTGTATTTTGTTCTGTTGACTGGGATGGGTTTGCAGAACCACCCACATGCCTGCCTGGTCTTGGTGATTCATATGGACAAGATGGCTGACCAGGGAGGGGAGGGAAAGGGGCTCTGGGGCTCCGGGAGACCTCATACCCCCAGATATATGTGAGTGCATTTGCTTCCCACCCAGTGGGTCTGCATTAACGGAGCCTCCCTCACCCCCTACCCTCAGGCTCAAGGCTGTCTATTGGCACTAGTTTTCAGCCCTGTGGCTCTTGTGTATGGTGAAGCCAGGCTGCCTGCCCACACGCAGCTCCAATAGTCAGGCATGAAGCTGTTCAAATCCGCCTTGGGAAGTGTTTCCACTCCTTGGACCATGCAGCCTGCACTAGGCTGCTTAGTTTATTTTGGGATCATAGGTCTTGTACAGTTCTGGAGATACAAATGGTTAAGCTCTTGGCTACTAATCAAAAGGTGGGAGGATTTGAACCTACCCAGATCTGGCTATTGCTCCCATAAAGATTATAGCTTAGGAAACCGATGGGGACAGTTCTCCTCTGTCACATGGGGTTTTTATGAATTGGAATCCACTTGATGGCACCTCACAGTAATAGCAGCAGGTATTTTTGAGGAGTGCAGTGATACCAGCAGCATATAAGCAGACCTGTGCAGCCAGGTAGAACTGGATTTGAATCTCAACTCAGACCGTAATTGTTTTGTAAGTCTCGGAATTTCTCCGCTCGACTATTTCATCTTTAGTAAAAGGATATCCTGTGAAATGAAGTCACCATATGAAACCTAGCACAAAAGTATGTCCAGTCAGGGTGGCTTGCCTTGTCTTTCTCTCTTAGCCAGAATTTTCCCTTCCCTTCCCTCTACTGATGTTAAAACTTCAACTTATTCAAGTGATTCCAATCTCATAAAGGATATTATATAGTTTAGCCAGGACGTAGGACACACTTCGTCTGATGCCTGGCACACAGTAGGTATACAGCAACAGTGGTAACTATTTCTGTCTGTTTAGGGCAAAGTTGATACCTACAGAAGCTTCTTTCACCATTAGCTCTGGCTCACACCTGGGCAACTTCTGGTACAGGTCCCAGGGAGGACTCTGAGTGGGTATCACCCCCCCGCACCCCAACCTGCTCCTTGGACTACCTCCACATTTGAAATACACTCCTCTGCCATACTCGTGACCATATGAGCCAGCCTAGCCAGTTCTGATGACTCTCTTGGCTGTATTTACCTTCTTGGGGAGAGTTGCAGTAAGTTTGAGAACTTGGAGAGGGTTTTGTTTGGGGTTTATTTTCCTTAAATGGCATGGGACTTGACTTCTGTAGGGCTTGTACAGCCTTTCCAGTTAATCAGCCCCCTTCTTCCCAAAAGAAGCAGACATTGTGTTCTACATCGACCTCTCCTCAATGGCTGTTTCTTCTCATGGAAAACAAATTCCAGTCTCAGGTTCTGTTGCCCAAGATGAGAATAGATGAAACTGAGAGAGGATGTTGAAAAGAGTCTGGAAGACCTAGCAAACACAGTTGGGTGAAGACAAGGAAAGTGGTATTGACCTGGGCCATATTTCCCATCCCCTTTTCCTGACAGGAGTATAGAAGGGAATCTCTAGCTGGTATTCATGGGACCTGGGATATCTCTAGCAGATGGTGCCAGAAATTTGATGCTTAGACTTTTTCCTGAGGACAGAAGAGCCTGAGAATGCTCCTTGAAATTGCCCTCCTCAGAATTTGAGGGGGTGGGAAAAGGCAGTGATGAAGAGACTCTTATTCTTTAAACCAAGACTTTAGGATTCACCTCCACCTGAGCTGCTCCTTCTTAGGCCTGAGGGAACAGGGAACATAATGACTGGGACTTCAGGGGAGCTCCCGGGATGCTTGGTATCTCTGGCAGCGTCTCTGTCCTCCTGGCTGATGATACCTCAGGCTGGTGTGGAGCCAAGCAGCCCCTCCTAACTAGATAATCCCACCAGACTCATGGCTGGGGCTGAGGGAAGTATGGGCTGTGATGGGGCCTCCTGGCTCCAAGCGATTCCATCTGTGAGGAGGAGGGTCCATAGGGCTCCCCTTGAAGGTTCTGGATTCTTGCTTTTTCTCGATTGCTCATGTTCTCTGGCCATCCCCAAAGTGTAGCCGCATCTTGAGCATGTCTCTGTTGGTGCCGCATGTTCTGTGACAGCAGCTGTTGGTGCTGACTAGTGAGACTTCCTGGCAGTTGTTCTGGGTGCACTTGGCTCCTGCAGGAACCACCTTGTCTCAGTCACAAAGCCACCCCTTTTAAGAAAGGCCTGAGACAGGTGTCTGTCCTGCAGAGAAGCTGCTCAAAGTGGGAAAGACCTAGAACTCACGTGATTCATGGGTTCACAGAACAAAGGTGGAAGGGCCAACCCCCAGTTTGCACCTGGGAAAACTCAGGACTGGCCTGTGTGAGATCAAAGACGACACTTACTCTCCATTCTCTGATTGTGAGGCAGGCAAGTGAGTGGACCAGTCTTGTTTGGAAGCTGGACATTTTTACCACTAGCTACATGACCATGTGTTCCCTCAGAGGCAAAATGGGGTGGGTGATAATTGTTCCTGCCTCATAGGCTTGTTGTGAGGGCGGAGTAAGAACCCAGGGTGACATACACACATGCTGAGCATGATGGGACTAGTAAGTGCCATCTTCCTCACCTGTAAACCTGGCTGATGTGACTCTTCCCCCACAGACCCCATGGTGTTTCTGTCAGACATCCTAGTGGGCACGTCCCAAACTACATCTGAAGTAGACCATCCTCAGGGGAGGATGGGAAGAAAATAGGAAAAGGAATGGGAGGGAGTACTTGCTGATTCCCGTGCTTGCTGTCTCCCTAAACACAGTCTGTACTCTCAAGTCTTGAGAGGGACTTCAGGAACTTCCAGGGCCAAGCATTTCCAAGGCCTAACTGCTCCCACAGAATTCCTGACAAATGGCCAAACCTGCTATCACGGTGACTATTCCTAGGCCTTCTTGAGCACCAGTCAACAGCTCTAGGAGGCAGATTTGTTATCACCTCTGGTTGCTAGACAAGAAGATGGGCCCGGAGTGGAGAAGTGTCCCTTGCCTGACAACACTCACTTCACTGCAGACCCAGGCGATGACCCAGATGCGATCGCTCAGCTCTCCTGCCTCCATGCTAGGGAGCTTTGTTACAGAGGAGCAGCCAAGATGACTCTGGTTATCCAAAGGAAGCCCTTGCTGCCTGATTTGCCATCTGGGTGTCACATGCTGGGCAGCGTGTCATTAAACTGCTATGGTGCTGTAACGTAAGCACTGGACTGCTAACCACAAGTTTGGTGGTTCAAACCCATCAGCTACTCCTCATAAACCCTATACAGGGTCACTATGAATCATAACTGAAGAGTCATAATGGAATCCATGGCATTTAACAAAAACCATTGGCTTCTCCTGGCACACCTTGAGTGATAGGTTGAGTCCCCTCTGGGCTGTAATTAAGCCTCCCTGCCCAGTCTCCTTTTCAAACACCGGCTTTACAGGGGTTCAGATAACAGGGCTTTGTGCTCAAGGCCCTTTCACTACTTGAAACAGGAGGACCATTTTCAACTCTTGTTCACAGAAGACAAAGATCTTCACAATGCTGTGTTTTTCCTCCCAACAACGCTGAATTCCCCAAAAAATGAGTAGCTGATGTTGGGGCCTTTTTCATAAAAATTCCATGCTGAATATTTTCCCAGGTTGTACCATCAGCTTCCCAAAGAGAGATTTATCATTTAAACCTGCCTGTCTCCGGAGGAGTCCCCGCTGACTTCCTGGTAAATACCCTCAGGCCAGGAATACCTTTGTGATTGTGTAGGAGATGATCCCAGGAAAGCCTGCATTGGTCACCAACCTGGTGTTTGTGTCTGGAGATGAATTGTGCCAGGGAAGATGTTTGCTCCTGAAATGAAACATTTTGTAAGATACATACAAGTCTTTTATTTGACATTACAGTCAGATGCGAGCTGTCAGATGTGAAGGTTTGAAGTTGGAAGTTGACTTTCCCCCCTGTAGCTACAAAGCCCTATGCCAGCCCGAATTTCAATTTCCTGGGATTTTTGTGTGTCTACAACTCAACTTGGCTTCGGTCTCAGCACTTTTGTTTTTGTTTTTTGTTTTTAGCATTTTCTTGATGGTGGTAGATAGGGGAGGGATGGGTTAGTGACAGGGCAAGGGGGGCATTTAATCAGTTACTCTTTTAAGTAGGTTTAATTGTATAAAGATTATAATGCATACAAACGTGGGTAATTAGGGGAGTTGGTTCTGTTAGACAGGGTTTTAGTAAAGAAAATTATAGTGTTCATAAGCTGTTTAAGGAGGAGACAGCATATATTAACATGCAACTTGTTTTTGTTAATTCATGCTGAGTGTTTACCACTGCTCCCCGGAGGTATGCTCCCCAATTCCAAAATATTCCTGGCTCCCACATTTCCTGGGATTCCTTCAGTGGAACAATCCATTGTAGTTTATCGTTTCCAGAATGCAGACTCACCCTTTCTTTAGGAAATTAGAGGACCAGACTTTTCCGAATCAAACTTAGATTTGTTCATTCCTAGTACTGCTCTGTGTGGCACTGTAGAATAAAACATTGGAGTGCAAACCACAAGGTTGGTGGTTCAAACCTACCAGCTGCTCCTCAGAAACCCTATACAGGGTGGCTGTGAGTTGGAATTGACTCAATGGCACTTAACAACAACAAAAAGACTGACATGTAGGAGCACCTACTGTTTCCCAGGCAGTATTCTGGGTGGTGGGGCTACAGAGTGAGTATAGACAGCAAGCTCTGCACTCAGGGAGTTTGTCATTATAAAGTGCGGAGTCTGACTACAAGTAAGAAAACAAATGAGCGTGCTGCTTCCACATATGATCAAGCAAAGAGGAAAATGCTGAAGGAAGACAGAGTGGGGTCTGAGGGTGCAGACTTAACTAGGGTCAACACAGAGGCCTCCCTGAAGCCCTATAGCCTTCCAAGGACAGGATTTGCTAGGCAGGTGACACAGTCTGTGGAGTTTCCCAGGCAAGAACCAGCTTAGTGAGTTCAGGGGACAGAAGGAAGGGGATTAGGGATGGTAAACAAGGGAGTAAGCAAGTGATGAGAGATGTGGATGGACCCAAATCATGTGGACCCTTGTAAGTGTTGGTCTGGAGTGTTGGTGTTTGCATTTATTGTCAGTACACTAGGAGCTCTGGTAACGCAGTGGTTACGAATCGGACTGCTAACCTCAGGGTCAGCAGTTCAAAACTACCAGCTGTTCCACAGGAGAAAGATGAGGCTTTCTGCTCCTGTAAAGATTTACAGCCTCAGAAACCCTGTACAGAGTAGCTATGAGTTGGAACCGAGTCCACGGCACGTAACAACAACAACAGGAGGTGATAATGATTTCTGAAAAAGAAAGAGACCTGTTACAAGGAGAATGGGATGTTCCATCCCTGCCGCATCTTTCTTCCCACATGGACTTGATGTTATTGGTACCACAAACAGAAAATGACTTTTCTCTAGAAATGAACTTGACACCTTGAGAAACGTCTGCTAGAGAAAATGTTGACCACCCATTCAATTCAGGGAGTGTCCTTAAAATGCCCACTGGGCTGTAAAAGAGATGCCCTGTGCCCTGTAGGAACATCATTGATTATGAATTGCTCCATGTGGGCACAAAAAGCATTGGCTCTGAAGGATGAGGAGGAGTTTGATGGGACAGATGAAAATTGGAAAAACATTTCTGGCAACAGCAAAAGGTAGTGTGTTAGGGGAACAACAGATATTTTGTTATGGAAAGAAATGAGGCTTTCTGGGATGAAGGTCAGGTTGAGCAGGCCTTGAAAAGCTGCCAAGGACTTTGAACTTCATTGTATACATATGCTTTGGTGTTAGATTGATTCATAAAAGTTGAATTTTAAAAATCCATTTGCTCCAAGGATATGAACCATGATTTTAACAACTCTGAGGCCAGCTGCATCCATTTCTGTTTTAAACATACCCCAGCTTTGGAAGGGACATCCCCAAGCAGAGCAGATAGGTTGTGGAGAGGCAATCCATGTTTTGCTTGAGGCTGAGGATTCTGCTGTCACATGAGTAAAGCTCCTGACCCAGTTGTCCAGTCAGGCTCTTGGTCAGATGGTTAACTATATGAAGCATCTTTGGCTGGCTCAAATTTAATAGCCAAATTCCCAGCAGCCCATTCTCCTTCTTCCCCCCCCAGCCCCTCCATGGCCAATCGACTGGTGGTCACAAGGTCCAGTGTCCTCATTGTTCTTTAACCACATTGCATGGCTCTTTGAGAGTGTCACTTTGAGCTAGTGTTGTCCCTCCCGTTACCCCCACCGCCAACAATTTACTTGTGGTCGAGAGCCTCAAATACCAAGAAGCACATCATTTGAAATATTATTGACAGGCTTCTTTGCAGTTGGTTTGGAGCAAGTTGTTAGCACCAAAGACTATCAGTTTAGATTTCAGCTGAAAGAGTGTGGAGATAAAGTTACAAGTTATTGAACACGAGGCAGGTGTGCGGGCCATTCCAGGGCTTTCTGGGTACACGTTCCCTGGCCTTGCTGAATGCTGATGAAATAAATACGTCCCTAATTGTGTGTGGTGCAGGAAAGCAATCCCATAAGCATTAATTTGCCCAAGCCCAGATTATGTGAGCAAGAGCTTGCCTGACATGTTTTTCTTTTCCATTAACACTTCTGTGATAAACAGCTTAGATGCGCCGAGAAAAATTAATGAAACTATTGTAACAATTGTGCACATGTAGGTAATTTATTAAGGACAATTAAAAAGCTTTAAAAATCATCCATGAGGCAAAATGAGCAGGAAGCTGGTATGTGGCGGATTTTGGCAGGGAGCCTTCCTGTGGGTGTATGGAGCAGGTTTCTCCTCCCATCGCCCTCATCCCCGTAAGAACAGGACAGTAGGGAACATAGATTTCTGCCTTCAAAGCTGTTAACAACAAACATCCCATGCTGTCCCCTTGTTCTTCGATCCAGGGAGGTGTAGGGGACATGTGGAGGGTGACTTTGTAAGAGCTAAGCCAGCCTTCTAAGAGCCATACTTACTTCTTTGGCCATTCATGAGACAGGGTGTCACTTGGCCCTGGACCTCACTACCAAGGGCTCCTTGCTCCAAAAATGTTCATTATTTTCTGGGTAACACTCTGGAAGCCTCAAAACCAGGTGAAGAGAGGAAAACGGAGCTAAAGAAATTACGGAGGCCTGATGTCATTATCCAGTTATTAGCTTCTGAACTTGGACTAATCTCTGCGTAAGCTCTCTGAGCCTCAGCGTCCTCATCTGCAAAGTGGGGATGCTGGTAGGCTCTCTCTCACAGGACTGGAGTGAGAGTCACACAAGAATGATCTTGTAAAATTCCTATCATGATATCTCATACATATGTTGTAAGGCTCAGTAGATGTCAGATATTATCATTAGCTGCCATCAAGTCAGCCCTGACTCATAGTGACCCCATCACAATGGCGTGAAGCATCCTGTCTTGGGTCATCCCCATGGTCAATTATGAATCCCACCATTGTGATCTCCAGGGTTCTCACTGGTATTTGAAAGTAGATCTCCAAGGCTTCCTTCCTAGCCTATCTTTGTTTGGAAGTTCTGCTGTTCCTCATTATAACAACACACAAACCAAGCCCCCACGGGCATATGGGCTCATGAGGTTCATTGTTTGGAAATTCCTGGGTCTCATTCATGGAAGACAAGAATTCTACCACTGACCCTCCATTGCCTCCCATCATAAGTAAGAGTATAGCTATTATGTTGGCTGAAGGCCAAGGTAGGATTGTAAATCACTTATCTAACTCTAAGAACAGTGCTCTTTCCACGATGTGTTGATTACTTCCAACATGGTTCTTTTGCCACCTGAAGGCATATATAATGCCCTCTGTGGATGAATAGATGCGTTCAGTCAGCCTACTCAAGGTTTGGATGAGGCCCCTCTTCAGAAGGGATGGAGCTGCTGTGTTTTCTCTTGGTCTGATCGCTACTTCTAGCCTTTCTCCACCCCTAACCTGGTTCCTGGCCCCAAAGTGATGGCTCTTCCTTGCTGTGGGTTCTCCACCCCCACCCCATATGTGAAGCCCTGGATTGCTGGGATTTCTTTCTTTAACTTTGTTGGTGACCTAAGAAGTCTCTGACCTCATAGACAGTTTCTCAAAAGTAGATAGATTTACTAAAGTAAAGCTCTGTTAGTGGGTGTTGTTAAGCACTCTCTAGAGGAGCTATCTTATCTTGGCTTTATTCTGTTTATTCTCAGACTTCATCAGAGATGCTTAAATGTATGTGGCCATTATAGACATATGCATCTATTTTCAAGAGGTAATTTTTAGTCCACTCAGACTAGAAAGGAAAATGAAGTATTCTAGCTCAGCCACATCAGACATGACAGATTTTTTCCCCCCTTTCTTTGCTGCAAATGAACAGTGAACAATTACTCGTATTTGCTATTAAAAGCTATAGAGCTGTAAAAAATAGTAAATTATAGAGACATTATCAAAGTTTATAGGCACTAGAATTTGACCTTCAGCAAATTCAGCATTGAAGGGGAACAGGGTTTTCTTTTCTTTCTTCAAAACAAAAAAATGAGAAGGAGGAAGAAGATTTATTTCCTTCTCTGGCAAAGTAGCAACTGGAAATGGCACTTCCCAGTTTAAAACAACAACAGCAAATACTCCATAACATTGCATGAAGTCGTTCAGGAAGATCATCTCCTTGGAAGATATTAAAACTGATGAAGAAGGGTAGATCCCTCTGAGTAATTTGCAGAACTCTCCCGAAGTACTTGCTTGTGTCATTTGGTGAATATCCATGCAGCATGTTTTTTGTACATTGCAATACTTTCCTTTGTACTCGGGAAAATTAATATAGGTTTGTTTTGCCTTTCCAGGTTTTCTACCTTCCTCAAATCTCACCTTTCTTTATCCTTTCCCAAGACTTAGCTGGAAGAACAGGGAGCTTGGATGAGATGGTGCTGTTAACATGGGGTTATTAGTCAGCCGCTGCTGGGGTGGTGGAGGTGATAGTGATGGTGTATCTATTGTCTTTTGTTAGTTCTCCTTGAACTCAGCTGAAGCTTGCTCAGTTGTTAAAATCCTGGGTTCACAATAGGAGGTTGGGTGCTGGTAAATGTCCAGAAGGAACGAAGTGTTTGGGAGGTAATTGAGCTTCATTTGTCCTTAACTAGATCCCAACTCTCTCCTGAACTAGGAGTGCTCAAATGGTCTCAAGGCAGGAGTGTCCATTGTGTGGCTTTGATTTTGTGTGAGTGTGTAAGGATGTGCACTCATGTGTGCGTGCATTTTGCAGACACTGCCATTTCCTCAGTAGATAATCCTGTCCAGAAATGCAAAAATGAGATCCTTAGCTAAATAAATCAGCAGATGTGAGTGAAGGCACCTTCAGAGAACTGGTTGTTATTTCCGATCGCCCTTGATGCCTCGTAGGGACCTTCTGAGTGCAGTTGTTAGCCATTTCCATCCCACATGTTCTGTCACAGCACAAGGCCCCCTAGTGGCTGCTGGACCTTCACCCAGAACCGGCTTCTCCTCCTTCTTGTCTGCTGCTTTGCTACTGTCTGAGATTGTAGATGGGAAAGTTGAAGGCACAGTTCCTTGGGGAGGGTGCACATGCAATTTGGGAATGACATTGCCATGGTCAGAGCCTTCCAGCTGTGGCCTGGCCAGCTTCCTTCCTCACATCCCTGTGAAGCTACCGTCATTAGAACTCTTCACAGCTGCTGCCCAGCTGAGGCAGCTCAGCCTTTTCAGAAAGAGGAAAGGGACCGGGTCCCATCTGTCGTCCCCATCAGTTGACTGTCTGATCCCAACTGTGAAGCCTTGGGTGGGGAGCACATCCAGGGACTAGGAATTGGGGCAAGGAGTTGTAACGGCATCAAGCCCTTGGTGACCCCTTCCAGCTTTAATGACCATTAATTGAGCCATTCCCTTTGCCTTCCATGTCTATCTGTCCATCTGCCTTGATTCTGACCACACCCTCGTTCACCAGCCTCCAGTTGGAAAGCATGGTAGGGCTTCTAGCTTCAGTAGCTTCAACTATAAAACTATTGATTACCCAGTGTGGAGTCATTGATGCTGAGTGGAGGTTTATTTAGCTGTTGTCTAAACTTTGTCTCAGAGGGAATAATTTTTTGTTTCCTTCCAAATGTGCTGGTTGGAAGGGTCAGGCCCTCTTCACCATGGTTCTTTCCCCACCCCTTGCCAAGGAGATAACCTAGTTGCCGTTTAGCCTGCTCTGATTCTTGATGGCTCATGTGTGTCAGAGTAGAACTGTGCCCTCTAATATTTTCAATGGCTGGTTTTGGGAAGTATAGATCACCAAGTCTTTCTTCTGAGGCAGCTCTGGGTGGACTTGAACCTCCAAGTTTTGGATTAACAATCAAGCATGTTGACCATTTATACCATCCGGGGACTCCACCAAGAGAACAGGGACCCTCTTCTCGAGAGAGGAAACAGATTACACAGTCGCGTGGAAGGACCACGGGAACCCTCTCCAATTCTCACAGAGGGGAAGTAACTTGTCCAGGACTACTTCTTCCACCAGCAGCAAAACCGGGCCTAGAAACCCGACCTTCTGCCTTCTGTTTCCATATCCCACTCTGGACCCAAGACCCCGGGCTGTAAGTCACGGTGGTCTTTTGTTTCCAGCGGCACTGAGACTGGTTCCAGCAAGCCTAGCCCCTCCTTTCATCTGCCGGTGGCAGGCTTTATGATCTCCACTTTATCCTGGGTCTTTAACTGTGGACTCGAGTGGTACTTCAGAGGCAAATGGCCCGAGTGGTCCCTGAGCGCATTACCAGCTGAAGCCAGCAGAATGACAAGTCCAGTGCTCTGGACAAGGAAGCAGGGTGTCACTTCCCTCCTGGGGGGATAACCTGTTCTTTCAATACCAGCCCTGACTGCCCACTGTTCCTGACTGTGCCCTGACCCTACCATGGCCAGTTGTGACCCTGAGTCTGGAAGTCACTTCTGAGAGCCTGGTTTTCCCACTGACCTTGTCAAGTGCCAGGCAGAAGAGGTGCTCAGTGACAGCATTGCCACCTCCAGCCTCTTCCTACAGCCTTGGGGCCTGTGTTAGAGCTGCCTCTATCTTATACTGCAGTCAGTTTTGCTGCTTGTGGGAAACTCTCTCTGTGGTAATTTTCCACAAAAGATCATTTTTTGCTCACCCCCTGAATAATGCAGGGAATCCCCTGCTCCCCAATGTATACATAGGGAGCTGTGGTCATGGGTCCATTTGGCATCAGTAACAAGACTTGAAACGAAAGGGGTGCTTGAAACCATTGCATGTAAATTAGCATGTTTTTCCTCTCTTTGGCTTTTGTGAAAACTGACTTCCTGCACATCCGCTTGTGTTTAAAAACCCTAAAACAGGGACAAGAGGGGGTGGTTCTCAGCCCTGGCCCACCGCTTGCCTGGGTCACAGGACCGTTATGAATTAAAGATGACAGCCGTTAAAAAAGAGATCATCTTTAAACAAGCACAGTTCCCTCTCCCCACGCCCCCCAAGTGTTTAAAGTTTTGTATATAGTGAGTCCAAAACAAACAGAGATGTTCTTGAGAGATGTGGTGAGCTGGGGCCTGAGACAGCAGAGTTACCAGGGCAGCCCCGGGAATAGTTGGGGAGAACCCAGCACTAAGGTTTTGAATGCTTGGCCTTCTGTTTGTGTTCTTTAAGAAACAGGGCAGCATGGAGTACTCTACACAGCTGGAAGCGTGTGGCTTTGCTGCTGCCTGGCCTTGGGAAAACTGTGGATGTGCCCCCTTCCTGTCACACACTTGCATGCACACAGACATGTGCACTTGTATGTACAGACACACACACGCCCGTCCCAGGTGGTGGCCCGTGTGTGTGTGTGTGTTTGTTAGGCACAAGCTGATGTGTGCAAAAGAGCTTTGGGCTCTTTGAACAAAGCTCTAAAGGTGAACTAGAGGAGAGGTGCAGTAGATACAACCCCAGGAAGCTTTTTATTAAGTGCCTCTTCATTGCATGGAAAGGTAGACCAGATGCCCCACAGAGACTGCCCTCATAGAACTCTCACCTACAGCAGATACTACCAAGATGAGGGATTTCGAGGCAGCCACATGAAAGCATCAAAGTGCCGCCACCATTTAACAGTAACAATAGTAGGTATTTCTTAGCTTGTTACTGCTGATACAAAGATGCTGAATAGCAAATCCTGCCCTTGGCGAGGTGCTCATGGTGTAGTGGAAAACAGATATGAAGAGATGAGTCCAGAGCATTTGTGCCTCATGACATCTCTAAGAGGGAGTGGAGGGAGCCTGAGCTGATTGCCTCTGTTTTGGAGATATAAAGTTATAGTCTTGGTCAGGGCAGAACCAAGGGCCAGCCATGGTCAGGAACAAAATTGGGGTTAAGTCACATACCTGCTGATTTGGGGTATAGGAAATGCCACTGCCATGGATAGATTTAGTTCCCAGGGCTGCACTGTCTTAGAGTTTATGTTAGGCATACGGGGATCTTCGAGGTTATTCTCAACTGTTTCAGTATCTTTGACAGGAGACTCATTTGAGTTCTCCAGGGCTCTTGACGATAGGAACAAGGCATGCTTTTTCCACCCACGCCATCTCCATCTTGGGCTCTATAGCTTTGTTGGCATCTCATTTGGAAAGTCCTTGGCTGTTGGGAGAGGAGGAGAAGAGAAGTTTGGCAATGTTGTATTTCATGGCTCAGAGTTTTAATGTGTGGTTAGACTGAATCCCTCCACCCACTCCCCACCCCCCAATGCACCATTTCTCTGGACAGAATTAGACTCTAGATGGAGAACTGGACAAGTTTTCCATAGGGCCAGGTTTCCCAAGTCTTTGATAGATGTTAGCCAACACAAGGATGCTGTGGTCAAATACATGTAGCAACTGCAGAACTTCTCAGAGCCTTTATTCTACTAACAAGTGCTCAGATTTTCCAAGTACAGGTTAAGGGAAGCAGTGTTTCTTGAACTTATTTTAAGGAACAACCCAAAAGCCTAACTGTGTCCTGGAACATTCCTTGGAAAACTTTCTAGAAAGTCAGTTAGTTTCCTTTTAGGGCTTCAGATTCCTCAGTTGTGAAATGATAGGCTGTCTTTAACATTTCTGCCACTACCTTTTAAATCATTTGTCTCCGGCAGGCCCTTTTGGAAAGAAGATTTTTCACTCTTGAAAACCAGTTAATAAACAAATACTGGGAAACCAGATGAATTCTCACTTTGATAGGCTCAAAGATGAGTATGGCTATATGTGTGTATGTTTGTATGTGTGCATTTTGACATACATGTGTTTACATATGATGTGTGTACACATGTGTGTATCTTAAAGGCCATCAGCGCTTTAGGCCAACCAGTGTTGCCATGCCTTAGTCAAAAGCAAAGAACTAAAGAATTTTAGGTCAATGTGCAATTTCTAGTAGACTTTTGGAAACAGGCATTTTACCCACTGATGTCTTGGAACACAAGGATCATGATTAGGACCCACTGACTACGTGGAGGTGGGGTCCCACTACAGCTCTGATTTTCTGCATGTTCCTTGCCTCCGAGTGATAAGAAGTCTTGGCTACCCATAACTTAGGCTGGCGACCACATAACTCAAGAAAATAATTGGACCCCTAATTGCTCCTCAAGGTTGGTGGTTCAAACTCATGAGTCCCTCCTTGGAAACCTTATACAGGGTTGCTATGAGTCAGAACTAACTCAACAGCACTTAACAACAACAACAACAACTGTTCCTCAAACCGTGTCTTGAACTGGCTTTGCTGCGTGGGCATAGAGCCCTATTCAGGCTATGGGACGATAACATGAGAATCCTCTTGCCTATTGCTGCTTTGTGGTTCTGGGCACTAGTGAGTGTGTTGGGTTGTTTGCTTTGGGTAACTAGGGCAGCTCCTTTTAATTGCTGCCAAACAATTCCTGCCCAGTCTCCACATTGGTTGTTTTGCTGTGTCGTTAGAAAGAATGCATACCTCTTTGTAAAAGCTGGATACAAGCTTAGCACTGGCAGGTCTATACTATTTAATAGGTTTCTTCCCATTGAGTGAGTGTGGAGCAAAACTCAAGTTTCAGTGTATTTAGGTGGTACAAACTGTTTGTGGTGTTTTGGGACTTGGGCTAAACATCCTTGTGATCTTTTCAAAACTGCTTTTGTATTAAGCTTGGGGCCTTGTCATCTTTGTCTTGAAGTGCTCTCTGCTTTTTTTGGAGTAGCGGTGGGATGGAGTCAAGTGGGAGAAGGTGGGACAGAGCAGGGTGGGCATGGAGAAGTCCTGAAGGGGCTTAACCTGCATTCAGATGTTCTAGGAAAGGAAGGGGAGTGAACTGCTGATGGGAAGCGAGAGAGAGATTGGGTTCAGTGGCTGTGGCTTTTGCTTCTCTGATGTCAGAATATGAGGCCCTGAACCTTTGGCCACTGGTACCAGGTCCATAAATCTCCTCTGGTTCCCATAGGTAGGAAGGACCCTAATATTTGATGTTGTTATGTGCAGTCATTCATCTAGCCAGCAGACAGTGACTACAGATAAGTGTACTAGAGAGAGACAGGAGTTGTGTTACCCATGGGACCCTCAACTCACTGTCACCAAGTTGATTCTGACTCATGACGACCCTGTGTAGGATTTCCAAAGCTGTAAATCTTTGCAGGAGCAGAAAGCTTCATCTTTCTCCCGTGAAGTGGCTGGTGGGTTTGAACTGCTGTCCTTGTGGTTAGCAGTCAGTGCCATCAGGGTTCCTTTGGGGCCCTTGTGGGAGATAAAAACTCACTGTCATCAAGGCGAGTCCCTCGAAGTGACCCTACAGGCCAGAGTAGATTGGCAGGCCTTTTTTCCGGGGAGGCTCCTCTAGATGGTCTTGAACCACCAAGCTTTAGGCTAGCAGCTAAGCACATTAGGTGTTTGCACTGCTAGGGACCTGGTGTGTACCAAAGGGAGGTAAAGTTGCTGGGTGATGGGACTGGGGCTGAGCAGGGCCAAGACACAGAGGGCGCTGTGGGCTGTGGAAAGCTACACTATCCCAGGGTAAGGGCGCAGGGTGCCGGGATTCACAGAGGAGGCAGCCATACACTATACTGAGGGAAGGGCTTTCTAGGCAGGGGCTGGGGGCTGTGCTCAGAAGGTGAGCTCCTGGGGTGTGTTCTAGGGAGGTGACAGGCTGCGATGGCCGGCCAGGCCAGGGCAGTGACCAGGCTTGGCGGAATGACAAGGAGAGGCGGGAAGCTTGTGTCTTTCATGCCACATTCACACGCATGCATGGTGCAATACTAGGAAGCTCACTTTTCAGAGGCTGCACCCAGCCCAGGTGGCCACAAGCAGTCTGTGGTAGATGCTAACCTAAATGGAGCCTTGGTGGTACGGTGGAGTAAGTGTTGGACTGCTAAACGCAAGGTCAGCAGTTCAAACCCACCAAAGAAAGATGAATTTGGGATCCAATCGATGACATTGGGTTTGGTTTTTTGGTTTGGGTGCTAACCTAAAGGTTGGCAGTTTGGAAACCTTCCCCCTCCCCACCCCAAGCAGTTCTGTGGAAGAAGGCCGTGGAGCAAGAGGCACAGGTCACGGGGATGTGAAGCCATCGTCCCCAGTCTCCTCAGATCTGCACACTAACAGCATTCTGCCAGCTCCCCGAGGGCCACGTGGTCATCCCAGGCAGCTGTTCTGTGGTAATTAGTCAACCCAAGCCTTACAGGTTCAATGACTCATTGTCTTAAATTTTAATAAGTACAGAAAAACAAAGTGCTGATTTATTAAAATGTAATCCTCCTAAGAGGTAGCTCCGACAGAGGGGCTGCCCGCTGCCGTGAGGGGTGGAGGGAAGGTGGGAAACCGGGATGTGCAGGGAAACGGGCGGGCGCCTTTTCCTTCTTCAGGCCCACCTGCTGCCAACACAGTGCAGCGGTGCATGCCGGAACCCTTCCCTTCCTCAAGGTCGAATTCTAGAAGGAGGTGGTAGCGCTATGCTGGTTTGCTCTTTCCTTCTTTTTCCCTGTCCACCCATGCCCTCCCTTTCCTCTTTCACCGTCGCCCATATATCCCTGATACCTTCTTTCTTCTGCAGCTCTGTTGCCATCTTTCCCTACCTGGCCCCAGTCTAGCCCTTCATGATTCACCTTAGGAGCGCCTGGTGGCATAGTGGTTAAGCATTTGTTAACCCGTAGGTCTATGATTTGAACCCACCTAGCAGCTCCTCAGGAGAAAAGACTTGGCTGTCTGCTCCCGTCAACACCACAGCTTTGGAAACCCTGTGGGGCATCTCTCCTCTGTCCTATAGGGTCGTTATGAGTCGAAGTGGACTTACTGGCACACGACAACAACATGATTCACGTTAGTATTTATGCCACAAACACTGACCAGAAAGGACTCAGTACCTCCTGTGTCTCTGCCCTCTGCATCGTTGGGCGCTGTGCCCAGGCCAACACCAGAGCACCCTGCCACATGTCCTCCAGGTCCCCATGCTGTTCTCAACAAACTTTTCTTCCCTGTCGAAGGGTGAACTCCAAGCACCGGAAAGAAGGTGTCCTTGTGAGCCTGAACATTTGAGAGAGAATTTCCTCCTATTGATCAAAAAGCATTCCAGGGCAGGGCAGGGACATCCCCGGAATGAGCCTTGTCGTTTAAAACATTTCCTCCTCAAAAGCAATCAATTTAGGAGAACTGCATTGCAAGCCAAATTGAAATTCAACAGCAAGAGGGGAATGTGGGCCCCCAAAGCATTATGGGCCATTAAGTCTGTAATGTAGCGAAGGCCTCTGGGTAGCCTGCGTGCCTGCCTGCCTTGCTAATTGCAAGGATGCTGCAACCTCATCCTCTCATGCAGTGTCTCCCCCACAGACACATCCACAGACATACTCATTCCCAGACACTCTGCTCTTCCTTGTCCACTTGCATTGCGAGCAAAGTCTGGAAAGTAGCCTGGGAGCTCCCCCTTGGAGATTTTTCTGTCTCCCCCTTTGTGGAGGCCACAGGGTCCCCACACCTCAGCTCTCGGGATGAAGGCACTTTGCCCACTTGCAGTTTGGTGGTGAGCTCTGGGTGGGATCCAGTCAGACTTGTTGGTCTGTTTGCTCTGTCCTTTATTCTGGAACCTTGGCTCGCTGAGTTCCCCCAGGATGACATGTTTCCATCTGGCATGTCTGACTCTACTGATGGAGAATGTGGGACTGGACCCTCCAGCCTTGTATGTATAGGGGGTGTGGTTAGCAAGCAGGGTGCTTAGGACTAATAGTTTAGAAATGACTTGAACATTTTTTATCTGGGGGTTTCCAGTGTGCGTCAGACCTACAGGATTGTTGGGGTGGTAAGAAAGGGCAGCCCCTGAGAACCCCATCACCTCTTCTTGTCTCTAAGATCTCCCTCTTCTCAGTCAAGTTCTCTTCCTTGCCACTGATGCTCAATAGTCCAGATCCTGACCACTAGCACCAAGTACTCATATCCCAACCTCCCATCGGTTTTGGTCTCCTTCCCCTGCAGTTTCCCCTGCTTATCTCTAACACTGTGTTCATGGGGCCATGCAGTGACCAAACCTCCAGTATGCTGTCTGGTATGGCTCCTACTCAGTCCAGTGCACTGACCTTTCTGCCCTCTGCTTCATGGATTCAACAGTGTGGACCCCCACTCCAGCCCTCTGGTCTGCCGTAGACGTGACAAAACATCTAATGTACCCTGGTCCTCCCTTCAAACCAATTCAAGTTCTATCCTCAACACTAGTCCTGTTCAGACTAGACAGTCTCAGGGGATCTTCTGTTTCTGTCTGATCCAAGGTTTCTATCCTGTCTTCATGCTCATTTGATTCAGTTCAACGGACATACGAGTGAGTATATGTTGTTGTTGTGTGAGGTTGAGTTGGTTCTGACTTACAGCGACCCTATATGGGGTTTCTACAAACGGCTGGTGGGTTAGCAGTCCAGTGCTTATTATCCCACAGCACCAAACCAGAACTCATACAAGTATATATAATTGTGAAATGCAAACATATTTTCTGATTTGCAGTGGTTATATCTCCTTGGTTGTTGTTTTAGGGGGTAGGGTGGGAGTTGAGTGAGGAAGGAAGGACGTGGTCTCAAGGGAGAAGGGCAGTATTACCTTGGCTTTGCAAGTAGACGTAGAATTGTTGTTGTTGTTAAGTGCCATCATTCGGTTCCGACCCATAGCGACCCTGTATAGGGTTTCCAAGGAGCAGTAGGTGACCTTGAACCACACTGACTTTGCAGTCCAGCACATGGACCCACAGCGCCACACCAGGACTCCAGACGAAGAATAAAGGGGGACAAACCAAACCAACCAGTGGCTCTTGAGTTGATTTCAACTCATGTTGACCCTGTGCGTGTCAGCGTAGGACTGAGCTCTGGAGGACTTTCTGCCTTCTTCTTTTTTTAAAAGTTTTTATTGTGATTTGGGTGAAATTTGACAGAGCAAATTGGTTGTCCATTGAAAAATTCATCCACATTTTGATTTGTGACATTGATTGTAATCCTCCAGGGGTTTCCTGAGCTATGTCCTTACAGAAGGAGAGCGATGAACAGGTTTCCCTTCTGGGGCACCTCAACAGGCCACCTTTCCTGAAGTGGCCAGATCTGTAGTGAAATTGGGCTAACTGTAGTCAAATTGGGCAAACCAAACTCATTGTTGTCAAGTTGATTCCAACTCATAGCCACCCTATAGGTGAGAGTAACTACTCCTTAGGGTTTCTGAGCACTTTCATCTTCCTGGGAGCAGGCAGCCCATCCTTTGCCCATGGAGCTTTTGGAACTGTCCTCAAAACCTAACCCACAGTGCCAGCAGGACTCCTAAATAGGGATGGAGTTATTGTTATGGGCCATGGAGTCACTTCCGACTCATGGTGACCCTGTACGGGATTTTTGAGGAGCAACTCTATGCAGAGTGTGAGCCTCCAATCCTGAATCAAATGAGCATGAAGACAGTACTTATCCTGCAGCATCGTATCAGGACTCTTAAGTAGGAAAGGAAGACAATGAAGTAGCTTCTCTGAGGAGAGAAGCAAGAAGGAGACTGCTGAGCTGTCCACTGGGTACTGACCAGCCTTTTCAGCTGCAGGTGGGGCAGGTAGGCCAGTGCTCCTTGTACAAGTTTTGGAGCCCTGTGAGGGCCTTGTTCACTTCTAGTCTCTTCCCCTTTCCCTGAGATGTATCTAGCAGGCAGCCTGCAGTGTGTCCTGGTCCAGTTTGGTAGGAAGAAGACCCTTGGTTCTCAATTGGAGACAGTCCCTTTCCCATATCTGATGTGACTGAGCCCCTGAATGATGCCTACCTGGTTTGAGGTGCTGTATACCAAGCACCCAGCCCAGTACTTTGGGTGGGAGGCACTTCCTGTTAAGTGATATACTTCCTTGCTTTTTGCCCACCGTATCCACCTGACATTGTGGTCCATGGGAATATTTCCTATAGACATATTTTTTCTTTTTGACAGGATCACCTAAGATAGTTTTCAGCATATGGTATTATGTATTATTTTCCTTTATATTACCGTCGTGTTTCTGTTTAACATAATTAGGGGACTTGTCATGAAAATACTGAAATTAAAGCATAGTAGCACAGAGGTGCTTTGTTGAGACGAGAGCCAGCCCTTGAACTACCGTACAGATAGATGCCTTCTCAGTCGCAGGTATCCCAGGCTACTCCTCTTCATCAGAGAGAATGACTTTGATCCTGTATGGGATTTATTGGAGCTGTTTTCTGACTTTACCATGAACTCTTGAATTTAGGGACCTTGGGGTGGGTGGAGGACTGGGAGCCGGGCGAGAGAGAGATTGCACTAAGAACTCTCTGAACAGAATGCACACTTGACCCAAAGCCCATGGTGGGTGGGATGTGTGTTGTGGTACATCTCTTTTTTACAGAGGACAGAATGGTGACGCCTGGGCAGTGACCCATGCTTTTCCCATTTTCTTTTTAACTTCATGTTCCTTTGAGCCTTTCCTGGAATCCCAACCTTTTCTCGCATGCCCTTTGTGGAGTTGGAGCTGCCCAGAAACCCAAGCTGTACAGCCCATTGGGTTCGTTAAGGCTCAGCCTAGTGAAGAACCTCAGAGGCCTTCCTGTGATTCCTTTAGAGAAGGCTCGCTCAGCTCTGAGCCAACAGAAGATTCCCAGAGTCTACTCAGTCGCAGGACTCCTGGTGTGGCGTTGTAGGATTAGTAGTGGACTGTGAACCACAAGGTCAGCAGTTCAAACCCACCAGCTGCTCCTTGGAAACCCTATACAGGGTCGATATGAGTCAAAACTGACTCAATGGCACTTAATAACAACAACTAGGTGGCAAGGAGTCCTGGTGTGGCACTGTGGATTAATGGAACCGCAAAGTTGGTGGTCCAAGCTCACCAGCCGTTCCTGTGAAATCCTATACAGGGTTACTATGAGTCAGAACCGACTCAAAGGCACTAGCAACATCAGCTAGGCGGCAAGCATGTTCATGACTTTGGAATTATAACGTTGATTTGGAAAATTAGCACCTAATGGTTTGCAAGGAGAATCAGCTTCCTGAACGTTGCCCTCAGAGGGAGTGGTGGGTGTGCAGAGTGGTCCCTCTCAGGTCTGGTCCATTCATGGCCATCAGAAATGGGAGGCTCCCTCCTCCAATGAGGAGAGAGGCTCTGTCAGCCGTCATTGCTCAATTTGGACCCAGCGTTTAGTGGCAGGGACTGTGGGAGACTTCTGACTGGAATTTCTCCCCACTGGCCTTTAAAAGGCCAGGGCCTGAGAATTCCTGAAAAATTAATGGGGTCTCTGTGGGTTCTTTACACTTGCTGGTAACCTCTCCTCTCCCAGGCCTGCTGTGGCTTTGTGGCATAATGGCAGCACAGCGCCCAGTCTTTTGTATGCAAATATGACCTAAAGATGTGTGGAGGCTGTGGGCCATTGTTGCCTGAGACCAGAGGATTTCAAACAGACACCCGGCTTTTCAAATATTCCAGACAGAGATTGAAAATGTCAGCAGCAGGTTTCTCCCACATACTTCTTTCCAGGGCTCTCTTTCCTCTCTCCCTCCACCCTGCCACCCGCCCCACCATAAAATACCATCAAGTCGCTGGTAAATAATTGAAAGAGGTGCCTCAAACAATTTTTAGACTCAAAAGAGACTCCCTTCCTGGTTTAAGTGGGGAGGAACTGTTTTCATTTTTCCCATCCAAGATATTTAAAATATTCAGGAGTGTCCCACAGGGTCTTGAACTCATATATGCCTGCATTTTTCTTACTGTACCTTCGTCCCCTCTTCTCTTTATTGAATTTTCTTTTTTAAAAGGTAACTGTCGGCAACGTTTAGGTCCAACTTTCAAATGGAAGTCCTATTTGAGAGTCTGGTCTTAAATTGAACCAAGTTATGGTCTGTTTAGTTCTCTATCCTTTTGCTCTTCATTTTAATGACAAGGTGGAAGAATCAGCTGTTGTGAATTTTCAACCTATACACTCTTCTCAAAGGGGGGGGTCCCTTAGCTTGTGAGAGGTGTAGTAGTGTGGAATCACTGCATATCTTCTTTCAGAAACTTTACCAGGCAGGACGGGGCCTTCAAGGCCTTCCTGCTCATGTTGAGAAGAGAGTAAGGGACTCTGGGTAGCCAGAAGCTTAGACTGGCACGAGGGTATGGAGTCCCAGCTCCTGAAGATGGGCATTACCCTTCCTTGAAGAACTTTCATATAGATATGCATTTCTGAGTCTCCCAGCAACCCTGGACTCAGGAATCTGACTGTTCTGTTGGAAAGATTTGACACAGTCCAGAGACATGGTGGGCTCTCGGTAAGCATTGGGTGGGTGGGTGGATGGATAGATAGATGGAAAGAAGGAAGAAAAGAAAGACAGAAGGAAAGGCCAGATAGGTGGATTGAAGGACAGATGAAGATTGGATTAGTAGCTGGATGGATAGAAGGCAGGCAGATTGATGGATAGAAGGATAGAACAGATGATAGCTAGATGCCCTGGGAAAATACTATAAGGTAACCTAAGAGGAGTCCTCGGCTGACCTTCTCTCCTGGAGACCAGAGGTTCTCCCTTCTTCTTTTCATCTTTCAAACAATCCCTGACAATCTCTTTCTACTCCTTGAAAGCAGAAGTCCTAAACTTTCCCTAGCTGTCAGTTTATGTGTTCTGCTGGGGCTACTGAGACTTCTGCATTTCGGGAGGTAAACCTCTGGGCTTTTTCTTTCACTACTGGGGGGTACAGCTTTCCAGACTGGCTGCTTGGCTGGTGTGTGTACCCCCAGTGCCCTCTAGCCCTGTCCTCTGTGCCTTTGCTTCACCAGCCAGAACCCCTTTGTGCATCTCACAAGGTGGGGTATCAGGTACTCCAAAATCTAGAACATTCTGTGCTTGTCGGCTGTGAGCAGGCTTCTTGCAAAACAAGAGAAGGCTGGACTTTCTACCTCCTCCCCTTACTCCTGTTCCTTTCTATTTTCAAGCCCCTTAGAAGGGAGATGCGAAGTCCATGATCTGTAAGCATAAAGGATTTTTAAAACTAAACAAGAAAACCAATTATTTTTCTAACTGCTTTGCTCCTTCAAATCTTTCACTGTAATGGAGATTTAGAATCCATCACAGTTGGGCTATTATTTCTGTGTAAACAGTGTCATGCCCTATTGCACCAAGCAAACAGTCAATTTTTTCCATTACACTTAGACACAGACAACGAGGGTGCCAAGTCAGTGGTCCCCGAGCCGGTTTTAGTTGATAGGGAGCATGTGACCATGGGCAGGGTAAGGAAAGGGTTAAAGCTTGGGGGATTTCAGCTGTCACAAAGGGGGCCCTCTTCTGCTCTAGAGCTATATTCACCTTGAGGCCCAGGCTTGTGAGCCTCCCCTATCCAGAGCAGGAGTTTGTAGGGAGAGAAAAGAATGGACAGGAAGCTCTAAGATGAGCCTGGCAGGAGTGTACGTGTTGAACTGTGGGACCTGCCTGCATTTGGCTCTGCTTACAGTTCTGAGGTGTATGGAACCCCGGTCCTGCAGTGAGGCCTGGAACTCTTTGCTCCTTTAGCATGGACCCTCTGCCCACAACACTCTATTTTTTTAATGCTTTATTGTGAATTTATGTGATAGTTTACATGGGAGGACATTAGCTTCACATTCATCCCGTCATATATCGTTTTTTTTTGCCATAGTTACAATCCCCTCCATGCATCATCCACCAACCAAAGGGTATACCCCACAAGTCTGCCCCCAGTCGTCCGCACACAGCCCCTTTTCCTCTCCGGGCCCAAAGTCCTCAGCCGCTCCATCTCCCTATGTCATCATCTCTGCTTCCATCCCTGGCGTCACTGCTTCTCTGGGTAGGGTCCCGCTCTCTGCTCTTATTCCTTGATGGTCTCAGGGACCTCCTCTCCTAGACTGCAAAGTTAATCACTCCCATCCCTTTGCCACAAAACATCCACCTTTACATTGCCAGCCCTTACAATCAGTCCTGATAGCAATTATCCACTATTGTATTGCAAGAGACCTCTCCGCATCTCCTTTCATCAGGCCCGCCTAGACAGATTGGATACTACTCAGTGGAGATTCTACCTTGTTCCATGCCCTCTGGATCTAGGTTTCCTCTTGAAAGCTTGTAAGCCAGTCACTTCTTGCCTCTGTAGCACCCCCAATCTGGGTAGCCAATGTCCAAGTTGCCCATCCCTCTCCTCTCTGTGTACGGAAGGGGTGAGAATGATCCTCGGAAGATTTGTCTGCCTACAACACTCTTCCCAGCCTTTCCCTTCCATGACTCCAGCCCATCTCATCCTTCACGACTCAGCTTAGGCACTGTTTTCTCTCTTTCCCTAAGACTGGGTGCATGCCTATCTCCTGCTGGTCCAAACTGCCCTCTCTGCTAACATTCGCTACTCTGTGTTGTAATCCTTGGTCTGGCTTCACCAAGCACCTTCCAAACCTTGAGGGCAGCCACTGACTTGTCTCCATATCACCTTATTGTCATTGCCTGGCCCAGCCATTGTCAGGGAGTGCTTTTCTTCAGCACAAGGCAGTGGAATGAATAAATGGAGCCCCAAGCAGGGCTAGAGGAATGTGTGAGGGGATATTTGACACATATGCCAGGGTGGCATCAGCCTCCTGTCCTCAGCAAAGGTGGAGACACCGGTGTGCCTGGAAGCCTGTAGCTCCTGTGAGTGGGCACCAGTCCCACCACTGAGACATGGGCAAGTCACGTAAACTCTCTGTGCCTCAGTTTTCTTGAAATGGGGTTAATAATAGGACCTACCTCATAGAGCAGCCTGTTGTGAATTGAAATGAATTAGCATGAGTCTGCATAGAGCAGCCACCATATAACAGTGGCTCTTTTTAAATAAAAAATTTTATTGTAGTTAAAAAAAAAAGTAACAAATTTGTCATTTTAAATGTACAATCCAGTGACATTAATTACATTTGCAATACTATATAACCATCACTACTTTTTCTAAAAAATTTTTTATCACCCAAAACAGAAATTTCAGCACCCATTTAAGAATAAGAATAAATCCCCATTCTTCCTTCTGTCCAGTTCTTGGCATCTACTACTGTACTTTTGTCTATTTTGTTGTTAAATGCACTTGAATTGGTTCTGACTCATAATGACCCTGTATAGGGTTTCCAAGGAGTGGCTGGTGAGTTTGAACCGCTGACTTTGTGGTTCAGTGTTTTAAACCACAGCGCTACCCCAGGACTTTTGTGCGTACATTGGCATATTCTATCCATTTCACATAAGTGGGATCATACAACATTTGTTCTATTATCTAGCATAATGTTTCAAGGTTTATCTGTGTAGTAGCGTATATCAGTATTGAACTTTGTAGTTCAAACTGACTTTGCAGTCCAGCGCATTAGCCCATGGTGCCACACCAGGACTCCTAATACTATTCATGCATGTCATATATATGTATCATGCTTTGTTTATTGACTCATGTATTGATGGACACTTGGATTATTTCCACCTATTGGTTATTATTGAACATTGGTATACAATTATTTCTTTAAGTCCCTGCTTTCATATTTTTTGAGTATATTCCTAGGAATGAAGTTGTTGGGTTATCTGATAAATCTACATGTAGCTTTTTGTAAAACCACCAAACAATTCTTCACAGTGGCTGCACCATTTTGCAATCCACAGTGACTCATGATTCATTTTACGACCCTCCTGCTCCATTGGTTCTGTGACAGCTTGCTTAGAGTTGAGGTTGGGAACCTCACATGGGATGTTTGTGAGCACAGTGTTGGCCCTTTGGGCAGGTCATCCCAGATCCCACTTACATGTTCATTTCAATCATCTGCCTGGCCTTTGTACTTGATTTCTTAAATCAGGCTGACAGAGACATTTATAGAGCACCTTCTGTGCACAAGAGCTATACCCAGAGATGATCTGTTTATCATAAATACCTGTAAGAGCACAGTTGATCAGATTCTAATCCCATGAGATACATGGCATTCTTGTGGTTGATACCAGATGAGAAACTGAGGCAGGAAGCGGCTCAGGCATGTAGCCATGGGAGGCATTGCAGTTGTAACCCCCACCCCTCCAGCCCTGTCTGCTATTGGGCACTTTGCTTATCTAGCCCAGATTGACGGATGTCCTCTCAGTCCTGGACTCTGCAGAAGGCTGCAAGGCCCACATGTGCCCTTCATGTCAGCAGAGAGCAGAGGCCGGAGCCACACAGTGCCCAGTCTCTTTGTTGCTCAGAATCTTGGAGGCCTCCTGTTTCGGGGGCTTGTCCTTCAGAGCTTAAGTGAGGAGAGGTAGAGAGGGAACAGGATCAGGAGTGCTGAAGTGCACCTTCTCTTGTTTGAGGGCATGCTCACAGAGGGCACCTGTGCCCAGGAGAGCCAGGTGGGTAATTCCAGGCTGGTGTCACATGGCAGTGAGTGGGACTTGCTGTAAATTGAAATGATGGATTCCCACACAAGACAAATTAGGTGGGGATTATCACCTCAACAAAAGAATCCTTTTAGAATAGACCCAAGTATAGTCAGAATAAGATTCAGTTCACACAAAGCTTGGCAGGGGCACCGGACTCCTCTGCAAGGACTGGCCTGTCCACCACAACCAGTCAAGTGTGCTTATGCTCCGAATAGCTGTTCTGAGGGAGATGTCCTGCGGATTCCAACGAGGTCTCAGAACAAACGATATGGATGCAGTAGGCAAAGGAATCCCTGAGTGGTGCAAACTGTTAAGCACGCAGCTGCTAACCGAAAGGTTGATGGTTCAAACCCACCCAGAAGTGCCTCAGAAGTGAGTCCTGGAGTCTGCTTCCAAAGGTCACAGCCTGGAAAACCCTGCGTGGACCGTTCTCCTGGACACACCTGGGGTCACCACGAATCAGAATCTACTCTGCCGCAACTGGTTTGGTTTCAATAAACAGGAGGTGGGAGATGCTCTGATTGAAGATGATGAGGAAGGGGTCACTATGCCACAAGTTGGGGGCCAGCCACTTCTGGGTCTCAATCCTGGTTGTGCCACTTAACTAGCCTTCTGACCGTAAAGAATTCCCATAGCCTTCTGGACCTCACTCTTCTCATCTGTGAAAGGGAAGTACGAATTAAATCCATTTCATTGGGTCATGAGGTTGAAATGAGGCGGTGAATTAGAAGTACTTAACATGGTTGTTGCTACATGTGAACACTGCAGTGCTGTGGTTCTTAGGCTGTTTGCCCCATCCCAACGCTCTGTCTTGGACCCCACAGGAGTCTGCTTTCATGGACCTGTTTCCAACTCTAATAGACACAGTACACGATTGAGTTTTCCCATCAGCACCCCGTGCTTTAATGCCCTTTGAAGCTAACTGCTGCATTGCATTCCCTTCCCAGAGTCTGGGGGTTGCCTGTCTGGGAATTCGTCCCATGCATTTTGTCTGCAATACATTATATATGTGTGTATGTGAGTATGTGTGTGCAGAACTCCTCCCCCTGCCCGGATGTAGGTATGCCTCATTCCCCAAAGAGAGATTTATTTCAAGGAACAAATACTTCTGGTTGGCTTCTGTGTGGATCCGATCCAGCCACAGACGGTTACCATGAGTAGAAGTCATTGACAGTAAAAGGAAATGAAAACAAACATTCCCTGACATGGGGTATTTCCGGTGAGGGGGAGGGAACACTCTGAGAATTCTCCTCCTCTATTAAACAACTCTACCAAATTGGACCAAGGAACTTGGTAGCCATGGTATGAACACTTAAATCATTTCTTTGGGGGAGAGTATGGCCTCTTTGCTGGAACTTTCTCACTGTTAAGGTAGGGGAGGAAGCGTGGTTGAGAATGGAGGATGGCTAGGTGCCCTTGGAATCCAATCCTGGCTGGGGCTGAAGGTGATGAAAGGGGAGGGTACCTTCTCCCCTGGCTCCCTGGAAACAGCTCTTTGTAAAAGTTGGGGTGGTAGTGGCTTTGAGAGCTAGCATTTCTGAGACGTCTGAAGTTTTCCGTGTAGCCCCAGAAGTCAGAATATGAATGTGGTTTTGATCACAACCAGCTGATGGGAACTGACCCAGACTTATTATAATTTGGCTGGTTTCTGGTTTTGTTTTTTCCTTTCCCCTCTTCTTGTGGGAAGATGTCTCTCTTATGAATGAATTTGCTTCAAGGGACGTGAGTTCAAGATGGAGGCAGATGATGAGATACAGGGTCCCTCATGCAAAATTGGGGGTGTTTGCTGATCTGTAGCATCCAGAGCTGGATGCTGGACCAGGGTTTCTCACCCCTAGCACTATTGGCCTGTGGGCTGGATACTTCTTTGTTGTGGAAGGTGGCCTGTTCATTTAGCAGCATCCCTGACCTCTTCCTAGTAAGATGCCAGTAGCACTCCTTTGTCCCCCATATTAAAAATAATGTCTCCAGACATTACAGAGTACCCTGGGGAGTAAAACAGACCCTGGTCAAGCAATGCCAGTCTAAACCCATAGCCTTTCTTCTACCCAGTGTCTACCCCATGCCCTGCTGCGGTGTGTAGGGAATATGACTCAGACTGATGTGGTCATTGGATATCTAAGGTGACTCATCCAAATTTGCCTAAGCATATAATCCAAATATAAAATCACCACCTATTGGACATCTACTGTGTGCAGTAAACCTCACTTTGGGAAATGAGATATATATACATCTGGGTCGGAGGAGGGGTTCTGCATACATGTATTCAAACCAATCTGTGTTGAAAGAAGTACAGCCAGTATGCTCCTTGGAAGCCAGGTTGGCCAGATTTCATCTCTCATGCTTTGGATTTGTTGTCAGGAAGGACTGGTCCCTGGAGAAGAACATCATGTTTGGTAAAGTGGAGGGTCGGCAAAAAAGAGGAAGATCCCCCAGTGAGATGGGTTGACTCAGTGGCAGCAGCAATGGGCTTCAATGAAGCAACAATTGTGAGGTTGACGCAGTGTTCCGTTCCGTTGTGCATAGGGTCACTATGAGTTCATACTGACTTGGCACCTAACAACAACAACAACAACTGTGTACAGTACAGAATTTTGTCCAATATAGTGCTGAAAGATGAGCCCTCTAGGTTGGAGGAAACCACGCCATCGCAACAGTGGACTCAAAATACCAATGATCATGAAGGTGGGAGGATTGAGCAACGTTGTCTTGTTATGTACATGGGGTGGCCAAGAGTCAGGAAGGGCTTGATGGCTGCTGGCAACTGTGTGCAAGATTTTTAGAGGGTCCTGTTGAGTGGGGCACTCAGTCTTTTTGGGTAACAGATATTCTCTGTCTTTAGATGGGTGGCTAGTGAGGACTGTGGGTAAATGCTGAGAGGGATCCCCCAAAGATGCATGCAGACAGGAATGGAAACACAAAACTCATGGGCCATCTGTGGTAGTCTAGGCCTTCCTCATCAGAACCTGAAAGGCAGTATACCGTGACCTAAAATATACTCCCCCGTTGTTTTATGGGAGAGCCTGCTTGCATTTCTCATTTCCGACAACCCCAATACTTATTTTTTGAATTCTCTCACTGTTTTGGAGATTTGTCTTTAAAACAAACACACCAGCAAAAGCTCCTGGGCCTTTGCACTTGTAGTTTCAAATAATTGATGCCAAAAATGTCTGCTAGTGCCACCCATAGCCCCATGTCTCAGGGTAAGTCAGAGCCCTGGAGAGGCCAGGGTTGTTTGGGAGTCATTTCTGAGGTCCCCCAGAAAGGAGAGAATAAGTGTCTGTGTGTACACATGAACAGAACATCAGATTGTTCATTTTTCTCCTTTAAAAACTCCAAGAGTGCATTTCAAACTCCTCTTGTCTGCCAGTCTCCTCTGCTCCCCCCAGAAATCCTTGCTTAAGCCTTAAGACCCAACAACAACAAAGAACAAAGCCACCGACAATCTCCCCTCCCAACAATGTCAGCTGTGAACTGAAGCTCTGAATAGCCTTTAAAATTGTTTTATTGTTGTCAGCGCAGCAGAATGGTGTGTAATCTTTGTGTTCTGGAGAATCTTTAATTGGCACAAAAGGGCAGTTTAGCAGGCATCTTGTAGGAGGTTTGTCATGCAAACGGTTAGTGCCTGCCACTCACAACATATAGGGCTATCCAAGCTGATTTGCATTCACTGCTCCCTCTGGTTAATAGCTTTGTATGTTTCCTGAGGGCCTTTGAGCTATAGACAAGTGAAGACTAGCTCTTTCACCCCCCTACCCTGTCATCCACACTGCATTCCAAACATTGGGGACCTCTTGTGGCATCATCGTCAGGAGCCCAGGTGGTGCAGCATTTAAGCTCCCAGCTGCTAACCAAAAGGTCTGTGGTTCGAAGCTACCAGCCTCTCCATGGAGAAAGATGTGGCAGTCTGCTTCTGTCAAGATTATTACTGTTGCCATCGTGTCGACTCTGACTGATAGCGACTCTGTATAGGGTTTCAGAGGAGCGGCTGTTGAATTTGAACTGCCGACCTTGTGGTTCAAACCAACCTTACGGTCCAGTGCATTATCCCACAGCACCACACTAGGACTCCCCTATACGGCAGTTCTACTCTGTTGGACAGGATTGCCGTGACTCAGAATCAACTCGACAGTAGTGGCTTTAGTTTGACATCTTCATATAATCTAGCTGGGGGAGAGGCTATAAGCCTTCAACTGTTTAACTGTTTTATGCCCAAGAGTTCAGTGCCGATGTTCTTCCACACAGTGACTAAGGGACCCGGGCTTCTTCCAAACTATGGCTTTGTCTTCCATTAATGCTGCAGAGTTGCTGAGTATGGGCATGGAATTAAGTACTTGGATGGATTATATCATCCTTGAATCCCTGGTTGTACAAATGGGTTAAGCTAATTCAGCTGGTAACTGAAAAGTTGGTAGTTCAAACCTACCCAGAGGCACTTTGGGAGGCAGGTCTGGCAATTTGCTTTCTGAAAGGCCGCAGCCACAGAAACCCTATGCAGCCGCCCTACCCTGCACACGTCGGGTCATCTGGAGATGACAGTGGTCTGATTTCACAGATGATAAATCTGAGGTCCAGAGAGGTAAAGTCGTTTATCTGAAGTCACTTGGGGGTACCACAGAAACTCTCAAGCCAAGCAAGGTAACCCTATCTGTTCTAACACTATTCCCTATTTTAAAGTCTCTGATATGGGATTTTCATCGAAACGGGGGCACAGGAATACCACTAAAAACTGTTGTTGTTCAGTGCTGTTGAGTTGATTCTGACTCATGGTGTTCCTGTATACAACAGGACAATACTGCCTGGCCCTCTGGCCATCTCACTGAGGGGGTTCCTCTTTTCCACAGACCCTTTACTTTATCAAGCATGATGTCCTTCCTCAGGGACTGATCCCTGATGATAACATGGGAACTAAAGTTCGACTCCTGTCCAAGCCATGGGATTTCCTGTCATCTCAGATGGAAAGCTAGACCCTGAGTAAGGGAGACTAAAGAAGACTTGATACATTTGAATTACAGTGTTGATGCAGAATATCAAAAGTACCGTAGACTGCCAGAAGAATGAACAAGTCTGTCTTGGAAGAAGTATAGTCAGAATGCTGCTTAGAAGTCAGGATGACGAGATTGTGTCTCACATACTGTGGACATGTTATCAGGAGAGCTCAGTCCCTGGAGAAGGACTAAAACGTAGCTTCCTATAAAGAATGCCAGACAGTGCCCAGGTTCTGATACATAGGTTTGCCCACATGACCTCCAGAGAGAGAGAGTGTGTGTGTGTGTGTGTGTGTGTGTGTGTGTGTGTGTGTGTTTGGGGCTGGGGAGCAGCGGAGAGCTATTTATTTGAACTCTGGAGACAGAAACACAGCATGGGGGGCCCACAGAGGAGTTTCTGTTGACAAGCTGGGCTTCCTCCTGACACACACTAACTACTAATGGATTCAGAGTCTGGCATGGAAAGCTGGGTTGCTCCCAACATTTGACAAGGCTGCTGAGAAATGGATTTCCCTGCACTGCTCCAGAGATGGCCTAGATCAAACAACACAGAAGGAGTTAAGCTGAAACCCACCCCCAGGCATCTCCCAAGACTCTCTTTCCACCATCCTGCAGGCACAGTGGCATCAGCATCTGCAGGGAAAATGAGCCTGAGATATCCCAAACTCATCCTGCACAAATGTAAAACCCACCCAGCTTGGGAGGGACTCAATAGACCTGCTAGGCATGCTCCAAATGAAAAACGCATACACACACACAACAAAGCAAAACCTATTGCCTAATATTCTAACTCATAGTGACCCTATAGGACAGGGTATCCCTGCCTCATAGGATTTCCAAGCTGTAATCCTCATATAAATACTGGCACATCTTCCTCCCATGGAGTGACTGGTGGGTTCCAGCCACTGATCTTTCGGTTAGCAGTCAGACTTTTAACCATTGTACCACCAGGACACCTGTGTTCTCAAGAAACCCCCAAATCCACTGCCATCGACTCAATTCCAACTCATAACAACTTTATGTATTAGCGTTTCCGAAGTTGTACATTTTTGGGAAGCAGAAAACGTACTCTTTCTCCCATGGAACAGGCTGGTGGATGCGAACCACTAGCCTTGCAGTTAGCAGCCCATTGCATAACCCACTACACCACCAGAGTCATGTGATCTCAGACAGGAAGGTAAAAGGTACTTGTGTCCCAGCCAACAGCTCCTGTAGACTTTAGGGCTCTCAAAAGACACTTTCTCTCTTTAGATGTCGGGGACTTGGGATCCCTGACCCTCTTGGGTAATTTCTGGCAGAAATGTTGAGAATGTGCAGCCATCCTAAAGGGAAGCATTTGAAAGGCCTCAGAAGCTTGAGAGGTGCCCGTTGGCACAAGCAATTTGTGTTTGACTGTTAACCTAAAGGGTCCTGGTTTGAATCCACCCCTCAGCTCCACAGAAGAAAAGTCCTAGTGATCTGCATCTCTAAAGATTACAGATGAGGATCGCCATGGAGCAGTTCTACTCTGTAACACATGGGATTGCCAGGAATTGGAATTGGCTCAATAGCAGTGAATTCGGGGTTTTGTTTAGTTTGTTTGGAAGCAAGAGAATTTCATGGCCCTGGTTTTGTCCTTTGGCACACTCCCCCTAGGGAAGCCAGGGACACAGCCAGGAGCTCAGCTTTCTCCCTCTCCACGTTGCTATTGACGGAATGCTGACTGTGACTCGGGGTAGATTAGGTCATAGAGATGCAGGACCCAGACTCTCTGCCCACCTGGCGGGGTTTTCAGGGCATCTCCTCAGTGTATGCAGTCTCTTAGTAGGTTGGGCTTTGTACTGAGACACATCGATAAGGGGCCATCAGCCAGTCAAGGGTCTTCTCAAGTGGTCTCTTTTTTAATCTGGGGATCCTCCGCTGAAGAGAAAGAACATTGTCAGAGTCAACAAGTCAAGGTTGAGGGAGTCTAGTGGCCCAAGATTCTAGACTCCTTTCTCATTGCCCTCTTGGCTCCTATGTATGTGTTTCATGATATTTTCCCAGTGCAGTGAAGTTCAGCCCCTGATAGAGAAGCCTTTATTTGTTACTCAATTCTTGTGTTTTGTTTCAAGTTACAGGACTTGGAACCTTTTTAAGGCATTGCCAAATGCTTTCATTTCTCAAGAAAGAAAGGCCACAGGCTTAGCAGCACATAGTACAACATGATCTGGCCCCAAAACTGAGTGAGAGGTGCGGACCACCACTGGCTTCATCCTTCTGTTCTGTTCGAGGCCAGTGCTATGTTACTGGGTTTTGAGATGAGCATGCTGCTGAGTCAAGAGATGTGAGAAGGCCACCATGTGGTCCCACAGTACCCTAGAAACAGAGTAGTTCTCAGTGAGTCAGGAGGACTATTCTGGGTTCTGGGAGGAGACACCCTCGCCTCTTTTGGCCTTAGGAAGGAGGCCAGCCCATTTATTGTATGTATCATTTCCTCTTTCTATCACTTGAAATACAGATTTCTTCTCGGTAGAGAAAAGCCAGGACTCAAGTAGTGTTAAGTCCTTTGAGAGAGTGGCCACTTGATCTCTTTGCTTCTGCATTTGTTCGTTCATTCATTCAAGTATTTATGGAGTGCTTGCTACAAGCCAGTGTTCTTCGAGGTACCAGAGATGTGTCACTCAACAGACAACACTAAGCCCTCATAGAACTTACATTCTGGCGAAGGAGAACCAACCAAACAAGGAAAAGAAAGTGTGCGAGAGATGGGTTAAGAGATACTGCAGAAAATACCAAAAGGGGGTGTGCTAGGAGAGATAGTGTGCGTGCCGTGGGGATGAATGGGAGCCCGGAGAAGGGGTCCTCTGAGATTAGTCCTGTGGTCTCAAAGCATTTAGTAGAGGTGGAATGTTGAGTGTTGGCATCCTTCTTCACTCCTGCATTGGAGACATGGAGACGGGGAGCGAGTTCTACCTTGAGCACAAATTCCTTTAGTGCTTCCTGCTGCAGACCTTCCTTCTCTGGGCTCCATCATTCTGATTGTATTGCCTTTCTCAGAATGGGTTTTGTTTCCTTAGCCTACTGTTTTGGATAAAATCTCCCAAATGTTTCATCTGTATATTTAAAGTTTAATCCCAGTTTTATTAACTCTGGGTCAGCCAACACTTCCTTTGAAGAAGCATAAAGAACAAGTCCAACGAGCTGGATGGAAACTCTGATTCTCAGGGGAAGGAAAATTGTCAGTGAAAAAAAAGCACTGTGTGAGCCTCTAAACTTGGGCTCTTGTTTGTTCTTGGTGGTGGGGTGTCACTGGGACTCCAGGGTCTCCCATCCTGCTCCCCCAAATGATGTGAACCTGTAGCAGCTCACTTAGTTTCAGTTACCAAGAGAAAGAGGTGTTTTAACTCAGCCTGGTAAAGTTAACATATGACAAGAGAATTAGGATTAGCATCAGTCAATGCCACCATTAACAACAAACAAAAGGAAAAAGACCAATAAAAAAAAAGAAAAACAAAATCAATCAAAACAAAACCCTCTTCTAACCAACCTCCTTAATATTCCTTTGAGCCTCAAACAGGATGGTCATTGACACTTAGAGAGGCTGAGCTTCCAGCCAGCAAGCCCAAGAGTTCTAAAGATGGAGAAGAAATTTCTGCTCACCTTCATCAGAGGAGCTGCTTTACCCTAAGCTCTTGAGTAATGTATTCAGAATTTCGAGATTGAATCACGTGAGCAGGACTTAGCAGGCCTACCTCTGCCTGTGCTTGGCTGGGTTTCAGACCTCAGCTGCAGAGACGATGCACTATAAATAGACGAGGGGAAGAGATTTAGCACAAAAATCCTGTATTCTCAGAACTGCTACATTCTCCTTTTTTTGGGCCAAGCTGTCCTAGTCTTGGGGCTGTGAAGTTTGCATGAGTAAGTTGCATGAGGTTATTTACTGTACATCCCAGTGCAGGCCCCAGTCACAGTCCTTTACCTGATCATCTGCGAAGGAAGTGATTTACACTCTAAATATGCTGAAGACCAGTCTCAGGATTTCTTCCCAAGCATCACTGGAAGGGAAGGGGAGGGCTTGCACGGCCACTAGCCCTCAACCTTTCTAGGCTGGAGATGACACTGATAGGGAACTGGGCTGGGCCTTCCAGGAGTTCAATGGCTTATTTTAAGAGGTGGGCCAGTACCCCTGCCACCCCCCCCAGAATGGAAGTCCTGTTTTCTCTGGGTTCACAGTAATTACCCATATCTCCTGTGGCTGTTAACCACCCAGGGCAGAAGCAACCTGGGTTCTAAGTGACAAGGTGTTGAAGTTCTGCATTTCCCTGTATTTAGATTTCCTTGAGGGGACTGTAAAGCAGCAGCTGGCAGGTAATGCTTTTCCCAAGGATACATCCTTTCTGCTGAAAAGCACAGAACCAAAATATTCTGTAACCTATTCCACCCAAATAAATAAGTCAGCAAATAAGTCTGCTGTCATTGTATTGTCTTCATAAATACCCTTTAAACTGAGGCTGAGTGACAAGATGTGCTTCTGCCACTAAAATGTTATCAGTCATGATATTGCAAGAGCCTTTACAATACCAATTGTCATTGAAACTATACTTTGTGCTTTTCTCCCCCTCTGCTAGTAACTAGGTCTCTTTAGGGAATTTTTAAAGTGACAATTGGTAGATCATAGCCAGTGATATTTCTTTCACATAATACTTCCGAATGCCACTCAACTGTGCGTTGATTGGCTCCAAATATCCCCGAAGAAAAGCATTTCACTTGAGAATGTACAGCTTCCTGGAGGTCATTTGCTCCCTGACTTTTTGCCCTCTTGCAAAAGGGGCAAGGATTAGGCAGCAGGGGTAGGACTGGACATCCAGGGGATTGTAACTGTTGTCAGAGGCAGTCTCTACCTAAATCCTTGAGTCCAGAGTTGTATGTGCTTCTTAGATTCTCAAATGTTACTCAGCCTGATTGCAGTTTTTACACAGCGGAGTTAAGACACGGGCAGGAAAGATAATAGAACTATAAATTGCAAGGCAGGTTCTTATGAAATCAGTAAATTATTCATTTAACAGTTTGCTCCTTGTTGATTTCATGTTGCTATAGCACCTCAAGATGGAGGCACATGGGTCATCCAGCCCAACCAGGGGCCTTACCCAAATGCGCAAATCCTGGTAGAAGACAGATAATACATTACATACAACCTTCAGCCACATGATAAATTGCCTCTTTATCTGGCAAATTCCAAGGAGATCTACTGGAGAGGACTGAAAGAGATATCTCACAGTGGCTAACATTTCTTGGAAGAGGCCCAACTGTCTCAGGGTTTGAGTCAGAATCTGTTTAAGAACGCATTAAGAATGCATTGTCTAGGAGTGACTCGCCTGTCTCCTGAGATGTTGAAAACACCATGGGCTCACAGTTGCTTTGGCATCCATGCTACAGTAAATGCCTGGCTTCATTTATTATTTTGATGGGCAAAGAAAACTGCCTGCTGACAGTCATGCTCCTTCCGAAATCCTTCCCGGTGTGACTTTTGTAGCGCTCTTCCCATGTACAGTTAGATTCCTTGCTGCTTGTTAAGTTACTGTTCTCATGAAAGATGGCCAAGCTTGTCTCTCGTATTTGATGTTGTTGAAGGGAGTTTGGACATGAGGCAAGTTGGGAAACTCAGTACTGGTGTTGGCCATGACTTTAGTGGCTGGGTAGCTTTGGACAAGTCCTTTTAACCCTAAAGTCTTAGCATTCGCATCTGAACATGGGAGGATTGGGCTGGGTGATTTGGGTGGTTGATCCCTTCCTTCTTGAAGGAGCCCTGATGGTACATTGGTTGAAGCACTTGGGTGCCAACCAGAAGGTTGGCAGTTGAACCCACCAGGCGCTCCATGGAGGAAGATGTGACAGTCAGCTTCTATAAAGATTTATAGCCTTGGGAACCCTATGGCACAGTTCTCTTCTGTCCCATAAAGTCACTGTGCATTGGAATCAATTCAACAGCAGTGGGTTGGTTTTGGGTTTGATTTCCTTCTCTTGACACCCTAACTTGATTCCCTCTTTGCAGACAGCAAGTGCTAGGATCAGTACCTCTGGAGGCCAATCAGCTGTGCCAGCCTTTAGAAAGTTAGCGCTAAACTGTGTGGACATTGGTATGAGAATGACTATTAAGATTTCAGCAGTTTGTTCTGACAGTTTGATAGATGGAGTGGTTTTACGTGGCATCCACATAGGAACAGACTAAAAAGGAAGTCTGTTCTAAGAGAGTCGGGTTATGTGTGGATGTTAGAATTTTTTCCCCCTCTTCAAATTTTAAAACTTTGCTCTGGAAGCGCAGTGATAATACCGAATTCAGTGTCCTTTTATATTTGAATCTTCTGTCCATAACATCTCTTCCATTTTGCTATTGGCTTCTGTGAGCTAATATAATAATACGTATTATTATTATTATTATTATTATGAGGTTATTGTTGTTAAGTGCCATGGAGTTTGTTCTGACTCGTGGTGACCCTGTGTAGGGTTTCTGAGGAGCAGCTGGTGGATTTAAACCCCTAGCCCCGTGGTTAGCAGTCCAGCGCTGATCCTACTGCACCGCTCCAGGAAATAATACTGTTACTCCTATTTTATGAGTCTGAGTCTAGTTTGTTTTGTACACCCAACCACCCTATACCCATTGTCAGGAGTTGGTTCTGAATCATAGGAACCTTGTTGTTAAGTGCCATCCAATTGGTTCCAACTGATAGTGGCCCTGTGTAGGGTTTACGAGAAGCAGCTGTGGGTTTGAACTGCTGACATTTCAGTTCAAACTGACCTTTCAGTCCAGTGCTTACCCTACAGTGCCACACCAGGATCCCTTATAGAACAAAGGGGAGGTGCCATGTTGCTGGATCTGCAAGTGATGAGAGAAGCTACATACTGGATTCAGCTGCCACTGTGGGAAGGAATTGCTGCCCCAGGATGAAGCACTGTTGTTGGGATGAGACTGACAAGAAGCCCCCAGGAAGGAACAAGTTGTTTCTTCATCCTCCGGCCTTGGATCCTCCCTTTCGCGTCCCCTGACAGGGCTGCTGACAAACTGACACATAAGTGGTTTTCAGGGTCCTAGCTCCAGCCCAAAAGCTGAATGTAGAAGGGTGGGTTTGGAGCTGAGATCTTTTATAGATAAGGAAACTGAGGCACAGAGACATTAACAGACTTCCCAAGGTCCTCCAGCTAGAAAGTGCCGAGCTGGGATTTGAACCAAGTTTGCCTGACTCCAGAGCCCCTAACTCCTACACTAGTCTGCCTGTCAGAAGGCTGGTCTTTCTAGTTCTCTACCTGCCCTTCTGTCTGCTCTTTGCTTCTGGTAGTGGCGCCTTCTCTTTCCCAGCACCCACACCAGCAGTATCACCTTTACGTTCACATCCTAGAACTCTCCCCTGGACTACTTTTTGGAATGCCAAGCTTGGAAATGCAGAGATCAATAGCAGCTCATATATTTCTTCTGCAATGTCCTGTAGAAACAGCAAACTAAATGATTTTTTAAAAATTTTAATATTTACAAAACAATAAAAGTGAGAGTCTTAGTGCATGCTCTTGGGAAGCATGGGACTGCTCTAGAAAGAAAAGAAAGTTTTGTGGTCACATCAGTCTGGGAAAGGTGAGGTGGTTAGGCTCCCATCCTTGCAGACCTGCTCAGAGCCTGTAATATGCTAATGATGAGCTTGGTGTCTCTCCAACTGCCTGGTGAGTTCCCCAGATGAGTGGTATTTGACCACAGGAGTGTAGTTGTATATGGGACCAGTGTTCCCGGGAGCCTGTTTCAAGACAAGTTGCCATTATGACTGTGTGAAAGGGAGCAAGGACTCAGGAGCCCTGACTGAGGGGTGGCTCCTGTGGCTGAGAAGGAGGTCATCCAGGGAATTGGCAGCAAAGCCCCAGCCCCATGTTCAGAGCCCACGCCCCACTTGCAGGCTGAGACTCCCTCTTGCTAGTTGCTGTTGAATTGACTTGGAGTACGGCACCCTCTACAACATGGACCGCTGTCCAGTCCTGTACCGTCTTTCCTGTTGCTGGTCTGTCCTACTCCATTGTGGTGGCTGCTGTATCTTGAGTGCCTTTTCTGCCTACAAGGAGCCCTGCTGGCGCAATAGTTAAGCATGCAGCCGCTACCTAAAGGTTGACAGTTTGAATCCACTGGCCACTCCATGAGAGAAATATGTGGCAGTCTACTTGGGCGAAGATTAACATTTTTGAAAACTCTGTGGGACAATTCTGTTCTATCCTTTAGGGCTGCTGAGTTGGAATCCACTCAACAAGCATAGATTTCCACCTAGGGGGCTCATCTTCTAGCACAATAGTGGGCGGTATTCTGACAGTTAAGGTTTTTACTGACTAGGCCCTCCTGACCTGACTCATAAGATAGGATAACTCATAAGATAGTCTGTCTGATTTTGGAAGTACTGCTGAAACCATGTGGTTTTGAAACCTGCTGGTATTTGAAAGACTGTTCATATAGCTTCTAGCATCATCATACCATGTAAGCCACCACAGTACAACAGACGGACAGATGATGGGTGGTAGCTTGTGTCACACGAACTTGTCACATTCAGCTTCCCTTGGTCACAGCTCTGGAAAGCCTTTGGGGGATCTGTTTCCCAGACCAGACTCATTCTCTCAGTCATTTCCCAAGGATGCAATGTCAGAATAGCAGCTTCTGCTGCTTCTGAAATGAGTTTTCTCCACTCATGCAAATTACTTTCTGACTTTGAACACCCATGTGGGGTGGGAACAGTGTTCCTACTGCCCAGTTGGTGAAGGAGACACATCACAGCAATTCCTTTTCTCCTCGCAAATGCAGACAATGCCCGTCCTCTAATCAACAGGTTCACAAGCATTTGTCTGAGAACCAGAAATGAATTTATAAAGGGCTCTCCTCGCCTTGTGGAATTAGAGCAGAGATATTGCTTTCTTTTCACTTCAGTTAATCCAAATGAGCTGAGTCTCCTTTCTGTAGGGAAGGGCAAAACAAAACAAAGCCCTAACCCAGCAAAAACAAGGCTTTCTTACTGCCAAAGTGGAGCTCTGAAAATACTTTGGATCATTGGAATCATGAGAGAAATGGTGTTTATATAACCTCTCTCTCTTGAAGAGAACTTGAAAGTGATTTCCTTACATTCTATGCAAATAATATATAGGATTCCTGTCACCCACTTTTGTCAAACTCGTTTTCCACATATGTGCGTGCGGAAAGTGCTTTGTCTGGGGAAGGTGGTTGTATGCTATCTAGTGGATTCCAGTTCATGGTGACCCCATAGGGTTTCCTTCCTAGGCTGGTTAATGCACTGGATTGCAAGGGTTTGAACCATAGGGTCGGCAGTTCAAGCTCACCAGCCACTCCTCGGAACCGCCATACAGGGCTCTATGAATTAGAACCCACTTGACAGTACTTAACAACAACAGCAATTTGTGAGAGCAGTTTGCCAGGTCAGCAGAGCTACTGGTGGGTTTGAACTGCTGACCTTTGGGTTAGTGGTCAAGAAGTTTGTGTTTTCTTTTAGGTACACTGCAACTTGGAGCTCTGTCCTTTCTGAGTTGGGAGTAAGTAATGTGTGGCCTGTCTTGAGTGTGGAGATGGGAGTCACTTTGAAAGAGCTCCTTCCTGTCAGATGCCTAGACTTTGTATTGTCTTCATATTGTCAGACCTATGGAGCCCTTGGTTCAAAGGTCCCCCAGAGCAACAAAGATCAACTAAGCCACGTTCCCTGTCCTTGGGAATTAGGGTCTAGTGAGAGAGGCAGGGAGAGAAGCAATCACGTAGGAAGAGTAATGGGCATGTGCTAAGTGTACTCTGATTGTAGAAGGTGGAGACACATCCAACTGAGTGGAGAGAGGAGGAGCTGCCATTTGAGCCAGATGTGAAGGGGTAGGTTGCATCTTAGTGGGCGGAGGTGCTCCTGTGGGAAGGACAGAGGGGCTGGGTCACAGGGCACATGAGGATGTGCCACACGAGACAATAGATGGTATTCTGTGCAGGCAGCTCATGAGGCAGCATAGCCAGTGGTGGGCTTCTGTTGATAACTTGTCAAAGCCATCAGGGTGTTCCAAGTAGGTGAGGTGTGAAACTTGGGAGTTACCTCCATGTCTTCTTTCTTCTGTTCCCCCACATCTGTGGTACCTTAAAAATCATCCTATTGCACTTTTAACAAATGTTGCTTGCATTGTTGTGTCTCTCTTCACCTGCTCGTGTTCCTTCATCCCTCTCCAACGATTTCTTCAGTGCTAAAACATCTCCCAACCTTCAGTTTGGCTTCGAGGGATGGTTCTAGCAGACTGCTCCGGACAGCTCATTTCTCTGCTCAGTATCCTTCAACAGCAGCCTGGGTTCTCAGGGGGCAGCCTGTTCCTGTTCGTAGGATAGTTAGCCACCCTCTGCACTCACTCTCTCCTCTGCCTCCTTCGTTGGGCTGCAGCCCCCTCTTTGGAACCCTCTCTTCTCTTTGGTTGGTTAAGTGCTGTCAAGTCGATGCTGGACTCATAGGGACTCTATGTGACAAAGTAGAACTGTCCCAAAGGGCTTTCTTTCTTTCTTAATGTTTTATTGTGAATTATGACATAGTTTACATGGGAGAACATTAGTTTTACCTTCATTCTATCGAATATCATCTGATTGCCATGGTTACAGTCCCCTCCATGCATCATCAACCAACCAAAGGGTATACACTACAAGTCTGCCCTCCCCACCCCACCCCCCACCCCCCGGTCATCAGCACCCAGCCCCTTTCCCTCTCTGTGTCTAAAGTCCCCAGCTGCTCCATCTCTCCATGTCATCGTCTCTGCCTCCATCTCAGGCATCACTGTTTCTCTGGGTAGGGTCCTGCTTTCCGCTCTTCTCCGTTGATGGTCCCAGGACCTCTGCTCCTAGACTGCAAAGTTAATCACTCCCCTCCTTGCTACAAAACATCTAGCTTTACATTGCCAACCCTCACAGTCAGTCCTGATAACAATTATTCACTATTGTATCACAAGAGACCTATCCACATTTCCTTTCATCAGCCCTGCCTAGACAGATTGGATACTACTCAGTGGAGATTCTACCTTCCTCCACACCCCTGGATCTAGGTTCCCTCTTGAAAGCTTGTAAGCCAGTCACTTCTTGCCTTTGTAGGCCTCCCCCCATTTTGGGTAGCCAAAGGGCTTTCTTGACGGTAACTTTTACTGAAGCACATTGTGAGGTTTTTCTCCCTTAGAGCCGCTAGGTGGGATTGAACCTTCAGCTTTTTGGTAAGCAGCTGAACACATAACAATTGTGTCATCAGGGCTCCTTAGGTGTGTGGGATGAGCAGATGGCATTGTGTGTGGGAGGGCTGAGAAAGGGAGAGCTAGAAGCAGCAAGACCCATTTGAAGCCCAGGGCAGTATTCTAGGCTGCCATTATTTGTCCTAATCCTGTAGGTCCAGGGTTGACTCATTCCTCCTGAGGGTGGTTCTAAGACTGCTGGAGAAAACATCCAGAGGAAACCACATTCGTATACAGCACTCCGCCTCCCTCCTCCTTGTCCCAGGAGGAAATGATATTTCCATACATCCTGAACATCCGCCTCCTTTCAGCATCTGCGGAAGCTCAGTTGAATAATGGAAGATTATCAGTAATGGGTTGAAATTTTCTCTCCTTGGGCAGCTTCTTTTTTCCTACCGTGTTTAACCCTCTCCACTTGTCCCTCGGGTCCGTTGGAGTTTGTATACTATGGGCTTGTGTGTTTTTCCCTTTCTTTTTTTGAGGAAAGTGATGTGTACCATGTTCCTCTGAGTCAGAAGCTTAAAAATGTGTTCAGATCATGCAAAGTGATGCGACGTTGGAGCTGGCAGTGTGCACATGGCAAGTGGGAACATTGGATGCTCTGGCACAGAGCTTCAAACTGCCTTTCCCTTGCATGATTCTCTGGCTGAGAAGGGATCTGCTGCTGGGAGCCGAGAAGTGGCCTGAGGCCGGAACACTCTCATCTTGCCCAGATATGTAGCTCCTTCCCATTCATTGATATGTCACCAGAGTCACTAAGGGTCATTAAGAGCCTTGGGTTCTGGTCCCAGCTTTGCTGCCAACTGACTGAGTGGCCTTGGGCAAAGCATGCAGCTTCTGGGGCTCAGGTAGCCCTTGTCTGTCAAAGGGAGACCTCAGAGCATTAGTCCAGTTTCCAGTACCACAAGTCAGTGCAAGACCTCAGCAGTGGGTCTGAAGGCACTTCCCAGGGAGAAGGTGTCTCTCGAGGAGCGCGGGGGGAGGGGGGGTGGGGTTTGCAGTGTCCAGGAAAGATGCTCTCAGGGGCTTGCAGAAGTAGAGGAAGGGAGAAGAGTGGGTGAGAAGAGTAGATCTGGCAGAGATGTGGGTACAGGCAAAGTAAAGCAGCTCCTGAACTTGAGCCAGATGGCTCTGGGGTTCTAAGCTCCAGCCCTCAGAATTCCAAGTTGGCCAGGCAGGCTCCTGGCATGGCCAGTCCCTCTGTGGACAGAGCCCCTGTCCTGTGTGGCCAGCTGGCTCTGCCCAGGACTTTTCCCAGAAGCGCTGTGGTCCTTGTACCTGGTAGGATGCTGTCAGTGTTGATTTTTCTCTTCCAACCTTCCCGTCGTGTTTCCCTTGCCTCCTCTCCAGCACATGGTGCTCTTGTTTATTTCTTTATCATCATCATCAGTAATGAGCCTACTGTGTGCCCAGCACAGTACTGGACCCTGGCGACTCTGTGCCTCCTGTGTCCGTATCCCTGTTGTCATAATTGTATGTCGACCTTGGAGTGCTCAGGGGAGGCAAGGACATGAACCCAGCTGGAGGAGGACCCCAGAGGTTCTGTTAACTTCTGTCCTGTAACCGTTCCACTCTGCAGATGGAAAAAACCTTTGCTACAAAACAGGAATTAAGGAAGAAGGAAGGAAGCAACAAGTGGATCTTCTCACAAGACCACGTAACCTCCTGGGCACTGCACATTACTGTATCATTTTGTGTTATTCAAAGGGGGATGAACTGGGACCAACAGAGGGTAAAGAGAGGATGGTTGGAATTTTCAAGTGATGAAACCTTAAAAATGAATTGTTTGCTTTAAATTCTGCTGAGTATATCTAGTGACAGACTCAAAGATGTAAGAGTGTCTTTGGAAAAGCTCTCTCCATTTCCACTTCTGGAAGACAAAAATGTACCTAGTGACACCTGGCTGTGGCAGAGAAATCACAGCCTGGGTTTGAATCCCAGCACTCCTGGGGTAAACGATATTTAATCTCTGATCTCCAAATGGGAATATTTATAGCCTTAATTTCCTCATCTATGAATGGGAACATTCACACCTATTTCAAAGGTTGTGGAAGAGATATAAATGAGATAAAAGACTTGGCATTCAATAAATGTCAGTTCTTCATTCTTTCTTTTTTTTTT
>NW_006408525.1:11730518-11836655 GCF_000296735.1 Chrysochloris asiatica | reverse complement strand
AAACAGTTCAGGGCTGGCTGTGGCTGTTTTGGTTTTAATTGGACACTGTCTCTTTAAATTTCACGAAAATCTGTGTGCATGCGTAGTGGCACCCTCCGAGGGTGGGGCTGGGGTGTCCACTAGCTCAGGCACCCCATAGTCACCACAATGGAGGTGCACAGACAGCAAGGGATCAATGAATAGATACCAAAAGAAAAGCATGTCCACACCTTTATCTCAGTGGTTCTGCCAGGCGTTTGTGGCCGCTCCGATCCTTCCCCCACGTGGTCTCACCCAACATGGCGGCTCCTGGAGCAGCTGAGCTTCCTGGACTAGAAAGCAATAGATTTCTTGCTTCTGCCACAAATTCCCCCAGCTATAAGCCTTCCAACCTTCTAAATATTCCTTTATATGTGGTTCAAAGTTCTGGGACCATCCCCTGAGCCTGCTTGGTCAGGTATTTTGTGTTGTTGTTGGCGGAGCTCCTTTACTGCACTTCTACCTGATCTGCCATCTTGTTTTGTTCTGCCATCTTGTTTTGTTTTTCTCTTCATTCTTTCTTGCTTAGAATGAAGCTCCATGGGGGACCTGCCCTTTTTCCTCTATGCTTGATATGTTTAGATCCTTTGTTAAAATCTGATGGTGTTTGCCAGGTGTCTTGGAATAGTCACTATGCCAAAATGCTTGTCCTTGGCATGTTCCATATTTTTATGTTCTTAGATCTCTTCTGGTAAGCATTCTTTAGACTCTCTGGGAAGCTTGGAACTAGTTTGTGAATTTCAGCCTTTGAAAGCCATATCCCTAGTAATCCAGGAAGGCTTATGGTTACCCTTAGGACTGGCCCGTGAGCACCGAGGGGGTCATAGGATGGGTTGTGTTCCCACATGTGTTCTCTTCCCCAAGCAAATGCCTATGCTTGCCAACAGAGATACATTTGGACAATAACATACAGCTCATGTTTCAAGATATCCTGGGCCCAGAAATGATGGTGATCTTGGTAAGATGCCCTGGCACGTGATTTCTGTGCAGCAAGAGTGGAGCACCCTCTTAAGAGAATTTTATTTATACATTTGTGTCTGCCCTCATTGCTCAACTCTAACCTTCCAGATTGTTCTGAGTGGTTGAAATGCCTCCTAGGGGAGATCTTTCCTTTCTCTACTCACTCTATCCTTCTCTTCTGTTTTTGTTTTTTTTTCCTCCTTAGCCAGCAGCAGCAGTTTAATCTTTGAAACTGGTAACTTAGAATGGCTCAGACTCCTTGGAGCCAAGGTCTACAGCTTGACGCATTGGCCAAGCACCTTGCCAGGGCTCTAGGGTGGGAGGCTGGGCTGGTGGGTAGAGTCACACTGCCCCTCTTGAGCCTTTGTACTTACAGCTTGTGCCTGCAGGGGGCAGGATAAAGGGCTTAACCTGATGGCCTTGGAACATTCCTGGGAAACCCACTCTGGTCAGTTGATTCTGATACTCCCTTGAGGGGGCTGCCCTGCTTCATACTTCCCTTCCCATCACAAGACCTGTTGTGAGACCTCTCTTGGGATGTGCCCAGGCAGAGAGGGAGACGAGCAGGGGAGTGGAAGGCAGATTGTGTAGTGAATGGGTGAAGGAACCCTGAGATTCTAGGGTGTCAGCCCTGAACAATTGTCACATCCCATATAACCACAATTCAGTGGAGCATTGAACTTGGCACCAAAAGTAATTTTCAAGCTCACTGAGGTGCTGGGAAAGCAGCCCAGGAGAACACTTAGGGCAAAGAGGCAGCCAGCCTGGGGTTAGACATTTGAAGCTGATAATAGACAACAGATAAATTAAATGTAGGCATCACATCTCCAGACCAGAACTCGGCAGCTGGAGGAACTTGGTCACTCTTAGGAGACTCTGTGGGAAGGTGTGGGAGCAGGTGGATGGACTTGGGTCTGACTCCATCAGAGAAGGTGGTTACAGTTGGTGTGTAGGAGAGGAGGGACCGCTGTGATCCCCGTTTTTTGTCCTGGCAAGCAGAGAGGGCAACCAATGCCTGCCAGTCCTCACTTCCAGTTCAGGAAGCAGCTGGAGCAAGGCCAAGACCCTAATGATGATGATGATGGTTTTTTCAAAGTCTTCATGACTGTGCTAATGATAGGGATAGGAAGCCACAGTTTGCCTCGGTTGTCCTCTCTGGATGGTGAATTCCCAACACTGGCCCGAAGGAACTTGAGAACTGCTCTGAAAGTCATCATTTTGCTTGTTTTAAGATATTTTTTCTTTCCCTGAGTACTGCATTAGGATTGTAATTTGCTCTTGATACCACCTAAACCAGTTGTGATTAAAGCTTTTCCCCAACCTCCCAAACCAGGTTTGCTGCCTGGAGTTCACATATTAACAAAGACAAGAAAGATAGTTTCTGATTTACAGTGTTCTGAGCTGCTTCATTTGTATTTCTCCACAGTGCTCAAAGGAAGCGAAGCGTCAGCTCCATTGTCTGGGCCTCAGTAATCCCCTTGAAAATCAGGTGGGGGAAGGATTTGGGAGACATTGGAGGTGATGGACAAGTGAAAATCAGAACCGAGTAAATTACTGAGTACTTTTCTTCCCACATTTATTCTCACTGTGGCCTCACTCTATTGAGTTAGTCCTCTGGGACCCTTTAAGGTCAAGACATCAGGAAATAAAAACCTGGTAGCATTTGATCTAATCAATACTGAGGGTTCTCTAAGTCTTTGGCAGCCGGTGCTGGTTGGGCATGGAAAAACTAGTTTTCAATAGGTATTGAAGAAAGGAAGTGGCTTTGTGAGTGGTGCCTCTTGTCCATGCATCAGCTGTGCCTGGGTCAGCAGCTGATTGGAAGCAGGAAAACCCACTCAGAATACTTTTGGCCTTCTTCTATTTTTCATCCATTTTCTACTTTTTCGAGGTGGAAATTAGCCCCAGCACGACCAGCCAGAATAGAACTGGAAGGGAAATGAAGCATTGTAGATTCTGTTGCTACTAAGGAAACTGAGGACGAACTTGAAGATGGATTCCTGTACTCTAATCCCAACCCAAACCCAGGCCCACTATTGTCTAGTTGATTCCTACTCATAGCAACTGTCAGACAGTAGAACTGCTCCACGGGGCTTCCAAGGCAGTAAATCTTTATGGAAGCAGCCTGCCACATTTCTCTCCTGCAAAGCGGAGGATGAATTCCATCCACTGACCTCTCAGTTATTAACCCACTGTGCCACCAGGTCTCCTCAAACCAACCAGGCCCCCAGAATCCCATCTCCGACAAGGGGCTCTGAACCCCCAGGCGGTGCGGAGATGACATAGCTTCCGCCCCCCTGCCTACCTGGACTTCTGGAGAAGACGCTTCAGGGGTGTTTGCATCTGTCAGAAGAAAGGTGAAAGGAGTCACTGTATCCCACGAGAAGCCTGGTGGTTTGAAGCCCATCATATTGCGCAGTTGATTTAAAGCAAAAAGGGAAAAGGTGAATGAAAGAGACGCCCTCACCTGCTTCCTCCTGATTCGTTTATTCTTTGCTTGTTAAGAGCAGCAAAACTATCACTAAAGAGACGGATGGTTTAGAACCCAGTTAAGGGCTGACTGCCAATGTCGGGACTCTTCTAGCAAAGGGCATCAGCTGCACTGCCCACAGGTTGGGTCAGAACATGGTGGACCGGGTTTCTATTGTTTTGCGTTCAAAGTGGGTCCCACTAGATGAAGGCATGTAAGATCCCAAATTAACTGATAGACAATGGGCCGAGTCTCCTTAGAGAGTAAAGGTATTAGAGAGAGGATCTTTTCATCTGCCTAGTGTCAACATTAATAAAACCTTCATCACCTGTCCCAACCACAGCGAGGAAGTCAGCCCTACTCAGGGATGGATTGATTATCCAATAAGCAAGGTAAGCATGGGTTTACTTGTGCTTACTTCCTAATCTGGAGTGAACAATTTCACAGTGTGTAAGAACCACCTGGGCATCTGTTAAAATGTAGATTCTGATTCAGTCTATATAAGGAGACTTCACAAAGTTCATAGAAAAATGGAGTTAAAAGATCATGGGATTTTTCCATGAACTTTTTGAAGCTTCCTCAGTATGGAATGGAAAGGCAAATCCTCAGTAGGGGTCTAACTAGAATGAACTGGTGTGAAGCCATGCTGTTTTTATCCCCTTTTTTCGTGGTGCAAAGTCGTTCGAACTACAAAGTAGGTGGTTCAAGCTCACCACCTGCTCCTTGGAAACCCTATACAGGGTCACTATGGGTCGGAACCGACTCGACAGCACTTAACAACAACAGCAAAGGCGTGGGGGCTGAAAAGGGACGCAGACAGGAGGCCCTAGCAGAAGGATGTGTTGTGATTGTAATGACACCGCTAACTAAATGCTGACCTGCCTTTGGTCAGGCAATTAAAATTGCATCCTTAGCCTAACAGGGAATTTTGGTTTTCTCCACAAAATAGCATCCGTTGAGCATCGCTGTGATGCCAGGCACCATGCCAGGCATGTTTGTATCTGTCCTTAGATTTAAACCTCTCAGTAATGCTGGTACGTAAGTACCTGCCTCTTTTTGCAGTTGAGGTAACAAGGCTCAGTGAGTTGGAGACGTCTGCCCTGGGTCACACCACTCAGCAACACTTACCGAGCACATGCTGGATGCCAGCTACTTCCCTGGGCCCTGGGGATACTGCAGCGGGCAGAGTAGACATCGATCTTGTCCTCGTAGGCGTCATTCAAGTGGAGGGAGCTGTGAGAGACAAATGAATTCAGTGATCGCATAGCTTGTTAGAAGGTGAACCACCACCAAACCACTTACTATCAAGTTCATTCCCACTTACGGCAACCTCAGGTGTTTCAGAATAGAGTTTTGCTTCACAAGGTTTCCGTGGCCTTGGTCTTTCTTCCAAAGTTCCTCTTGGGGGTGGGTTTAGACCACCACCCTTTCGGTCAGCACATAATCGTTTGAACACTCGGGGACTCCTAGGATATGAAACCTGATCAGAACTATTTAAAAGGAAAGATGGAAGAAGATCATGGGTCCCTGGGAGCGTTGCAGTTTTAAGTCATTGAGTCAGGGGTAGGCAACCCTGAGTGGTGGAAATGGTTAACATACTCAGCCGCTAACTGACAGGTTAGGAGTTTACGTCTTCCCAGAGGAACCTTGCAAGAAAGGACACTACTTGTGAAAAATAAGACATTGAAAAAAAAAAATCACAGTTCTACTCTAACATACACAGCAGTTGAAATTGACTCGGTAGTTATGGGGAGACTTGAAAAAGGAGGAGTAAATCACACCTGCTCCACACTTAAGCTTTGACGCGATGCCTTCTTTTTAGAATGAAAGGGAGGTCCAGTGGTCAAGGTCACCCACTGAGCCTGCGTCCAACCCAGATCAGGAATCTGGGGATCCTCACAGTGACCCTGGACAGCCACACCTGCTCTCCACCACCTTCCACAACCAGCCTTAGGTGGTGTTAGTCTCCACTATCTCGCACCCGCCCCAAAGCCTCTCCTAGTCACAGAAGCTCCTCATTGCTCCATTCCTCATACAAAAACACATCTCTGCACCCCAGCACCCCAATGCCCTCCTGTATGATGAATTCATGGGTTTTTATTTGACAAGATCTGCCTCTGTCATTTTTGATATCTTCTGTTTTTGTATGCAGGAACGCAGAGCACAATTAGAATACAGTTATATATCCTCATAGTTATTAAAGCTTGGATTAACATGACATAAAGTTTTGTCTGGGGAGTCTTTTGCTATGGCTCAGGGAGCATTTTTTGTGACAGTAATAGGCTACAGTTAATATACTTGAATGATACTAGAATCTGTGTTATAAGGCAGAACAAAAGGGGTTTATCTGAAGCTGAATTACAAAGGTGGAATTATCACTGCGAACGATCCACAGAGATCTGGGCTTAATTATTGTCGCTTGTGTCATTTCGGCAGAATGCGGATAGTTACTGGAGCAGAGTAGAGGTGTGGGAGGACTGGCTTGTCAGTCATTGGTGAGTGGGGAGACTCCCTTCCTCCTCCTGGGTTCTGGGATGGCCGACTGTCTGCTGGATTCCTGGACACGGGGACTTTTTGCTATCCCTGGCTATATCTTGAGTCCAGGTTTTATGAGGTTTCTGCTTTTAATGACCAGTGTCCCTGGATGTTGCAGTTAAGTGCTCAGCTACTAGCTGTAAGGCTGGTAATTTGAACCCACCCAGCCGGACCAAGGAAGAAAGGGCTGACAATTAATTTCCTTCCATAAAGATTCAGAAAAAAAGACCAAACACCAAACCCTCTGCCATCAAACTGATTCCAATGCATAGTGACCCTAGTGTCATTGTTGTTTTGTGACATTGAGTCAGTTCTGACTCATTGAGACCCTGTATAGGGTTCCAAGGAGCAACTAACTAATGGGTTTGAAATACCAACCTTGCAGTTCAAACCGACCTTGTGGTTGAGTGTTTGTCCTATAGCAACACACCAGAGAAACAGTCATTCAGGTGCCCAAGGCTGTAAATCTTTACAGACATTAACTGTCGCATCTTTCTCCCACAGAACAGCTGCTGACCTTTTAGTTAGCAGTTGAGCGCTGTAATCATTGTACCACCAGGGTTTCTCAAAGGTTCATTGTTGACCAAGAGTGGGGTTCAAACCCACGTGACCACTAACCCGTTGAAGGCCACCATTGGATGCCTATACCGCCCAGTCTCCATAAAGATTACAGAAAAAATAAATAAAACCCTATGGAGCTCTTGTATTCTGTAATGGTAGGATCACATGAGTCAGAGCTGATGCGTTGGCTACGGGTTTGGTATGTTCTGTCCCACCTCCATCCCAATTTCTTGTCCCTGTTGGGACTTCTGTCCTCCTGGTCCTGTTGTTCTGCCCAGGAGGCTAATGAACCGGCTTTTATACCAATACCTAGTTCTCAGCCGCTTTGAAGGGTCCAATTGTTTTGTCAAGTGGAGCAGGGAGTGAATGTACTCTGTCAGCCATTTGGTCTCAAAGCCTGGCTGGGGCTGTCCAGGTGTGTGCATGTGGCTGTACTCAAGGGAGCCACTTTGCTTTCTGAGGAGAATGGAGTAGCAGCTGGGAGTCTTGTCTCAGGGGTGAAGGGACCAAGCTGGACAGCTCAGCACTGTAACAGTGCTCAGAGAAAGCTTTCTTTTTCTTTTCTTGTAATATCTAACTATAAGGTATATGGTTACAGCTTGTTTGATTGGTGGTTATATGCAGCTCTTACCCTCTCCTTTTCTATTAACGAAGTGTTTTCATTGGACACTTTTAATGTAGCTTTTTCTGCCAGACTTGCCTTCTTTGGAGAGGAGATGGTTCTTGTGTGTTTCTGGACTGCCGTTCTGAGTTGCAGGTGGCAGGAATTAAGCTAGGTGCTTTTTCTCCTGAAATCTTGCAGTCTGGAAGGCTGCTCCTATTTTGGGGGACAGATTGATTCAGAGAAGTAAAGTAGCATGCTCCAAGTTCTGCGGCTGAAAAGTCAGGAGGAAAGGATTTGAAATTAAGTCTTTAAAGTATGGCCTTTTAAATACCTCATCAGGGATAACCTTGAGCCACCTCCCAGTATGCAGCTTTGGGGCTCCATCCCAGAGCTATTGAGTGCTCTCTGGAAGAGCAGCTTGTGACTCTTAGTTTCACAAGGTCACCAGGGGATCCGTGTACACACATTATGATCGGGAATCAATGAATTCTCCAGACACGCTGATTATAAAATCAGCGCTGATGTTCCCATGGCGACCAGTGATGGGTTTGGACACCACATGCCCTGATTTACTCTCCCTACTAGGACCCTGTACCCCACTGGGCTGGGGTGACAGGAAATGGGTGCGGTGACCTCACACTACCTCTGAACCAGAGAGTGTGTGTGGAATTTTCCTCACATCTCCTACTTTATAAATAGAGAACTGAGAATCAAGGTTTGAGAATTCCATGCCCAAAGACACTCATTGGTGACAGAACCTGCCCTGATTTCTATTACTCAGACGGCTACAACAGAAATGCTCATCACCCTTGCCTTTCTATTGTTAAGATGGTTTAAAAGAAGGATTGGTTTTAATTAGAATAAACACAGTATTTTTCTTGCTACAACAAGGCCTTCAAAGGGGAGGGGGACCCCTCAACACCCCAATTATGCCAAAGCATTCCCAGTCCTATCCAGGAGTAATTAAAAAATACAGCTGACGCTTGTTCTCTCGCTTGTTTTTAAATGAATAGCTAAGTATCTGTCAAGATGATGAGCGTCTAGGCCGCTGATGGCCTTAGGATCTCAATTTGCTCACTGGCGGGAACTGCAGTGACAACAACCTGAAAGCAATGGTTTGAACTGCGAGGTTCCTGCGTTCTGTGGTGGGTGGAGAACACTCACACACCATGCTAGGCTGTTAGTCCGCATTCTGATGTAAACCACAGTGATTCTCCTCTGTCTCTGTGGCGAGAGGAGGTGGGGGTTTTTTTGGTGACAATGTGCTCAGCAAAAGATACGTCCTTTCAACAATGTCTACATATACAATTCAGGAGCACTGAATACATTCTTCAAGTTGGGCCACCATTCTTGTTAACACTTTCCACATGATACCATTGCTACTGACCTAAACTCACTGTCATAAGCTTCTTAGCTAACCTTTAGGGTGGTGGTTATGTGCCGTGGAGTCGGTTCCAACTCATAGAGACCCTGTATAGAGTTTCTGAGACTAAATCTTTACAAGAGCAGAAAGCCTCATCTTTCTCTCACGGAACGGCTGGTAGTTCCATACTGCTGACTTTGAGGTTAGCAGCCCAACTCATAACTTGCTACCAGAGCTCCTTAACCTTTAGGCTAGCCATTGTCAATTTGATCCCACATAGATAACTTAATTAATAAAAATGAACTAATTTATTCTTATTAATTAAGCTAAACTATTGTTTAGTTCCAAAAAGACTACAGGTTTGAGATTCACGTTCATGTCAAGGCAATAGTTTTTAGCCTCATTGGGGCTAGAAATTCTATTGAAAATTCTGATCCACATTTTTGTACTTTTTGGCTAGGATTCTTCTATTGAATTTTTCACCAAAATGTTCAGTAATGGTAGCTGGCCACCATCTAGTTAGTTCTTCAGGTCTCTGATAGAGGAGTGAGTTGTCCCTGGAGGCAACCAGGCACATAGTCCATTTCCTTGAGGTAGATTATTCTTGTTTGTGCAGGGAACTAAGCTTCTCCAGAGACACAGGATGTCAAAATTTTAAGGACTCATATTCTGTGTATAGAGTTACCTTGGATGGGGCATGAGGTGAGGGGGGTTCCCTGGCCTCTTGTCACTTTTCCATGAGTTTATGAAATCGTTAGTTCTAAAGGATGCTATCGAGGTCAACTGAGATGTCATTTTGCACTTTGACAGAAGAGCATCATTTGGTGAGCAAAAGTACTATCAAACCTACTGCCATTGAACCAACCCTGACTCAGTTGTGCTCCTTGTCTGGACTGTAAGTTTTATGGAAGCAGATCACTTTCCTTCATGACACCATTAGGTAGGTTTGAACCACCAATTTGTAGGTTAGTAGTCGAGTAGTGTCATGGATTGAGTTGTATTCCACTGTAATGTGTCAGCTTGGCGAGACCTTAGTTTGTCAGTTATGTAATGATGTAATCACCCCCGTACTGTGACAGTCCAAACACTCTGACCTCTGTGTGTTAACGGGAGTCCTGATGTGGTGCTGTAGGATAAGCACTGAACTGCTAATCACAAGGTCAGGAGTTTAAAGCCACCAGCCGCTCCTCGGAAACTATGCAGGTTCACTGTGACTCGGGACTCACTTTGCCCTCAACAACAATGGGGCAAGATTAGGTTTGTTGTGTTAATGAAGCAGGGTTATGGTAGGCTGCAATATCTTTACTTGGGTCAAAGCTCTGATCTTGTGTAAGGGGATGTGTGGCCCACATCACTTTTTATTTTACAAAAGATAAAGGCGGAGACGTGAGCTGAAAGCAGAGAGTGGGGCCCCTCAGTACCACCAAGAAAGTAGAGCTGGGTGGGAGTCGAGCGCATCCTTGGGACCCAGAGTCCCTGTGCTGAGAACCTCCTGGATCCAGGGGAAGACTTATGCCATGGCACAAGGACCACTGAATCTATAGATGTTGGAAGGAGACTGGACCTTCCCTCAGAGCTGACAGAGAGAAAGGGAGCCTTCTCCTCGAGCTGGCACCCTGAATTCAGACTTCTAACCTGTGAGAGAATAACATTCCGTGGGTTAATGCCATCTTCTTGTGGTAATTCTGTTACAGCAGAATTTGATAACCAAGACAGGTGTAAACCAAGGACTTCATTTGGTGACACCTGGCTTTTGTCGCAGAGGCTAGGGGCAAATCTATGTGCATTCTCCTTCCTCCCTCGCCAACTCATGTATTTCTCTGAAGATAAAATCCAGTTGGCATGAAAATCAGTGGTAGACTTGAAGAAGAAATTATATGATTGTTATACTTAATTTACCAATCAGTTTATGACATGTTTTCATATACATGCTTTTCATGTTATTTCTTGCTGCATAACAAATCACCCCAAAACTTAATGGCTTGAAATAATAAAAATCATTATATTATTTCTCATGGTTTCTGTGCATTAGGAAGTAGGGAAGGTTTCGCTTGATGGCTCTGACAGATGGGAATCTGTCATGTGGTGGTTGTTGTTGTTATGTGCCGTGGAGTCGGTTCCGACTCATAGCGACTCTGTACAGGGTTTCCGAGGCTGTATATCTTTACGGGAGCAGAACACCTCATCTTTCGCCTGCAGAACAGCTGTTAGTTTCGAACTGCTGATCTTGCGGTTCACAGCCCGCTTTGTAACTACTACGCTACCAGAGCTCCTCGTCTGTCATGTAGCTGGAGTCAAATAGTGGCTGGAGCTAGAATAGCAGGGTCCTAACCAAGCATCTCCCTGTCTTCATGTAGTCTCAGGTCTTCCCGTTGTGGTCTTTCTGTGGGCTTCCTTACATCATGGTGGCCTCAGGGCTGTCGGTCAGCACATGTGTTTCAGCAAACAAAGTAACAGGCCTTCTCTGGTCTGTTCTTGGAAGTAACACAGCACAAGTTCAACTCAATTCAAAGAGAGTGGAGGTAGATTTTACCTCTTGATTGGACGAATATCAAGACTGTAGATAGCTGATGTGACAGAGGAGGTATTGGGTCATCTGTGGGGAAGCACAATGCCCCCACGTGGTTACCTTCCAACAAGTCGAGTGTCACCATTTGATAAAGTAGGAAAGCAAAGGCCCAGAGGTAAAGCTTTCTGCCTGAGTTTACTCAATATTAACTGGTAATTTGAATCTAGAAGGGAGCCCTGGTGGAGTGTTCTGCTATTATGGAACTGTTGGCCATATCTCGGGAGACACATGTGGCAGCCTGCTTCCGTAAACATTTACAACCTTGGAAACCCTATGGGGTGAGCTGTCTACTGTCCTATTGGGTTGTGGTGAGTGGAATCAACTCAGTGGCACGGACAACAAGAAACCTGAGCCCGGAGTTTCAGCTGCTCTATAGACCCTGGGTTCTTTCCACTCTCCAAGTTGCTTGAAGAGTTGGGGAAAGGGGAAGTGAAGGCAGTACTAATTAGTCTCATGAGGTGACGTATGAGGAAGGGTGGAGCTAATGGGTTCTCTACCTCAGATCTCTGTTCAATGCTATATGAGGGAAGCTGCATTCTTTTTTCCCTTCTTCTGTAGGCAGTAAGTTGGTGTAGGAATCAGGTGGAACAGTCTAGGCCAGGAGGAAAGTGGATTGTGGGAGAGGAGGGTGAGCAGGTGACCTCTTGGAGAGCAGCTGGTGTGTGACAAGCGTGGTTAGGTGAGAAAGGTCATCTGGATACCTGGTGTGTGAATGACCAGGTTTTACCTCCGAACTGTAGTCACTCAGGTTCTGAAAGCTCATGTGTTCAATTAAAGACAAGGTCACTGTGACCTCTAAATAAAAAGACTCACCGGTATTAAGAAGATGATAATCAAGAGAAACTGAGAGTCTTCTGTGTGTTCCCAAGTATATAAATGCTTTGTAGGCACCATCTTATTTCATTCCCCTTTAAAGAACATTCTAGTAACTGGGGCTCAGAGAGTTAAATAATTTGCTCCATTTTGCCCAAGGTCACACTGCAGCTCACAAGTATCAGACGTGAAGTCAGTCTCTGTGATCCAGGCCTGAGCACTTACTTGAACCACAGTGCTGATGTCTGAGTTGGCCACTTCTGGGCTCAGTCTAGAGGGCCAGTGGATGGTGTCTATGGGAGTGTTTGCTGTGTTGAACCAGACTTGTCAAAAACAAATATGCTTTGGTGTGTTTACTGCCACACACTCAGCCGGAAGTTCCTGTAGCATCATCTGGTTCATTCAGATGGAGGGTAGAAAGCTCTATATACAAAGACGTCGCTCACTCTTCCATCCTCCTCTCTGTCTGACTGCTCCAGGCCAGGCTGACATCAGCCCCCACGGAGCCCACTCCATCAGCCCTTGTGGTACACGGCCTCCAGCTGCCCCTGCCCTGCTCCAGCCCCATCGGTACATCCAGCGTGCTGGTAAACTGACCTTTCAAAGGCCTCTGTGTCTCTCAGTTCCTAATCCGATTGTGATGTGTTCAGAGCAGGTCTCTGGAATGACTGAAGGAACAGCAGGTCCATGTGCTGAGTCATCTTCCCTCACTACTGGTATTGCTGACCTGAATCGGGCTTTTGTCCACGAAATTGCCGTATAGGGTTTATACCACAGGCGCCCTGTCCACTAAGGACAACCTGCCCATATTGGCATGGTCATCCCATGAAATGGGTTTCTCAGGGAGGTCACTCATGACCCTACAAACTAGTCATTTATTATGGTCCTTTAAAATTTTTTGGAACTTATCATAGACAGTTGGTAAATCCAATCCCTCAGAGCTCAACTCCAGTTTATAAGAGGGTCCTGGATTTCAGGAGCAAGAGATTCCCACTTTGGGCTACAAACAGGTACAGAGCTACAGATATGGATTGAGAATGGTGCAGAGTCCCTGTAGGGGGAGACTCCAGGAGACGGAGGGCAGAGGGGGGCAGCAGACAGGAAAAGGGCTGAGCGCCATCAGCTAACGTTGAGTGCACGTATTCTCTGTGCAACAGGCATTTCACATGCCTCATGTTTTGGTGAGAAGTGATTCTTCATTTTATAGGCAACATGGCACAGACGATAGAAGCGTAGGCCCTGAAGTCCACTGTTGGTTTTAAAGCAGTGTGAGTTTAGCCGGATTACTCACCCTTCTAGACCTCAGTTTCCTTGTTTATAAATGGGTATGAAGGTAATAGTGTTTTCTGGAGAGGACTACATGGGAATTAAACCAGATAATGATTGTGAAAGGAGCCCTGGTGGTGTAGTGGTTAAGCACGCAGCTGCTACCAGAAAGATTAGGTTCAAACCTCCCCAGTGATTCTGTGGGAGAAAAGTTCCGACAAGCTGGTCCCATAAAGATGGCAGCCTAGGAAACCCCACAGGGTGGTTCTACTCTGACCTGTAGCGGGGGCTATGAGTCCGAGTTGATTCAACAGTACAAACAACACTATGAAGTGTGATAAGGATTTGCCACCATTACTGTCTTAGTATTAATCTGAGAGGTGGGGGCAGAGAATGAAGATGGTAGCTCTGCCATCATATTGCCATCTTGGCAAATCTAGGCTCCAGGTTTTGGCATTGCAGTACGATACTATGCTGAATTGTTGCTGTGGTTAGGGTTCTCATGAGGTTGAGTGTGTTTGCACGTGCATATGTGTGGGGATCCAGCCACCTGCCCTTCCACTCTGACCTTCCTGCCCAAGTCTCCACAGCCCCAGTGTGGACCTGGGAGCAGGTGCACAGCTTGTGGCTTGGGTCTGGGCGCTGAGCTTGCTCACTAAACTCCGAGCTTCAGTTTATGACTAATTGCTTTGTTTGTTCTTTATGAGACACTTAATTTATTTTTTTTTCAGTGATTTACTCCTCTTTGTAATTAGGTGTAGTGATTAGAATCTTGTTCCTATTACAATGGAGTTTTCCTTTTAACTCATGCACATTTGCCAGGCCTGTCTCCGTCTGTTCCATTGATTGTCCCCAATTGGCTTTTCTCAAGCTGTCATATAAATCACACTTCAGGGTGGCTTAGAGACTGATGGGACTCTAAGGAGTCAGGGAAGATGACTGGGAGCTTGTTACATTGGTTACCAAGTGGTGAGAACCTACTGGGGATGAAACCTCAAAAATCCAGGGCATACACTTCGCCTTTCATGCTTCAGATATGTTATTAGGAAGGACCAGTCCCTGGAGAAGGACATCATGCTTGGTAAAGTGGAGGGTCACTGAGAAAGAGGAAGACCTCTGGAAAGATGGATTGGTGCGGTGTTAGCAGCAATGGACTCAAATGTAGCAACAATTGTGAGAATGGCATAGAAACTGGCATTGTTTCCTTCTGTTGTGCCTAGAGTCACCGTGAGTCAGAACTGACTTGAAGGTACCTAAGAAAGACAGCATCTGTATAAAAGTTGGGAGTGAAGTCACTTGATAAAAAAAAAATCAATGATAATCGATTCTGGGACATTACTAAGGAGCATAATTCTATAATCCTTGTACATTTTAGAGTAGAGTGCTTTGTACATTTAGACTGTGCATTAAATGACATTGAAGTGGGGAAAAAAATCAGGGCATGAGGAGTTGGTGGGTTAGTTTAATGAGTGTTCCCATGTTATTCTGCACACACACCATAAACATATTGCCAGGAAGAGATCTGGAAAGATAAACACCACTACGTTGTCAGTGATGATTTGTGTTTTCTTTTTATGCTCATTGGCAATTTCTGCAATGTACATGTAATGCATGTATTTAAAAAAATAGGATGTTTTGCAGGCTCTGCTGTATAACAGATTAGCCATGGTACATTTGTCAACTAGTCCAAGGGCGCTCTGTATGTCAGCAGAAGAGACTAGGTCTGTGAAGTCCCAGTGAGATCGCTCTTGAACCAGAGTTGCCCTTCATCTGGTAATCAGCCAGGAAATGGTCACTGCCCCTTTGCTGGTGGGTGAGGGGCAAAGAAGGTGTAGGATGTGGTTCCTGCTCACAAGGGGCTTACAGTTTAGGGCAAGAGGTTTAAATTTTTGTTGTTGTTTCTTTTGAACTTTCTATTGTGACTCGGGTGAAAGTTTACAGGCAGATTAATTTTCCATTCAACAGTCCATGCACATGTGTGTAAGGACCTTAGTTGCACTTCTGTTAAGTCTGTGCATGCACTCTTCGCTTCCTCCTTGGATTCGCCATTTCTAGTCACCCTTCTTTTCTCTCCCTTCCTGCCTGCTGTGCTTTGGTGTGGGGGAAATGCTGTTCTTTTGGTCTCATATGTTTTATTGTCCTGAGGGTTACATTCCTCACAAGTGTAATTGTTCATTTGATGGGCCCAAAAGGTAGACCCTGGAGGTGGATTTGGTTACAGGTTGGAAGGTTTCTAAAGGCCACAGTATTGGGGGTTTCATCAGTCTTTATAGACCAGTAAGTCTGGTCTTTTTTATTATTTTGAATTTTGTTTCTACATCCTTCCTGTACGGTGTCCAGGGCCTTTATTGTGATCCTGATCGGAGCTGCTGGACACCTTCTAGTCCTTCTGAACTCAGGCTGCTGAAACTGACCTCTCAGCTTTTCCCCAGCCTTGGGTCTCCCCTTCACTGATCTTCTCCTTCATGGCACTGTACATAGCTGATCTAGTGTGGGGTTGGGTTGCCCTTCCAATCCTACTGCTTCCTGCATAGTAGCCTCCCCTCGCTGCTGAGAGGTCCTACGTCCACATGACCAGCCATCCAGGCCTCCAGAAGACGGCTGCTGGAGCTAGTCCTCTGTGCCCCTGGAATCTCTCGTGGATTTCCTCCTGGTCTTGCTTCTGATTTTCCTACTTTGGAGGTGGGACAAAGGCATGTTCCCCATACACAAAGGGGCTGGAAGGAATTCAGTGGACTGAGTGTGTGTCTAGGAGTGACAGAGAGCCCTGAGTCTGGAAGGAAGGGTTGGACCAGGGTACATTGGGCCATGAGTGTGGGCAGTTTTCTGTGGGCAGTTGGAGACAGGGAGGAAAAGTCTCCCAGCTGCACTGAATGGGATCAATTAGAGCAGGGGGCGCAGTTAGAAAGCTCCAGAAGAAAGTCGCCCTGTGCTAGGTACAGACCTGCAGTGATGAGCTTCTGAAATTGAGAACCCAAACCAGACCCAATGGCATCATCGAGTTCATTCTGACTCATGATGACCCCACATGTCACAGAGTGGACATGCTACCTACGCTTTAGCAGTTTACCAAGTCTTTCTTTTGCAGTGCCACTGGGTAGATTTGAACCACCACTTCTATGTTGGTTTGTACCACCTAGGGACCTTCTAGGACTAACAAAGAAGTAGAGAAGGTAAGGAAAGGACAGAACAGGGAGGTCACATCAAAGGAAGAAATGACAGAACGGGGCAGGGCGGCTTGGAAGAGGGGACATGAAGCTTTCAGCCTGTGGATGGTGATCTACTGGTGGAAATGGAGTTTGGTGGGAAAATGCTAGGTCAGTGTTAAGACATGTCAGGTTTGAGGACCCACATGGAAGGAAATGCATAGCAGGTGAACTGAGCCTGGTATTCTGGGCATAGGCCTGGGATGGCTGGCCTCCAAGGCCACATTCTTTTTTAGAAGAGAGCTCGGAGGGAGAGCAGGGATGGTGGCTAGGGTAGGGTGCTTGGCAGCCTGAAGACTTATGGGTGGGAGAAGAAATCGGAGACAGCCAATGTTACAGGTGGTGTGGTCTGGACCAGAACAGGCAGTGTCCAGAAACCCAAGGAGCAGGAAGGGTATGGTAGGACACTGAGGCTTGGGGTTAGCTCTAGGTTTTCCCACATGTATCTTCCTATTAAACCAAAAAGGGATGGGGCAATCTAGACTCATGGGAACACATTAACAAACTAAACCATCATTCCCGAATATCTGAAGGTATGCCTTGCTTTCCAAAGGAAAGTCCAGAGTCCCTTAAACAGAAGTCTTTGTACAATGTGCACTGGGACGTAAACCCCAGAGAGAATAAAATTTAAAGTAAAAGGCATCTCAGTACTTACTTAGTGTTTTTGGTTAGCATCTTGGTTTGGGGCAGTCTGAGGTCTGTGTGTATTTAGTCAAGTTACTTACTGTGTGAGGTGGATTGGATTGAGGGGACAAGGGAACAACCATCTAGAAAACAAAAGCAATTTCTCTGGAATTTGGTGGCTGTGGCTGTTGTTCTCTGGAGCTGAAGAGAAACTGTAATGAGTTTTCCTTTGCAGGTAAAGCACAGTTTTATTCTATTGCTGAGACTTTTCTAAATAAAGCAGGCTGCCTTTTCATACCTCCTCTCCTTGGGCCTCATCCTTCTTCCTGCTGTCCCTCCTCCCCTCCTCCAAACTCTCTTTAAAATAGACTTTCATGCATGAGGAAGCATCATAATGTAAAACTCCTCTTATCTTCACACTTACCCAGCAGACATTTACAAAAGGACAGTGGGCAAGCCTCTACTGCTTTTTCTTTTGAGATATTGTCACAGGAGTCTACCCAGGACAAGACCCTGGCTGGGCAATTAGGGACTCTCAGAACTTCAAGACTTGAGCGCTTTCCCTTTGAAAGGCGCCTAGCATGGGACCTCCACTTGCCTCCCACATGGTAAGCAGTGTGGGGCCCAGTGTTTTAAGGATTCGGGAAAACCTGTGGGGTGATTATGGCTCATTTGGTAGATGAGAGGAATCTGTAATTTGCAGTTGTGTATTTGTATGCACAGAGATGTGATAAAGATGGCTTGTGGCCTCCTTCATTTTCCATATGTCTCTCAATTAGATAAACATTTCTTTCTTTGGCTGCAAGTACCCTCGCGTTGGTTTGCTCCAAATTCCCTGGGTATGTTAGTGGTCAATTCACCATCTCCAAGAAGCAGCCATTTTGCCTGAAGAGATCTTCCCTGGCCTTGCGGAGGAGCCCTGTGGAGAAGCCTGTGGGATCTGTAGGGTTCTCTGCTTGGTTTTCCTGACAGCTGGGACATCGACAGACATTTAGCCTGTTTGGAGTTGAGCAGACCGGGAGCTTGTTTTTCATGCCTGCTGAGAGGAAACCTTCTCCATTAATAGGCTATGGTGACAGAGAGGGGCAGGCTGGGAGTCCTGTGTGGAGGAAGGACTTCAGTCTCCTGTAAGCAGGTTCTGACAGCTACAGAGTACACGGGAATGCTATGTGTTGGGGCGAGGGGCATTTATAGGGTGGCTTTCAAGCAAGTGTGAGCCTAGACCAGCCTCACAAACCTTCCTTTGTTGTTAGGTGGCATTTAATCCATTTTTTATACAGACCCCATGTGACAGGGTAGAACTGCCCCCACAGGGTTTGCTAGGGAATAGTCTTTACAAAGGAGCCATGGTGGTGCAGTGGTTCAGACTCACCAGCCGCTCCATGGGAGAAAGATGTGGCTGTCTGCTTCTGTAAAGATTGCAACCTTAGAAACGCTATGGGGCAGTTCTGCTCTGTACTGTCAAGTTTCTGGGAGTCTGAATTGACTGGAAGGCAACAGGGTTTGGTTTTTGGTTTAATCTGTACAGAAGCAGATCCCCAGCTCTTTCAAGTGCTTTAACCACTGTGCCAGCAGGCCTCTTGCACAAACCTTCCTAATGATTGTCTTGAAGATGCTAGTTTTTGTTGTGCATTGAGATGGTGAATGTTTTCTTACAGCTGAACCTGTGATTTATGTGATATTGTTGTTGTTGTTGTGAAGTGATGTCGAGTAGATTCCGACCCATAGCGGCCCTGTACAGGGTTTCCAAGGAGCAGCTGGTGAGATTGAACCACCGACCTTGCAAGTCAAAGACTTTGCAGTCTGACACATTAGCCCACAGCGCCACACCAGGACTCCTATTTGGTATTAGGTTGTGGAAAATCTTTCTTTCTCCCCCTTTTTCTGCCTCCAAGGTTCTTTTATAATGAATCAGTCTTTCTCAATCTCTGTGTTATCAATCTCTGTCTGTCTGTCTATTTCTAGTGTGTGTCTCTGGCCCCCACCTTCTCCTAATGACTGGAAGCATTAAGACCAGGCTTTTTTCATACAAATGCAATCTGTCCTCTTCAAAGTGGGAGCCTGTGTACTTAATTCCAAAGATACCGCCTTTGCTCTGAACGTTTTCAAAGCTCTCCCTGTTGAACTCCATATTCAGGCTCTGTGGCATTTTCTTCTGACTATCCTCACTGGCGATAAATCTTTGGCCTTTGAAAGTGGATGTGATTTTTGGAAACCATCAACAACCTTAACTCCAAATGACTTGTGGCCAAGATTGATGGAGTTGTTTTTGGACCAAGATATGCAGTAGGACCGTAAAAGAATAAGATGAGATATCTCATATGACTTGGGAGCTGACGAAAGGAATTCCCCAAAAAGACGTCAAACAGTGATTTCAAGTTTATTCCAAGTGGAAGAAAGACAATAGTCCCTTTCTGAAAGGTGACTTCTCTGAAGGGGATAGTGACCATTTTGAGGTACCTGTCTGGTCTGTTTTTTAAGCTACAAGACTAAGGTTGCATTTACTTAATCCCTGCTGTGTGATAAACATTGGTCCAAGCCAAATGATAGTAGATAAATGGTCATTTATGAGTTATTAGGGGAGCACAGTGGCTCCACACGATAAGCACTGGACTGTGAACCACAAGGTCCGCAATTTGAGTCCACCACCTGCTGCCCAGGAGAAAGAGGAAGCTTTCTGCTCCCATGAAGATTTTAAAAACCCTGGAAACTCTATACAGGGTCACTATGGGTTCGAATCAACTCAACAGCACTTAGGAACAGCAGCATGAGATATGGAAGATCTAGTGTCCGGATGTTATGTTAGAAGCAATAGTTACATTTGAGAGCACAGGGGTCCACATGCTTCCCCGCCAGTCCCCTCCCTGTGGACAGTTACTGGCTGGGAGCTCTGGGAAGGGAACCTGGTGGGCTGGCTGGGGAGTCCCGCACTGATGAGAGTCTGGCACTCTGTGATTTTACTGCCCCTCCCCAGGCTCTGAGGTATCTGCCCTGAGAGCCCATTCCTCCTCACCCTGCCCTCAGGAAAATCAACCCATCTGTTGTACATGAATGACTACTTAAGTGAAGACTCAAATGACAGGAACCTTAAATCTCAATTTGAAAGCAATGAATGCAAAATCCATTTGAGTGCTACTGGGGAACAAGCCCAGAGATGTTTCCTTCTGGGAGAGAAGAAAAACCACACCACAGGACACAGAACTCATCTCAAAGCCCCCTCATAGCTTGTATTTTGTCTCTGAAAGTGATGTTTGGGTTTCAAATGGTGCCTGACCTGCCACAGGAAACAGTGCCTCTCCCCCATACACAGATATGTGAATTCTGCAGCAGGAGTGGTCAGTGAGAAGGCAGACCCGGAAACCTCCCCCAGGACACCTGCTGATGATGGCAGCTAATGCTCTGTGAGGGGAGCATCCCCACCTGGCCGAGGAAGTGCTGAGGGAGCGAATTCTCCATGTTCTGAAGATACCACAGTGTTCCGAGGTGCCAGGGCTGTCCCTGGTCCCCTTAGACAGAGTCATAGGTGCCATGTGACCTTCCACAGCTCCTGGGGGCCCAGTGAGAGCTACCCCTGTGTCTGATGTCACTGCAGACGTGGACGGGGATTCCAGGGAAACCCTGCCTCTGTCTTCCCATTCTGAGAGATGGGGCACACTGTGGAGAATTAATGAGCTGACATTTGAAAGCTGCTTGGGAGATGAATTAGAAGTGCTAAGTATTACTATTTCATTGAGAAGTCTGAAAATAACCTCTCTAAAGCGTTCTGATAAATAACTAAATCGGGCTAGCAAGGGGGAAATTTCAGCTGTCTAGAGAGTGTTTCTCTTAAATATTTCTCTCTCAAGCAGAGAGGAGGAGTGAAGAGACAACTCTGTAGGGGCATTCATCCGCTGGCATGATCCGGCCCACAAAGGAACAAAGATTGAGCTGCACAGACAGAGACATGAGGCTGGGAAGTCTGGCAGCTCCGGAACTGCCCAGCTTTCTCTTCTCCTCCTGCCCATCCAGACCCTAGGCATCACCAATTCTTCCCCAGGTTCCTCTCTGCTTCCTCAAAACTTTCTCGTCCTTCAAGGCCTGACCTTGTCCTGTCTTCTGCTGGGAAGCAGTGCCTACAATAGTTTTGGTCAAATGGCGACGTCTCCATTTCTTCTGTCCCAGCACCTCATCCTTCCATGACTAACCATTGTTACGTCATTCAGTATAATATATGGAGAGAGCCCTGGTGTGGCACTGTGGTTGAATGCACCAGACTGCAAAGTTGTTTGAACTGTAAGGTAGGCAGTTCAAGTTCACTAGCTGTTCCTCGGAAACCCTACACAGGGTTGCTATCTGTCAGAACCCACTCAACGGCACTTAACAACTATAGATACCATTGCAACCTTTTTTCATGTACAGTGACATTAGTTCTGCTCACCATCACCACTAACCATTTCCGAATTTTCCATCACCCTTAACAGAATCTCAGTGCTGCCCCTGCAGTGAGGCCCACTTTCCCCTCCTCCTGGTAGCCTCTAAAAAATTTGGATCTTGTGTAGATATGTCACAAAAGTGGGCTTGTACAGTGTCTGCCCTAATGAGGCTGACTTGCTTCACTCAGCATGATGCCTTCAAGATTCGTCCTTGTTGTAGCATGCATGTATCGGAACTTCATTTCCCCTATGGCTGAGTCATATTTCATCGTATGGATGGATAGACCACATTTTGTCATTTCATTTAAAATGTCTTAGGGTCCCTGGCGGCACACTGGTTAAGCACTTGACTGCTAGCTGAAACGTTGGTGACCCAAGTCTACCAGCTGCTCCTTAGGAGAAAGATGTGGCAGCGTACTTCTGTAAAGACTGATGGAGCTGTTCTGCTCTGTCCTTTCAGGTCACTGTGAATGGGAATCCTCCCTACGGTAGTGGGGTTTTACATTTCTATTTCTGGTTGCCGCCTTCAGCTGGACTGTGGGTGCTGCAGGGGTGGAGGCAGAGACAGGGTGGCCATGGAATGCACTGGTCCTAGCCCATGTTTATTGTTGATTCATTCTTTTTATTATTATTATTATTATTATTTTGAAGTTCTTATTGTGAATTGAGTGATAGTTTGCATGGAATAACATCAGTGTATACTCATTGTATAGTATTTTGTCTTATCATTCAACAACACTATTTGCTTCTATTCTCTGTGGTTTTCTTGTTTTGTTTTGTTTTTGATGTACACAAACCACTCAGGAATAATATATAATCACTTAAACAACCAAAGGGCACATTCTGCAAGCCTGCCTCCTAGCCGCCAGCATGCAGCCTTTCTCTTTCCATGAGTCTGGAGTCCTCAGCTGCTCTATCTCTCCATGTCATCATTTCTGCCTCCATCTCTGGTCTTGCTGCTTCTCTCAGTAGGGTCCCACATTCTGCTTGTACTTTGCTCCCTTGATGGTCCTAGGGTCCTCTGTTCCTGGAATGTAAGATTAACTACTTCCCCCTTTATGTTACAAAACTTCTACCTTTACACTTGTGACAATCGCAATTAGTCATGATAACAGTTACTCACTATTGAATCAAAAGAATCATATCCCCATCTCCTTTCATCAGGCCCATCTAGACAAGATGAAAACTATTCAGTGGGGATTCAACCTTCCTCTACACACTCTGAAACTATACTCCCTCTTGAAAACTTGCAAGCCAGTCCTTCATGCTCTTATAGCCCCTCTTATACCATTTTAGGTAGCCAATGTATAAGTTGCCCATCCCCATTAACCCTATATACAGAGGGGATAGGATCGATACTTGATATGAAGATTCCTTCCCTCTCAGTTGGTATTTTAAGCTACTATATCCATAAGTATAGGCAAAGTTCATCAAATTGTAGCAATTTATACTTGTTTCCTATATCAAAAATTATCTGTCTTCTTCTAGTTGAGTTCTGATCATCAAGTACTATCTGCAAGTTTGGGTGTTCTTGTGCATCTCCCCTCGCTTCATATCAGCTGGACGCTTCACTCTCAGCTCTAGCCCTCTCTGGCTATGCCTTTGTCCATGGGCTCAGGAGTCCCCAGATCTCACCTCACACACTTCGGACCAACCAGCCCTTCCTCTTCTCTCTCTCATCTCCAGGTCAGCGGGGGTCTATGGAACGTGGTCAGACTCAGCGCATATCTTCATTGCTGCCTTTCCGTCTTCCACTCACCAGCTGACCAATGTGGTCACCCGCAATGTTGATTCATTCTTAAATGAGGGCCATTTGTCATACTGCCACTTAATCCCCTGTGAATTCTCCCTCTTCTCCCTCTTCTCCTTCTTCACCCTCAGGCCGGTGGGACTCACAGACTCTTGAGTTCTCCACAGTTCTCTTCTGGAGGCTGGCTGGGTTGTACCGGGGGGAATGCTGGGAATGGTGGGCCTGTCCCTGAACATTTTTCCTTTTTCTTGCTACCCTGATGCAGTATATATAGCAGGATGCTCATAGCACTTGGTTCCACTCGTACGGTTCTACATTAATGATGCTGAGTTCCCGTGGCCTGACTTGATTTTAAAGGCCATCCACGTTCTAAAGTCTGCCAGATCTGGCCAGGACGGATAACATGCTTCCGGAAACACCTTTAGAAAATAGGTTTATGGCACATCCCGTGCTTTGCGCTTTAGCTCTCAGCACATAAACTGGGATTAGAAACAGGCAGTCTGGACCCCCCAGGGCCAGCTCTCTTCCTGTCTCAGCCTCTCTCCCTCTCATTCTCCCGGAGGTGGGAGAATGTGTCTGCTGCTGCAACCAGCAGAAGGGTACTTTTGCCCCTGGGATTCCATTTTGTGTTCTGTGACCAGAAGCTCTGGGATATTGATCAGACTTAACCCTTTAAAGGACATCCCTGCTGTGTCCTGACAGGGGCAGAGATACATACTTGTGATTCTCCATCAACTCTTCTTCTAGTTTTAGAAGTGGGTGGGCAAATGTGCCCATTGAGCCTCCAGGCTTTGAAGAGCGGAGAAGACGTGGACTCTGCCTGCAGGGATTTACTCTCCAGTGGGAACAAACCCTGGTCACATTGGCGTAAGATTAACGCTACCTGGAGCAGGGAATGCACGTTAAGCTCAAACTGAGAAAGGAATATAATGAAAGGTGAATATAATAAAATAGGAAACACACCCAGTCAAATATATTGAGTAGACACTATCACCCACCTAATCCCACCCCCAGAGATCTGGAGAGGCTTGTGGGGCTGAATTTGTGCCAAGCTTTCAGCTCGTAGCCAAGTGCTTAACCATTGTGCCACCAGGGATCCTTAGATATTTTTAATGAAATGACAAAATGTGGTCTATCCATTCATACGATGAAATATGACTCAGCCATTGGGGACATGAAGTTCCGATACATGCATGTTACAACAAGGACGAATCTTGAAGGCATCATGCTGAGTGAAGCAAGTCAGCCTCATGAGGGCAGACACTGTACAAGCCCACTTATGTGACATAACTACACAAGAGCCAAGGTCATTAGAGGCTACCAGGAGGAGGGGAAAGTGGACCTCACTGCAGGGGCAGTACTGAACTCTGCTAAGCTTCCTCCCAGCCCTCCAGGTGGGGTCCTCAGTGTCCAGGCCGTGGGGTGGAGTCCTGTCTACTCAGAACATTGTCATTTACTTGGTGATGGCTACTCCTGAGTCTAGCCTTGCCTGGAGACAACATTCCTTCCCACCTTGTTTTCTCCTTGGTGCCGATGCCGGTTTCCAGGGTGACGCAGTCTCGGTGTCACTGTGGACAGCAGAAGAATAAGCCCCAGGTCCCTACACCTCATCCTGGCAATGGTGGGATGTCCCCCTTTTGGTAAGTTTTCAGCAAAGACTTGAAACATGTGTCTTTAATTCCTCCCGTGTCCCTCCTGTGGTCTCTCTGAGAACCTGAACCATACCTCAGAGAAGGCCCACCCCTTGGGCTCACCTGGGCCCAGCAGTCACCAGTATCAACCTTCACTTGCCCCACAGTGTGCTCTGGGCTTAGGGGCCCTGGTAATGCAATGATTAAGCGCTCAGCTACTGACCAAAATGTTGGCGATTCAAACCCACCACCACCGGGTGACATAGTCCTGTAAAGATTTGTTGTTGGTGTTGTTGTTAAGTGCCGCTGAGTCACTTCCAACTTTTAATGACCCTGTGTAGGGTTTCTGATTAGCAACTGATGAGTTTAAACCGCTGACCTTGCAGTTCAAACCAACCTTGCAGTCCAGTGCGTATCCTACAGCGCCACACCAGGACTCCCTACAGTGCCACAAGGCATGGCTGTGGACCCTGTAAAGATTACAGCCTAGGAAACCCTATGGGGCTGTTCTTCTCTGTCCTGCGGGGTCACCATGAGTTGGAAACCACTCGACAGCACACAACAACAACTGCCTTTGGCTTCCGTTGCATCCCAGGCACAGAGACCTGCTGGCTGCCCCTCTTATGCCTGGCTCTTTTGCCATTTCCATGAGGAACCTTCTGTCATTTCCAGTGTGCCGTTTCAGACCTCTTGAGTGCATGAATGAACAAGTCAAGACTGGACTTTGCAAGAGTTCCCTGTGTGTCCAGTTGACAGGCACATAAAGTATGGTGATTATCTCTTGTCCCTCTGGTCAGCAAAAGCAAGAATCAAGTCTTCCTTACTTTTGCAATTTCTGTGCCTAATACAGTAATTCTTTCATATATATGTGTTGATTAAATGTTTTTTTAAATGAAATTATTGATTATAAATGAAATATCACTGTATCTAACAAACATTTCTCTTCAAGTCCTGGGCTCTTCATTTGCTGAAAGAAAGGCGTTCAATCAGCCCAGTTATTGGGCAGGTAGCTGGCCTGGTGGGAGGCAAGAGACGCAGGTGGCACCTGTTGACATCTGGCTAAAGCATCTTGTTCAGGGGAGGGCCAGAGCAGGTGAGGTCCAGAGCTCCTTCCTGTGCAAGAGGGGGCACAGACAAGAGGGGTCAGCACTGGTGTTGGGATTCCAATTCCAGCCCAAACAGTGACCTCAACACAGAACTTAGAGGCAGAAGAATATTAGGTAAGACTTGGTTGCAAGTAGCAGAAACCATGTTACAGTAGGACACGCCTGGTTTTGTCCCTGTGACTGGATTTCTGTGATTCTGAAAGTTTCTGGCAGAACATAGCTGTGTGTAGAGAAGAGCGTTAGAGCGGGCCAGTACAGGCACGTCACCACAGCCTTGGTATTGTTGCTCAGGTGAAGCCAAACTCTCTGCTGGCTTTCATTTCCCTTGGTATCAACATCCTAACTGTAGATCCAGGAAGGGCCTTGAGCATAATGAGCAAGGCTAGACTTTCTTCTTATCAGCTCGTTCAGGCAATAATCATCATGGATGACAGCTACTTAGCTCTTCATGGGTGCCAGGATGCTGCAATGAATGACCTTTTTTTCAATGCATATACCAGAATCCCTGGGTGGTACAGACAGCACACTCCCCTGCTAATGGAAAGGTTGGCGGTTCGCCTCCACCCAGAGGTACCTCTGAAAACCCCAACCATCAAAAGCCCTAGGAGCACAGTTCTACTGATGCACACGGGGTCACCAAGACCCGGACTAGATTCTATAGCAACTGGGAATGCTCTTAGCAGCACTGTGAGTGGGTACCACGCTAGGGCGAAGGACCGGAGCACAGTCTCAAGGCTGTTGAGTGTGGAGCAGAATCAGATGCACCAGCACTCCCAGCCTTTTCCACTCCTCAGTCTGAGCAGAGTCCAGGTGCCCCTGCAAACTTTACTTGTAGACACAGGGTTATTGGCTCAAGCAGCTGGGATTCTGCAAGTTAGAGACCAAGTTAGGTGGGGCTCTTTTACTTAAGCAGCTCCTAGGAACCTAATCCCCCAGGTCCTAACAGCTTCTGACCTACTCCTTGTGGTTCACCTGTGACATCAGGGACAGTTTCCCGAATGCCACACAGCAGCCACTTGTCCGCAGAGTTGTCTCGTCCCTGGAAGTTCCTGTGGTTCTCTTAGAAAATTCCCAGGCCTGAAGCCACAGAGGAGTGCCTGGGTGGACCAACAGTTAATGCTTCTGACTGCTAGCCAAAAGATTGGAGGTTCAAGTCCGCTCAGAGGCATCAGTGCTTATTAGAGGCTGTCTACTCTGAAATTTCAATTATTGGAAGCCCTATGCTGCACAGTTCGACATGGTATCACCATGATTTGGAATCAACTCAGTGGCAACTAGTTTGGTTTTTCTGATCCAAGTCAAAGAGAGGAAAATTATACATACAAGTAGTTGAGGAGCAATTTCATTAAAACAAAAAATAAATAAATAAGGGCGAATTAGCTAAAAAAAATCCTGATGGGGCACCACCATCAGCAGGGAAGACTGGGAGAGGATGATCTCAAGGTTCCTGTAGAAGCAACCCCCCCCGATTAGGGTTGCCTCTCTTACAGTAAGTCTTTCCTTGTCCTTTCATGTCATTGTAAACTTGGCCTCACTTGGAATTAGTTGAGCCAACCCCTGTTGTTAAGTGCCATCTAGTCCCTTCCAACTCATAGCAACTTCTATAGGGTTTCTGAGGAGCATCTGGTGGGTTTGAACCGCTGACCTTGCAGTTAGCAGTCCAGTGTTTATCCTACAATGCCACACCAGGACTCCAAACCAACCCTCCTCGAAGTAAATTCTTCATCACAGTCACCTTCCCTTGTTTAATGTGCAGTCACCTTCCCTTTTAAACCATTGAAAAGACTTTGAGCCATTTTTTTGTGCTAAGCCAAACCCATTGCCACTGAATTGATTCCAACTCATAACACCTGCTCCTTAGAGTGTCTGAGATTGTAGATCTTTAGGGGAGCAGACAGCCTCGTCTTTCTCTTGCAGAAAGGCTGCTGAGTTTGAACTGACAATCTTTTATGGTTAGTAACCCTTTGTTTTCCTCACTGCACCACCAGGACTCCTTTTTCTTGCATTAAAAGTAAAACTAAGTAAGAACCTTCCGCATCCATTCCAGCTTATCTGCAAATTCTTAAAAACAATTCAGACTGGATCCCGTTCCTAACCTGAGGACTCGTCCGTATTTATAACTTCTGTTGTAATGGAACCCTTGAGCTTGACGTGGGAAGGATTTTTTTCACCTAGTCTGGCATGTGGCAGGCATTTGTCTTTGTTAATTTATATAGGGAAGGATAGTAAATCTACAGGAACACGCTACAGGCGCCCATGTTATTTCTCAGGGGTATTTAAAGTAACAGCTCCTGGAAGTTTACCAGCAGCTAAGAGGTTTTTCTGCTTCAGAAAGCAAAATATTGTATGAGTTGTGCAACATGTATAAATGATTTAGAGGATTAGGGTGCAGCAAATAGTACAGTTTTCAGCAAAGATGGGAAGACTTTACCAAGTCATAAAGTTAGCGATGGGAGGGCAGTCCGGCCAGGCTGGTGGGAATACACACAGGTGTGTTCTCTGGCATGCCATCCTTGTTTAATTTCCTTTTTCTCTGGCCCCAATTTGAATTGCCAAAATATGTTAGGTTTGCAGTGCATTATTTCATTTGCCTGCTCTGTAATTCCCCTTTACCTCAAACAGATGAAAAACATGGCGCTAAAACAAATTGACAGCTCTTGAAATGAGAAAGATCTTTATCCTTCAGAGTGTTGATATAGTAATAAATGAAAGAAAAACATGCTTGTTCGGTCTTGAAGGAGCTTGGATTGGTCCTTTTTTTTAAAAAAAGGAGAATATTTCTCTCTCCCCCCTCTTTTCCCTTTAGGGAGTTGTGTGGCTTGGGGAGAAGTATGGACGTTGTTTATTCTGACAGTACACGTTTGCACAGATCTGAGTCATGATTTGGATGTAAGGAACAGACCAGAGGTTTCCAATCCAGGGATCCATGGAAGGAATGCCGGAGCCTGAAGTTGGCTTCATTAATTTAAAAAATCTATCAGATAGTGTGGTTATCCACTCCCACCCCAAACATCACAGGGGTCAGCTTAAATGCCAGGCATGCTTGCTTTTGGAGTCCTGGTGTGGCACTGTGGGTTAATGCGCTGGACTGCAAAGTCGATTTGAACCACAAAGTCGGTGGTTCAAGCTCACCATCTGCTCCTCGGAAACCCTGTACAGCGTTGCTATGGGTCAGATCCAACTGGACAGCACTTAACAACAACATGCTTGCTTTGGACAGAGGCCCCCCCACCTCATTCTGCTCCTGTGGTCACTTCATGCTGCCAAAAGCCCCTGATAGGAAATTATGACATGTGTTAATAAATACATTTCTGTACAACAAGAGTACCAGTAAATACAGTTTGTTTTATATCGGAAGTATTTGAAGACATGTAAGAATCAATGTTTCAAAAACTAAATGAAAAAGGCCATCTTAATGGCAACAATAACAAAAAATTGGAAACCACAATCGGATTTGATACTTTTTCTGTGGGAATTTGCTTTTGTCGTACAAAATCTTTCTGAAACTCAATCAACACACTTATAGGGTCCTTACTTTCGCTTTAGTTACTCTAGGAGGTGCTATGGGTATGTCGAGCTGAATTCTGTATTTCTTGAGGACCTGGAGAGGGAAAGAGATGGGGATAAGGGAGCTGCCAACATCGATACTTTAGTGACAAATAATGTATCAGAGTGCTGTGTGACTGCCACATACAGACGCATCAAGCATACCTTACTTGTGCGTACTTTATCCAAATCCAGGGAAATTGGAGCATAATTGTTTGAATTATAAGTGGATCTACTAGAGTTTCTTGAAATAATTAGTCCCCTTGTGGATTTTCCCTTTATTATTAAAAATGTTTATTTTCAAATAGTCTAGGTCTCATAGAAGTTATAAAAGCATTACTGAGAGCTCCTGCCCAGCCTGTATCTGGGGAGTGAGGTGGCTCCATCGATAAGCCCTGAACTTCTAACCACAGGCTTGCTAGATTGAGCCCATGGGAGAAAGATGAGACTTTCTGCTCCCACAAAAATGTACAGCCTTGGAAACCCTATACCGAGTCTCTATGAGTCAGGACTGGATCTATAGGACATAGCAACAACCCTTTACCTGGCTTCCCATATGAAAGTATCCTTCATAACCACAGTATAGAGTTAAACCAGGAAGTAGATGTTGGTACAACACCATTTTAACCGGCATGTGTGTTTGTGGGTGTGTGTCCATGTAGTTCTTTCTAATTTTATCATGTGTAGATTTATGTGACCATCACCCCCATCAGAATATAGAACAATTCCATCACCATAAAGCCCCTCACATTACCCCTTAATAGTGACCCCACCGTAAACCCTGGCACCCATATCTGTTCTCCATCATTATCCTATTCTCATCTCAAGAACATTATCAAAGTGGAATTGTACATGCTGTAACTTTTTGAGGTGGACTTTTTTTCACTCAACATCATTTCGTTGAGATGACTCCAACTTGTATATATCAGTAGTGCATTTCTTTTTATTGTGGCTAGAATTCCATTCAGAAGAACCTCAGTGGCTCAGTGCTTAAACATCCAGCTGCAGTACTTTGAACCCACTAGCCAAGGGCGTAGCATTTAGAATGTGGGTTTAGAATGATCCTCAGTTTTTCTGACCATTCTATGTCGTATCAGTCTGCTCCTGTAAAGATAGTTGTTGCTGCTAAGTGCCGCCGAGTCTGTATAGGGTTTCCAAGGATCGACTGGTGAGTTTGAACTGCTGACCTTCTGGTTCAAACCAGCCTTTCGGTCCAGTGTTTCATCCTCACCAGGTCTCCCTCTAAAGACTACAGTTTTGGAAACCCTGTGAGGCAGTTCTACACTGCCATTGAGTTAGAATCAACTTGATGGCTATGGGTTTGGATTGGGGTTTTTTTTGTTGGTTGGTTTTTATTATTCCATCCAAGTATGTATCCGTTTGTTTATTCATCCCCTTTGTGCTTTTAAAATGTGATTTATTTGCATATGGTTCATTGCAAACACAGTACATACAACAAGGTACATTTACAACATAAAACCTCATTCATCCAAATGAACTGCCCAGAACTGGAATTTCTGGTTATCAGAGAAGTTTACAAAGTCTGTTACTCCATCACCTCTGTTCAGGGCTCTCCTGCCTGTTAATGTTCATTTCCCATCTTCAGGCTGCCATGAAGGTTAACCATTACCATCATCCTTTTTACAGACAAGAAACAGCTGCCTCAGATCATGCGTAGGTAGGGATAGTGGAGCTGGGATTAGCATACTTGAACTTTTTGTTAGCAATATTTGCTAGTTGCATTTTGTTAGCAAATACTCAAAGACACTTTAAGAATAGTTTGATTCAAACCTTCCTTCATGTTACTGATTTTTGACAAGGTCTTTGGGTCAGGGTTAGAACTGAGCAGACCTTGGGGTCTTTGACCCAAGACTCCTGTGGTGACATTGAGGACAAAGGAGCAGAGGAAAGGAAGGGGAAGGAGCAGGACTTCAGACACCATTGAAGTCTCATTAAGAAACTCAGGAGCTAAGGGGATGTTCGGTGCTGGATTCAGGTGCGGGATGCTGTTAAGTTCACAGAATTCTGCAGTGTGCCAGCATTGGGCTTCTGATCAGAGGAAGCTGCTATTCCAGGTTTCTAAGTACTGGTGCTGTTTAATTCAGGCTTGAGCAGTTCACCAGAAGGTGGGACAGAGACTCTTAGTCTTTGAAGTTCCAGGAAGGGTTCAAAGGAGCCTTGGAGAAGGGATTCCTGCACTGGGTGGGAAGTGGAGAGGTGATTTCAGGGTCACTTCTGAGACAAATGGAACATCCTCTTCCCCTCCCATGAGTGACATCCATTCCCAGACCTGGCTCAGTTTGTCAGAATCAAAGACTGGTGCAGAGAGAGGGTCTGGAGTGCAGGAGGCCTACGGTGACTTTGGCATGTCCCCTTACCCCTCCTCAGGTGCAGTCTAGGAAAGGGGCTCTGGAATCTGACACCCAGAGTCCCTGTGCGGGCAGGGGACAGGGCATTTTAACAGAGGACAGATGGGGATAGGGAAGCACCATGGCACAGAGGGGTTGGAGAGACTGAAGCAGGTCATTCTAAACCCAAATCCTAAATGGTTAAGCCCTCGGCTACTAGCAAAAAGGTTGTTGGAGGTTCAAATCTACCCAAAGGCACATCAGGAGAAAAGTCTGGTGCTCTACTTCTGAAAACTCACAACAGTTGAAAACCATTCAGAGTGCAGTTCTACTGTGCCACAGAGAACTGACTAAAAGGCAACTGATTTTTTTTTTCTTTTAAAAAACGTTGGTCTAATGAATGAGTGACCCAATCCCCTTTTCCATTCTCAGCTTCATCAGCTAATCTGTTAATGGGTAGAGGACCCCTGTCTGAAGCCCTGTTCCAGAGGGCCACGGGGCACCCTGACGCTCTCTAGCCCAGGGTCTGAGCCTTTTCGAGGTGCACATAAGACCCAGCACCACACCACCAAGCTGTATTATTCTCGCTCCCTATTTTCCTGGCAGAAGGAAGAATGCAAATGGCCCGAGGGATTGGAATTGGAACCTAGACGTTGGAAGCCTGCACAGCTCCCTTCTCCCCTCCCCGAGCTCATGGCTGCAGCTACGCTTGTCACCATCCAAGATTGCATTGGCCACAGGAGATGTGGATGATTTTTCCATTTGGTCCTGATGTTTATTTCATGCCCATCAATATCAGCCCGTATTAGGACAGATGAGGTGGTTACTTACAGGCGGTGCATTTTCACACTTGGTAATTATAAGCCCTCCCCTGTTCGGTCAGAGTTGTGGAGATCTATTTTGGCAATTAGCAGTTTAGTATTTGTTTACTGGGAATGCAAGAGTGTTACGGCACATCAGTGCTTCACTAATGATTTGCCTGTCTCCTCTGGAGCTGGCAGGTTTGGGCCTTTTTCATGGTGGGTGAGGCCTGATGAAGAGAGGCTGGTAGGGAACATTAGGGAGCATGTCTGGGCTCTCCCTCCCCTAGAACACACTTGCACACACACACACACACACACACACATTCACTCACAGCCAGACTGAGAACAGGCCAGGGTTTCCAGAGCATAGCAGCCGCCACTCAAAAGAACGTCACACAAGAGGCCGTTAGGCCAGATGCCTTTTCGTGTGACAGCTGTCAAGCCTGCCAGAACCAACTGCTTCTCCCCAAACACAGTGTGCTGGCCTCTCTCTCTCTCTGTGGGCCTCCTCCCCCATTTCCTTCACTCCATCCTCAGCTTGGATGTCCCTAGAGGGAGCCCCCTGCCCTGCCCTCCAGGTCCTGGGGCCCAGGGTTTGCCTGCACAGCTTAAGCATGTAACAACCAGCATCCAGCGCCCACTCCAGCACTCCGTACCCAGGCAGACCGGTGCTTCCCACACTTGGCACTGTCTGCCATAGGTCTGTGCTGCTTGTCCTTGAGGTAACTATTTACAGTGGGAAAACACAGCATTGGGTGTGGCTCCTAGTTGAACTGTGTGGGTATGTGCTGTATTGCACCAGTATTGGTTAGAAATAGAGTGTTCTGCAGCCACCACTTCTGCCCTCCACACACTCCAGACGGGAGGCCCACTCACTGCAGGGTGGGACTCAGGTGGGCTGTAACCTGGACTTTCAGGACTCTTTCACCAGTTCCTGCTCTGTGACCAGACAAGCAGGGAACACTGGGCTTTTGGAATTCACTTAAAAGGCATCGTACCTTACATCCTTGTGTTTCCTTTGCCTCTGAAATCCTTTTTTTTTTTTTAGAGGCAATATACGTTCATCTTCTGAATTACCCAGTCAACCCTCTTAGCTTTTTGGTAGGATTTTAAGGCAAGTTTTTAATTCATTCAGCAGAAAATGAACTATACTAAGCCCAGGGATGAAAAATGAAAAATATAAAATAACAGAACAGAATTAAGGGGGACCAGTAGGAAGATCAAAGACGCCCTGGTGGCACTGTAGGATCAGCATTGGACTGGTAACCACAATGTCAGCAGTTCAAACCCACTAGCTGCTCTAAAGAGGAGGCTTTCTGCTCCCGTAAAGATTTATAGCTCCAGAAACCCTATACAGGGTCACTATGTCAGAATCACCTTGACAACAGTGGGTTTCGTTTTGGATTTTTAATAGGAAGACATAGGGCCACATCTAGTTTGAAATCATAGTTCATCCATTTACTACTTGTATGATCTTTGGCATGTCACGGAAGCTCACTGAGCCACAATTTTCTCATCTGTAAAATGGGTATGATACTATCTCCCTCAGAGCTGTTGTGAAAATTAAATGAGGCTTGCAAATTGCCTATTAGGCTCTGCTAAATGCTCGCTGTTAAAGTGATCATTATTTGGGAGGATAGGTGATTTGTAACTTAGATTCTGATACTGACTGCGGATCAGAAGCTCTAAGCAGAATACTTACTTGCCTGTATATAAGTAAAATATCTAAATCTCCAGGACAAATCTGTCCAGATACCCTACTCCTTTCAATCCCCCTGGGCAAACTGTTCATTTCTTAAATTAGTAGCTGTTATCTGGTAAATGGGCGGTATGTGGCTAACCATTGGACTGTGAACCACAAGGTCAGAAGTTAGAGCCTACCAGCTGCTCCATGGAGAAAGATGAGCCCTTCTACTCCTGAAAAGATACAGGGTCGCTATGAGCCTAAGCAAATCTGATAAGCACCGTATGCTTTTCAAGTTAAATAAGAAAATGGAATAACCAACCTACCCTCACAAAAAAAAAAAAAATTTTTTTTTTTTTTTAAGAGGAAAAAGCAGTAGAATGTTCTGACCATAGGAAGTCTTGGGAGTTTTTTTATGAAGAGTTGGTTGTTGCTGGTGGTGAGTCCATTCTGACTCATAGCGGCACCATGTGACAGTATCAGTGTTGCATAGGGTCTCCTAAGCTGTACTCTCTTTATGAGTACACATCACCAGAGCTGTAGGGTGGGTTCACACCAGCAACCTTTCTGTTAACAGCAGAGTGCTTAACTGTTGGCACCACCAGGAATCCTTATGAACAGTTTTAGAGAAGTTAAGCCAATTGTTTCTATTCTTACTCTAAGCAAGTTTGTCAGGTGGATGCATGCTAGAGTCACTTTGGGAAGCAAGGCACAGGCTGCCCGGCTTCACTAATAGCGACTGAGGTGGGTGAGAACCTGGCATCCCTGCAGGAAGGGTGAGGTGTGCTTTTGATTTATAAAACCAGCTTTTGAGCCTTGGGGTCAGCCTCTGCCCGCTCTAGGAAGCCAACAAGGAAACTAAGGCTCAAAGAATTGGAAACAGTTCCTGTCTTGTGAGATTTCTGTGAGGGTCAAAGTGATAGGAATCCGTATGGGAAGTATGGTGCAGGAGAAAAACGTGAGGATATCTCATGTTTAGCTCTTGACCCTTCTCAGTGACTTCTAGGATGGATTGTTGTCTCTCTTGTAGATACGGAGGGTTAAGGCAGCTCCGAGAAAGAGCTATGGATACTGACTTTGAACATCTGTTTCTCAGGCAGCCAGAGGCCCCATTAATAGTCGTTTTATTTCAGGTGCATCTGCATACACAATGATTAAGGCTCAAGTCAGATAGAGATATCCAGCCATTGAGATTAGTGGTTCTCGGTCTTGGCTGCACCCTGGAGTCACTGGGGAGCTTTAAGAAACCTCTGTCAGGAGCCCAGCTCCAGAGATGCTGATTTAATAGGTTTGGGGTGTGGCATAGGCAGCAGGCATTTTAAAAGCTCTTCAGGTGATTCTAGTGAGCAGCCAAGGTTGAAAACCACCAGTCTACAATCTAGTTTGAACTAATGGGATTTTTGAGCCTGCTCCCCTTTCTCCTCCATTCTTCCGTGTGGGCAATGATTCAAGATGGACTAGCTTCACAAGGCCAGTGCATGCTGAAATCTTTTTTCTCAATAAACTGGACATTACTGTTGTTGCTATTAGTTGTTGTAGCATCGTTGTGACTCCTCATGGACCCCTTGTGTGCAGAGTAGAACTTTTCAAGGCTGAGACTTTCTGGAAACAGATTACCAGGCCTGTCTTTGGAGGTACCTCTGGCTGGGTTTGAACCACCAATCTTTCAGTAAATAGTCTAACACTTAACTGTTGGTACCACCCAGGGACGCCTTACAGAGCATTATATAGGTTTTGGCACTGTCGTTGTGCAGGCTGGCAGTGCCTTCCTGTATTCTTAGATAATCCCATGGTAAGGGAGCCCATGGCTCTAGCAGGGGCTCTGAGCCCTATGATCTGTGCAGAGCTGCTATTTCACGCAAATCCACACACTCTGTGCCTTTAGTGCTTTGAATTTATAGAACATAATGAGGTCAGTTCAGCCCTACGCACTGTAGTATCATGGTCTTGCGTTTGCGAGTGTTTGTTTAAACTAACACTTCAAGCATCTGTGTGGGAGCAGGAAGAGAAATGCAAGGGCATTTGTTCTGGGGGAGTTTGAAGAGCTGTGTTTCCCTTTCCCTGCCCACTGTATTTGACCAGATAATTTAAGGATCTTTTGAAGTGCCATTTTCTGCTTTGTTCTTCATATGTGTGGTGTATGGGGGTGTGGATGTGTATCTGGAGTGGAGTAGGAAATTTTCTCAGGGCATGTGTTGGCCACAGCAAAGCTTTGGAACATCCTTCACAGGACAGAGAGTTTGAAAAGGACCAGCAGTCAACTTGATGCTTCCAGATATTGTCCCAGCAACCCCTGTGGTACATCTTAGCATCTAAGTGAGGCTGATAGGCCTTTCAAATGGGGCCTAGATAGCAACTCACACAGTTCCCTCACTGCAAATGAGAAAGTAGGAATAGAGAAGGCAGGTGGCTTGTTCTCCATGAGATCCTGAAATACCGTGGGCCTGGGACGAAAGCCCTGTCTCTTCCCCATGCTTTGTGGAGCTCTGCCCACCATGCTTATCGGCCTTCCATCTCCTGCTAAGTTGTTATCAACAACTCTTCTTTCCTTTTCCCTTGTTGCCATGGGAGTAAGTTTTCTGCATTCCCAAATCAGCATGGTTTCCCTCACTAAACAGCAGAACACTAGGAAGAAGAACCAAGGGTCTGGTGGCATACACCGGAGCCCCACCCTTTGGCCAACCAACTTGACAAACAGAATTGTTGACCTCACTTTGGCCTGTTGGCCATGCATTGGGGTTTTTAAAGGTTTCCTGTTAAGCCAGCACATGACCTATGCTTAAGTAGCCTCTGGTGATGGTCAGCACCATCTGGCTACTTCTAAAATCACCCAACAAGAATATCTGGCTTCACAATAAATCTTTTGACTCATTATAGAAGAGCTCACTCATTCATTAAATGAATTAGGATTAGAGAGGCATCACCCACTGACTTGAGTGCTAATTATTGCTGATCTTCATGGAGCTCACTTAGTAAGGAACGTGTTGCCAACTTCTCTTGGCGCTTCTGGCTTCTCTGTCTGCAGCCTGGCTGCTGGGATGAGATGATAGAGAGGTCCCTCCACCCACTAGTACCTGTGTTCCATTTGGAATGTAAAACTTGAAAGTCTAATAGACCACATCAGCCCTTTTTTGCTTCCACCCCTCTTACTTGCCATTGTTTACTCTCTGGTATTATTTGAGAATGTCTATGTACTGAGAGCATGCATAGACAGTTTTTTGAGAACGGGGACCACTTACCAGTTACCTATTGCCATAAGAATGCAGTGTAGCAAATGGTCATAATGCCTCAGTCGCATGGAATACGTGTTTATTTCACATATCTGGAGCCCACTGGGAGTGGTTCTGCTGAGCTTGGCGGGGCTCACATGTTTGCAATTGACTAGCTGCCAACTTGGCCCTGCTCCACATGTCTCTCGTCCTCCTCCAGGCTAGCCTGGGCATGTCTTTCTCATAGTGATGGCGGGGGTTCAAGAGAGAACAGTGCAAACCCTCAAATGGTCGCACAGTTCTCTCCACTTCAGTGTAGCGGACATAGCAAGTCAAGTCCAGCTCAGAGTGGTTGGAAAATAGACTTTGCCTCTTTGGAACTATAAAGTTATAGGGTAGAAGATGTGGGGCCATCTACCACAGACCTCATATCCTTTGAGACCTAAATAATTATTTAGAGTCCTAAATAATTTATCCTATATTTGTATTCATTTGTAACCCTTGAGGACACATTTCACAAGAGTTAACGTTTTTTTGTGGAGTCCTGGTGTGGTGCTGTCAGATAAACACTGGACTGCTACCTGCAAGGTCAGTGGTTCAAACCCACCAGCAGAACGGACTCCATATATCTTCCAGAGAGCATTCTGGTTGTACTTACTCCAGCACAAATTTGTTCTTTTGGCAGTCCATGGTACTTTTAATATTCTTCTCCAACACCATAACTCAAATGCATCAATTCTATGGTCTTCCCTATTCATTGTCCAACTTTCACATGCATATGAGGTTATTGAAAATACCATGGCTTGGGTCAGGTGCAACTTAGTCCTCTAACTGACATCTTTGCTCTTGAACACTTTGAAGAGGTCTTGTGCAGCGGATTTGCCTAATGCAATACGTTTGATTTTTTTTTTTGAGTACTGCTTTCATGAGTGTTGATGGTTGATTTGAGTAAAATGATGAAGTCTTGGACAACTTCAATCTTTCTCCATTTATCTTGATGTTGTTTATTGGTCAGTGGCGAGGATTTTCATTTTCTTTAAGGTGCAACCCATACTGAAGACTGTGGTCTTTGATGTTCATCAGTAAGTATTTTAAGTCTTCTTGGCTTCAGCAAACAAGGTTGTATCATCTGCATACCACAAGTTGTTAATGAGCCTTCCTTCAATCCTGATGCCATGTTCTTCTTCATACAATCCAGCTTCTCAGATTTCTTGATCAGCACACAAATTGAAGAAGTATGGAGAAAGAATACAACCCTGGCGCACACCTTTCCTAATTTTAAACCATACAGTGTTCCCTTATTCTGCTTGAATCACTGTCTCTTGGTCCATGGACAGGTTCCTCATGAGCATAAGTAAGTGTTTCTGAATACTCATTCTCAGCAATGTTGCCATAGCTTGTCATGATCCATACAATCAAAAGCCTTTGGATCTCCTCCAATGAGTAGACCAGGTAGCTATCTTCCAAATTTGTTGGCATGTGAGTGCCTCCAGTGCTGCATCAGTTTTTAGAAAGATTTCAATTTGTATCCCGTCAATTCTTGGTGCCTTGTTCTTTACCAATGCCATAAGTGCTGCTTGGACTTTTTCCTTTAGTATCATTGGCTCTTGGTCAAATGCTACCTCTTGAAATGGTTGAACAGCAACCATTTCTTTTTGGTACCTTGACTTGTGTATTTCTTCCATCTTCTTTTTGATGCTTTGTGCATCACTCAACATTTTACCCATAGAATCCTTCACTATTGCAAGTTGAGACTTTGAATTTTTTCTTCCGTTCCCTCAGCTTGAGAGATGCTGTGTGTTTTCTAACTCCAGGTCTTTGCACATTTTATTATAGCATTTGACTCTGTCTTCTAGAGCTGACCTTTGAAATTTTCTGCTCAGCTCTTTTGGCTTCTCATTTCTCCCATTTGCTTTAGCATCTCTACACTGGAGTGCAAGGTCACAGACTTGAAAATCCTACAGTGTGCAGTTCTACTCTGGATACATAGTCTACATCCATGAGTAGGTTTCTACTTGATAGCAACTACCAACAACAATGATGTTTTCTACTGAGGCCAGAAAATGCCTGTTTCCAGCTCCTCTAATCCTTTGCGTTCTTCAAGAGAAAACCCTGAATGCTGTCTTCTTGTTGTTGTTAGGGATTGTTGATTGCAACTCATAACAACACCATGCAACAGAGCAGACCTGCCCGCATAGGGCTGTAATCGTTTATGGAAGCAGGTCATCACGTCTTTCTCCTTCAGAGCCCCTCTGGGTGGACTTGAACCACCGACCTTTTGGGTCGTAGCCAAGGGCTTAACCCTTTTTGTACTTACTATGAGGGGTCCTTGAATTAGGCTTAGCGTGTATGAAGTTCAGGATTCTGCACAGCCAGCTAAACTAACTGTGTTTCACATGTGTGCCTGTGTGTGAGAGAGAGAGGAGAAAGGGAGAGGGAACAAGACAGAGAGGAGTGAGCTTGTTCCGAGGTTGAATGCCTGTTACTTCAGCTGCGCCCCTTCTTTTCCTCTGACAAAGCTCACACAGGCCTCTTGTGTTTGAGTCACATAGAACCGTGAGAAACAGTCCCGTATGTGAGGCCGAGTTTGTCATTCTACTCAGTCTTTGTATATTCAAATTCTTCTAGTTTCAGCTCTTGCTGTTCTGCCAGATTTCCATGGCATTGATGGCTTCTCTGAATTAATAAGTCTTTTGCAATTGCTGAAAAGTTTTCCCCCCAAGCACTGGGACTTATCCATATTGATTTTTTTTTTTTTTTCCTTTTGCTTTCCTCTCTAGCCACTTCTTAGATGTTTTATTTTGCAAAGTGTTAATAGAATTTTTCTCTCGCCCTGACGCTTTATCTATTCAGGAGGTCTTTGCGAGTCCCTTTGTACAGCCAGACTATAGTGGAAAGAGTTCTATTCTTCACGACAATGGTTGCCCTAAAAAACATACACAGATCTTCCCCCCACGCTCACCAGCATGGAATGAATGTCAAGAGGGCAACGGTAGAAAACATTCAAACTTAAGAGGGAAAAGAGGGAGTCAGTGGTGTACTGTTGAAATGGGTTTTAAAAATATAGTTTTTAAATACAAAATATTTATTTCCTAAGGGAATCTGTGTTGTGGTACCAAAACATGGCCAACACAGAAGGGAAGTTGTACCCCTTACTGTTAGGCATTCTCAGCATAAAATATGGACTTGGCAAACATCTTAGAAAATATGGAGATAGGCGCAAACCAGATGTCACATTTACCTGCGCAGTACCCCGCACGCTTCACCCCCCTACCTCCGTGCACCCCAGGCATTCCGATTCTTATGGAATCCCAGGGTCTGAGTCTGAGATTCCATATGCTCAAGTGTGACTCCTCTGTGTACAAACAAACCAGTTGATCTTATGTCAGTTTTGCTATCACAGCGCTTGGGAGGCAGAATGGCTGCTGTGCGGATGGCCTCAGCAGGTGCCTGGGGGGATTCAAGCCCGCCTGGCTGCTGCCTGTTGGGCTCCCAGGGAGGAGCCTGGTGAAGAGTCCTGGGTGGAGTCACTCCAGCAAGTGTCTCCTACTCCTGGTAGCCTGATGTCTGGGAGAGAGAGGGCAGATGCTGCCAGAGCAGCAGTCACGGTGCAAGGTCATTTTCTCCCCCAGTAACTGACTTCAGAAGTGGGGACCAGAAGGGGATGGCCCCAGGAGCCTGTTTCTTCAGTCTCAGTTGCTTAGCAACAAAAGGGGGCCCTGGCTTGAGAAGGGGGTTTTAAGCATTGCCAGTCCCTTGGAGGTTTATGACTGGCTTGCCTACCTCTGTCTTCCATTTTTACCTTGACTTTGCTTCTCTCCCTATTATATTTGATGGCATCTAGAAAAATAGATTTGATTTGTCTGGAGGCCCCATTTTAAACCTAGTTTTATTGCATCTCCCCATGCCCTCCCCTCCATCTGAGATTGGAGTCTGAAAAGAGTGAGGAATGAATATCTTATGAGTCCTTTTCTCAGCTGGCTTAGCTCAGGCCCCCAAGCTCATTTGCGAGCCTTTGAGCTTAAATGAACAGTGTTCGGTCCTTCCCAGCTACACAGACACATGAAAATCGTTCCAGGCACAGAGCCCTCTAGCTGAAGGCTTTGTCCATCCACAACCAGGAGATGACTTGTGTTTTTTTGACTAACCTTGGGGACTCGTAGAGAGTGGTTACTGGTTACGAATCAGGCTGCAAACCTCAAGGTCAGCCGTTTGAAACTACCAGCTGTTCCACAGGAGAAAGATGAGGCTTTCTGCTTCCGTAAAGATTTACAGCCTTGGAAACCCTGTACAGGGTCACTATGAGTCAGAACCGACTCCATAGGACTTCACCACCACAACCCACCAACCTTTGGTACAAAATGAATGACAAGACCCAGCAACTCACCTTGCCAAACCTGGTCCTCTCGCCAGGTGAGAGCTAATTGGTTAGGGCAATCACCTGCAGTAAAGATGTTGTAACAAGCAAGGTCTGGGTCTTAAATAACTCTCACTGTGTGTGAGTTTCTTGAGATCTACATGGGGATAAAGTGTGGGTCCTGAGATCCTAGAATATCTCCAAAAGATATAGGGCTTCAGGATGAGGAGGATGGGGTGGGGGAAGGAAGTAGGGAATATTTTCCCCTATGGATATTTTTTAAAAGGTCCTAGCATCAAGATGTTAACATTCGGTTGTTTGTAACGAGAAGCAAAGTTTTCCACCAAAGGGAAATAAGGAACTCTGGTAACGTATTAGTTACGAATTGGGCTGCCAATCTCACAGTCAGCAATTCGAAACTACCAGCTGTTCCCTGGGGGAAAGATGAGGCTTTCTGCTTCCGTAAAGATTTCCAGCCTCGGAAACCCTGTACAGGGTCGCTATGAGTCAGAACTGACTCCACGGCACATAACAACAACAACAATGAAGCCCTGGACTGCGAACCACAGGGTCAGCAGTTCAAACCCACCACCTGCTCCTCGGAAACTCTATACAGGGTCTGTGAGTCAAACCCGACTCAACAACACTTTCTCAGCAACAATGGCTTCTCACATTTGAAAACTCAGTAATAAAGACAGCGTTTGGGATGCACATGGAGGGAGGAACCTAGGAATTGTTTACAATATTGTAATTTGTATGGGGGGAAGGGTAGCTAGATTTAAAGTATTAAAACAATCATAGATTTAAAAAAAAAAAAAAAAAAGTAAAGAGAAATAATCCTCCCAACTTCTTCCACCAGAAAAACATTCTTGATGACTCGATGAGTCAGTTCCAACTCCTGGTGACCCCATGTGTGTATGAGTAGAACTGTATTTCATAGGGTTTTCAAGGCTGTGACCTTTTAGAAGCCCCATTGCCAGGTACTTCTGGATGGGGTTGAACTACCAACTTTTTGGCTAGTGATCCAGCACATAACTGTTTGTACCACCCAGGCACTCTGCCAGATGTTAGCTACAGTTGTGCTAAGTGGAAAGTAGAGTGATGTTTTCTCCTTTTACTTTTTTGTATTTTCAAGCTTTCTTTCAATAAGCCACTTTCACTTCTGTAGTAGAAAACCCCCAAACAATACAATGTTTTGCATATGACATTTAAATTCTTAAGCAGGCTCTGTTCTGTGTTTTTCAGGTAGAGGATGCGATGCTGATGTTTGATAAGACCACCAACAGGCACAGAGGTAAGACTCAGCGCAAGCAGGGTGCCCCTCACCTCTCTCTTCCCATCCTCAGTTACACTGATAAAGACGCTATGAAGACCACAATCTAGCAGATAGAGTTGACCGTGGTGTGCCGAAGATCTGTATTCATGGAAGGCCACATGGTACAGAGAATCCACACACTGGACAAGGATTACCCAGCACCCACATTCAGACAGATCTCTTGAATCCTGTCTTTCCTAGTCCCTCGCTAACCTCAGCACTTCAGTGATCCAAGTGGAAATTATTCATAGCAATTACTCAATTGACTTCTCAATTTGCATTGAAGGAGGTGGTTTAGAAGCACACTGTCAATCTAAGGAGTGAAAGAGGTGGGGAACTTGTAGGTGGGAAGTGTACAGAGACTGTTGTTGGGGGCTGTGACATCAATTCCAACTCTTCAGGACCCCATGTGACAGAGTAGAGCTACTCCATAGGTTTTTCTTGGCCTGTACAGTGGTTAAGAGCTCAGCTCCACTCTGCGGGAGAAAGATGTAGCAGTAAGCTGTCACAAAGACTGCAGTCTTGGAAACCCTGTGGGCAGTTCTCTTCTGTCCTATAGGGGCCCTTTGAGTTGGAACTGACTTGAAGGCAATGGGTTGGGTTTGGTTTGGGTTGTTTAATCTTCCCCGAAGCTGATCACCAGGTTGTTCTTCATGGAACAGTTACTGGGTTTGAACCTCCAACCTTTTGGTTAGCAGCCAAGCACTTAAAGGTTGTACAGAAATGGCAGACTTGCAGATGCCCTTGGTGGCTCCTTACTGTATGGGGAATCTGTGCTCATTTGTATTGTCCATTGTGCTCATATTCTCCCATTTGTATGCTTTAGAAAATGGTTCTTAACCTGGGATCTGTGAACTCCCTGAAATTATATACAACGTGTTTTGTACTTTTCTTGGGAGATGGATCCCTAAGGGTGTTCCTGATCTCCCACCTCCCCGAAGAGTTACAGCTATTGCCTTGTTGTTAAGTAATATCGAGTCAGTTCTGACGCATAGTGACCCTGTGTAGGGTTTCCAAGGAGCAGCTGGTGAGTTTGAATCACTGACCTTGTGGTTCAAACTGATCTTGAGGTCAAGTACTTATCCTATGGTGCCTTCACCTGAGAAAATTGGAGGACTCTAGAAACACTCTGCCCACCCCCGGAGGTAATAGAGTCAAAGAAGTTGCCTCCAGAATCTCTTAGTTTCTGGGGTTCCTATTAACAGGACTGTTAATGAGCAGATCTTCTGCGGTTGCGGGGGTGGGGGGTGGGGCGGCAGGAAGCCACTTCCGAGAGTTTGGGGGAGGGGAGCAGAGAGTGAGCCATGTTTCCTTGTTCCTTGGATTTGCATGTAGGTGTTCCTCGTGGTGTTTACATTCCTGCTGTCACCTGCAATCCGAAGCAGTGACCAGTGCTGTCTGTCTCTCCTGTTTGGAGAAGGCAGGCTGACAGAAAGGGAGCCAGAGTGGAGGGGGTACTGGCTTACCAGAGTGGGAGGAGGCAGGCAGGAGGGTGGGTGTCTTCCTGAGTGTACCTCATAGTCCTACTTCTTATACATCCATCTATCTCGCCCTCCACATGGGGAAATTGAGAATCAGATGGAAAACCAAGGTGGTGTCAGGTGGAGATTATGTAGCACAGAGGAAAGGTGGGGTATGGGGGGAGGCAGGAAGGGAAAAAAGAGCCGAATGGTGGTAGTGGAATGGGGTGGGAGAAGAATGCTTGTCTTTGTCACGAGAGGGAGGTGGTGGTGGAATTCATGGTTATCCTTGGGCAACATCCATATTGTGTGGTTCTACTTGATAGTTTCTAAAGCTTGGTTTCTATATGCGTAGCCTAATTTGATCTTCACAGCTGCCCAAAGGGGTGGGGGAGGTTGTGACTTTGAGAAAATCTTTTTTTTTTTTAATGCCTTAGTTTATTCATCAGCAAAATGGGCATAATAGTAGTAGCTCCCTGTAAGATTGTTGGAAAAGTGTAATAATGTCTTTTTAAAGTATCATCAGCTGTGAGGAAATGTTAACTCAGTGCTATCAGGTCAATTCTGACTCTCAGTGATCCTATAGGATGGAATAGACCTGTCCCATGGGGTCTCCAAGGCTGTCATTTTTATGGAAGCAGTCTGCCACATCTTTCTCCTGTGAGCACTGGTAGGTTTGAATCCCTAGCTTTTCAGTTAGCTGAGCATGCACCCACTGCACAACCAGGGCTCCTTGAATAACGTTTGCTTGTATTGTTTTCATCCCCTCCGTTTTGCCAGTGAGATAGCCAAAGCTCAGAGAGGGCTGCTGACATACCTGAAGTCAGGTTAGGGACTGCTGATTTCAATCTCTGCCCTGTCTTTGTTGTCTCCAGGTGGGGAGGGGTTTGTTGAAAGAACATTTTCATCTAGCTCTTTGCAAGGGATGCAGGGCTCATCGGACTGTGGCACCAGTGAACTTCCTTTATCCAGTGTTCCAGTTCGTCATCCCGTAAGATTCCTGCACAGCCTCCAGGCTGCACTGCTGCTAGTCTTTGAACATCAGGAAATGAAAGAGGTTTTTGAATACCTGTTCTGTGCCAGGCCCTGTGCAGAAACTCCCACCTGTAACTTCCCATTTCACCCTCACACCCACTCAGGGGGAGGAGGTTTGGTATCTGAGGAACCTGAGAGGGCCGGGACTTGTCCAGGATCACACAACTAGCAACAGACAGAGCCAGGATTAAAATCGACCTTCCAAAGGCATAGCCCCGAGGGTTGTCTGTGAGTGTATGCCCTCATTCTGTCTTGGGAAAGCCTCTCCGGTTTTTTCCAGAGGGGGCATATGCCAAGAGACCCTGGGTACAGCCCCACTTGCTTGGGTGAGGTGGGAAGGGCCATCCTAGTGTGGGCACAGTGCCCAGCGAGGTTGCAGGGCAACACCGTTGGCTCTTTCGAGTCAGCACACTGGTGGGGCTCTGTCCAGCCTGGGTCTAAGGTAGTGGATGCAGGAACAGCTACCTAATTTGCGGGACTCGGAGCAAGGTAAAAAGATGAGACTCCTTATTCATAACAGGAGCCCTAGTCATTAACCACGACACAGTGGTGTAAGCGTTCGGCTGCTTAACTGAAAAGTTGGCAGATCAAAACCGCTCAGCAGCTCTGCAGGAGAAAGAACTAGAGATCGGCTTTGGTAAAGATTAAAACAAAACCAGAGTCATTGCCATGAAATCGCTGCCAACTCACAGGACAAAGTAGAACTGCCTCATAGGGTTTCCAAGGTTGTAAACCTTACAGAAGTCTCCTGCTGCCTCTTTCTCCTATGAGTGGCTGGTGGGTTCAAACCACTGACCTTTGGGTTAATAAGTGAATACTTTAGCCATTTTGCCATCAGGGTTCCACTAAAAAGATTAACCAAAAAGCCTGACCCACTGTTCTGACTCTCGTGACCTTGTATAGGGTTTCCAAGGCTGTCCATCTTATGGGAGAATATAGCCTCATCATTCTTCTGTGAAGTAGCTGATGGGTTTGAACTGCCAACTTTGCTGTTAGCAATCCAGTACTTATCCCACAGCACGAGCAGGGCCCCTTCCTCAAAGATTATAGCCTAGACCACCCATTGGTGGTGGCTGTGTGCCTTGGAGTCGGTTCCAACTCATAGCGACCATGTGGGGCAGAACAATTTGACTCGTCAACATTGAGTTCCTTTGAGTCAAAAAAGACTTGTTGGTATCTAACAACAACACAATTGTTTACATTTTTAAAGGATTTTAAGGAGTAGTAGTGGTTACAAATCAGGCTGCGAACAACAAGGTTAGCAGTTCAAAACTACCAGCTGATCCACTGGAGAAAGATGAGGCTTTCTGCTCCTGTAAAGATTCACAGCCTCAGAAACCCTGTTATGAGTCAGAACCTCGCTATGAGTCAGAACTGACTCCATGGCACATAACCAACCAAGGTGGCAACAGTAGAGCGTTAAAGCAGACTAGACATTTGCATACCTAGGAAGCCAGCCCTGAGTGTCCCCTTCACGGCCCCTGCTTGGTGCTGGCGGAGGGGGATGTGTGGTGAGATGCTTCTCCAAGAAGGTCCCAACACCCACCTCCCCTTTCTTCCTGAACTTCATGACACAGGAATCTTCTGACCCCCAGATTTGAGTCTATGTAACTGGGGGGGCTTTGGCCCCACTCATTTTCAACCCCTCACACCAGCTGAGGAGGTGTTTCTCTTTGAAGCAGTAAGCCTTCAGTGATTCCAAGCATTTAGAGGAGTAAAAGTTGTTTTTCAAACAAGCAGAAAAACAAACAGAGACCGTATCACAACAGAAGCACAAATCATATACATGGAGAGAGTGGCCCACACATCCGTGGTCTGATGGAAGTGTGCATTTGGAATCCGGTGATAAGCACAGGAAAATAAAATCCTCTTGTAGTCACCTTGGCCCACCTCACCCTTGCCTCTTCGGCTTCCTGTTTCCGTGATGGGATCAAGAGGAAAGTGCTGCGGTAGCCAAAGTTGAGGAGACCTCTGTGCCTGGCATTGCCTCCTGCTTTCTTCTTGAGAGAGCCCCCCCCTGCCCCCCCATTAACCCCCAGGTTATGTGCTGTCAAGCACAAGCCCAGCACTTCTCAGCTTCTCTCCAGCCTGGGGGCCGACACCATCCTGACCTCAGCTCTGTGACAACTGCCTCGTGGTTCTTGGTGCTCTGACAGTGTTGGCTGGTAGGACCTTCAGTGCACACTGCCCGTCGCAGAATCCTTGCTTCCTGCCCCCAGTGACTACCTCCTCCCCCTGTTCCTCACTGGTCCCCATAGTGACAAGGGTGGCCCTCAGGTATTTATGCGTGGCATGGCATGTCTGTTTTCCTGCTCACAGCAGTGCCAGTCGGTGTATCTTCCCATGGTCTGTCTGTTCTTGGTACAAGTACTTAACACACTTGGCTGCTCACCAGAAGATTGGTGGTTTTCGTCCACCCAGAGGTACCCCAGAAGATCCTAAGGAACACAGTTCTACCGACACACCTTGGGGTCACCATGAGTCAGAGCCAACTGGTGGATTTGGTTTTCTTTGGCCTTATTAGTGCCATGGGAAAGAATCCAGGGGGACAGCTGATAATGAGTCCTCCTCGGACCACTGTTTGTGGAGTATTTGTGTCTATCATGGATGCTGGAAGAGGGGCTTACTTCAGTCTCCGGCATACAGCGGGAGGAACCAGAGCCGTGTGACATCTTCTCATCATTCACCACAGACCCTAGGCCTTCTTCCAGCCTCTGCTGTTCCCTGGATGTTTTGTGGAGACATTGTTTCTATCCTCTGTGAGCATTTCAGGTTCCCCCTCTGAAATAAGAGGGCCTGGGGTTGATGAGTTCCATGGCTTAATGTACGTTTCTGCCTTTAACTTTTTAACTGAGAGAATGTCCAAGATTAAGTCCCTATTATTAAATAAAGAAGAAGAAAAAGAAACTGGTGGTGGGTGAGGGTCAGTTGTTCCAGATAGGGCTCTGTGGGCAGTAGACTCTGGATGAGAGACAGTCCTCAGAAGGTTTGTCAAGGAGTGCCTGGGGAAGTTTACCTGCGGAGCACTTACTCAGCAGTGTTTGTGGTCTACCCCACAAAAGGAGTGTGGCCTCAGACAAGACTACGCCTTCCACCAAGCAGTTCCCCACAGGCTGACTGCTGGAGCCTTCTTTGGGGAGTTCTCCTAGCAGTTAGGAAATAGATTCTTCATTTCTGAAGGGGACCTAGGTATCACATCACAGCACCCACCACGGGTGGATTCTGTATGCTGTCTAACCAGGGCATGCTAACATTCAAAGTAGAAACATCCAAGCCTTCCTGAGCAATGATAATACAAAGGACTTGGCACAGTGCCTGCACATACTATGAAATCTTTATGATAAACAGCCGTGGGTGAACACAGCTGCCCAGAGTCATTGGAGGCAGGGCTGAGCTTGCATGGGAACCCAGGCTCTCAGCTGTCTGCAAGCACACTGCTAGGACGTGGTTTAAAGCAGGGAGCCTGGTCTTATGGGCTTGAGCACTTCATCACAATTAGTTCTTCATCACCCCCTCCCTATAGGACCCGCTGAAACTGGAGGTTTTGATGGATAAACTAAGGCACAAGCTTAGGAACGGAACTCCCAATAGAGGCCTAGCTAGGGCCTGCCTTGGCTGTACCTGCCACTTCATTTCTTGGCTTCCATGAAATGATTTGTGCCCAAGCAGGCAGAGGGAATGCTGGTGTTCCAATTTTCTCAGTCATTTCATTTGCTCTCTAAAAGTTGTTAGAGGTGGTCTGAAAAATATTGGGTTGATCATCAAAGGATTTAATCATTGGGGGAATATTTGTTGCCTTATCCTTGCAAAACTCAGATAAGATCTTGAATTCAGCATTCAGTATTGATCCCTGAGTTGGGCTGAGGGGGAGGGAAAGAGCAAAAAGGGGCTGTCCTTCTTAATGTGCTGTCTTTTGTTGGGTGGGGAGTTGAGCCAAAGAGATGGGGTGAGGGTAGACCCGCGGTAATCTCTCCATTCTCCCCACAACCACCTGGCCTCTCTGAGAAAGTGGGGTGTGGGAGTGCTAGCTGCTGTAATACATCATGCACTCACTTCCTTCTGGGGAAGGGAGTCCCCCAAAGTGCATCGAACTAGGGGAACCTCAGCTGTCCTTCCCTCTGACCCCAGGGTCCAAGGTTCATGAACCCTACACTGCAGGGACTCTTCAAAGCTGCCTCTTCAGGGAACAGCTGGGTGGTTGGGGGCCCAGTGGAAAATGAGCTGGGTGTCTTTGAAGCTCATATGGTAGCCTGGTGAGGGTCAGCTGGAGGGGAATGGCATCTGGCCGAGTACAGAGGGGGCACGCCTTCCCCACTCCCTGTGGCTCCCATTACCCAGCAGGCCTGTTTGCTCCGGAACATTGCCAGAGGCAGCGGAACAGGATACACTGAGAGAAAAATAAGAGATTAGTATGATGGATGGCTCCTCGCCCAACTGTTAGCAGTTGCTTATTAAGTGAAATGCTAATGGCTTTGAAGAAAAGTTCACAGCTCTGAGGCAGAGCCACCAACACCCCTGCCCCAAGGATCCAGGACCTTGAACAGGCCTATCCCCTATGCCAACCCCAGCACCAGGATGGGTTTCTGACTTTCCGAGAGAGCATTGTCATCAGCAGGCCCCTGGGTGGAGGAAGAAGGCCTTCCTCTAGAGTGGTTGGTTGTATCTTATTGGGAGCTGTTGGGCTAGGATGGTTGTTGGGGACATCTGGTCAGAGGGAGGCGCTCTGGGCAACTCCCCCAAAGGCAGTTGGACTGAGAGTTTGGCTTCTCCTGTGAATTTTACACAATGTCTCCATCCTCAAAAAGTTGTTGGCACAAGTGTAAGGTCTCAGTAATTTGTGTAATCAGTTTATTTAGTAAAATGGTGCCAGTAAGACATAACTGAAGCTGAGATGGAAGAGAAAAATACTTTTCTAAGGAGAAAAAAACAGCTCTTGATGTCCTGAATACCTGCCAGACATTCACTTTTGAAATTGGCCTTGAGGCCCAGGCTTCCTCTTTTATTTACAGTATATAAACGTGGTTAAGAATCGCACTCAACTATTTGTTTATTGGTTCCTGTTTCCCAAAAAGACCTAACTCAAGCCAAACCTGTTGCCACCAAGTCGATTTCAGCCATGACATCCCACTGGGCTTTTGAGGATGCAGAGGTTTCTGAGGTTGCGAATCTTTATGGAAGTGGATCTACCACATCTTTATCCCATGGTGGGTTGAGACCCCTAACATTTTAATTAGCAGTCAAGTGCTTCTACACCTTCAGGGCTCCATGCTCAGAAAGAAGGGGCATGTGAAATAAGTTTCACTTTGTTCTCTTCATGTTAACAAAGGCATAAATTAGATGAAAGAGAAGAAAGACCAAGGAAAGGTATAGCTTCATTTGTAGGCGGGAGGTGTCAAAGATAATATATGAGTATTCTTTCCCCTGAGTTCAACCTTCTGAGTGTACCTCTGGAAGAAGGTTGAGAGTCTACAACTTGTAAAACATGATTTTGTGGGATGGCGGAAGAAGTGTGGTTGGCACAGAGGGTCAGTCCCTCTGGGTGGGAGAGGACTTATTGTAAGAGAAAGGATGCTGGATGGGACAGGAAGCATGATAAGGATATTTGGAATCCCCGCTGCTGATGTGACAAAAAGATAACTTGCAAAATATCTGCTCAAGTCTGGGATCTGGAACAAGATGACTTGTGGTCCTACCCGCTGGAGTTAAGCCACTTTGAATTTTCCCCACTTCTCAAGTGTGCTGTCTCACCCCTTATGGTAAGGTGTGACAGACCTATCACATCATCCCCCAAGTCTTGAGATGATGATAAAGGGGTTTATTGGAAATCTGTAAAGAGATGATGAATTAGAAGTCTGCTGACATGGAAGTTTCTGGTGTGTTGTAGACCACTAACAACAACCACAACATAGTGGTCTTGGCCTCACAGAGCTTCCAGGCCACCAACCCAAGAAAGATGGTGACATCCCAAAGCAGGAAAGATCAGCCAGGTGGTATAGAAGCTCAGTTGAGTCTCCTCCAGTCCAACCTGGATGGAAAGGGGAAGTGTGGGACTGGGGAGGGAATTAATTGCTGCTTTTGGGTATTAGAAGAGATTCCCTTGGGAAAGAGGTATGTGCAGGCTTGAAGTTAGGCACACTTCAGTTTACAATGAGGAAGAACTGTCAAGTCTAGCCGTGGCATAAATGGATAACCACTTGCCTAGATTCTCCAAGTTCATAGTCCTGTGCTTCTTGCTGGGCTCATCTTAAAGCCTGGGTTTATAAAGGGTTGTGGGCTTGCATGTGTGCTTCGCTCCAAAGTAGGGAGTATTTGCCCACCGTCAAGGCACACCCACCTCCAGTTTCTTCACTCCCTTTTGGTGCTTTGTCCATTGGCTCTGTGGCCTTTTCCTGCTCCCCTCCCCCAACAGATCTCCTTGAAGCTTACCCAGACACCTTCCTTCCCCATCTCAGGACCCCTTTAAGAGTCTGTGGGGAACAAGTGCATAGACAGAGGATTCTGAAGTCGGCTAGGACTACTGTAACAAGATACCACAAAAAGAGTGTGGTGGCTTTGTGCCAGGAATGTATTGTCTCCCATTTCTGGACGCTACACCAGGGTATCGGCCCTGAGGGCTCTGAGACAGGAGCTGCTCTGCACCTCTCTCCTAGCTTCTGGAGGCGCCCGACCAAGCTTGGCGTCTTCCCTGTCTGTCCTTGTTCCTGTCCACTTCTTTCATACATCACTCAAATGGAGTTAGGACCCACCCTGCTTTTTATGACTTCATGTTAACATCTCAGAGACCCTGTTTTCAAACAAGTGGACACTCACAAGCAGCAGGGGCTAGGACTTCAAAGTACAGTTTTTTGGGGGACACAATTCAACCCGTAACCAAGGGTGAAGGACCGTCTCTGCAGTCACGCAGTCATCTTCCAGAGGGCAGTCCTGGAGCTGTCTGCACATTTTATTTCCTCGTTAAACACCATTAGCCTTCCCGAGAAACTGGTATGGACATGACCTCGCGCGTAAGCAATGGCAAGGGCAGGGTTGAAGGGGAATGTGGATTTGAAAACATGTAGACGAGGCCATTAAAGATTCCTGTAGGTACCCCAGCACTGGCAACATCGATCCAAGACCTTAATTTTATTTCTGACAGGAAAGGAAGGAGTACACTCTCTTTTTTTTTTTTTTTTCCCTCTGAGCTAACTAAATTCCGGAAGCGCCCATTCCGGCGCTGTCTCTGGAGATATTAATCAACACAGAAGCTTGCTTTCTGTCCACCTGCCTTTCTTTGTACACACAGTTGGTAATACAAAGAAAGTTGTCAAGTCCCCAGCAACAGGCCTACGAGACAGGGGTGCCCAGGGCAAGAGGGAGCCTGCAAAGCCAGGAAATTTGGCTCCTGTGCACAAGCTGCGTTTTCTTTAGTTGAAGCATAAATCTAAAACTTCTTTCCTTTGGGATAAAATCCCTGGCACCAAAAGGGTGAACTAATAGGCCTTCCCGCCTCCCTCCCGGCGGTGGCCCTCGGAAGCAGAAAGGGAGTGGGCTGGGGGTCAGCAACTTCATTGACCCAGAAATGGTTTTTGTAGAAAGGGACAATGGGGCTTTTGTCAGGCCCTGCTCTCCACAGAACGCCAGCCTCTGGGTTCTCACAACATGTTTGAAGGCCTCTGTGAGGGCAGAGTGTGGAGGCCAGAAGAGAAAGGAGTCTTTAGCTTGGTGGCTAGAACCTGGGAGGGGTTGGAGAGGGTCTGTAGACAGGGTCAGGTGCTGCCCTGTTGGGAGTGAGGCTCCTGGAGTGACCCCTTTTCTTATGCAGCCCCAGAACCTCAGCTTGTTCCCAGCCCCACTGATTAGGGTGCAGAGGGCACAAGCGAGGCCATCTTTACCACTCTACTCCTATATCCACACAGTGTGTTGGAAGGAACCTGAGTTTTAGAGTTCATAGCCAGACCAGTTGCCATCAAATCGACTCCAGTTCATTGTGACTTCACAGGTGCCAAAGTAGAACTGTGCTCCACAGGATTTTCAGTGACTGGGTTCTGAGACACTACGTCTTTCTTTCAAGGCTTCTTTAGGTGAGCTTGAACTACCAACCTTTTGCCTAGTAGTGGAATAAGTACATCACCATCTGCCCCACCTGGGGACCTTCCAGAGGTCAAAGCCTGGCTTTTCCGTTGGTGTGATTTCATGTCACTGAAGGGTGTTGGGCCGTGTTTAGCTCAGTTGTAAGGATGTGAGCCTCTTCTGAGAGTTTAGTGAGGTGCAGGTGCAATGTGCTCCAGCACCTTCGTCCTGTCTCTTCCCCACTATTAGGCCCCTCTGTCTCACTTCCTAAAAACAGTGAATTCAGTTTCCCCCTCCCCTCTCCATATACCACACATATGCTTACATGTGGAGTCCTGGTATGGTGTGGGAGGGTAAGTACTTCACTGCTAACCACAAGGTCAGCAGTTCAAACTCACCAGCTGCTCTTGGGCAATCCTATACAGGGTCACTGTGAGTCAAGCTGATATGAAGACACTTAACAACATGCTTACATGTGTTTAACTAATTTTGAAAGAAGCCCACAAAACTGGTAACAAAGAGGCAGAATTGCACATTGGTTAAAAGCCAGACAACTAATGTTTGTCTATATTCTCCCACTTAATAATAGCTGTGGGACCTTGGGCAAGTTGTTTAACATCTCTGTGACTCACAGTCCTCCTCTATAAAAGTAGGAACAATGACGATAGGTTTGCCTGACTTCCATCAGCTCATTAATATAAAGAACTAGGAACAGTCTTTGCCATACTAAACTCTTGACTGTTTTATGTACATATTACATGCCCTCACTGATGTATATACATTTATTCAGTGTTTGCTTCTGGAGAAAAGATAGGGTAAAACCTTTCATTGTATCATCTTTTGCCTATGAATTTTGTACTATGTGCATTTATTTACCTAGTCAAATACGTAACTTTTTTAGTGAAAGTTGAAAAAATTCATTCCAGATTAAATTGCAAAGGAAGTCATAATAAAACATGAAACTTTTCAAAAGAAAAAAAAAATTCTTTGCAGTCCCAAACCCTGCCATTGTAACTGTTGTTACTTGTATCTTGTTCGTGATATTTGTATGTATTCCTTAGGTTAGTTGGGATTGTGGGTCCTCGCGGTTAGAAGCATGAGTACATTGTGTGGGGTCTCTACTAGTGGGCTGAGGTATGCAGCCTGCCTAGCTGGAGTTTTTCTGGCCTTTCAGAGAGGCACTGAGGAGCCTTAAGCCAACACAATGTGATTACATGCAGCCGAGGACCCTTTACCTCTGAGTCGCCTCTGTCTTTTTCTTTCCATAAACAAAATCCCATAGATGGATGAGGACTTTCTTAGTAGGTTCTGCTCTTCCCAGACAACACACTATAATTAGAATAGCCAGATTGGCTCCATCTGAAAAGAAACCTGGTTTTCAAGAGTTCATCTCATACAGGAGGGGAGAGAGGTCAACAATGTGGGAGGGGGCACCCTATGAGGCTGAGCCACCCTTCCTCCCAGGAATTCAAAGTGATTTTTAATTTTTTTTTTTTTTTTAAAGCTAAAAACATTTTCCTTACTCAAATTGGGAATGATGAACATGTGGGGACCTGACACATACATGGTAAATACAGAATCCTCCTCTGTGTCCCCACTGCTGACAGTTTAAGAGTCAAAGCAAACACAGTTACTGAAGCCCATGAGGTGTCTGGGATATGATGCAGACATGAGCACTTAGTTCTAAATTCACACTATTGGGGTCAAATTTCAGGGCTACCAGTTATCAGCTGTGTGACCTCGGGAACAGTTTTAGAGGCCTCTGAACCTCTGTTTTCTCATCAATTAAATGGGCTTAAATTAACTCATAGACTTGCAAATTTTAATTTACGTGACGCATGTGACCCTTGAGAGACTGTATGAATGTTAGATGTTAGCTTTATCTCTATAATAAAACCAAGCCCTACCCCTTCCCCTGGAGTAGATTCTGAGTCGTAATGATCCTGTAGAACAGAGTAGAACTTCCCCATGGGTTTCCAAGGCTGTAATCTTTACAGGAAGGCACACTGGTGGCATAGTGGTGAAGCACTTGGCGGCTGACTGAAAGTTCTGTGGTTCGAACCCCACCAGTGGCTCTGTGGGAAAAGGATGTGGCAGTCTGTTTCTGTAAAGAAATTGTGTAGGGCAATTCTACTGCTTATAGACTCAATATGAGCTGATTATCAGAAGAATGATGGTTATTTTACTACTAATAAGAGTACTGTTGCTACTGTTACTTGGTGAAGACAGGCCTTTCTCTTGGAGAGCTTGCTAACACCTGAGAGGACCATTGGCTGAGGCTGACTCTGTTGAATTTCCTAAGTTGAAAGCAAAGCAGCACTTTCTACTGGACCCTCTCTGTTGGCCTGCAGTCCTTCCTTGTGGTCAAGCAGAGCCTATTCTGTCTGCACCACCCTATGCATGTCACAGCCTCTCCCACGACAACATGACATACAAGAGAAATTGGAGAAGGTTCTACCTCACTGCAAACACAGCACTCAGATCCTGACGTAGCTTGCCTAAGTCTAATTTAGCCAAAGACGCTGAAATTGCTCAGAAACAATGACTTTACAATGTTAAAAGTTTGTTTTGTTTTGTTTTTGTAGAAAACTCACTAAAGTTTGATTTTTTATTTACTGACCTTCAAGGCTCAGTTATGACTATAATCCAAGGAATAGCCAACACTCTAGGAGCTGTCAGAACCCCCAATTCTCCAAAAATACAAACCACACTCGCTAGATTGGCATTTCCTACTGGTTCATTGAACTTGGCTGTGCAGTGAAATAAAAGTCAGGCAGAAAGGGGGGGAAAATGGATATCAGAAGAGCACATATACGTGGCAACACAGACCTTTCCATCTTTACATACATACCTGTCCCTACTGACAGCCACCCTGGGAAAAAATAAGAAAGACGTGAACTTCTAAAGCTGCCAAACATACGTCTTGATTTCTTTGTCGTCCCAGAAACCCTTTCAGGAGGAACATTTGCCAGATTCAGTCCTAGAGGGAGTTTCTGAACTAAATGAATGCAGTTGAGGGTCAAGATGGCAGCTCCTGGGGGTCTCCAGTTGTAAGGCGACCAGTGGGCCAGCAGTCATTGATAATTACAGCATTCCTCATCCTCAGGTTTGCCTGACAAGCTCTGTAGCGTATATATATGTATATATACTAACATGACTTTAAAGTGATCAAAGTTGCATGGCTCTAAGCAGCCCCTGGAAATTTGAAGTCTCTTCCTCTATTTGCTGCCCCCCATCTTGATATCAGATGATTGGAAGCCCCTCCTTCTCTCTGGATTTCTCAACATCGGTGACTGTGCTCCGGCACCCTAGTGCGGCTGCCCCAGATCTGCAATAGATGCAGTGCTGACATCCAATTTATTATCTCCGAGGGCTGGGCCGGGCCGCTTCATGGATGATTCATGCCTCTGCTCTCCACTGCCGCTGGAGGTGACATCATCGATTCTGGGCCCAGAATAGACACAGAGGCAACAGTGGCCCTTGTTTTGTGTGTCTCATCAACCCTGCGCTCCCTCCTGCCCCTCACCAGCTGCTGTGTTGTGTCCACTGAGTGGACCCAAGAGCCCATCAGAAGTATCTCTGTAGCTGTTGTTGTGAGCTACTGTTGAGTTGGCCCTGACTCACGGTGACCCCGTGCACAATAGGATGAAACACTGCTGAGGTCTGTGCTGTCCCCAGGATGGGTTGAGGGTCAGACGGCTGTGACCCGTAGGCTTTTCTTTGGTTGTGTGATCCAAGTAGATCACCACCCTTTCTTCCTAATTTGTCTTCGTCTGGAGCCTCTGCTGACAGAGCAGTGGTGACTGCACATGAGGCACAGTAGCCAGGAACTGAACCAGGGTCTCCCGTGTGGGAGACACTAAGCCACCAATGCCCCATACCTCAGTAGGCTGTAAATATGTCTCTGCAGCTGCAGCGTAAACCAGAGAAGGGACCATCCCCAAAGGTCACCTCTTCCCTTTATTTGCCTCCAGTTGGAATTTAGATTTCACTGATAACTCAGAACTGCTTACCTCCTGGAGTCAACTTTGGTTTCTACATTTCGAGACAGGGTTGGTCAGGAAGGACCTGGATGAGATAAGTCATCCCACAGACCCAGCGTTAGGTGCTCCGCAGATGAATGATTGTCAGATGAATATCAGGGATTGGGACTAGATCCAAGGTTTTCTTTCTTTTTTTTTTTTTCTTCAAAGTTTTTATTGTGAATTGAGTGTAAGTTTACAGAGCAGATCATCAGTTTTACATTTAACAAATCACATACTTTGTTTCATTACAATGATTATAATCCCCTCCATGTATCATCAGTTAACAGTATTTCTCTCTATTTCTTTTAGCTTTTTTTTTTTTAAACACTCAGGCACATATTATAATTTACACCACCAAAGGGCACATTCTGCAAGTCTGCCTCCTGGCCGCCATCTCTCAGTCCCTCACTGTTCTCTCTCTCCATGTCCCCATCTCTGCCTCCATCTCTGGTGTTGCAGCTTCTCTGGATAAGGTCTCACATTCTGCTTGTGCACTTCTCCCTTGATGGTCCTAGGGTCCTCGGTTTCTAGACTATAAGATTAACTACTCCCCTGTTTTTGTTACTAAACTTCTCCCTTTATAATTGTGACAGTCACAATTAGTCATGATAACAGTTACTCACTATTGAATCATAAGAATCTTATCCCCATCTCTGTTTACCAGACCCATCTAGACAAGATGAAAACTATTCAGTGGGGACTCTTTCTTCCCCCACACACTCTTAAACTAGACTCCCTCTTAAAACCTTGTAAGCCAGTCACTTTGTGCCTTTATCACCCCCCTCATTTTAGGTAGCCAATGTCGAAGTTGCCCATCCCTATCTACACTGTGTACAGAGGGGATAGCATTGATACTTGATGTAAAGACTCCTTCCCTTCTGTTGGTATTTTGAGCTACTACCTCAATGAGTATAGGTCAAGTTCTAGATCAAGGTTTCCAACCCTGCTTGCAGTTAGAATCACCTGGAGAAGTGTTTAAAACACACCATTTCCTGGACACTACTTCAGATAATTAGAAACTGGAGGATGGAACCTGGCACTGATGTAATGTGTGCAGTCAGGACGGGGAGGCCCCGGACAGATGATCTCCAAGGACCCTTTCAGATTAGAATCCAGACAGGCAGAGTGCCTGTGGACCACAGGCCTGGGATCTTGACTCTCCACTGGGCAGCCCCAGAAGTGGTTTGGCCCTTGGGATGGACCCTAGTGTATGAGCTCTGGGAGGACAGGGATGTCTCCTTGAGTGTGTGGCCCTCCATGTTCCACGTGGGGAGTAAGTGGCGTGAATAATCACCATTCATTGTGCTGGTTCTGAATCTAGTCATTCCCTAGCAAAAATTGCTTTGCTGGCTTCCCTTCATTGTTAGGGCAGCGTCTGAGACTCCGACTCTGGCCTGCAGGAGCCTTTGAGGCCTGGTCCTGCCTCCTGTCCGTCTATGTACTGGCCACACTGTTCCCCTCCTCCTCATTCCTCTGAATGTCGCCCGGGGCCCCACACATGCCTCTCATGCAGCAGGGGAACAGCCAATTCTTACTCATTTTTCAGGATAGGGCTTAAATGTCCCTCCCTGGGGAAATCTTCCCAAACTCCAGATTCACTCAGTCTGTGCCATCTGTTGTCCACTCACATGGCTCCTTGTAACTTTCCTTCATGACATCAGTCAGTTCTTGAAGATTCTTATATGCTTGGTTATCTGATTGTTTGGCTTATCCCACCTCTTGCAGGACAGGCATTGTCTGTTTTGTTATTGAATAGCAAGGTTGGAAGTTCAAACCCACAAGCTGCTCCTCGGAAACCCCATATAGAATCACTGTGAGTCAGAACCAACAAGACGGCACTTAATAACTGTAGGTGTTTGATGCATATTAGATGAGGAGGTGGGTGGGCCGACAGGTGAATGGATTTAGTCGGAGAGCCATTGCTGAGATGCTGGAAAAGGAATTGCCCACGGATTCCTCACCATGGTTTCCACTCCCATTTTACTGAGCATTGTGGATTCCTTGGCTTTATACTTCCACCCTGGCCATTGGATTCTCTAGCAAAATAGAGACGGACAACTCTGTCTGGAGGGTAGCTAGCATAGGAGCTCTAGGTAGTTCTTCTAGAGGGAATGGTTAGGGAGCATTCCTGACTTTCTGACACCTAAGTGGTCCTGGGATGCCTAATTGCAGTGCTGTAGGGTCAGCACTGGACTGTGAGCCACAAGGTTGACAGTTCAAACCCACCAGCTACTCCTCGGAAACCCTATACGGGGTCACTGTGAGTCAAAATTGACTCGACGGTATCTTAGAAACAGCAACAAGGAGTCCTGGTGTGGCGCTGTAGGATAAGCACTGGAAAGGTGCAAGGTTGGCAGTTCAAGCTCACCAGCATTGAAAACCCTGTACAGGGTCACTATGTCTTGAAACCGACGTGACAACACTTACCAACAACAATAAGGAATTAACAAGGAACCCTGGTGGCACAGTGGGTTCCATGTTGGGCTGCTAACCTCAAGTTCAGCATTTTGAATCCACCAGCCACTGCACAGAAGAAAGATGAAGCTTTCTGCTCCTGTAAAGAGTTACAGCCTTGGAAGCCCTATGCAGGGTCACTATGGGTCAGAACCTTCTCCTTGGCACATAACCACCACCAAGGAATAATAAGTTTTCTCTTTGTCTTCCTAAAAAAAAAAAAAAAAAAGAATCTTTGGTGTACCTGCAGTTGCCCTGTAGGCTGAGGTAAATATGTGCTTTAGTTATTAACTGAAAGGTTGGTGGTTCCAACTCACCCAGCTGCTCCTTGGGAGAAAGATCCAGCAGTCTGATCCTCAAAAGATTATAATAATCTGGCAAACCTTATGGGGCAGTTCTGCTCTGTCACATGGGGTCGTTGTGAATTGAAAATAAACTCACTGGCACTTAACAACTATTGTTACTGCATGTCATCTAGTCGGTTCCGACTCAGCAAATCCTGTATAGGGCTTCCAAGGAGCAGCTGGTAAACTTGAACCACCAACCTTGCTGTTCAAACCCATCTTGTAGTCCAGTACATTAATCCACAATGCTACACCAGGACTCCCTAACAGCTATGTTATTGTTGTTGTTAAGTGCCGTCGGGTTGATTTGGAACCATTGTTGTTGTTGTTGTTAAGTGCCGTCGAGTCGGGTCCGACCCATAGCGACCATAGCGACCCTTTATAGGGTTTCAGAGGAGCAGCTGGTGAGCTTGAACCACCAACCTTGCAGTTCAGCTGGCTTTGTAGTTTGGCGCATTAACCCACAGCGTCACACCAGGTGCTTAAAATGCTTATGCACTTTCCTCTCAGTGGCCAGGTGATGTACTACTTACAGATAGATTTCTAGACTTCCTTCCCACTTCCAAAATCACTAAGCTTGGCATCTTAAGTCTTTTAATTAAGTTGATTCATTTGCCTGGAAAGAGATTTCCTGATTCAGCTAGTGTATTTATGTATAAACTATCTGGAAACACCTGGCAATTTTTCTGAGTGACAATGAGGAAATGCAGTCTGAAAATTATGGTTTAATTTACTCCCTCCCCCATGCTGACTTACCTTTAAAATAAAACAAAAAAACAGTTAAGTTTTACAAAAGAGATTTTGTGTTTTGCCCAGAGTAACAGTCCTGTTTTACAACATAGATGCGTGTATTAACAATACCTAGTAATTTCCTCTTGGTATTTTTAGAACTCTAGCAGTTAATGGACAATTGAATCATTCACTGGCAAATAGGAAACCATCTCACTGTATGTTGGTATTTGCTATGAATTGGCAGGTAGGCCTCAGAAGAGATTAGTGAGCATATCTAAAAAAAAAAAAAATTAGAATAAACATCTTAATTACTGCCTTTGTGTTGCATCAGGCTAAAATGGATGGGTTGGGTGTGTGTGTGTTGTAACATTTGAATTGAACTTGGTCTACAGTTGGTTTTTAAAAATAAACTGGAGTCAAAAACGTTGTTAAGTGCCATCGAGTCAATTTCAACTCTGAGTGAGCCCATGATACTAAGTAAATCTGCCCCACAGGGTTTCCTAGACTGTCATCTTTAAGGAAACAAATCTTCAGATCTTTGTCCTGTGAAGCTGCTGAGTGGGATTGAACCACCAACATTTCCGTTAGCAGCTGAAATGCTTAACTGTTGTGCCACCAGGTCTCCTTCAAGTACATTATAAGGATCAAAACAAAAAAATCTTGATTCCTGGGCCTACTTGATTTTACTTTACTTTAGTGTTGTGGTTCCTTTATTGTGGGACAAATTAAAATCCTCTGGTAAAATAAAGATCCGTGCTCCAGGCCCAGTCATTAGAAGTAACGTTAACTTTCCCCAGGTGGTATAAACAGTTTCTACAAAGTGATTTGAATCATCAGTGGCACCTCCTGGGTTCAGTCCCCCTTTGCCCTATTTATTAATAAGCTGGGTAATAAATGTGAGGGTAAGATACTGCAGGTAACCTAACGGATCTCGCTGGTGTCAGGGTGGTAGCAGCTGGAACCAGAAGAGGAGAGCAGCTGTGGTATTGTTATTAGTCATTCCATGAAGAAATTGATTCGATAAATAATAAAGCAGTGATATTAGCAACACATGCTTGCAGGTCAGGTGACTCCAGTGAAAGCCCCCAGTTAAGTGTGTGTAATGGTTTGACAATGTATGTGACTTCTAAAAGCCTCCTATTTTAAAATGGAAATTGGACTTCTCCGTAAGGTCTGCAGATCTTAGCAAATATGCCCAGGCAGTTACCAAAGGGGGCTTGCAAATCTGGAGAATGATCTTCCTATTTAATTTGGCCTCAGCCCTCCCCCTTTCAGGCAATACTTACACTTGCTGTGTTTCCTGCCTTTGCCTTTTCATTTTGTTAACTGTTTTGATTTGTAAAATACGATGCCTCACACTGCACTCCTTTATGATGATTTACGGTGCTGTTCTTATCTTTCACCTTAAATCCTTGATAAGAACATTTTAAAAAATGAAATTGCTACCTGACACTATTATAAAATCTTGGCTGGCAGCCAGGGGAGAAACAAGAGTTGGGGGGAGCAAAGGGAGACTGAGTTTAGCGAAAGGAAGGATTTTAAAGGAATGGTATAGCACTGCTTTTTTTCTGAATCTTATAAGCCTTTTATTGTTTGTCAAATGGAGCATTAATTCAGCTTTATCAATGCCCCTGGCTATTGTATACTGATCCAGCGGGTGGGGAGAGGGTGAGTGGAACCTTTGTTAGGCAGAGTAATCTGCGTTTGAGGCCTGAAGATGAAGCTTGTGAATATGCCTTGGGAGGGATGGATGGATAGATAGATGGGATAGAGGAGTCCTGGTGTGGTGCTGTAGGATTAGCACTGGATTTCTAATTACAAAGTCAGTGGTTCAAACCTACCAACTGTTCCTCTGAAGCCCTATACAGAGTTGTTCTGAGTCAGAATCACTCAACAACACCTTTATAAGGAACCCTGGTAGTGAAACAGTTACGTGTTCAGCTGCTAATGGAGAGGTTGGCAGTCCAAACCCACCAGTGACTCTGAGGCAGAAAGACGGCCTGCTGCCATAAAAATTGTTGTTGTTAAGTACCGTTGAGTTGGTTCCGACTCTGTATAAGGTTTCCAAGGAGCGGCTGGTAAGCTTGAACCACCAACCCTTTAGTTCAGACCAATCTTGCAGTCCAGCACATTAACCCACAGTGCCACACCAGGCCTCTTTTGTTGTTGTTGAGTGCCATTGAGATGGTTACAACTCATAGTGACCCTGTATAGGGTTCCCAAGGAGTGACTGGTGAGTTTGAACTGCCAACCTTGCTGTTCAAACCAACCTGGAGGTTGACTGCTTATCCTATAGTGCCACATTGTTGTTGTTGTTGTTGTTAAGTGCCATTGAGTTGATTCAGATCCATAGCAACCCTGAATAGGGTTTCCAAGGAGCCACTGGTGAGCTTGAACCACTTACCTTGCAGTTCAAACCAACTTTGCGGTCTAGCGCGTTAACCCTAGTAAACCCATGAGACAGTTGGGTCACCATGAGTGGAAATGGACTCAAGGGCACATGACAGCAACAACAACAATCCTGTGTACAGCCTGGAGCACATGCCACTCCCAACTATCAGCATCCCAGATTCCCTCTCCTGTCCTCTTCAAGACAGGACAAGGGAACATCTCCTCTCGAGGTGGCATCTACGCTGGCTGACTTGTTGTAGTGAGACTTTCAACTTTGTTTGGCTGTGTTGTGTGTCTAGAGATGCCCATTTATCCACAACAAGCATCAGTGATGGGGGACATCCGTAAATAGAGCTGTCTGAAGCAGCAGGTCGTTTAAATTCTAATACAGTGATTTAATGAACTCTTGTGTTTAATTCCTATGACTCAGAGAAGACAGCCATTCTCTCCCCACAATGGAGCTCCTTAACTCATCTCAGTTCTGACTGGTGATTTCATTATTATTATGATGACTGGAGAACTTCACTCTGAATGTTAGAATAACAGGTTTCCAAAGTGTCTGACAGAGAGGGGGGTTGAAGAATAATGGTTATAGGGCCACAGAGCACCTGGAACAGATATTATTCTAGCTGAGTCCTCCGAAGGGCCAGATATTTATGGTGTTTATGGACCTAGACGGTCGGGTGGTGGCAGGGGCACTCCGGCATGCTCTGGCAGCTAGATGAGAACCCAGTGCGTAGCTGGTGATGGTGGGGCAATTGTGCCCAATTTATCATACACCTTATAAAAATATAATCCACCAGCAGAATGACTGCTTTTGGAAAATGTCTTGTCTCTTTTCAGTCGAGACTGGAGACAACCAGACAAGGTTCGGTGGTAACGAATAAAGAAACATTACTTTCTGAACACAATCTTCTGTTACCAGTCACTTTCAACAGACATTCAATCAAAATGCTAATAGCGGCAGCAACAAGGGAATGGCAGTTATTGTAATACTAATTGATTGGTTGGAGGGTGGGTTTTGATAAGTACAGCCGAAGATTTCTGAAATATGATTCTCTTTAATTACAGCGACGCTAATAAAAATGAACAAATGATTTAATGATGATTTCCTGGGTAATGACTTAAAGATTTTGTTAAGAGTTTAAAATGAGAAATGGTGGAAACTCACCAGATAAATAGGGCCCTGGTGGGTGGCCTTGTCTTTATCAAACCCAAGCATGTGGATTCAAACCCACTGAATGCCCTAGGAAGTCAGTGGGACCTGCTGGAGACAAGAGCAGTAAAGGCCTCCCTCTCTCATGTGGCCACTGATGATCAGGCCATGGATTGATCCTGCCTTGAAGTCATTGGAGTGAGGTCTGGGAGTGGAGAGCAGGTTACACTGAGCCATCTGAGTGTTCTCTGTGGGTTACCCCAGGCAGCTCTGCCTACTGCGCTGAGTGAGCCCTACTCTACCAGTGGGGGACTGCCCTGTAGCTTGAGGCTCTTGAGCTTCAAGCTCTCCTCACAAAACCACTGCCTGCTCTCCTTCCTCTGTTCTCCAGACTCTCTTCTGGTTCTAGCAGGACAGCAGGGATCTGTTGTGGTCCACCGAATTCGTACTGGCTAATTTGGGGGAGTAAATTGCACCCACCTTTTCTTCCTAGTCTGTTTTAATCCCCCATGAAACCTGTTCGGTATCACTGTTGTGATACTTAACATTACTTAAGAGTAATGTTAAATGTCTGAGTCGGTTCCAATTTACAGTGACCCTATATAGAGTCTCCAAAGATGGGCTGGTGAGTTTGAAGTGCTGACCTTGCGGTTAGCAGTCCAGTGTTTATCCTATGATGTCACACCAGTTCAGTATCACAGCAACGTGTAAACCTCCATTGAGGGACTGGCTGCACATGTGCGGTACTCTGATGGAATTGAACTGTCTCTGACGTGGGAGGCGAGAATGTTATCACAGGTTTGTGAACAAAAGAGCAATTAAAACTGACCCTCAGAGTCCTGGTGTGACTCTGTGGGATAAAGCACTGGACCACAAGGTCTGTTTGAACCACAAGGCCAGTGGTTCAAATTCACCGGCTGCTCCTTGGAAACCCTATACAGGGTTGCTGTGAGTCAAAATTGGCTTGACGGCACTTAACAACAACAACTAGGTACTCGAAGGCACACTGGTGGTGCAAGGACACTCCCTGGGAGAAAGATGGGGCTGTCTACTCCCTTTAGATGTACAGCCTTGGAAACCCCATGTAGCAGTTCACTCTGTCTATGGCTTATTATGAGTCAGAATCGATTCTGTGGCAGTGGGGCAGAGTAGCTTCTCAGATTGCACAGCTGAGGGCTGGTGGTTCCATCTAATAATGTGGGGGTCACTTTGGTGGAAGGAGCACAGTTTAGGAATTGAATCAGTTGTTCTGTTTGAAATTCTAGTTGGAATCCTAATGACTATTTGGAGTAGATACAAAACAATGCACCAGAAAGAAAAGACGGGGAAAAAAGCCTATCTCTGGAGAAAGGAAAGAACTCACCCAAAGGTTTTTGCATAAACATCATTAAGGAAGGGGTTGTTTCTGGGGAACCCTGAGGAGATTTTCTTGTCAGTGTGGTAGACAGTGAAACATGAAGATGGAGTGATCCATCCCCCAAACGCTCCCATTTTGGCATCACTAAGAGTTCCCCTGTGCTTTTCAATTTCAATTCTTCCAGCGGGTTTTATGAAAGAGGTTGCATCCAGGAGACAAAGCATGGGGCAAACTTAGCTGCCACTGCGTCTGCCCCCGCCAGGAGAAAGATCATGAAGGTGTCCCTTAGTACATGGCACCATAGGATAAGCACTGGACCACAAGGTCAGCAAACCCTATTGTTAGGAGTCAGATCTGATTCTTTAGCACTTGATAACAACAACAACAACAACAACAACAGACTTGGTTGGCAGCACTTGTTAGTCTGTGTAGAGTGTCCTGGGTTCACCAGGAATGCCCTAGAAAGACCCATGCTGGGTGTCCAGCCCTGAGTCTCTCAGATTAAATGGCCTGACCTCGAAGGAGAGCTCATTCTTTGTGTCCCTAACCATGCAAATCATGGGTGGGGCAGGGCTCCCTGGGGTGGCTGCTGTTCTGACAGTCTAATTGGTTAAAAGAAAAAAAAAAAAAGAACAGAAAACAGATTTTTATTTTTGGGGTGGGTGTGGGGCTTAATTGGGGCAGAGAGGCAGTGCTAACCTTCCTTTCAATTTGTCAAGCTTTCTTTCAAAAGATCTACCAAAGAAGAAAGCGTAATTAATAGGCTTGAAGTCATTTCCGATGTGTCAGGATTTCTGCCTTGCTTCCAAGTGATAATGTTCGCCGGCTCCAGGCCTCTAGGGAGCCTTCCGTCTTATTAACTTGTCTAGGAGAAACAGGGAGTGGGGACAGCTAGGGCCAGTGGGTGACAGGAAATAAAGATTTGTGGTGTAGTGAGCTGTAAACACTCGGGCCGAATAAGTTTAGGTGTGGGGAGTTAGGGCTGTATAGGGTTGGAGGGAGTTCTTCGCAGGAAGCAGAGGCCGGGTTTCCTGGGTCCAATGACCATTAACCTGAGTGGAGGAGTTAGCTAGTCTGGCTAACCCTGAGGGAAGAGTTGCTCTTAACGAGCAAGGAGGTCCTTGGCAGTTTTTGTGTGTGTTCACCTCTTCACCCCACCTTCCCTCTCATCGTTCCTTAAAAAGGAAGGCCATCCCCCAACACAACAGTCTTTGGTCTTCTCAGTAATTATTCCTGGAAGTTGCCTACCCTCACTCAGCCCCCAAACTTCTGACTTTTTACAAAGTCCGTATGTAAAAGAGCTTGTATTACGTGTGTGCCTCATTGTACACATGGCACCCCCAGACTTGGCCACTTAAAATTGAGCACCTAGCCCCTACCCCAGTGGGTTTATGATGTGGGAAAACAAGCTCAGCTCCCCTTTCGCAATTAGTGGATTCGATTGCATAGCACTGGGGAATGAAGTCTTGAATGTGTACAGGAGTCCTGGTCTCCTTCGTTTATCATAGTACTTCACCATTGTGACTCCTCATGTAATGGATCTTTGTCCTTCACCCCATCCTCAGTGGGAGAAAAAAAAAATACTATTTTAAAATTGAATGAATGGGTAATAGTCATTGCTAGACACTACTGAGTCTTCTATCTGCATTCTCTCATTTAATTTACCGGATAGATGATTGATGCTCAGGGAGGGTAAGCATCTAGACTGAGGTTACACAGCCAGTGTGAGGTGTGGAGACTAGGATCTGAACCCAAGTATCCCATTGAGAGCAAGGCATTGACACTTGGCAGAGAGACATTTTAATGGAAGCCCAAGGCCCTGCCGAGTGGAGAAAGGGATTTTAAAGAGAGTGAGAGACTATTCCCTAGTTGAGACCTTTGACACCAAAGCATTTGGTTGACACTGGAGCAGAAGTAAATATGGTCAACTGAACAAGAAGTCACATGACCTCCTAACTCTGCCTCAGTTGTCTTTTCTGAGCCAATTAGGAGAAATCTCAGTAGGATGGAAAGTAAATGCACACACCAATGCCACTTCCAGGGCAAGGCATATTTTTAAAAGCTGGGATATCGGATGAAGGTGCCTTTTGTTGGTACCAGGCTTGTGGACCTCAAAGCCATCCACGGGAAGAGTGTTCCAGGTGCCCTTCAGGATCAATCTGAGCGCAGATCTCCATGATTTCATATACTTTAGGCCTTTACTTTTTTTTCTTTTGTTGTAAAAGTGCTTAAGAAGAAAAAGTTGAATTTGTATAGGAAGACTGAGGTAAATTCTGCCAGCTTCAGCTGTAGGCAAGCTGTTTCTCACATACTAGGCTTTCATTGCTTAAAAGAGCAATGTTTGGATTTTTGGAGGAGTCATAGGGAAGGAGCAGAATGTCTCTCTTTTAATTTTTTTCTCAGTCTTTTTTTTTTTTTCCCTTTTTTTTTTTTAAAAAAAAATTCCTGGGACCAAATCAAAAGTTAGGCAGAGATCCAAATTCATTCTCTGTGTTTTCTTCATCTGATTATGTTTGAAACCTGACTGGAAATTTTTGACCTGGGTAAGACAGGAGATTCAGAGCATTTTTCCTTTTCCAAGGAAAACTCAGAGCAGGATCAGATAGTTTGCACATCCAAGGTGTACACACACACACAGACACACACACACACACACACACACACACACCCTCTGCCTCTAGTCTGATTGAATCCACATTTCAGAGTCTGTTTTGAGTGTGTTCTGTGCTGGTATCCTTCCACCCCAGGCCTCACCTCACAGGAGAATATATTAGGAGCCACTTTTCTGTTAATCCAAAAAGTAGGAATTGACTGGCAGGGACAGGGGAGAGTCTTGGAAGATATGATTTAGAAATGTGCTTATTACACCAATTAAATGAAGAGAATGATTATTATTCACATGGATGGCCTTCTCCCTATGATTTTTTAAAAAGGTTTTTTGCTGGTTTATTCAAAGCGGTTTAGAACTCATATAAAGGCTTACTTCTGTGGAGCACTGAGGGCTTTCTCAATTAAACCATGAACTGAGAAGGAATGAAAGTCCTTTTATTTCAGTGCTAGTATGAAAACAGGTATGGGAGGCACAGGGAGCAGTACTATCTCTCAGACTAAATAATGCCGCCTTATTTGAGGCAGATGCAGAGTATACAAGGGTTCACCTTTCCTGTCTGCATCCTAGATTCTTCCTGCTAATTTGTTTGTTGTTTGAGAGGCAGGTCCTCCTCAAACTAGCCTGGGCTGGAGAGTCAGGTTGACCGCTGACTCTTCCCCTGGTGTGAGCTTGCTGGTTGCTACCAGGGAGGGCGCTGTTCTAGGTGGGGAGCACTGACAGAGGTGGCTGTTGTTGTTGTTGTTATGTGCCATCGAGTCGGTTCCGACCCATAGCGACCCTGTATAGGGTTTCCGAGGGTGTAAATCTTTACGGGAGTAGCAAGCCTCATCTTTCTCCCGCGGAGCAGCTGGTAGTTTCGAACTGCTGACCTTAAGGTTCGCAGCCCTATTCGTAACCACTACGCCACCAGAGCTCCTTGACAGAGGTGGCTAGAGGAGGCATATTGGCTGTAGACTGGGACGAGGTAGCAATTGGATTGGAAATTGGTGTTCAGCCAAGGGTAGAAATCAGGTGCACGAAGCAAACTGGTTGCTGTTTAAAGTCTGTCTGTCTCCAGCGTACCCATAGGTCACTCATGTACACATAAGTACATTCTCAAGCCCACCTTCCACCCAACTTGACCTCCTTCTCTCTCACCCATGGCTGAAATCTTAGCTTCCAAGCACAGGTTTTGATGTTAATAGCGAGACATTTCCCAGTTGGCCTGAGAGGCTTCTCACTGGGCTCTGAAGGTAGAAATGAAAGGACTTAAAGGGGCTGCAGATGTCAAACTGGAAACACTGTGGAAAAACAAGCCCTAACCGTGTCCACTGCTGGGGACAGAGGTTGGCTGGGAGGTGGCTCCTGTGGAAAGTTCTATACCTTTCCCAATCCCAGTCTGCTCTCACCATTTGACTGTAGCCCCCAAACAAGGCCAACAACCTGACTTTGCTTAGACCCTTCAGCTTCCAGAAGGGTTGACTCCTCTACTGCACACGGACTTTCCTGAGCCTTGGGTGTCTGTTGCATGCCCTATGACCTAATTGCAGCTTCCGAGGTTAGACCCCGGATTCATAGAGAAACTTGGTGTTATCACTTTTTCCACAACTGGAAACAATTGCTGAGTGCCACCCTCCCAATCTTTTTTTTTTCCTCTGTCTTATTAATTATTAACTTCTGTCTGTGATCACACATTGTTTGCAGTCCTGATTCATCTTTTTAATGTCCAGCTTATATGTGCCTGAGAGCATGGTCCTGACGTCAATGTTGACCATAGTGACGCAACAGGACAGAGTAGAACGGCCCATGGAAGTAAGCAGCCACATCTTTCTCTGGGCAGTGTGACTGGTAGGTTTGAACCTCCGATCTTTTGGTTAGCAGTGAACCCCTGATCCATTGTCCCACCTCAAATCATTTTTAGAAGATACGTTGAAACATCAAGTATTAATAACCCAGGAATCCCAGGACTGTTGGCCACCACCATTTTATAGAGTCGCGACCAAATTGTCCCGAGTTAGTGCTGATGGGCTGGAGAATGTGCCCCTTTTGAGTGAACACTTCACCATCAGAAAGAAAGAAAGAGAGAGAGAGAAAGAGAAAAATTAGCCTAAAATGTTTTGTTGTTGTTGCTTAAAGAATTTTGAACCCCACTAAGAATAATGGAACGTGTCTGGTATGTTCAAAAGGGAAGTCAGAAATTGCCAGGTTGGTAATGAAGCCCTTCATTATCTGTGCCCACCCATCCCCACACGTCAGCCAGCACAAGGTCCCTCAAGACACTTAACGGCTCCAGAGCTTCAGTAAGCAGCCTTGACGGCTGGACTATTGGGCACAGCGCTGAACCAGGGGCCACGGAGAATGCCAGGAAGTGGCCAGCTCGAAATTGCCCAGTTGAGAGCTGCTTGAGAGGCCAAAATGAATGTTAGTATCATTCGCTTGTGCAGTTTTTCAAAATTCAGCCCCAGGTCTTCGTGGACCTCTAAATGGGTTTTGATTTCCTAGGCTGGGATGAAAAGTGAAAGAGGCATTTATTTGGTAGGAGGTAAGAACAGAACATTTGAACTGCTTTTAAATCACACGAAGACGCCCTTTCTTCTCCCCAACTTTCACACTTCTGCTCTGGTGCTGAGGCTGAGAGGTGGGTCTTGAAGCTCACTGGAAATGTATTGGCTCAGGACCACTAGAGCGAGAGTCCTTGTCGCAGAGGTGGGTGAGATGTGCGGGCAGTCCAGTCAGTGGGCCTTTGTGGCAGTCCCTCCTCCTGGCTGAGAGATAACTGTGTTTATCAGGAGAGAAGCTGAGAGGAAGCAAGCACTGACCTTTCTGTGATGGATGGATGGCAAACTTTTCTTGTGAAGCAAAGGCAACCACAGTTTGTCTTTTTCAAGAGGAGGAGAAATTTAAAGTGAAGCTCCAGAGAGATAAGTTGTTGGGTTTTTTGTTTTTTAAAGTCTGGCGCATCATATCAGTTTAAGGATTCTAGGAGGGCCCTGAAAATGGCAGAGACCTCAATTTCCCCCCTTATGTGCTCCCTAACTAGAGAGGTTTGCAAAGCTTAAGGGGATTAATGCTCTTTAAACCTCTGCACTGCTTCCTGCTCCTCCTGGGATCTGGGTGCTAATAAAGATGTACCAGCTTGGAAAGGCTGGTAAACACTGCTTTGTTGCCACGGCAACAGGCGAAACAAGACCGTTGCGGAGTATTGCTAACAAGAGTCCTTATGATCAAGAGTTTAAGGAGGGGAGGAAAAAGATTGGGGCGGGGGGGCAGGCAGGTTCTTAAAAATGCAGAGAGTCTTGGCGAGGTAATTAGACTTGGTGCTCTCAAAGTAAATTTATAGTTTTATGGAACATTAGAGAGTGCCTTGTCGCTCACAAAGTCGCCTGCCATCAAGTACAACCAACAGCATAATCACTGAAAGCCGCCAGCATCTGCTGCCAGAGGTTCCAGTGAGGCTGGGGCATGTGTCCAAGACACCTTTAAGCTTTTCCTTCCTCTTCTCTCCTTCCCCTCAGCAAATAGTCATTTTGTATGTTTGCTTGGTTGCAAAGTCTTAAAAAAAACAAAAAAAAGCTCTGTTTCCTGCCTCCCTGGTGTTGAAAGGCATGAGGGATGTTATTGTTATTAACAACAGCTTACTCTTATCAGAAAGCACTCCGCATGTCTGGTCCAGTGGTAGAATTCTCACCTTCCACGAAGGAAGCCCAGGTTTGACTCCCAGCTGAGGCACCATCTGTAGTGGAGGCTAGCGTGGTTGCTGTGGTGCTAAGTAGGTTTCCATGGAGTTTCCAGACTAGGAAGAAAGACCTGGCAATCTACTTCCAAAAAAACAGCCGACAAGAACCCTGTGGATGGTGCAGAATTCCCGTTGTGCATGGGGTCACCGTGAGTGGCTCCAGCTGGCCCTAACAGTGGTCACGGCAGGGAACTGGACTGAACACTTCACTTGGTACCTCACTGCTCCTTCTGACAAACCGACTGCACTGTTACATGACATTTGTTGTTCCGATGATGGAGCAGAGGTTAAGGAATTAGCCAACAAGTGGCAGAGTCCAAGCTCTAAAGGGTGGACAGCCTAAACTGCGATTGTAGACCTACAGAGACAGACCTGCAGCTGTCATTTTCATTCTTGAGTCCTGAGTGACTTCTGCAGCCCTTGCTGAGATCTTCTGCCTGGACGTGCTGAGGCTTCCCAGCCAGCCTGGCACTCTGACCTCACAGTCCTTCTCCACTGGATCTGGGCACCACTGCTGAGCAAGTTGGAAATGCTTATATTTCTGATCTGTGTTTTAAAGTCCTGTGGGAAGTAGGGGAGAAGCTAGTTGGGTCGGGGCCATTAAGGAGGCCCCACTGACTTGGGGTCCCCCCTTCTGGGCCATCTTGGGGTCTTGACCTGGCCCCCTCCCTTGCACAGTTGGTCTATATAGGCTCGCCCTACCATCTGCACCCCCACCATGCCCCTTCAGGCAGCCACCACAACTCTCCCTGGCAGCTCTTGGAGGGTTCCCTGCCTCTAGGCCTGCCCCTTTTTAATCCGTTCCCCTCCAGGGAGATCTTTCTGAGATGCCAGATCATACCAGACTTGGTGGCTTCCCACCCACCTGCTTTCATGTGACCAGCAACAGTGTTCTGCTTGATCTAGCCCTGCCTTCCTCCCTGCTCCCTCCTCAGCCTCCTAACTGTTACAGTATTAACCCCACGCACCTTTCCTTGACTGATTCCTTAGGGTCTCTAGACTCAGCGTAGACCCACCCTGGTCTAAACAGGCCTTCCTCCTTCCTGAACACTCTGAATATAACTGTTTTTTGCTCATTCTGTGTTTGTCCAATAACTGTGAACTTAAACAGTAGGTGACCGTGTTTTGTTCATCCCCACTACGTGGAACACAATTAGTTGCCATCAAGTCATTTGTAACTGATGGCAACCCCATGTGTTTTAGGGTAGAACTATGTTGTCATAGAGTTTTGAATGTCTGTGACCTTTTGGAAATAAATCACCAGGACTTTCTTCCGTGGTGTCTCAGGGGTGGAATCAAACCTCCAACCTGTGAGTTAACAGCTGACCACTTAACCGTTTTTACCACCCAGGGACTCCTAAGATATTAGAGATTCAATAAGTGCTTATTCACTGAACAAAGGATAGTGTTTATTGTCACTAGATTGTTATGACAAGAGACACCGTGATTTTTTGAAATCACGTGAGTTGCCTAAGTAAGGTCACACCACTGGAATCTCCATGTCCGGCCAGGAATCCGCCTCTCCCTGCAGCCAGGGCAGGCTGCCTAGCCTCAGACCCACCACTTCCTGTTGTGACTATTACGTTCCTTGTCTCAGTGTAGCCTGGAGTACTTTACACTCTCACTGGTAATGGTAACGCAGTCTTTGAGCTTTGTTGCTTGTAAATTCCTTTTATGCTGATAAACTTGAAACTGGATTGGAATTGAATGTGGGGACATTGTCCAGTATCCATCAAGAAGGTAATGGTAAACATTTAGTGTTTTCCTCTTCCTCCTTCCCCACAGGAGGTAGGATTTGAATTTGGGGAGCAATAGCAGTTGATTAAGTTGCAGCGGAGCTTGCCCTAAAAGGAAATGATGGATAATCCGTTTAGGGCTGGCTTGCTTGCTTTCCCGCTCCTGATTTCCTTGGCCACTTTTTCAATTACCAACTGTATTTAGCTTGGTTTGCTCGCCGTAACTCATTTCCCCTTCCTCCAGGATCTGCAGGGAAGTTGTAATGTAATGTTGGAGTAGTGACATCTAATTATTTCCCTGAGACATCAGTTAGAAATGCAAGAATACATCTTCCTTGAGGTGGACATAGAAGGGGTGCAGGTCTGTGAAGCAGAAAACATCATTGCAACACATTGGTCTTGCAGATATCTGGAGGGAGTTCAAAGCATCGTGTAACTTCACAGCCTGCTGGTCATTGGAACTGGTTAGAGCCATAGGACCCTCCTGGTGGAAAGGTCATAGGATTGATGTCCCAGGTGGACTCCTTGGCTGGTGGCCTGTTGCCATGAATTGAGCTTAATTGGTGCTCACTAGTGAAGGAAAGCTTTGTAGAGCTGTTGCTGAGAATGGGTTCACACCATTATAGTCAGAGCTTTATTTTTATTTCTTTAGGTCATATCTTTAAGGTGTCTTAAAAGATACGCTTATCTACACATTCTTTTCACCTGTCCCATTTTGATAGCTTGAGGACCTCTCTACAGTACTATAAAGGGAAAAAGAGATTAAATTAGCATCCAAAGTTAATATGTATGCAAACTGGCCCTTAGTGTTCACTAGTGTTCGTGTGTGAGGCATTGGTGGTTCCAGACCTTTCATGCAAGAGTTTAAGGAACGATTCCTAGCCAGTGCATCTCAATGCAGGTACCACCCACATGTCACTGGAGGCTTGTGTGTTGCTATAATGTTAAACAGGTTTCAGTGGAGTTTCCAGACTCAGACAAACTAGAAGGAAAGGCTTGCCAATGTACAAAAGAGAGAAAGAAAGACAGGAAAGGAAAGAAAGAAAGAAGAAAGAAACAGAGAGAGAGAGAGAGAAACTTCTATGGCTCACAATCCTGGGGATGGTTTGGGACTGGGCAGTGTTTTGTTCAGTTGTGCATGTGGTCCTCATGAGTCAGGGGTGACCCCATAGAAGCTAACAGAGCAACAATGGTGTACAGTCTAAAATGGGTATATGGCCCTATCGGGGTCCGGCCTCGACAGGGAAGTTTGGTTCACGAAGTAGGGAGATCTGGCAGCGAAAGAGATAGAAAAAGAATATACACAAAGACGCAACGAGAGAGACAAAGAGACACCCCGAAACCAGAGTGGATGCAAGACTGGCGGGAAGACCCTGGATTGCAGGCATCATGGCCCCTGCAGGCAGTAATGCACACTGGGTTAAATCTGTGCCCTTCTTTTTATTTCAGGGAGGGATTTTACACAAAGGAAGAAGGAGATTATTAAGACAGGGTACAGAAGTGAAATGTGATTAATCATTCAAAACAGGACACAATGATTTACAGGAACAAATTCTAAAATATACATCGCAAATTATCTTAATATTCTAACATCCTTAATTTTCAAAAAGTCAAGCAAATTGTTATAAGTTACTTTTTAGGTTCAAATCCTAAGGCAGCGACTCGAGGTTTCTCAAGGCTAATTAACATACCTATAGCACTTAATGTCTAATGGGTAAAAGTGAGAAAAGGATTCAAAAGGTCTGGAAGGAGTCCAGCTGTTTCAGCTACCTGTCTTAAGCCTTCAGAAGGAAGAGGGACACCTGGGGACAATTAGAAGGGCTGACACTATTATTCCTTGAACAATACTCCGGAATTCACCATTCTACTTTGAGTGAATTCCTTGAGCAGATTGTCTCCAGAGCCTCCCAGCAAATTTGCCTTTGGAACTTTTACGGCCTCTGCTTTAGGAGGGGTTTTTATATTAATATTGTACATGGATACTAAGAGCTCATGTATTAAGTTAATATCAAACATAACTGAATAATTTGATAAAGAACAGTTTGGACATGCTTGCCAAGTGGCCAGAATTTGTTCCACAGAGAGATTTGTTCCAAGAACCCTATGCACTGCCAACACAGTGGAGACATTAAGAGAGGCACATGAGAAACCATTTTCTCAGAAGGTACAATCACTGGAGTTAGAAGCATAGAATGAATAATAAGACCAAAGAAAATTATACAGAGGTAGCCCAACAGTGAGTTCGTAAAAGCCAATGAACTCGGGACATCAGGAGGTCACTTCCTTGGCCCTCAGGGTCCCTGGCTGGCAATCCTGAATGGAGCCTCCGTGTTGGATTTTCGTCCATGACACAGGGCCTCAATATCTCAGTGATTTGCGATCCCCAACATGGCCCTATTTCATCAGCAGTTAAATGAAGGCTTGAAATGGTGCAGGGATTTACCCAAGATGGTCTGTGAGTGGAGTTGGAGCTCACTGTTGGGATAAAGTTGTCATTTTGTGCTGTTGGGTGACCCTCTAGGACGGAGTAGAACTGCCCCCATGGGATTTTCAAGACTGTAATCACTGACCTGTCAGTTGGCAGCAGAGCACTTAACCACTGTGCTCCTGTTGGTTTGTAGTGTTGTTGTTGTTGTTAAGTGCCTTCAAGTCTGTTCCGACTCATAGCAACCTGTATAAGATTTCTGAGGAGTGGCTAGTTTGAACTGTCAAACTTGATTTCAACCGCCGCACCAGGACTCCTAGGTATGGAGTTGTTGCGTTAAGTGCCATTGATTCCCTTCCGGTTCATAGCGACCCTGTATAGGGTTTCCAAGGAGCGCTGGTGAGTTTGAATTGCTGACCTTGTGATTTGCAGTCTAGTGCTGATCCTACAGCGCCACGCCAGGTGGAGGTCCTGGAAGAGCATTCCTCATCCCTCTCCGAGGAGAACACAGTGAGAAGTTAAGTTAGAGTGGCAAATACATACCTGACTAAGAACTGTTCTCTGAAGAGCACACTGGCTGAACCCCTGCACTGGGGAGACTCCCACAGTCCTGGGGAAAGAACTTTTGTCAGTGGGAGGCTCTTTCTGAAAGGGAGAAAGAGTTGATGCCAGCTTATTTTTTCCAACTGACCTTATGCTTTGGGAATAAGATGAAGCCAACAGTGTTACAGAACAGGGGCTGGAGACCTTTCCCCAAAACTTCATGATGGAATCTTAAGGCATCTGCCCCATTTCCTTTCCCTTCCTAATGGGTAACTGCTTTGCAACGCATTCATCAATGCCAGCTCACTTCTGAGTCACTGTCTACCCCCTGTGTACTCTCTGAGCTAGTTTATTTAGCCAAAGGAGAACCCAGCCAGGTAGGACTGTGGCTCAGGAACGAGGGCTGTCAGCTGCTCCTCACAGCCCTGGGCTAGGTGCTTCCACTGGGAACTCAGACTTTGCAGTGGTTCCTGGGGAGTCAAGGAGAAATACGGGGTGTCTCTTGGGAATGCAGAGTCCTTGATTCCCAAATGCTGTAGATGAGGGAGAAGCAGCCCCAATTTGGGTCTGAGTTAATGAGGTGAAACAGCAGAGCAGTTTTTCCTGGGCACTGAATATTTCTTCTGATCGTTCAGGTCCATAAACAAAGCAGCCAAGTCAGCGGATTGTCAGCGTTCCAGCCGTAGTGCCCCCGGGACTGCGTTTGACTTTAGTCTCCACCTTTTCTGGATTTTGGGGTTTCATGGTTTATTTTGTTAAGAAGGCTCTGGGGAGGGGAGAGGCACTTCTCCGAACAGCCCCTTCCTCGCCCACCTCCCATTTTCCGAGAGTGTTCAGGGGTGGAGTGAGCTTGCCGGCTGCTGCTGTGGGAAGCTGACAAAATATTTAGATAAAAGCTCTGGGGAAAAGGGCCTGCTTATAGATTAGGAAGAGGAACTCTAAGCCGTCTCACAGTCGTGGTGTCGGCGTGTAACGTGCCTCTATAATTATACCTCTTCAACACTGCCATTTCTAGTCGCCACACAGCCATCAGAGTGAAGACGGGCTCGCTAAAAATGGCCAAGAACAGGCTTTTTTAAAAAGACAGTTAATGATCCAGAGCTATAAATAGTGTCCTTGCAACAGATAGCAAAGATTGTTTTATCTCCATTTGGGTTCCGCAGTTTGGGCCTTAACGCCCCTGAGAAAGTATGTTGAGGCAGGTGTGTCTGCCCCTCCCTGAAACCTCTGAAATCTTGGAGACTCCTAGCCTTCTAGTGAGACCATCGTGTTAGGTATAGGCCCCAGCTGGCTTGAGCCATCTTTCCTGGGGGCATAACTACAGAAAGCCACCTGAAGTCATTTGCCCCTCCCACCTGATCTTCCTGAAACCCAGACCAGCCTTTTGCCAGTTCTAAGCCACTAACCCTGCGTTGAGCAAAGGCAAGCCCACTGGGTTCCTCAGCTCTCTGGGGCTTTCTGACTTCCAGGACCCTGCAGGTACGTCTTTATTTGCCTCACAGTGTCAAGATTTCAGCGATTCTCTGATGGCCTTTGAATTCATACCCACTTGGTCAATCGTGGAGCCCTGGTGGCCAGGTGTATTACACATTGGGCTGCTAATCACAAGGGGAACAATTCAAGTCTTCCAGCTGCTCTACAGGCGAAAGATGACGCTTCCTGCTCCCATAAAGATTTGCAGCCTCGGAAACCCTGTACAGGGTCACTTTGAGTTAGAACCACCGTGACAGCATACAACCACCACCTATCAGTAAGGACCCCAGAAGGAACATGATTTACTGTCCAAAATGGACACATTCTTCAGCGGAACTACACAATGGATGTTCCCTGCTCTTCCTACCTGTGTGGGAAACTGCGTGACTACAAATCACTCACATAAGACAGCATTTGGGAAGTTAAGCTTAGAAAGGAGATGGCTGGGTGTGTGGGAGAAGATGAGCCCCGGTGTGCTTTTTGTCTTCCCCTCCCCTCCAACCCTTCTCAGGGATGAGGTGGGCTTTCCCAGACTCACCTCCCAGACTGGCTGTGCCCTGATGTAACACAAGCTTCCCTAGGTTGGAGATTGGCTGGAAGCGGGCAGGTCTTGGTAGAGGTTTGGTGACACACGCAGGTAGCAGGGTATTTGGGGCTTTTGTTTCTGGACTTACCTCAGTCCCATCCTTAGCCATAGGTGACCTTGGTGGTACTTAGGTAAGACATTGAGTGTCAGTGACAAGGCAGACAACTAGGTTGAAAGAAACTTTGGACAGAGGAGACTGTGTGGGACCAACCACACTGTCCTTCATGACGCTGGTGGCTGTCACTGACCTGCTCGGGTAGGTTTTGGTTGCTGGCCTGCCCAAGTGAGTCCCCGGTTGGTGCAAATGATTAATGTGCTAATGCAAATGATTAAACTGCTAACCAAAGGCTGGTAGTGTGAGTCCACCCAGAAGCATTTGGGAACAAAGGTCTAGCAATCTATTTCCAAAACATTGAACACCGAAACCCCCTTGGAGCACAGTTCTACTCTGACACACACGGGATTACCATGAGCCCGTTAACTCAATGACAACTGGTTTTCTGTTGTTTTTCAATCTGACAAGTAATGGGTTATGGAGTTCCTGTACGCATCTCAGGAAAGGAGGCAGCTAAGGGGAAATTGAATGGGAGACCCACATCTGTCACAGGGCTGAGACTGAAAGGGCTTTGGACCTCTAGCCCAAAGGATTACCTGGCTTTGTTCCCACCCCTGCTCTTTGGACAGTTCAATCCAGGTGCACTTTTCTTGCATCCACTAATGCCAGCTCGTGGCTACTGAAAAGCCCATAGCCCTCACCATCTGGAGAGGGTTTGGCCACAGTAGCTCAGTGATCAGCATCTCCATAGGCTGTACCATGCTCCTGAAGAGGTGGGGCTTCATAAAGCAGGAGCTGGCAGGCAGAGCAGACCTGGGCCAGATCCACCTTTTCTGTGTAAATCTTTAACCATGGTTGGTTGGTAGGAAAATGAAAACGTAGAGTCGTAAAATCAAATTTGCATAATGTCACCAGCTTTCTGAAAGCCCCTGTGACCTCTGGATTTGTGCTCTGAACGTACTATGTTAACAGGTTGTAAAGTGGAAACATGTGATTCTGGAAGACTAGCGATGGGGTAACAGAGGAGGCAGTTTGAAATTGCTGTTTGGTATCTCTCGGTACAGCAGCTAATGTGAAAACCTGTTATGGTACATGGAAGTGGTCCATTGCGTGATGGGATCTTCATAACATGCCTTGCCAGCTGGTGTCTCTCATAGTCTTTGGAGATGAGGCTCGGGGAGGAATACTTGTAATGTGTTGAGCCCCTCCACTGAAGTCTGGTTGTTGTTGTTAAGTGCCGTCGAATCAATTCCGACCCATAGTGACCCTGTATAGGGTTTCCAAGGAGCCGCTGGTGAGCTTGAACCACCAACCTTGCAGTTCAAATGACTTTGAAGTCAGGCTCATTAGCCCACAGCGCCACACCAGGACTCCAAAGTCTGGTTGTTGTTGTTAAGTGCCATCGAGTCATTTCCAACCCATAGCGACCCTGTATAGGGTTTCTGAGGAGCAGCTGGTGAGCTTGAACTACCGACCTTGCAGTTCAAACGGCTTTGCAGTCTGGCACATTAACGCACAGCACCACACCAGGACTCCAAAGTCTGGTTAGGGGTGGGGAAAAAGACTCTCAGGACCTTGAGCTTCTCCATCAAACTCTTGGGTGTGGGATACTTCCACCAAAATCTGGTGCTGGGAGCGGGGCATTCAGTGATGTGAATCCCTTCACTCTTTGAACTCTTGGAAGAGTGAGGACTTTCAGCATCCTGAACCCCTCCTGTTTCATGGGTGCCCTGCTTCATGGACATTAACCAAAACACTTCACTCTACTGCTTCCTCCCACCGACTCCAAACTACCATGTTCTGCTAGAAAAGTGGTTGGTAAGAAGAATTCTGACATTAGTCTGCCTAACTTCAGAAACACCCCTCCATCCCCACCTAGCTTCCACAACCACATATTAGCTGAGCCACCTTAGGCAAGTTACCTAATCCCTCTGAACCTCAAATGCCTCATCTGTAAAATGGGCTTACCAAGAACACCTCTTATCTAGCATAATTAAGATTATTAAGAGGAGCTATTAAGATGATGCCTCTGCGGTACTTAATGGGCAGAGGACGAGCTCAGTCAAGGCAGTGGCTCTCAGGGACACACACAAGCCTTATAGCTAGGTGGCCTGATCAGCCAAGTAATGGGTTGGTGGGTTCTGTTTGTGACCCTCCTAGGAAAAGAGGTAACTCAATAGAAATGAGGTAGGAGAGACTCAGTGGAAATGGTGTGGACTGGAAACCAAGAGATGTGAGGAAGAAAGCCGCCCTCCTCCTGGGAAGGATGCAGGAGTAGTTGTCTTGTGGGGCACGCTTCTGGAATAGGTGGTAATGTTCTGGACCCACCTGGCTGCTGAAGCAGATGGTAGCTGGAGGGTTATCTTGGTGTCTTGATGAGCACCCTTTACCCAGTGAATCTGCACGTTAGGGGTCAGGTACAGAAAACCTCTTGTTCTTCCACTGCTGGTTCTTGAGTGATGATGAAGAGACCCTGTGACCCAGAAAAAATCAAGCAAGGAAATGAAAGCACAGCTCCGAGATGGGAGATGCCAGCATGGGTGGGGCTGGGCCCTCTAAGGAGGGTTCTGCCAAACTGACAGGTGGGAACATTTGATATTCTGCCCCATCTGCCTCAAACAAACTATTTCTGTAGCTTCTTTGGCCACGTCTCAGTTCCCAGAAGCCTGCCAACCTCGGACAGGCCCAAGATACCACAGAAACCTCTGCTCTCGCTCACCAGTCTTGTTGTTTTCCATCCTAGCACATCCATTTCTGTGCAGTTTACTCTGAGAAATCCCATGTGGGCTGGGCTTGAACCAGTGTGTCAGAGTCTTCCTCCACCTGACCTTTTATCTAAGCTGTGAACAAGAAGCAAGCAATAGGAACTGTTTGTCCAGTTGCTGCTTTTATCTTCCTGCGCCCCTCCCTGGGCCAGGAGGCGGAGGCAGAGAACTGTAGAGCGGCGAGAAGCAGGACATCTGTACCTGGTACTATGGAAACTAGGGTCCTGGTGAGCAGCCTCTGCTGCCCCTGCCCAGACAGCACCCCATCATCCAGTGATCAGATTAATATTTAAGAGCCAAAGGTGTCCCTGTCAGCACCAGCTGATCGCAGTGCCTCTGCTTCCAGATGAGGACACTGATGCCCAGAGGATCGGCTCCTCTGTTCAGTATTTGCATTTACAGCTTTGGAGCCCTACGGAGTTGAATTCAAATTCTGGTTTTCTCCACTTACTGTCTGTGTGAGATATCTAATCTCTCTGAACCTTAGTTTCCCCATCTGTAAAATGGGGATAAGAATGCCTTCTTTGAAGAGAAAAGATGCAAATAACCAAAATTAAAAAAATGAAATGGGGCCCATTACGACTGACCCATAGAAATAAAATCATGACACAGTAATACAAGCAATGGTACGGCAACAAACCGGAGAATCTGGATGAAATGGACAAATTCTTAGAAGTACACAGTGAACCCAAGGAACTGACTCAAGGAAGTAAAAAGTCTCAACAGACTTACAACAAGTGAAGAGATTCAATCAATGACCAAAACCTCTCAACAAAACTAAAGTCCTTGACCAGATGGCTTCACTGAGAAATTCTACCAAACATTGAGTGACTTGACAGTTTTACTGTTAAAACTCTTCGAAAAGGCAGAAGGAAAAGAATATCCCTGAATTCATTCTATGACGCAAGCATAACCCTAATACCCAAACCAGACAAAGACACCACAAGAAAACTACAGGCTAATATCTCTGTGGGTATAGATATAAAATTCCTCAAGAATATATGAGCACATGATACCCAATAGCAGAGTAAAAGAGCCATGCAGCATGACCCAGGGGGATGTACTTCAAGAATGCAGCAATGGTTTATCAATAGAAAATCAGTTATTGTAATACACTACATCAGCAGAACAAAGGAAAGGAATCAGATGACCATCTTTATAGATGAAGAAAAGGCATTTCATAACTCCAATACACTATATTGATGAAAACCCTAAAGGAGATTAGAAGAGAAGGTTGCAATATGAGTCAGGGCATATATGAAAAGCTAACAGCCAGCGTAGTACTTAATGGAAAAAGATTGATCTCTTTCCCCTTGAAATCAGAAACAAGACAAGGGTCCCTGCTCTCACTACTTGTCTTCAACATTGTTTTAGGAATTCTGGTCAGGGCAATAAGACAAGAAAAAGGAATAAAAGGTATTCAGATTGGAAAAGAAGAAGTAAAATGCTTTCATTCACCAATGATATGATCCTGTAGATAGAAAATTCCAAAGAGTCCAAAAGAAAACGTTTAGAGCTAATCAAGAAATATAACAAAGCTGCAGTGTACAAGGTCAGCAAACAAAAGCCAATTTGGTTTCTATGCACTAGCAATAAGAAATCTGAAAGGGAAATTAGGTAAGTAATTCCATTTATAATATTTAAAAATGAAATACCTAGGAATAAATCTTACCAGGGACGTGACAGATTTATGCAATGAAAAATATAAAACACTACTGAAAGAGATTCAAGAGTACAAATAAATGGAAAGGTATTCCATGTTCATAGATTGGGAAACTTAATATTGTTAAGATATCAGTACTGCTCAAAGTGAACCATAGATTCAATGTAATTCTGATCAGAATTCCAACAGCCTTCTTTATAGAAATAGGAAAACAATCCTCAACTTTCTGTGGAATGTCAAGAGGCCCTGAAATAGCCAACATAATGTTAAAAGAGAAAAAGTATGAGAGCTCACACTTCCTGATCTTAAAACATACTATAAAGCTACAGATTTACAGCCTCAGAAACCCTATACAAAGTCACTATGAGTTGGAACTGATTCAATGGCAGTTAACAACAACAACATAGAGCTACGGTAATATGAAAAGTCTGGTACTGATTGAACAGTAGAACTGAGAGTCCATGACTAAACTCACATACCTGTGGTCAACTGATTTGGACGATGGTGTTAAATGGGGAAGGAGGAATCTCTATAATAAGTAGAGCTGGGAAAATTGAGTTTCCATATTCAGGTAAATGAAACTAATCCATGCCTCACACCATACACACACAAAAAAAATTCAAAAATGGATTAACACCTAAATGTGCAAATTAAAAGTATGCCATTTCTTAGCTCTGGTAGTGTAGTGGTTACGAATCAGACTGTGAACCACAAGGTCAGCAGTTCGAAATTACCAGCTGTTTTCCGTGGGAGAAAGATGAGGCTTTCTGCACCTGTAAAGATTTGCAGCTTCAGAAACCCTGTGTAGAGGGTTGCTGTGAGTTGGAACTGACTCCATGGCACTTAACCACCAACCACCACCACCATTCCTTAGAAGAACAATCAGGGGCAATGCTATCAGGCCTAATTTTCAACAGTGAGTTATATAATAACAGAAGCACAAAAAAACAAGAGACAAAATCAATGGATCTCATAAAAATTAACAACTTTTGCTATAAAAAACTTTACAAAAAAATTCTAAAGACAAGATACCAACTGGGATAATACCTTCCAAGCCATATATCCATCAAGAATATAATAACCAAAGTATATGTAAAACTTTGGCAACAGCAAAATAGACAGTTAACCCAATAAAATGGGCAAGGGACTTGAATAGACATCTCACCAAAGAGGACATTGAAATGGCCAACAAACACACAAAACGCTTCTTAGTGTCATCAGCCATCAGAGAGATGCAAATCAAAACTACAATGAGATACCATCTCACTCGTGTTAGGATGGCTAAGGAGAAAACAGAAAATAACAGATGTTGGAATATTGGAACCCTTAGCTATTCATTGCTGGTGGGAATGCAAAATGAAATAGCCATTATAAAAAAAATAGTGTGGTAGTTTCTCAAATTAGTGAAAATAGAATTACCATGTTGTTGGTAAGTGCCTTTAGGTCACTTCCGACTCATAGCAACCCTGTATTGAGTTTCCGAGGCTCTGCCTGGTGTGGTTAGTAGTCCACTGCTTATCCTACAACACCACATCGGGACTCCAGAACTACCATTGCTGGGGTTGTTAAGTGCTGCTGAGTTGGTTCCAATTCATAGTGGCCCTGTATCAGGTTTCTGAGGAGCGGCTGGTGAATTTGAACCGCCGACCATAGGACCTAGATATTGTACACCTAGGTATATACCTAAAAGACTTGAAAGCAGAGACTGAAAAAGAGACTTGTACACCAATGTTCATTGCAGCATATTCACAATGGCCAGAAGGTAAGAACAATTTAAATGCCCATCAGTAGATAAACTGTGGTACATACAATGGAATTACTGCTCAGTCAGTAGGAGAAAGGAAATCTTGATGTATGCTGGAGTATGGATGGGGCTTAAAAACATGATACTGAGTGAAATTGAAATAAGCCAGTCACAAAGGGACAAATATTGTATGACCTCACATATAAAAAGTCAAGAAAGGGCAAATGTATCAAGACCAAAGTTTATTAGTGGTTACGAGAAGCAGGAGGGAAGGGAGAGAGGGGAATTAATGGTGATGGGAAATCACGTTGAGTAAGGAAGCCTTTGGTTACACAGCCAATTGTTGTCTTTGCTGTCAATCCGTTGTCTTGTTAAAAGTTGAATGGGCAAAAGTTGTGTGCTAGATACATTTGCAACAATTTAAAAAAACCCCACAAGACTAGCCGCTGAGGTTTTTTAGATACAATCAATCAAACACCTCATTGAGTTCCTTGTTTTGGGATTAAGGGTCATGGTTTCGTGGGACATCTCAGTTAATTTGCTTAATATCATGTTTAGTGTTTCTGTTCTACCTCCTCATACATCACGTAGGGCCTGGGTCTTAAAAATCTGGTCATCCGAGCCATAGCATTTAATCTCTATTCACCTGCGCAAGGCTAGTAGGGACTAGGAGGAAAATATGGAATGTGTAGCTAATTGCCTCTATGAACAACTACCTTCTTTGCTGTGAATCCAGAAGACCGGATGGTGCCAGCTATGATTACGGAACACTGATCAAAGATTCCATGGAAGGATCTGATCTAAAGGAGTGAGATGCAGAGCCAAATTTCAAAGTCTCATGGAATCCAGACTTTCTGGAATCAGGGAGAGTATAGATGAACCCTGAAACTGTTGTCCTGAAATAACGTATAAACCTGAAACCAAAAGTCTCCACTGACATCACCTTAAACTCCCGATGTGGCGCTGTTGGATAGGCACTGTACTGCAAACCACAAGATTGGTAGTTCAAATCCACCAGTTGTTACTTGGAGGCCCTACACAGGGTCACCATGAGCAGAGTTGACTAAACTCAACAGCACTTAATAACAGCAACATCCTCTTAAAACCCAACAATGCCTTTGAACATTATACTTTTTTTTAAGAACTATGTATTTGAGATCAAACTGGCAACAGAAACTCAAGAGATTAAATAGGAACTTCAGAGGGTAGTGACTTTATGTAAATAAGGAAGAAACCTATCAGAGAAGGAGGCTGAGGATGGTTATACAACTCCCAGAACATCATCAGTGTCACTACATTGTACAGGTAGGAAACTATTAGGGGTATGTTTTGCTGTGTATATTCTCAGCAGCAACAACAGATTTTAGGGAAAAAAATTAACTGAGGGGGGCAAAAAAAAAAAAAGAATACTTTCTTCAGATGGTGGAGAAAATAAGGATCAAATAAAAAAAGCCTGATACCCATCTATTGCCGTTGTCAGATGCTGTCAAGTCAGACCCTGTATACAACAAAACAGTGATAGATAGATAGTGAGAGACATAGAGAGATGGATGGATAGGGTTTAGTAGATGCCGGTTGCTCTCCTCACTCACTCATTCACCCCCTTCCTCTCCTTCTGTCTCTCTTTCTCCCTGTCTCTTTTTCTTTCTACAACTTCTAAACTGTGATTGAACTCCTATTTGTGTGCCAAGCACTGTGGCATCTCAAGAAGGGGTGAATTCAGAGGTAGGTCCTGCCTGAGGAGCTTATGGTCTAACGGCATTTCTAAGGCTACACGCTTCTCGTGAGTCCTTTGTGCCCAGATGAAACAGACTTCTCTTGGCAGAGGGCATCACTTGCTGGTCCCAAGCCAGCCTCTACCCTGGGCCCTGGCCTGAGGGAGGCTGCATGTTCTCACTGGTTTTGCTTGTGGCCTGGGACCAGGGATCTCCCTCTTCTAGGTGAGTGGAGGCTGTGTGGCATGCAGAGCTCAGTGACCTATACTATCACAGCACAGCCATGCCCAGTGGTGTGGTCAGTGGAATGTGCCCTATATGGTATCTGTTGTTGGTCAGTTGTCCAGAGACGAGAGAAGGGCCATCCTTTAAAAACAAAACAAACAAACAAAAAAACACCAAAGTTTCTGTTCTTAAGTCACCGACTTGAAGAAATGTTGTCCCTCCTTTGCTGCCAGACAAACTGGATGCTGACACATGGCTCCGACGGCCTGCACTAATGGCTAGCTGAGCCTCGCTGTGCAGTTTCAGGGAGGCTGTTCTCACAGCAGAGGCTGTAGGCCTTAGGCTTGCTCTCTTTTGTGAGTTAATTGTTCATCCTGCTGATTCCCAAGGCAAGTTTCGTCCCCTCCAGGCCTGCCCTTGCTCTGCACTGGGTACTTCACAGATACCCACTCAGCCCCACTGGCCCCAGGCCTGTGAGGTAGGGAACCCCCTTACAAGTTCACAGCCTGAGGGCAATTAGACCTGGCAGCAGTGGAGCTGGAAATGGAACTCAGGTCCTCCCAGCCCCACAGCCCACACTCCTCACACTGTACCAGATGGTTTAATAAGTAGCGTATTGCTGAATAAAGTTCAATCCACACCAGGTTATCTGCAGTCCTCTCTAATGTGGACTGTGGTCTTCCAGCATCGAATATCTCAATAATGGCCACGTGTTAGTTTCTCTTTCACACACACATGCAGAGGGAGAGAGAGAAAGGATACTGTGTGCAGATGGCTTCCATCCCCACAATGTCGGCTTTGCATGTTCCTTTCATCCCCCAACCCCTAGGACCCAGGCCTGCATCCTCCCCAAGGATACTGTGATTAGGGGGTTTGCAAAGATCCCATTGTCTGGTCTGTTACACGCTCCACTGAGCAGCCCACCTGAGCCAGAGCGGGCCTGGGTGAGCCTCAGACTCCGGTCACATTTCCCCGGAGCACAGCCTGATAAATAGGACGTACTTTATGGCTAGAACCCCTGCGTGTGTGTCATGCTGTGCAGCTGATACTGTTGTGTTCCAGACACAAAGACACCCACGTCACTGAATGCATCCTCACCATGTGTGTACAGATTTCTTGATGGAGCAGGGGCACAGGTGGCCGGGTTTGAGAGCAGCTGTAATTAAAAATGGTCATGAGTACTGGCCAAGGACAGCCTGGAAGGTCACCTTGAGATCAGGGATCAGGAGACTCCTACACACAAGTCCTGGGTTGGTTGTAACCTTTGGCTTGTGTGTTTTGCGCCCGTGGGCCCTTGATGCTTTTCTTCCCACTGGGGAATTTCTGTATGTGTAGTTTCTTTCACTGCATGGGGCAGTCTTGATGTATCTGGGCCTCCATGAACACAAGTGGGGGGGTGCCTTAAACCAACAGTAAGCACAGGAGGATAAGTTGATGTGCATGGCCTGAGATTAGAGCCTCCTAGTTTAGTTAAGAGTTTGCTAGTTGGGTGTGGGAGGACTGGGAAGCCCCTGAGCTAACAGGAGACCCCTGAGCATGTCTGTAGAGCAGGTACCCTGTACCCAGCATGGTGCGCAGGTGTGTAAAGTATGGTCCTCATCTCAAGAACTGGCAGCCTCAACACATATAGGATTAGATGCTAAACGTTATGGCATTTTGTCTGCTCCTTCAATCAGTTCATAGTGTGAGCACATTGTAATGCTGTTAGGAAGTTTTACTTCCCTCTGGCCTCCTCATCCTGCCTTCTAGTCATTGAAGAACTGTCTCTTGGGGCCAGACATGGTACCTTAGGTTGTTCAGTACCAGTCCAGGTGTTGAATATCTGATTTCGACAACTTCATTAACAGCAGCCAGTTAGCAGCACCTAAAGGAGCTCAATGCTGCCCTGAAGTGCCTCACATACATGGCTGTATGTAACGCTCGAAGTGTTCCTCTTTTATGGATGACAAAACTGAGACTCGGAAAGGTGATTCCTTGCCAAGGACAATACACCCAGAGCCTGTAAATACACTCCGGGCAGTCTTAGGATTTGTTGGATGCTCTACAGTGCCTGGAATTGCAACCTAGCACTCTAAATGCTTCTAGAGAAGGAAAAGATGGTGACGGAGTTCCTGTTTCCTGTAGGGCTGCACTTGTTAGCACAGCATTCAGAGTTTCTCAGCGCCACGTAGTACTTTCGCTGCACATCACAACATGCCCTCCTCTTGACTTGTTGCCTGGGAACCTGGTCCCCATCTCTATCCCCTACAGGAGTCTTCCTGCCCCCCTGCAGCCTCCTGCCCAGCCCCAACTAGCCTTGTTGGCTTTGTGTTGGGATTGTCTGCCTGGGGCAAAGGTGTATTGCCCAGTAAGCAAGGTAAGCATGGGCTTATTTATGCTTAATTTTTCACTACATGTTAGTAGGAGTCCTGGTGTGGTGCTGTAGGATAAGCACTTGACCACAAGGTTGGCAGTTCAACCTCACCAGCCACTCCTCAGAAACTCTATACAGGGTCATTGTGAGTCAATGACACTTAACAACAACAGCAGCTTAGTAAGTAAGCACTAGTAAGCCTTTGCTTACCTTGCGTACTGGGTACTCCATTCCTGCCAGAGATTGTAAATATGAAAAGAGACTTTGATTTTGTAGGAAGATGCTGTGGGATTGGAAGAGAGATAGCTGCTATGCCTAGAAACAGAAGAGTTGATATGGTAAAAAAAAAAAAAAAAAGGTGAAATTGTTCACTGCAGATTAGTAAGAAGCACAAGTAAACCCAGGCTTTCCTTGCTTATTGGTTGATCTGACAGTGGCCTGGGAGCTCTCTGACGATAGGGCAGTGGGATTCCTTATGGATCCCTGGGGCTAGTACTGGACTTGGTTGACTCGGGTTCATTTGAGCAGCTCTGCGCAGCAGGTTTTGTCTGTCTGACTAGGCTTTGAGAGTGTGGTGGGGGAGGTGTGCAGGCAGAAGCCCCCTTCTGTCTACTCTCCTCTCCCTCAGGCTCCCTGGGTTTGGTGAAAATTGGCTGTGGTCATGAGACATCCCTGTTGCCTCCTAAGTAACATCTGTTTACTTTCCCAGGGAGAATAGTGATTTCTGATGAGCGAATGGAAACAAAACCCTGCTCCTCCTCCTTCCGGCTGCCTGCCTATTCCTGGGGCACGTGGGCAGACCCCCTAAGACATTTCTCGCAGGCTGGAGGAATTGGGGGCTGTGTGAAGATGTAGTATCAGCAGATAGGGTTCACAGTGGAGTGGCCATGTGGGTTTTTTGCTCGTTTGGAGAAGCTGAGAAGTAGCACGGAGCCTTGAGACCCAGAGCTCATGGCCAGCTCTCGGTCCTTGACGGATGAGCTACCGTCCTCTGGGTGCAAGACCCCTCTTATGTGTGGAAAGAAATACACAGAGCAATGAGTACTTGAGGCTTAATGTAAGTTCATTCCTTTTGGCACGGCCCCAGATATCTTGATTAAATGGCCGGTGAAGTGCTGAGATACCTTGATAATGTACATTTTACATTTGATTATATAACCAATTATGTTTCTCCTAATAGCATTTAAAAGGAGCTAAAAAGCTAGGGGAAGGCTATACCATAGAACTGAAGAAGGTTCTCCAGGTGGATACAGGGGAGCCCATAGAACACCTTGAGAAGGATGGCCGTGCCCAGGGGCACTGTGTTGACCTGTGCAGACATTTCGGGTGTTTGCAGAAGGCAAGGGGAAAATGAGGTATCACTCCAAGGTGCTGAAATGCAGCCCAGGAAATGTTGCTTTCTGAGATGAAAATGGCTTTATTCACTAGTGCTGGAGGTCCTCAGACCTGGCCCATCTCATTGCCGCCCCTCCTGAAGCCCAGGGCAGAAGTGTGAAAAATACTCCGAGGAGCCAGACTTGCCCACGAGGCTGCCACTGATTGGGCTGGGCCACCAGTCGGTTTGTGAAGCAATGAAAGGACAAGTGTTCAGAGGCACACCAAGGGCCTTGTAGAGCCAATTAGGAGAGGCGCAATGTGGCTTTCTCTACCTGCCTGCGCAGCGGCCGCTCTCTGCTGGTTATGTGGCAAGATTTAATAGAAGGGGCATGCTCAAACCTATCTTTCCAGGAAGTGTTGAAGGACCCAAGAACTCTTCTACTGAGACCATGGAAGAGGATGTTTCTCAAAGGACACGTGCATATAACCAGAAGCTTAGGGCTTAGGGGAAAATGCTTGTTTATGTTAACAGAGGAAAGGGTTGAATCTGTTCTGTCCACACACAAGCTGCTGCAGCATTTTTGGTTCCATTTAAAACATTGCTATCAACCAGTTGGAATATAGGCCCGGAGTATCGCAGGGAGTAATCTAATTAGTATGAAGTCAATTCAGTCACTCCTTTTGTATCTCGTGATTAAATAAGTGGGGAAAATGGCTTGAAAATTAGGTGCTAGAACGACCCAATTACATTTCTGTAGCTTTTTGTATTCAATTTCATAAACAATTTTGCTCTTCGCTGGTTAATCAGTGAATGCCTTTTTCCAGTTTGAAAAGCACTTTTGAAATTATAATGCAATTAAATTGTGTGTGGATGTTCTGGCATAGTGAGTGTGAAAGCTGGGGGCTTGGCAGGCCGCCATGTTGTACCTTGACTGTAATGAGTCCCCAGGCTGGCAGCCTGTGAGTGTCATTCATAATATTGTCCATGCTGGGTTACTGTGAAATACAGCTGCCTTAACCGGCAGTTAACCAGCAACTGCCAGTCCCGCCCTCGAGCGGGGCATGTGTGCCTCATGCGACAGAACTGATGTTGGAAGACCAGATTCTGCCTCCCATGGCCTGCTCGGGCTCTGGGCAGTGGGGTGTCTTCCTGATGGATGGAGACAGGCCCTCAAAGATGGTCCACTGCTTGTCTCCAGGAAAGGGTGGCCTGAATTTGTCCTTCTGGTTGGTTGTTCAGTCTTTTCTGTCAACAGTTAGACGAGTTCATGGGAAGGGGAGGGAAGAGAGAGAAAAAATCTTGGTAACCTGTTCTTTGCTCAGCACTACAATACGTTTTCAATCTTCACAATAAACTTACAAGAGAATAATTATTCCCATTTTATAGATAAGGACACCAGGCCACTATGAGTTTGAGTAACTTCCTCCAAGCAGTGGTCCGCAATTGTTAAGTAAGTGCCTTCAAGTCAGTTTTAACTCCTAACAACCCTGTATAGGAACGGTTTCTGAGGAGCAGCTGGTGAGCTTGAACCACCGATCTTGCAGTTCAAAGCAACTTTGCAGTCCAGCATATTAACCCACAGTGCCACACCAGGATTCCTGAGTTATCTGACTCTAAAACCTCTATTCTATCAGTGTTTCCATCAGGCCTTCATGCCTAGGGTTCTTGGGAAAGCATAGATTCTGATTCAGTGTATCTGGGGTGGAAATGCAAATTCTTAGGAGGAGGTGAAACTAGAATGAATGGGTTGGAAGCCCTGGCTTCTGTGATTGGCAGCAGCATGGTTCAGTAGAAGACAAACTGAAATCAAGGCAGGGAACCTGGAGGGAGGGCTGAGTATAGGAGTATGGTGTGGGCTCAGTCCTATTGGGATAGGGGGTGAGAACATGAGCCCTCCCCATTGTAGAAGGAAGCCTATGAGTTCACAGAGAGATGCTGTATGGAAAATTAATCACACATTTAACATTTTTCCAAACCATTATTTAAGCACGTTATTACTCATTTGGACATTTGGGTATAAATCAGATGATCTGTAATGTGGATATAGGGTCCAAGACAATCACCCAAGATTGACATTGAGATCAACCATTTGAGATCAGAAAGGGCAACATTAACCCAAGGACAAAGTTCAGAAGGGTGATGAAAGAAGGAGGAATGGGAACATGAAACACAGGAAGGAAGTGGGATAAGTGATTGCTACGTTGAGGGGACTGCAATTAATGAGGTGACATGAAGTGTGTATGATTTGGTGAATGCAAAACTGATGATCGCTCTGTAAACCTTCACTCTACAATAAAAAGAACCTATTGAAGTCCAGAACTGTCCTATGAAGCCATCGTTAATTAAGACTCTTTGCCTCGAGCACAGCGCTGTTATAAAGGAGTAGCTTTAAGAGTGTCAGCTGCTGACAGTTGATCTAAAGCGCAGGTGAGCACTTTAACAGGAAGAGACCCTAAGCTAATTGCCATGAAACAATATGGGTGAGAGTCAGAATGGTGGCACTCTGTGAAGTATGTAACCAAGTCACTGGACTGTTCATGTAGAAATTGTGAATGGATGTATGCTTGGTTGTGTACATTACCACCAAAAAATAAATAAAACATCGCTATCAACCAGTTGGAATATAGGCCTGGAGTATCGCAGGTAAAATATTTTTTAAACCTTATAATCAGCATTTGAGAAAAACACAAACTTATTGAAGGATACAGAGAAGATTCCAGGGGAAATGCTGACCGTAGCATCCTCTAGTAGACAGGGTCCTAAGGCTCCCTTTCTTGGGGATTTGTTGGCCCCAAATCCTGCCCCACTCAGAATAAAGACTCCCTTTGCCTGCAGTGACAAATCAATGAAGCCAACAGGAAGTAGATTTCCAAGGGCTTCCCAGCAAGAGGCAGTTAAATCTTTCTGATTCTAGAGCTTTCTTACTGGTTCTTAATGACTAACCTCCCAACAGTTAACACCTTCTAGTTCTAACCCCTACCCCTAATCTTCCTTCTTCAATATTGATCCCCACCCCACCTGCAGTGGGGGCCTTCAAACTAAACCTGATTTACTGGAAATGGGTGATATTAAACACCTAGGGGGTCTGTTCAGCACATTCTTTCAGGTTAACCAACCTAGAATCTCAACCAAAGTGGGGAAAACCTGTGGCCTGATGATTGTAATACCTGCTGAGTGGAAATGACAAGCTTTCCGCTCTGGCCGCCTCCAGGAGGCTGGGAACCGTGATGGTGTTTATTGGTGAGCAGAAAGGTCAGAATGGTAGAAATGAACACACTTGGACTTGGCTGGGGATGGAGGAGGAAGGGCGACTGAGGGTGATATTTACTTCGCTATCTTGAGTTCCATTTGGGAAGATTCTTTCATGTTGCAGACTTTTTCTTTTTCTTTTTCTTTTTTTTTTAGATTTTTGGCCACATGCCTGGGAGATCTTGGGTCAGGTGCAACATCTGTTTTGTAGTAAAGCTCGCCAAAGCTAAGATGGGGAGGTGAACGGGTTGGGACGGTGGATTAGAGAGAGAAGGGAAGAAACGGATCCAGGGACTAAGCTTAGATTTAGCTGGAAAGCATGTTAGTAACTGCTAGCATGTGCTTCTAATCATTGACTTGCCAGATGTTAGCAGAGTGGGAAAGGAAGGGCCTTGTCTGATGGTTCCCTGATGGGGAACAAGTAGCTTCGAATTGGAAATGGGCTCCAGTTTGCTTGCCAGGTGTTTGCTCCTTTCTAGAACATCTGGAAGGAGGCTGGGAAAAGAGACATCTCTGTCCCAATTTTGAGGTCAGTGGTCTTGCTGGTGAGTCCTCTAAATGCTGGACATTCGAGTCATGAAAGGAGCCACGAGAATCCTCTGGAAGAAGCAAGAGGAACAGGTATAGGAAGATAGGACTGAACTCCTGACCTGATTTCTAGTCCAAAATGAAAAGCTTCAAAATGCCTGTTTAAGTGATGACTATCTTAAACTGGGAGTCCCCAGGTCATGAAATTGATTAATGTGTTTAATTGCTACCCTAATGGTTAGAGGGTGAGTCAACCCACAGACCTTTTAGAAGAGAGGTCTTTGAAACACCAGGCACTGAAGACCTTATGGGGCACAGTTCTACTCTGACATACATGAAGTTATCATGAATCAGAATCAACTCAACAGCAACTGGTTACTGGTTAATCCTGAATTTCTGTGACTGTGGGAACACTGTGAGGGTCTCAGGAGGAAAGATGGAGCCTGGCTAATCAACACAGAGCCCCGTCTTGCCAGGCAAACAGACCTTTATACCCAGGGAAGGCCTTCTGGGTGGGTTTTCTCCAAGGAGCCATTGTTATCCTCCTGCAGAGATGGTCAGGTAGCCAGTTGGTAAAGAATTCCAAGATGGCAGTACAGGGGACCAACTGCATATCCCTAAGCTTCCTGTACCACTAGCTAGCCTGTCTGCTGATTGCCCAACCTCTGGGAGCACAGCTTTCTGAAACCAGGCAGGAGGGGCATGAAATGAGCCTACCTTGAGAGCTGTGAGGTCTGGACACGAGCCACACACCGAAACACACTCAGGAGAACACTTAACAAAAACAAACAGAAAGGAAATTATGGTAGTCAGATGATGGATTGTTATATATCCATTAAAATGATGTTTCCAGGGAGTTTGGAAATGACATATGGAAATGCTGATGATATAATATTACATGAAAAGCTATAAAATTTATATCCACTATGAATCACATTGAATTAGAATCACCAGGGGAGCTTTTAAAGAAGACCATTTCCCAGGCCTCACCTCAGACCAAGTGCATCAGGATCTCTACAGGTGGAGCCTGGAGGTCTGTTAGTAAAACTCCCCGGGTGGTCTTGAGGCACAGCCAGGGCTGAGAAGCATGTTGGTGGAGCGGTATTTGTGGAAGAGGAGAAATTCTCCCAACTGTTAACCGTGCTTCTCTCTGGTGGAAGAGTTACCTGTGGGTGCTAAAATTGTGCTTTCATTGTTTCTGAGTTTTACCAGTTTTTGCAGAGAGTATGGGAGTCAGGATTAGAATGGGGAGTTGGGGCTTGCCTTGGGGCCCCTGCTAGCTGGTAAAAATTGTTAGTGCTGGAGACCCAGTCAAGCCCCTCTGTATAGCCCCCTTCCTCTGCCTCACATCCCCAGCCCTTGGGTTCTCTCCCAACAATTAGGACATCCCTTCTATTCAGAATATCAAGAAAAGGAAAGCCACCTATTTGAGGCAAAGAGAGATGCTGCCTTTGATCAGATAGGTATGCCCAGGAACCAGAGTTCAACCACTTCTCAGTGCAGCCCTCGCTGGACCCTCTCTGAGGGGGTGGGGTTACTCTGGTGAGCAGGTAGATGATGCTTGGCTGGCTAGCTTGGCTGGGTTTCTGGGAGAAGGTCAGCATGGGACAGGCAGTTAGAGTAGCACCTCCAGCCTCTGTGGAGGTTTCCCTGCAGATTCAGGCACCGTATGAGGCATGGGATGGCTTCAGGGTCTGTCACCTGCTGTGCTTGGTGTCTCCTTGCTATCTTGCTGTGGAATATCAGACAAGGAACATGCCATCATCCATAACTGCCTGCCTTGCTGAGGAATTGGGTCTAGCACAGAGCTTCTGAGCAGAGGGTAGAATATTGAGCAGTGTTTCATTTTTCAAACTGGCGGCAGTAACTAAGAACAGAGCTGATGCCCAACACTGACGTATTTTATCACTTAGCTCTGAGGAACCAGAGGCTGGGAGCAAACCACTAACCTTTTACTACTTGTCCTTGTTGAGGAGGTGGGGAGAATCCATCCAGGATTAGCTGTTGTCGCTTGTTCAATCTTCTTCTCTCGAATTCTGAGCAGAGACGCCTGACCACAGGATCACGAGAAGGAAGGAGAGTAGGAAGGAGAGTTTCGGCTCTGTGGGAGCAGGCGCCCCCTCAGGGCCTGAGACGGCAGCAGATTACATAACAGTCTTTGATGGACTAGAAAACATGTAAACTGTCCACTACAGATTTTTAAAAAATGCACAAGTAAACCTTACTGGTTACTCCATCTCCTTCTGTGATTGTAAATTTGAAAAGGATGTTGATTCTGTAGGAAGATACTATGGGGTTTGGGGAGAGATGTCAGCCATGCTTAGAAGAAGAATCTTAAAGATGTGGTGAAAAAATGTAAAACTTCACTATGGATTAGTAAGTAAGCATAAGTAAACCCACATTCACTTTGATTATTGGGTACCCCACACTGAAGTACTTGTATGAACCCTGGAAGTCTTGCTTCTATTGGACCTAGTGGTACTTTACCTCAGATATTCTGGAGATTTGGTCGGAGAAAAGACTGGAAACTCTCAGTTCTCTTGGTTCTTTTTTCTTTTCATTTGATACACAGTGTGGTCAGGGTAAAAGGTCACCTAGTCTATCCCTCAGTGTAAAGTGAGGATAATAATCTCTTTTGAGATAACCTCATTGTGTGATTGTGAGGATGAAGTGAAATAACTATGGGAATAGTTCGAAGAGACTGTGGTAAAATAACAATAATTATTATAATGATACATCATGAGTGAACCCAGACACTTAGTCCTCAGCGCTTTTTCTCTGCTTCCAACTAGGTAGGTTAAACAAAATAGGAGAGGTGATCCTTTGGCCCCTGAAATCAAGAAGAGAGCCCAAACCCTCTCTCCGTGCATGTTCATTTCTCTCATACCATCTCAGCCTTTCCTTTGACTACTACCCTTGCTCTCCAGAACCCCCAAAAAGAGAGATGCTGTGTAATTGTGTGCTCTGTAGTCAATTTCACTCATAGCAACTCTGCAAGACAGAGTCCAACTGCCCCATGGGGTTTTGTAAGCTGTAAATGTTTATGGGAGCAGATTGCCAGGTCTTGTCTCTTGCATAACCACTGGTGGGTTTGAACCCCTGAGAGCTAAACCCACTGTGCCACCAGAGCTTCTTGTGGAGAGGAACAAGCTGTTCTCCTAATAATTACACAGTTAGGAGATTTGCTTGTACTGCTCTGCTTTGGTGCATGTGGTGGAGGAACTGGAAAGCTGGTCAGTGATTCCCAAGAAAACACCAATTTAAGTAAGAGCAGGTGACCCTCACAGGTGTGTGCAGCAGAATCGGACTCTCGGGCCTGAACTTGCTGGGAGGCTGTGAAAGATTTGGCATCACCTCAGCAAAATGTGGCAGGTTCGGATAAGGATTCAGAGGTTTAATCACCAAAGCTATTTAGGTTCCAGTGAGACTCACTGTGAGAATTATTTTGAGCCTCACCCTATTCCGGAAATGTTGGGTTCGCTAAGCAGGATGGTATTTGGCATGAGCAGCCTGGAAAAGAGTGAGCTCAGGCTAGCCATAGAAGCTCCAGGATTAGGGGAATTTGCAGAGCCCTGGAGCCCTGGGCTGGCGATGAGAGATTTTGTGGGGCACAGTGTCTGGAGTGTAGCATCTCAGGAGTTGCTTTTTTAAAAAAGATCAACCGTCCTGAGTTTCTTTGTGGAGTGATTGGAAAGTTTTGGAAATTGGTAATGGTTGCACAACATTGTGAATGTAATTATCACCACTGAGTTGGACACTTGAAAATGAAAAACTAGTTACCTTTTTGTCCTATATCTTTACCACAATAATTTATTTTTAGTAGTTAAAATGGCCAACTTTTTTTTTAATCATTTATATTCTTTCTTATCGTTGTTGAGACTACACACAGTAGAACATACACCAATATAACAATTTCTACATGTAAAGTTCAGTGACATTGATTACATTCTTGGACTTGTACATCCATTCTCAGCCTCCTGTGCTAAATTGTTCCTCTGCCATTAACATAAATTCACTGCCTCCCGAGTTTCTTACCTAATGTTCTGAATTGCTATTGTCTTAAAGGAGCTCAGTGCTCAAGGCAGACATTCTATACTAGTTAAATTAAACTATTGCTTAGTTATAAGATTTCAGGGGATATTTTTGGTTTAAGATTGAAAGATTGTCTTCTACTTTTTTTTTTTGTTTTAAGTTTTTATTGTGAATTGACAGTTTTACACTCATCATTTATTTCATTGCAATGATTACAACCCTCTCCATGCATCATCATTCAACAGTATTTGCTTCTGTTCCCTCTGTTTTTGTTTTTGTTTTTTTTGTTTTTTGGTGGGGAAGAGGGGAGGATGTACACAAAAACACTCAGGAATGTGTAATCATTTAAACAATCAAAGGGCACATTCTGCAAGCCTGCCTCCTGGCTGCCAGCACACAGCCTTTCTCTTTCCATGAGTGTAGAGTCTTCAGCTGTTCTTTCTTTCCATGTCTTCATCTCTGCCTCCATCTCTGGTGTCACTGCTTCTCTGGGTAGGATCCCACATTCTGTCATGCTCTTCTCCCTTGATGGTCCTAGAGTTCTCAATTCCTGGACTGTAAGATTAACTACTCCCCCACCCCTTTTGTTACAAAACTTCTACCTTTACAGTTGTGACAGTCGCAATTAGTCATGGTAACAATCATTCACTGTTGAATCAAAAGAATCTTAATCCCATCTCCTTTCACCAGACCCATCTAGACAAGATGAAAACTATTCAGTGGGGATTCTACCTTCCCCCGCATACTCTTAAACTAAACTCCCTCTTGAAAACTTGTAAGCCAGTCACTTTGTACCCTTATAGCTCACCCCACCCCACCCCACCCATTTTAGGTAACCCATGTCTTAGTTGAAATGGCCAACTTTTTGTTACGTATATTTTACCACAATAATTTTTTAAATGGTTAAAATGGCAAATTTTATGTTACATATATTTTACCACATCAAATTTAAAGGAAAAAAAGCTATCATTTATTCTTTCCCTTTAGGAACTCTGCCATGAATTAATGTTATTTGTGCACATGCTCCTGTTTGCCCGTTTCGTCACCATGAGGTTTGGCTGATCAGGCTCAGGTCCTTCCCAACGCAGAAAAGAACAGCCAAACCCACTGTCACCGAGTCTATTCTGACGCACAGTAACCCCATGTAGGGTCTCCAGCACTGTAAACCTTTATAGGAGCAAAAAGCCTTCTTTCTCTTTCTTCTTCAGAGCAGTTGATAGTTTCATATTACAATCTGTAAGGTCAGCAGCCCAACACATAACCACTCCGCCAGGGCTCCTGTATGGAAGTGGATGCTAAACCAATGTTTATTGAATCAAAGGAAACTGACCCTTTAGAGGAAAAGTGGTACCTTCTATGACAAGGGATCTCCCTGCCTAAGAGCCAGCATTCCTGTGACCAACCTGCTCTAACCAAGAGTGAGCTCAGCTGGCTTCTCTATGTCAGTATGGTGCCACATTTGGGTAGCACCTGCTCCCCCGCCACCCTGATTTAAAGGAGTCTGGATTTAGGTTTCAGTTGTAAAGTCTATTTGTAGAGTTTTTAGAGCTCGGCATGGACCTGGCCGAGGTGGCTGTAACTTACAGGATTGGGTGACCTAAGCAGTGGCAGCAGGAGGCATTCTCACCCAAATCCCTATGCAAGTGTGGACATGCAGGACTACTCTGCTGAGGAGCCCACATGGGCACAGGGATCCGGGACAGAGCATGGACAGGACTCCTCCTGCCAGGCCCCAGACACACTCATCCAATGGAAGGAAGCCCATGGGACAGCCTCCTGGGAGGCCTCATGCTGGGCGCTCCTTGTGACCAGCAACCACTTGTCAGTGTCTGTCCTCAGTTTTCAGCATTGGTTACCAGTTACTGTAAAGACACCAGCTTACATTGATGTTACTCTTTATAGTTCACCTGGTGATCTACTTCCCAAAAATTAGCCACGGAAAGCTCTATGGAGCACAATTCTACTCTGACACACATGAGGTTGTCGTGAGTTGGAATAAATTTGGCAGCAACTGTGTTTTGTTTTTGTTTTAGCTCACAAATGCACAAATCTTCATAACCTTGTGAAGCAATAATATTAACAGCAGTAATAATAATAAACAATAGCTTCTGCTTATTATCCCTTAGTATGTGCCATTGTTGTTGTTGGGTGCCATTGAGTTGACCCAACGCGTAGCTGTACTAATGTGGCAGGAATAGAACTGCCCCAGAGCATAATCTTTATGGAAGCAGATTGCCAGCTCTTTTTCCCACAGAGCCCCCAGCTGGGTTCAAACTTCAAACCTTGGAGTTAGTAGCTGAGCACTTCACTGTTAGTGTCACCAGGCTCCTAAGTATGTGCCATAGTCTGTGAAAGTACTTGCCTACATTATCTATTTAATAAGACTAGTAGGGAAGATGTCATTGGGACTTGCTTTTTCCATATTCATTCATCTAATTTTTATTGAGCCAAGTGGAAAACACCGAGAAGGCAGCAGTGAACAGTACAGAATGAAACCTCTGTCCTCACTGAGGAAGCTAAGCTCGTGGGTGGTGCTCAGGGTGACAAAGCTCATGAAGGTGGAGCCGGGAACTGATTCCCCATCACTTGATCCAGGCTGTCAGCATCCCAGGCCACCTATTCATGAGCAGAGATAACGAATCAGTCATTTGGTCTCCACGTATGGTGGCTTATCCAGAGCGGGGTTTGAGCTGAGCCCTCCATTTATTCTCTTTGCCCTTCTAGAAGCTGATGGAGGGAAAAGTCCAGAACCCAGGGACAGACCTGAACTTGAATCCCAGCTCAACATCTGAGAGGCTAGGACTAACTATCATAGCTTTGCTGAGTATCTAGCTCCTCTTTTGTCAAATTAGGGTGATGTTACTTGCCTTAAGGGCATCCTAGAAGGATTAGAGGTGATGTAGATGAAAGTTCCATGTGTGTGCTTTATAAATCAAGGGGTTACTGTGATGATCATGACAAGGACCTAAGAGGGAAAGTGGCTTGTTGTAGAAGTAAACAAGTCCAGAGGTAGCTCAGGTGGGTCCCAGCCCCCAGCACTCATATTATTCTTCTGGGCCCCAGCAGTGCTGGGATGCTGGTGCCCTGGGGGAGAGCAAATGACCAAGGCGTTACCTAACACCTGGCCTCTGTCCAGCCTTTGCTGAGGCCTCCACCTCTTCCAGCTTTTTTTTCCATCACAATCTAGTTACATCCTTTTACAAGCCAATGAAATAAAATAAGTTGGTCTTTTATACCTCCTGGCTGGCAGAAACCCAGGAACTCAGAACCAGAAGGCAAAGCCCTAATGAGTCCACAGTGAAGATCCCTGAATAGAAGTGCCCACCCTCCTTTAGGGAGGATAAGATGTGGGAATGGGGTGACTACAGGGTTGGGTAGGGTATAGAGGCCAGTGCATCACCAATCCTCAGCTCCCCAAGTTGAGAACACTGTCCTGGGTCCTGTCCCCTCAGGATTGAGCCCTCAGTAGCCAGTCCCACCTTCCCTGGAAAGTTACTCTATTGGAGACTTTGAGAAGACATGGTATTTTGGACTCAGCAGTAGCTGGCAGTGCAGAGTGGGTCTGAATTTGGGTTCTGTCTACTCCTGCCTTCTCTCCCTTCTGCCAAGTGCAGCCAAGCTTCGGGTTCATCAGTCTTATGGGATGAGCCCAGCAGACAGCTCTCCAAAGAGAGCTGTAAAAACTGTAAATTGACTCCAATTCTTGGCTGATTTTTGGGAAACAGATAGCCAGCAAGAAACCTCCGGATGGACTCAAATCTCCAACGTTTCTGTTAGCAGCCAAGCACGTTAACCATATGTGCCACCTGGGAAATCCTCAAAGACAGAAATGGTGGGGGTGGTTATGGACCATGGAGTTGGTTCCAACTCATAGCGACCCTTCACAGGATTTCCGAGACTGTAAATTTTTACAGGAGCAAAAAGCCTCATCTTTCTCCCACAAAACAGCTGGTAGTTTCGAACTGCTGACCTCGAGGTTAGCAGCCCAACTTATAACCACTACACTAGTGCTTAGAAAAGCACATCGCAGCAGGAATAGATCCCATCCTGGTTGCTCCTCTCTTTGCTTCCTGAGGCACTGCAGCTCCTTTATGGGGAAGATGATGGGTTTCAGATACGATCCAACACTCCATCTGGCTTGCAGTTTCCGTGGCACCGTTTACCCAGGATTTTCAAACACGCTTCCTTGTTGGTAGAAATGAAAGAATCCAGTCTGGCTTGGCTGAGCGGCAGCTCATGGAGGTGCGTTCCATGTACCCCACATCTCCAGTCTCCTCTGGAGATCACCACTCAACTCTGCCAAGCCACCAGCTGCCTGGAGAAATGTGAACTTCCACCAAAACCCATTCCAGGTAGACTTTTCCAGAGAAGAGAGATGGCTTTGTTTGGCCAGGCCCAGAGATCTTGGAATGGGCTTCCTGTATCCTTTTTCTTCTCGCTGCTCTCTTGTTCCTCTCCACCTCAATTAGTGGGTTTTGTCCTCCTGGTCCTGGCTCTGGACAGCTGGAGCAAAGGATGCTATGACTGCCCAAGGCACCTTTTCTTTACATAAAACTCGGACTGATGCCGACTGCCTCAGTGCATGACTGATTTGATCTTTGCAAAATATATATATATACATATATGGTGGTGATGTGCCATGGAGTCAGTTCTGACTCATAGTGACCCTCTGTAGCATTTCTGAGGCTGCAAATCTTTATGAGAAAGCCTCATCTTTCTCCTGATGATAGATAGGTAGGTAGGTAGGTAAGTTGTTGTTGTTAAATGCCATCAAGTCGGTTCTGACTTATAAGGACCCTGTATAGGATTTCCGAGCTGCACCTGGTGAGATTGAACCACTGACCTTGTGGTTCAAACCAACATTCTAGTCCAGCGCATTATAAACCTGCAGTGCCACACCAGGAGTCTAGTAGATAGGTAAATAAATAGGTTGTTGCTGTTGTTGTTAACTGCCATTGAGTCAGTTCTGACTCATAGTGACCCTGTATAGGGTTTCCAAGGAGCGACTAGTGAGCTTGAACTGCCTACCTTGCAGTTCAAATCAACCTTGCAGTCCAGCACATTAACCTACAGTGCCACACCAGGACTCCAATAAGTAGATGATAGGCAGATAGATGATAGAAAGAATTGTATGTACAGAGATTGACTGGAAGGCCAAGGTCCAAAGCCAGTCATTTCTGTAACTAGTTTATTTATTTGGCACTTCCTGTGTGCTGGTTGCTAACCAAGGAGATGGGAATATGAACAAGTTTACTTTCAGTCACCTCCATTCTTGGCTTTCTGGCTGTGGGGATTATGAAAAAACCCACTTGCCTCCTCAGATCTATAGATAAATTTAAGGGAATCTGACCTCTTTACAATAAACTCTTTCTATTCAAAGCAAAGTTTTATTTTTTTCTTATGTCCCTCAGTAAATTTCTTTTCTAGGTCCTGATTTAATTTTTTAAATCAATTTCATATGTTCTTTTATCATTTTGTTTATTTCTATAAATGGTATTTCTTCTTTCATTATAATTTATCAATAATTTTTTTGGCCAGGGTCTCTTAACTGCCAACATGGGCCCAACCTGCTCTACTTCTTGTTTTTTTTAAATAAAGTTTTATTGGGTCACAGCCATGCCCAACTCTTTACACATTGTCTAAACTGCTTTTGTGCAACAACAGCTGTGTAGTTTTAACAGAACCCTATAACCACAAAGCCTTAAATATTTACTACCTAGTCCTTTAAAGAAAAGGAGACCTGGTAACACTGTAGAATAAGCTCTGAACTGCTAACCACAAGGTTGAAGGTTCAAACCCACCAGCGTTCCATAGGAGAAAGATAAGGCTTTTTACGCCTGTAAAGATTTACAGCCTGAGAAACCCTATACAGAGGCACTGTAAGTCAGAACCAAATCGACGGCAGTAAGTTTTTGTTTAGCCCATTCTAAAAAAAATTGCCAGGCCCTGATATGTGAGGATATTTCAGAATATTCAAGGGAAAATGCAATGAAAAGATCATGGATTTTTTTTCCATGACAGATTTTTCAGAAGTAGGTCACCAGGCTTTTCTTCTGAGGAACTGCTGAGTGAATTTGAACAGACAGCCTTTAGCAGACTCTGAGTCGTGTGTTCTTCTCACCACTTGAGGGCAAAGGCTATCCTAAAGGCTCAGCTAATTCCATATGGGTGGTTATTATGTGCTGTGGAGTCAGTTCTGACTCATAGTGACCCTGTACAGGGCTTCTGAGGCTGTAAATCTTTACGGGAGCAGAAAGCCTCATCTTTCTCCTGCAAAACAGCTGATAGTTTCGAACTGCTGACCCTGAGGTTCACAGCCTGATTTGTAACCATTACGCTACCACTACTCAAACTGACATCTTCGCTCTTCAACACTTTAGAGAAGTCTCTGGAGCAGATTTGCCTAATGCAGTATGTTTTTTGGTTTCTTGACTGCTGCTTCCATAAGCAAAATGAAGTCTTTGACAGTTTCAGCCTTTTCTCCATTTATCATGATGTTATTTATTGGCCCAGTTGAGAGGGTTTTTGTTTTCTTTACATTGAGGTGCAGTCCATATTTAAGGTTCTAGTCTTTGATCTTCATCAGTATTTCAAGTCATCTTTGCTTCTAGCAAGCAAGGTTGTGTCATCTGCATATTGCAAGTTGTTAATGAGCCTTCATCAATTCTGATGTCATGTTCTTCTTTATATATTCCAGTTTCTCAAATTATTCGCTCAGCTTACAGGTTGAATAAGTATGGTGGAAGAACACAACCTTGGCACACACCTTTCATGATTTTAAATCATTCAGTACCTTCTTGTAGTCCTAGTGTGGTACTGCAGAATAAGTACTGAACTGCTAACCTTAAAGTCTGAAGTTCAAACATACCAGCCACTTCTCAGAAACCCTATACAGGGTCAATATGAGTCAGAACTGACTTAATGGCCCTTACCACCACCAAGTATCCCCTTGTCAAACAGCTGCCTCTTGGTCTTTGTACAGATTCCTCATGAGCACAATTGTTGTTGTTGTTGTTGTCAGGTGCCATCGAGTCATAACCGACTCATAGCGACCCCATGCACAGCAGAACGAAACAATGTTCGATCCTGGGCCAACCTCACTACCGCTGTCACACTTGAGTTCATCAGTTATGCCACCTGGCTGATCCATCTCATTGGGGGTCTTCCTCTCTTTCTCTGACCCTCCACCCTACCCAGCATGACATCCTTCTCCAATGACTGTTTCCTCCGGACAATATGTCCAAAGTA
>NW_006408525.1:11589378-11729122 GCF_000296735.1 Chrysochloris asiatica | reverse complement strand
AGGCTTGAATTTTTTCTTCAGTTCCCCCAGCTTGAGAAATACTGACCGTGTTCTTCCCTTTTGGTTTTCTAACTCTAAATTAAGTGTCTGGAATATCCATTCTTTGCATTGTTGTCCATAGTTTGTTATGATCTACACTGTTGAATGCCTTTGCATAGTCAATAAAGCACAAGCCACTATCTTCCTGGTATTCTCTGCTTTCAGCCAAGCTCCATCTGATGTCAGCAATAATAGCCCTTGCTCCATGTCCTCTTCTGAATCTGGCTTGAATTTCTAGCAGTTCCCTATCAATATATGGCTACAACCATTTTTGAATAATCTTCAGAAAAATTATACTTGCATGTGATATTAATGAGAGTGTTAGATGATTTCCACAGTCTGTTGGGTCACCTTTCTTTGGAATGGGCGCATATATGGATCTTTTCAAATTAGTTAACCTGCTGGTGGTGGTGGTGGTTATGTGCCGTGGAGTCAGAACTGACTGATAGCGACCCTGTACAGGGTTTCTGAGGCTGAAAATCTTTGCGGGAGCAGAAAGCCTCATCTTTCTCCCACGGAACAGCTGGTAGTTTCGAACTGCTGACCTTAAGGTTCGCAGCCTGATTCGTAACCACTACACTACCCCAGGGCTCCTTAGTTTTAGCCTGGTAGCTGTCCTCAAATTTCTTGGCATAGATGAGTGAGCACCTCCAATGCTGTATCAGTTTGTTAAAATATCTCAGTTGCTATACTGTCAATTCCTGGAGCCTTGTTTTTCACAAGTGCCAATACCATCAGTTCTTGATCATATGCCATCTCTTGAAATGGTTGAGCATTTACCAATTCTTTTTGGTACAGTGACTCTGTATTGTTACTTAATGTATTGTTCAGTATTTTGCCCATAGAATCCTTCAATATTGGAACTTGAGGCTTGAATTATTTTCTTCAGTTCTTTCAGCTTGAGTGAACATGTTCTCCCCTGTTGGTTTTTAATTTCAAGTCTTTGCACATTTCACTTTAATACTTTGTCTACTTGAGATGCCCTTTGAAATCTTCTGTTCAGCTCTTTTACTTCCTCATTTCTTCCAGTTGCTTTAGCTTCTCTACACTCAGAGCAAGTTTCATAGTCTCTTCTGACATCCATTTTGGCCTTTTCTTTTCTTTTTAATGATCCTTGGCTTTCTTCATGTATGATGTTCTTGATGTCATCACAAAACTCTTCTGGTCTTCAGTCATTTGTGTCTAATGTATCAAATCTGTTCTTGAGATGGTCTGTAAATTCAGGTGAGATATATTCAAGGTCATATTTTGGCTCTTGTGGACTTAACTATAATTTTCTTCAGCTTCAGCCTGAACTTGCATATAAACAATCGATGGTCTGTTCCATAGTCAGCCCCTGGTCTTGTTTTGGCTGATGATATCGAGCTTCTCCATCATCTCTTCCCACAGATGTAGTAGATTTGATTTCTGGGTATTCCATCTGGTGAGGTCCACATATACATTTGACTTTGATGTTGTTGAAAAACATATTTGCAATCAAGAAGTCATAAGGTCTTGCAAAATTCTATCATGTGATCTCCAGCATTGGTTCCATCACCAAAGCTATATTTTCTAACTTCTGATCCTTCCTCTCTGTTTCTAACTTTCACATTCCAATCACCAGTAATTGTCAGTGCATCTTAATTGCATGTTTGGTCAATTTGAGACTGAAGAAGTTGGTGGTGGTGGTGGTGGTGGTTGTGAGTTGGATAAACTCCAACTCATAATGACCCTGTATAGAATTTCTAAGAGTGTCTGGTGGGTTTAAACTGTCAATCTTGTGGTTACCAGTCTAGTATGTATCCTACAACGCCACACCAGTTGGTAGAATTTTTCTATTTCACGAGGAGTCTTTTTGAAAATAGATTTGTTAAACTCTGGTCTCCTTGATTTCGGTACAAAGAACTTTTGTGTCCATTGGATTCCAGCTCATGGCCACTCCCTGTATGTCGGTACGGTTGTGCTCTATAGAGGTTTTCAGTAGTGGAATTCCCAGATCTTTCTTTTGAGGCAGCATTGGGTGGGCTTGAACTGCTGACCTTTCAGTTAGCAGTCAAGAATTTTAACTGTTTCTACCACCCAAAGACTCCATATATTGGTTTATTGTTGTTGTTCTGTGCTATCTAGTTGGTTGTGACTCACAGCGACCCTGCATAGGGTTTCTGAGGAGCAGCTGGTGAATTTGAACTGCCAACCTTGTAGTTCAAACTGACTTTGTGGTCCAGTGCTTATCCTACAGCACCACACCAGGACTCCATATATTGTTTTGTTATTGTCAAGTGTTATAGAGTCAATCCAACTCATAGCGAGCCAGTGTAGGGGTTCTGAGTACTGGCTGGTGAGTTTGAACCACCAGACCTTGCAGTGCAGTGCTCATCTACAGTGACACCCCAGGTTTATTGTTGTTAAGTGCTGTCAGGTCAGTTCTGACCCATAACGACCTTGTATAGCGTTTCCAAGGAGCAGCTACTAATGATTTGGTATCATACTCAATATATGATAGGCATGCAAGGGAAAAGGAAAAAAAAAAAAAAGAAAGAAAGGAGAATCTTTAAAGTTAGTGGGAGGGGCCCCTGACTAAAGATAGCTAAAGATAATGAAAAAATAACACGAAAATCCTTCTTGGAGTCTTGATATAAGTCTGGAGAGAAAGTAGGTTTTTGTTTATGAAAAAAGCGTTATAACTTAAGCTGTTCAGGAACACAGCAATTACATGCAGTAAGATGCCTCTTAATTCACTTGTTTTCTTTTATAGGTGGCTAGGTATGTGTTATTGTATCTTCCCCTCCTGTCTCTTCTTGGGTTGGTACCCATGGCTTCTGCTTCTAGCAGGCTACAACAGAGACATTGTTGGTGATGGCATCTCTTCCCCACCCCCAGCCCTCACCCCCCAGCAAAGCTTTGGAACAATAGCCAAGTCTTCAGCAAAGTAAAGGCATGGCTCTCTTCCCTCCCCTTGTTGAGAAATCCCATTAACCGGGAGAATGATTGAAAAACTCTAGTCTGTCTGCAGCTAATTTCTGGGCTCCTACACTGCTACCCTGGTCCCCTTGTCTATCTGCAGGAAGAAGACGAATATCTGTATAGGAAAGCTTTAAGCATCTATAAATCTGAGTGGATTCTCTGCTGCTGACAGCCTGCACTCTTTCCCACCATGTTTGACATGATCTAATGGGTTTACAGTTTTTTGAGTGCTTCTCTGAAGCAAATGAAAGCGCTTAGTTAGGGGACGCGTGAAATGGCTTTGTTTGTTCTGGGCACGCAGCAAAGCTGCAAGAGCATCATCAGATTATCCACCCTTTGCTTTAGCCGCCCCGGAACTCTGCCGAACGAAGGAGCTGTGGAGCAGATTCCATGTCCTGGTGGCCTTTCTGCTCAAGAGGGGCCAGGAGGCTGCGGTTCAGAATCCTTCCCAGCTGTGTTCATTTTGTCAGGAAGCTTGGGGCTAATTGGGAACAGAAGGGATGCCCGGGGCATGAGGAGAGGGGACAAGAGCAGGAGGGTCTCACCAGGTAGAGGAGTGACAAATATTTGCTTGTAGCAAAACAAGAGAGACAACAAGGAGCCGCCTAATGAGCACTTTGGGGCATTTCATGCTGTAGTTCTCAGGGGCCAGCAGTGTGGGTTGGCATGATTAGTTGCCTCGCTGCTTGGCTTAAGACCAAGCCCTCGTTTCAAGATCAAGTTTCATAAGCATGAAACAATAACAAGTCATTATAAACCCTCTGGTGGATGGTGGGTGGGTGGGTAGGTGGTGGCGGCGGCTCTTTTGGTCCTCTCAGATTAACCCAGCTTTTCAGCTCAGGTACGTTCTTCCCATTGTCAGTGGAGAAAGGGACTGTGTCTGGGAAACTTGCTATATTGTTCATCTGTTATTAGGCAAAAGTCTTAACGCCAGGCTGGGTGCTCAGATGCCTCATTGTGAGCACGGGCTGGAATTATGCATCATGAATAAAAACCGCTGTCAACATGCATTGGTTTCAAAACATTAGAGCATATGGTATGTGATTATCTGTATTGTCAAGTGCAATAAAGTGAATTTGGATATAATAAAGAATGTAATATTTTAGAAATTTGGTAATAAACTAAGGAAGGGATGACAGCTGAGGTTCCTTAAGGCCCCAGACACAAATAAATGGAAGGCTCTGGTTTCCGCAGCAAGCGGCAAAACAGCCACAACCCTGCTGTCTGTGCCCTGGCGTGAGTCGGGGGACTGTCTCTCAGCTGCCTTCTTCTAGTGCACAGGGAGGCCCAGTGTCCTGTTAGATGTCAGCGGTTGGTAGTGGACATGCAGGTTGTCCATCCTCCACATGCGACAATGCAAGAGCACATCTCTGATGAGGGTAACTCTGTACCACATGTCAGGCCAACCCCACCTGAGGACCCTTCTCCCCTGAGAGAATCACCTCTCAGCCAGTCTCAGTTCTCTTTGTCCCTGTTGGTCACTGAGGAAGATGATGCTCAAAATACAAGAATATACTCTGCAGCTTCCCCTGGGAGACAGCCATTTGCTGAGCCCTCATCATGCAGTGTCAAATGAGTCATTCAGTTAGTTAGGGGTCCTGGTGACACCGTGTGACAAAGTAGAGCTGCCTTGTCAGGTTTTCTAGGGTGTCATCTTTACAGGGCAGATCACCAGGTCTTTCTTCCACGGAACCTCTGTGTAGCTTCACACTCTTAGCAGCTGAGTGCTTAACCGTGGCGCCACCAGCGCTCCTTATGAAGTCACTACTGTCACTGCCGTTGAGTTACTTCCGGCTCATCCTGACTGTATAGTGACCCTGTGTAGGGTTCCTGAGGTGGTTAATCTTTACAGGAACAGAAAGCCTCATCTTTATCTTGTGGAGTGGTTGGTAGGTTTGAATTGCCAGTCTTAACAGTTAGCAGTCCATTGCTTATCCTACAACACCACCAAGGCTGCTTATTAAGTCAGTGGTGTGAGTCAGTATAAGAAAAATAGATCTCTAGAGTGGCACTGGGGTCCTGGTGTGGCACTGTAGGACTGCAAACCACAAGGTCAGCAGTTCAAACCCACCAGCTGCTCCTCAGAAACCCTCTACATGGTGGCTATGAGTTGGAACTGACTTGATGGCACTTAACAACAGGGACACTCATATTTGATCACTTGGCCAGGACTAGAACTGTGACTCAACTTTATACATTGCCACAACCCTTGTTGTTGTTTAGTGCTGTCGAGTTGGTTCTGACTCAGCAACCCTGTGTAGGGTTTCCAAGAGATGGTTGGTAAGTTTGAACTGCTGACCTTGCAATTTAGACTGACCTTGCAGTCCAGCACATTAACCCATAGCACCACACCAGGACCCCACTACAACTCTACAAGGTGGATATTCTCTGTCCCCATCTTATGGTTGAGAAGATTGAGGCACCAAGGGACATCATCACACATCTGATTAGTGGTGAATCTGGGATGCAGCCCATGACAGAACCCAAAGCCCAGGTTCATTCTATTCACAACTAAAACTAAGAGAATGGCGTGTCAGATGACCTCACCACAGAAAATCTGGACATTCCCAACTACCTAGGACCTTGGGGAGTCCCTAATTGGGGCACTTATTGTGCTTGTCTACTGACCAGAAGGTTGGAGGTTCAGGTTCACCCACAGGCACCCAGGAAGAAAGGTTTAGTGACCAGTGACCTACTTTTGAAAGCAATCAGTCATTAAAAACCCCATGGAGCACAGTTCTGCTCCGAAACACATGGGGTCGCCTTGAGTCAGAATCAACTCCACGGCAACTGATTTTTAGGGCCTTAAAGCATATTCCAGAGAAAAGAGATGAGCAGCTGACTCTCCTCTGTTCCCACTAGGGCCTGTCTGAGGCTGGGCTGCATTGTTTGTTTTTCAGAGTTTCCCTTAGCTCTGGCTTCAGTTCGGTAGACACATGTGCCCTCACCCTAATGGTTTGCCCTGCCCTGCCCTAGCCACCCTTTGGGAAGGGCTCATGCCTCAGTCAAAAGTTGGTTCAGGACTGAGGCTGATGTATTTGCACTTCCTGACTTCTTGGGCTGACTTGGGCTTTCATATTTGTGACCTCTGGCAATACCTTCACCCCTAGCTTCTGACTTCAGGACTTCCCTTGGCCCTCAGCTTCCAGGAACCCCAGGTGTGATCCCACCGTCCAGGCCCAGAACCTTCTCTCCCCACCCACCCCCAGCCTGCTTCCAGCTCTGGTCTTGCCTGCTGTCCAGCCAAGCAGAGTATTTCATTATTAAACATGAAGAAGTGGGAGTACCACCATTGGGCCAAGCCAAAGCAAATTGGATGACCGGGAAAAGAGAAGAAATTTAGTCCATTTCATGCCTGGATACCTCTGTAATTCCCAGGATAGGGTGGGAAGTGGTTTGAATAAACCCCTCTGGCCTTGGGATTGTGTGACCAGGCTTCCTTTTGAGATGAAAGCCACGTGAATCCAAATTCACTTCCAAATTGCTTGGCTTTGTCACCATGGGGTGGACCCCACAAGAGGCCTTGCTGCTGTAGCTACCATTTATCGATAACTAAATTATTCTCAAGTCTCAGCTGGTGGCCCACTGATTCCAAGCAAGATTTTTCCTTATAGAAAAAAACTACAAGCTAGTAGTGATAACAGGAGCTTGCATTATCTCATTTAATGTTCCTGTCAACTCTGGGAGGTCAGCATCTCCTTTCCTATTTTATAGGTGGAGAAACAGGGTCAAGAAGGTTAATGGCTTGCCCCAAATCACACAGCCAGGATGTAGCAGAACCAGAATTTTAACCACGTCCTGACATTCATGTCTCATCCTCCCTGTGGGCCACTGAGTCTGTCTAAAACCACTACCCATTACCATCAATTCAATTTCAACCCATGTAGATACTATAGGCTAGAGTAAAACTGTTTCTTAATCCATAATTCTTCATGGGAGCAGATGGAACTTCCTCTTTCTCTCTCAGAGTAGCTGGTGGGTTTGAACTTCCAACCTTTCTGATAGTAGCCCAAATGTGTGACCCACTGTACCACCAGGACTCCTGAATGCACTGAATGAGATCTGGTCTAAGAATAATTTGCTTTGAGGAAAATAGACCTTGAGTCATTCACTGTCACCAAGCCTGGTGTGGCACTGTGGGTTAATGTGTTGGACTGCAAGGTCGGTTTGAACCACAAGGGTCGTCATTCCAAACTCACCAGCCACTCCTGGGAAACCCTATACAGGATCGCTATGGGAACCAACTCCACAGCATTTAACAACAGCAGCAACATGCATGCATAGGGGCTGAAAGTGAACCACAAAGAACTCTTCTGCCCTTGCTCTCTCTCAATCCAGGGTGGCCCACCTTGCTGATGAGCTAGTGAAATTGAACTGAAAGCTTCTAAAGCTTCTAATGATCTTTGAATGTATTCATCTGACTTTCCGTTAATTAACAATATGATAAAACCGGCATTTCCTAAGTCATCGCTTAACACATGTTTTAGCAATTATGTACTTAGTGGTTTGTATTCGGAATGCTAATAGAATAAAATTTTAATGAAGATACAACGCTATGAAAAAGTTATTGAGAAAAGTTCAGGTATTGCTACAGTTAATGTGTAGGACGGGGTCTCAAGTTTGAAGAGTGAACCTCCCAAAATGCCTTCTAAATACCCTGTGATTTTAAGGGATTCTGGAGACTCCAGGTCCTGATTCTTGACTACCTTAGCTTTTTCATCTCAAGACTCCTCCCTGGGCCTGGGGAGGAAGACAACAGCAGCTGACAATCACTGACAGTACTTTATCACTCAAGTACTTCTCCTGAAACACACACACAAAACCCCATTGCTGTTGAGCTGAATGTGTCTTGTGGCTGCCCTAACCTCTAGTTCTTAGCAGACTCTATGACTGAGGGATGACTGCAAAACTGAAATTGATGATATATACCCACCTTCTCCCTCTAGAGAGGAGTCTCCAAAATTCTTTTGTTGCAGAAAAAAAAAATAGCACACTTTCCTCAATGTATCTTTTGTTGTTGCTGTTGTGATTTGGGTGAACACTTACAGAGAAACTAGCTTTCCATTCCACAGCTCATACACAACTGGCCTTGTGATATTGACTGGTCAGTCCCCTCACACAAGGTACCAGCTCTGTACTTACCATTTCCATGCATTCTTCCTTCTTATCCCTTCCTGCCTCAAATGAGATGGCTTGACAAAATAACAGCAACAGTGGGCCCAAACATATGAAAGGTCAGATCGTGGAGTTGATGCAGGATAGGACAAGGTTTCCTTCTTTTATACATATGGGCTCCATGAGTCCAAATCTACTACACAGTAACTTACAGCAAGTATAACGCTACTAAGTTAACATGCCATGGGCATTATAAAGCCTACATTAACAGAAATATAGCAGGAAATATACACTGGAAATAAGCAATATTTAGAATTCATTAAAAGTTAAGTGATATTTGTAGTGAGAACAATATGATTGAATATGCTTTTCATTTAGACTTGACACTTTGTAATACTACTCTAAAGGTTGAATTCTAAGGGTAGTTCATTTTGATACCTGGTTTTAAAGCCTATCACAACTGAAAAGTACACCTCCCAAAGACACACAGCTCCCAATGGAAGAAGCTCATTCGCTGTGCTGACTAAATCATGATACTAATTTTTCAATCCCATCCTCCAATTATGCAAAGGATTTTGTTGAAATTCAGCTTGTAAATTTCCATCTTCCCTGATGTCAATCAGTTTTTCATGCAAACTAATCAAGTGTTGCATTTTTATATTTTAAACAAATGGGTTGAAAAATCTCTGAAATGTTCATTTAAAGGTTTTTCAAAACAAGTTTTCAGTTCTCTTTCCAGTTTTTAAAAGTAAGCAGAAATGAGAGCTTTTGTACGTGACTTAGTTACATGCTTTGAACAACAAAGTCTCATACAATAGAAATATTTTCCAATCATTTGTTCTCAAGTGCTTTCTCTACAACACAAGTTTCTGTTGAAAAACAGCTTCTTTTTCACTCACTAGACTGCTTCTTATCCCTTCCGGTCAGGTGAAGATGTGACTGGATCTTACTGAAAGTAAATGAAGGGTCATCTCACTATCTTCTTGTTGGTGGCAAGTGCTTCTGCCATTAGTATTGCCACCAATCAAGGAGTCCCGGGGTGGCACAAACGGGTAAGCACTAGACTACTAAATAAGAGGTTGGCTTATAAAAGGTCATAGCCTTGAAAACCCTGTGGTGCACAGTTCTACTCTGTAACACATGGGGTTGTCGTGAGCCTAACAGTCTGGTTGGGGCGACTGACGTGGACACAGCTGGTTTGGTGTATCTCCAATCCACGTTTTCTTTGCAGTTGCCCACTTTATGAGGGTTGGTTTATTGGAAACTAGATCCCATCTTCAGTCCACTAACATATGGTCACACATAACAGGACGAGGTGGGCTGCTGGCAGCGGGTTAGTGGAGGTGCTACTCTGATCGTATCCCTATTGTTACATTTCCTCATTTCTTTCATCCATCTGTAAGATGCCATCTAAGACAAGCCTCTCTATTACTATGGGTATGTTAGGGTACCAGGATCATTTGATCCATAAGTTTAAATATTGTTGTTAAGAGCCGTCCAGTCGGTTCCGACTCATAGTGACCCTGTAGAGGGTTCTGAGGAGAGGCTGGTGGGTTTGACCTAGTGGCTCAAGGTCCAGTACTGATCCCACAGTATCACACCGGGACTCCTTACATTTAAATCTTAAAGGAGCTTAAATTATTTTTAGATGAAAAACAATTACCCCTTAGACTTTTTCCCTTTTCCCGGTGTGTCCTACCTGCACATCTGAATCACTTGAGAGATTTTTAAAAATAGGGATGCTGGGGTACCATCCCAAACCTGACCCAGACCGCTGAGGATGGTGCCTGGCATCTGTATTTTTTCACACTCTCCAAGTGACTCTGATGTGTATCCTTGGTTAAGAAACACTGATCCAGAACAGTGCTTCCTAAATTTTAATTTGCATAGAAATCTCCTGAGATCTGATCAAAATGCAGATTCAGATACAGTGGTTCTGGGGTGGGGCCTGAGACATAGCATTTCCAGCAATTCCCCTAAGGTGATACTGATGGTGGTGGCTTGTGGGCCGTCTTGAGAGGTGAACCTACTCCATATTCCTATCCTCACCCCAGGTCTTTCGAGGGAGCCAGAGAACAGCCCTCTGCCGGCACCAGCAGACTTCCGCCTTTGCAACCAGTCTGGCTGTGCTGCTGAGCTCCGTTTCTCAGAGAGATCTGGTCTCCAGATGTTAAGCACAGTTCAGCGTGTGCCCTTTGCTAGCCAGGAAAAAGCAATAAAATCGGCCAGACCCCACCCCAGGATGAAAAAGCATGTGTCTTGTGTAAACCACTCGGCAGAGGAACTGCGATTGGCAGCCACCTGCCCACAAACTGCAATAAAGAGCTGGCAGCATAAACGACCCCTCCACAGGGGGTGTGTTGCGGTGGTGGGCGAGGCGGGTGGGCGCCCAGCCAGGGTGCTGTCTGTGGGACTCTTCTGAAACTGTATCTCATAATAAAAGTCATATAATTTGTGGCAGTGCTGAAAACTTGCTTCCAAGTACTGGTGTTTTTGATGAAGGAGTAGTTTGGGAACCTTATCTGAGACCCGTAGAGGTTTCCCAAGAACTTGTTAGAGGGGAGGTGGAGCCATCTTGAGTGGAGGCAGCCGGGGAGGCTGAGTTCTTTCAGGGGTCTTTCTGTCTATACTGGGGGTGCAGGGCTGCTGCCCACCCATCTTTGGGGAGCAGGTTTGTTGTCTCTGCCTACCCCACTCTCCCTTCTTGTTTCCAGTCTGTCGATTTACCCTCTCCAGAGGATACCAGTACGTTTGAAGAATAGAGGTCCTTACATTTTCATCAGCTGCCTCTAGTGGGCGCTACGAGGGCCTCGAGGAGGTCTCGCATTTGGGGGCACTCAGCCAGACTGTAGGAGAGCTATTTGTGGGAGCACCGTCTTCAGGCCCAGCATAGGGCCAGACACTCAAATTCTGCAGACACTCAAGGATTACTAGGTAAATTTTCATATGCAAAGGGGTGCACATCAAATCAAACAGTAAACCCACTGCCATGGAGTTCATCCCAACTCAGGGTGATCCTAGAGAGGGTTTCCTGGAGGACACAGACTCATCTTTCTCCTTAGGAAGGGCAAGTGGTTTGAGCCACTCCTTACAGGGTTGTGTTAAGTGCCATTGAATCAGTTGTGACTCATAGTGACCCATAGAGGGTTTTCAAGGCTGTTAATCTTTTCAGGAGCTGAAAGTCTCATCTTTCTCCTGAAGAGTGGCTGATGGGCTCGAACCACTGACCTTTTGTTTCATAGTACAATGTTAATCCCACCACTAGTTCCTTAAAGGGGTGCGTGGTTGTTGTTGTTGTTAAATGCCGTCGAGTCGGTTCCGACCCATAGCGACCCTGTACAGGGTTTCCGAGGGTCTAAATCTTTACGGGAGTAGAAAGCCTCATCTTTCTCCCGCGGAGCGGCTGGTAGTTTCGAACCGCTGACCTTAAGGTTCACAGCCCAATTCGTAACCACTATGCTACCAGAGCTCCTTAAAGGGGTGCGTGGTATAGGGTCTTTTTTAAAGAACAAAACTGCTTCAGAATTAACCCATGACTCATTTTACCCATCTTGTTCACACTGTGATTGTTGATAACTGCTGAGGTCTCCTTCTTTGACAAAGGCATTTTAGTAAGTGAGGCTTAGGTTAGAGGGCAAAGGAAGTATATAGGTTTTAAGATAGAAGTTGGAATGGGGGAGAAACTATAAGCCTTTTATAGATACATGTTTTTAATAAGTCCTACTGGCTGGCTGATAAGAGTCCTGGTGTGGTGCTGTGGGTTAATGCACCAGATTGCAACGTCATTTGAACTGCAAGATTGGTGGTTCAAGCTCATCAGCTAGCTGCTCCTCAGAAACCTATACAGGGTTGCTATGGGTCAGAACCGATTTGACAGCACTTAACAACAACAACTGGCTGATAAAAATAATTATGAAAACAGTTGCTATTGAATCAGTTCTGATTCATGGTGACCCCGTCTGCGTCAGAGTCGATTTGTGCTCTATAGGGCTTCTAATGACTGACTTTTGGGAAGTAAGTTGTCAGGCCTTCCTTCTAAGGTGGGTCTGGGTAGACTTGAACCTCCAACCTTGTGGTTATCAGCTTAGCACCACTTAGGAACTCCCCTGGCAGCTTAGGCAGATTTTATTATTTGTGTCTCATCGAGGCAGATACTGAGGGTCAGAATGGGTGAATATCTTTCTTCAGATTCACAATCACCAGTAGAGCCAGAATGTGAGCTCAAACCTACCTAACTCCAAAGTTCATGTTCTTTTTCATCTCACCTTAGCCAAGGGCATTAAGATAGATTGAAACTCCCTCAGACCTTCCAGGTAGGGCTGAGAATGAATATTAAAAAAAAAAAAAAAAAATAGTGATACATTCAAAACCCACTCTTTGCAAAAGATATTAAGGGTACCAGTCCAGATGTTCCCATCTTTGGGAAGAACTTTCAACTGGTGCCCTGTCTCCCCTAAGCTTAGAGATCCCCTGGGTTTGGAAGCATTGAAGGACAGGCTCCTGCAGGTGGAGGCTGCCGAAGCTGCCTGGCTCGGTGGTTTCCAGAGCAGACACAGAGGCAGCAAGTCCTTGTGCCCTTGCTCCAGCTGCGCGCATGACCTCAGCCTCCTCCGCCCCGCTGGGCGCACGCCGCAGCCCTGGCACCTTCTGCCGGGGTCCTGATCCGAGCCAGTTGTCTAGCGATTTAATTTGGTGAATTTACCACTGCGTCCCAGAGTTTATATTGGCACTTAACAGCAGTAATATGTGTCTCTCTCGCCAAGAACTGACTATTTTCCTGACCAAGATGGAACACCATGCACAAAAAATAGGTTTGTGAACTAATCTGATGCTCTGACAAGTGCCATTCACAGAATCACTGCGATAGAGCACACTTGGAATTAAATGAGGTTGGGGTTGTCTGGCCTGGATCACAGGTGCTTTTTCCCTCTCGGTTAACAAGAGTCTGGGATGAGACACATCTCCCTGCAGCTACAGGCACTTTCTCTTCACACTATCAGTATTCACGGCAGATTCCTCTCAGAGAAATGGCTTGGTGGTGGCTGGAGCTTCCTGTCTCTTTTTCTGCTCTCCCTTCTTGCTTTCTCCCACTCTCCCTACTTCTCTTTCTCTTTTCCCTTCTCCCCTACACCCCTTTCTTCCTAGATGGTTTTATCAAGGCGCCCTCCCTTGTAAGACTTTCTATTCAGTCTTGTAATTTCATGGGCTCAAAGGAGGCTGTGAATGCCTGTTTGGAATTTTAAAGTAGAACTTAATTGCTTGTGCATAAAGATTTGATTCCAGCAATCAATATCTTTGGGAGTGGAAGTCAGATCTATCTATCTTTTACACTTTAGTATGAATGGATTTCTGATCCTTTCCTGAGCCTGGGGGAGAAGCCCTGTCTTGCACCTAATCTCCCGGTGGGTGCTGTTTTGCATGCGGGCTCTGTTCTTGATGCTGAGAGTCCCAGTGTTCCCTTGAAACTGTTGTCTAAAACTCCTTCAAAGTGATTTTAGTTCTTCAAATGAGAGGGATACCTGGAAATTCTCCTTTTTAATTGTGGTAAACCAAAACCCACTGCCATTGAGTGAATTTTGACCCATAGGGACCCTGTAGAGGAAAACAAACAAAACGCAGTTAACATTGAGTCGACTTTGACATATGATGACCCCGTGTGTACCAGAGTAGAACTGTTCCATAGGGTTTTCATGCCTGTGACCTTTAGAAGCAGATCACCAGGACTTTCTTCCAAAACACTTCTGAGTAGGTTCGAACTGCTAACCTTTTAGATTGTAGTCAAGTGCTTAGCCATATGTGCCACCTAGAGATTCTTGGTAAAACATATATAACATAAGATTTGCCATGGTAACCATTTTTAAGTGGATAATTCAGTGGCAGTGATGACTAGACTCTTGCTAACTGGTGTCTGCTTGGCTCCTTGTCAGTTGGGAAATAACAGGGAACTCAGAGCATCTTGGGGTGGGCATCAGAATCACCTAAGAGCTGATTGGAAGTGTGAAGAGTGTGCTAGGAGGTGGGCAGAGCCCATAGATGTACATTTGTCACAGTGAAGAAGAGTCTGCCACAGGACTACACCAAGAAAAACGGTTTAGAACACACTTTGATTTTACCCCCCCCCCGCCCCCCCCGCATGGTATATTGTGTCAAAAACCAAACCAGTTGCTGTAGAGTTGATTATGACTCATGCAGAATAGATTTGCTCTACTCCATAGGGTTTCACAGTTTGGAAGCAGATTGCCAAACCTTTATTCCAAGATGCCTCTCCAGATGGATTTGAACCTCCAACTTTTCAGTTAATCGTTGAACTAAACTTAACTATCTGCGTCACCCAGGGACTGTGTGATGCTGGACCCTCCAGGTTGTGGTAGTGGCGATGTGCCGTGGAGTCGGTTCTGACTCATAGCGACCCTGTTCAGAGTTTCCGAGGCTGTAAATCTTTACGGAAGCAGAAAGCCTCATCTTTCTCCTGTGGAACAGCTGGTAGTTTTGAACTGCTGACCTTGTGGTTCAAAGCCCAATTCGTAACCACTACGCTACCAGAGCCCCTTGAGGTTATGGTAGCCATATGGAAAAAAAGTTGCTTATAACTGACGCCTTAATGAAATACTTGCTGGTTTGCAGTTGGCTTCTGACTTGTAGCGTGTTTATCTTCACATTTCAAGGTCGGGTGCTGGCCAGAGCATCCTCAGGCTGAAAAAGAAAGAAAAGTGTCTTTCTAGTTGAGAAATTGGCTTCCCTCTGGCAAATGCCGCCAACATAGCTTAATATTAATTTAGGGAATTCAGCCTTGTGCAGTTACTCAAAACTAGATTGGAAATCTGATACTGCCATTTCTGTTATCTGATTCCCCACACACCTGAGATCGCTCCCCTCCCGGAGCCCCACTCCCTCTGTCCCCAAATGTGGCTGGAGAGGCGCAGGTGTGAGCTGGCTTACCAAGTCACTTTCCCCTCCTGATTAAGTGGTGTGTGGGAATAAAGAGGCCCGTGTCGATTCACACCGATCTGTGTCTGGGCTGTGCGAGAGCCACTTGTAATTCCCCACAGCCCCAGTGTACTCTGCAAGGCAGAAAGAAATATGACCAGGCAAGTTGAGAAAATAAATTAAACTAAGTGTCAACTTTTCTTGTTTCTCTCCTCATTATTAAGAGATGGAATGGTGCTCGTTTATCAAGCAGGGGGAGAAATTAATTGACACAGCTTTAATATCATGATGTCTGGCGTGTCTGGTCACATTCCCTCATTTTTTGGAAAGGCATTTTATTATAGTTTACAGCAACCAGCTGCCAAAGTGCTGGTGGAAACAAAGCAGCAGGTGCAAGAATGATCCTAGAGTGGAGGGGACATGGAAGGCGGCCCCACAAATGAGACCACTCCTTGGTTTGGAAGTAGAAAGGAAGAAGGCTGTGGGGGAGGAGAGGAGAATATGCGAAGGATATGTATGTCCAACGATCCCTTGTTACCCTTGCTTTGGAGTTACTCCCTGTCCCAGAAGTCCTTGTTCTGACCAGCCTTGAGGCAGAATGTTGGGTGCTAGGTACAGCCTGGGTCAGTGTCTCTGCCTTTGCTCTTTGTTCTCACAAAGGTGAGGGAAGGAATCGGTGCTCTCTTCATTCCTCCAGGCGGCTGGCTCATTGGAGAGCCCACTTGCTGCCCAAAATCAGTTTCAGCAACTGGGGCAGGGTTGCCTGGAACGTTCAGAAGTCACTCACTAGCCCCATTCTGGCCAAGGGAGATTCTAGTTGTTTTATTAGGGGTTTTTTTCCTCCCTTTTTAAAATTTTGTTATTGTTGTTGAGATGATCTGTAACAAAACATGCACCAATTCAGCCGTTTCTCTTGGTGCTCCTGGGTGACAGATGTCACCCTTGGAGTTGTGCTCTCTCACTGTCTTTTTCTAAGTTGTTCCTCCCCCATCACACACACTCACTTACCCTCTAAGTTCCCTCCCTAATGTTCTGAGTTGCTCTTGTCATGTTGATACCATATAGATAGATCTTGAAAAAGCATAATGCAGTCTAGTTGTGTTTGTTTCTTTATAAAAGTCACCTTGGTTGTGGACCACTGAAAACCCTTAGTCTCCCCTTATCCCACTTGATATTTCAGGAATGGGATGTGTTGGGCAGCAGGGGAAGGAAACGTTGCTCTGGACTGGATGGTCAGATCTTGTCCACCTTCTTTCTTTGCGCTTCTCTGCTGGGTTGTTAGGACAAGGGGTTCATATCCACTTTATAGACGAGTGGCCATCACAGGGAAGGACAGGGTTCTAGAGTCAACTGATAATTCAGGAGAGGTAGACTTTGAAATAGCCTGCCTTTCTAAGAAGAGTAGGTCCACATGGGCCTCAGTTCTTCATCTGTAAAATGGGAACAATCGTTCCTACTCAATAAGAAAACACTGAGTTAAAGAATGGGTATTTAGTAATAAGTGTACTGTTATTGTTAAGTGCCATCAAGTAGGTTCTGAGTCATAGCAACCCTATATCTGTTGGGTTTGAACCACCAACCTTGTGGTTAGCAGGCCAGTGTTTATCCTATAGCAACACACCAGGACTCCAGTAATAAGTGTGGATAAGCTATTCTTGTATTGTTATTATAGTAAATAACAACCTTTCACATGTCAGGCAATTGTAATTGAAGGAGTCCTATCCCTGGGTAGGTGGGAAATGGCATTCTTACCTTACCACATTATCCTTTGAAAAAATTACTTGTAACTGAAATGTTAATGAAACGGTAAATTAACTGTCAGATGCTCCTCAAGACTGAAACCTGACACAGTCGGAAGTGTTGCCCGATCCCTTGCCCACCACCCAATATCTGAAGATACTTAGTAAACAAATGGCCACTCAGACTAGATTTCACTAATGGTGGGGGGTTGTGTGGTGAGTATCCCAGAGAAGTAATCAATAATCAGACGCATACCATGTCTTTTGGGAAGGCAGCTTGTTTTTTCCTGGAAGGGACAGATCCATCTTCCAAGTTCTCTTTTTCTTAGGGCAAACCTAGGCATGGGACGCCACCACCATCCCTGGCATGAACACATTATGTTCACTGCTCTTCTCCTTTGCTCTTACTGCCAGATGCCCTGGGTGGGACCTCAGACCTTCTCCATGGAGGCTTGCTGGGGACTGATGAGCCCATGTTGTTAATTGTTAAGTGTCATCGAGTCGGTTCAGACTCACAGCAACCGTGTGTAAGGTTTCTAAAGGCAGCTGGTGGGTTTGGACTGCCAACCTTGCAGTTACCAGTCCGGTGCTTATCCTAGAGTGCCACACCAGTGTCCTTAGAAACCAAAAAATCCATTTCTGTTGAGTTGATTCCAACTCATGATGACCTCGTGTATATTGGAATAGGAGTGTGCTGCAGTGACTGGTGTTTTGGACGTGGATCACCAGGCCTTTCTTCCAAGGTACTTCTGCATAGACTGAAACCTCCCACCTTTCTGTTTGCTGCAGCCATTCATCATTTGTGTTGCCTAGGTAGCCGTAGAGGTAGCCCAGAAATGTTCTAAATTGGGGATAGGGCTAGTCCAAGATGAAATGTGGATGTCCAGTGGCAAACTGGGGTTGACTGTTGGTGATGACCACCTGTGCCTCCTGGCTCGGGCGGGTCCCCCTTGCCCTCTCAGAACCATATGGCCACCAAATCCACCTTCGAACACTGACTGATCCAAGGAAACCCCTGGCGACTGGCTGGAGAAAAGCAAGTAAGGTCAGGCCGGGAGTCGTGGGGTCATCCCTTTCTCTGCTTCTGGTGATGTGTCACCGTGGACAAGCACTTACCTGAGCTAAGCAGCCAAGTACCAATAGGGGAACCTGCACCACCTGTCACAGGGTTGCCTTAGGGACCAGGGAAGATGAGGTCCGAGGAGGCGTTTGGAACCACGCCCAAACCCAAGAGATTAGTCTTTCTGTTGGAAGCAGCCCACAGACACGGCTGCTTTCCAACACTGGGTTACGAGCAACAGAGGGAGGTTGTAGGAGTTATAAATACACTTGCATACACAACCCTTCCATTCCTCATGGGATACTCAGAATAAATTTGACAATCTGGGGTTTTTTTCTCCCTTTTTTTTCCCTGTTAACCAAGTGTGTTAACTCCGGACTTACATTGATTTCCAGTGAAGATGCATTAGGCACTACCCAATTGCCCATTAGTGTTCATTGACCTATATGATAAGAGAAGAGAATGATTTTTGAGGCTAGAAGGAGGTGGTTCCCATCTTCCCTTCCCTGACCTAAAAAAAATTCTCAGAAAGTTAACTGCCGAATATTCCCCCATGGGTACTTTTGGAGCAGGTTATTTCGATTCTCAGGTATTTTATTTTCAGATGTCGATTCTCCTCTTCTGTGTGTTTGTGTTTTATAGCCTTGTATTATCCAAATGAATATTCAGTTTTCTTCCTTTGAATGAAAGAGGGGGAAAAAAGGTTTGACTGTAAAATGCTTCTCTCTTAAATAGAGCTTACTTGTTAGTTCCAATAATAGCTTCATTCAGAAGAATGCTATAGAATTTCATTTTTAAATGCTCCCTGTCAGCTGCTGCCCTATGTATCTCCTTTTTAAAATCCATTATTGTTTGGGTTAACCTTCTCAGCACCTTCTTTGTTGAGGTTTTGCAGACTCCCAGAGCCCCTTAGGAAGCATGGGGCACAGGTAATGTGAGGCTTTTTATGAAAGCCCAGACACTTGTCATTTTGTTCATGACAGGTTACATATGGGAACTAGTCTGTGACCCCTGCCAAGTTTTGGCCCATTGATTGCTCGGTTACCAGTTCCTGGGCTTCCTCTCCATTCTGAGTGGCCAGCTGGAGTGAGTTTAAACACCTGAGGAGGAACTCTCGGGCTGCAGGACAGTGCCTAACGGCCAACCAAGAGGATGACCACAGGGACATCCCACAGGACCCAGAGAGAGTGCAATCCATAGTGGATGCTGGAAATCCACTGGCAGGGACTGGAGCAGGACCATTCATTTCTGCCTTTATCTCTTATTGTGGTAAAATATAAGAAGCCCTAGTGGCACAATGATTAAGCGCTCAGCTGCTAACTCAGAGGCTAGTGGTTGCAACCTACCCAGCAGCTCCGAGGGAGACAAACTTGGTGGTCTACTTCTGTTTAGATGACAGTGTAGGAAACCTTATGAGGCAGGTCTGCTGTGTGACACGGGGTTGCCATGAGTCGAAAATCAACTTGACAGCACTTAACAACAACAAAATAAATAAAAGATAAAGTTTTCTATGCTAACCATTAAGTGTGGTACGCATCACATTCACAGCGTTACACGACCATCAGCACTATTTCCAAATGCTTTTCGCCACCCCAAACAGAAAACTTTGTATCCATTAAATAATAACTCCAACTCCCCTGCCCCTGGCCCCTGGTAACCACCAATCCACCTTCTGCCTCCTTGTTTGCCTGTCCTGGATAGTTCATATAAGTACGGTCGTGTATCTGTCTTTTTGTGTCTGGTATCTTTCACTCAGCATAATGTCGTCAAGGTTTCTATCCATGTTGTAGCATGTATCAGAATTTCACTGTATGGATAAGACCACATTTTGTCAAGCAGTTCATCTGATGGACAGAAGGGTGGTTTCCTCCTTTTGACTACTGTGAATAACAGTTGCAATGAACATTGGTTTGAATCCTTGCTTTCAAGTGTTTTGGATAGATAATTAGGAATGGCATTTCTGGGCCGTATGGTAGGAGTCCTGGTGTGTCACTGTAGGATAAGCACTGGAGCGTAAGGTTGGTTTGAATCTCAAGGTCGGGGGTTCAAACTCACCAGCCGCTTCATGGAAACCCTGTACAACATTGCTATGAGTCAGAACTGACTCAATAGCACATAACCACAACATGGTAGTTCTATGTTTGTGTTTTTAGGAACTGCCAAACTTCTCCACAGCAGCTGCGCCATTTTCCCTTCCCACCAGCAATACAGGAGGGCTCCACTACTTCCACATCCCCGCCAGTGTATGTTGGTTTCAGTTTTCTGATAATACCCATCCTGTTGTTAGTTGGTGAGTCTTTTCCAAGTCAGGTTGACCCCATGTGTGCAGAGCAGAGCTGCACCATAGAGTTCTCAAAGTTGTGATCTTTCAGCACCTTTGGCTGGATTTGAACTGCCAACCTTCAGTCTAACAGGAAAGCATTTAACTATGTGTGCCACCCAGGGACTCCAGTAGCCAATGGGTGAGAAACCTTGTTGTGGTTTGATTTACCTTTCCCCAGTTGCTCATGCTGTTGAACATCATTTCATGTACTTATTGACCATTTATATGTCTTCTGTGGAGAAATGTCTATTCAAGTCTTTTGCCCATTTTCTGGTTGGGTTGTGTTTTTGCCTGCTTATTTTTAGAGGCCCCCAGAGCTAAAGGGACTCCCCAGGGCCATTTAGCTCATCGTTTGACCCTTAGTCTTTGTTTTGTTATGTTTTTAATCTTACTGTAAATATATGAGGGGGTTTCAAAAAGTTCATGGAAAAGTTCCATTTTCCTATAATCTTTTTTTTTTTTTTAAGCTTTTATTGTGAATTGAATGATAATTTACAGGACAGATCATCAGCCTTTCACTCAACCAATCATATTTTGTTTCATTGCAATGATTACAATCCCCTCCATGCACCATCGGTTAACAGTTGTTGTTGTTGTTAAGTGCCATCGAGTTGATTCCGACCCATAGCGTCCCTGTATAGGTTTTCCGAGGAGCAGCTGCTGAGCTTGAACCACCGACCTTACAGTTCAAACGGCTTTGCAGTCTGGCGCATTAACCCACAGCGCTACACCAGGACTCAGTTAACAGTATTTACCTCTATTCCCTTTAATTTTTTTGATGTACACAAAACACTCAGAAAATATATATTCGTTTAAATGACCAAAGGGCACATTTTGCAAAGCAGCCTCCTACCCACCGGCACACAGCCTTTCAAGGGTCTGGAGTCCTCAGCTGCTTTCTCTTTGCCATCACCTCTGCCTCCATCTCTGGTTAGGATCCCATGCTCCACTGACGCCCTTCCCTCATGATGGTCCTGGAACTGTGTTCCTGGAATGAAAGATGAACTACTCCCCCACTTTTTGTTTCACATCTTCTACCTTTACAGTTGTGACAGTTGCAATTAGTCATGATAGCAGTTACTCACTATTGAATCAAAGTAATCCTATCCCCTACTCCTTGTCACCATTCCATAGTTTGTTTGTTTTTTATTCTCCTTTATCTATATAACACAACTTTGCTGCTTTAACCGTTTTTGAGTGTACAGTTCTGTGACATTATTACATTCACCATATTGTGCAGCAATCTCCACTATTCATTTCCAAAAGGTAGTTTGTGTAAGTGAAATAATTTGGCCCTTGCTTTTTGAGCTAGACTAGTTATGTGTTTCACTTGCCTAGCTGCTAAGCCTAGGTTTAATGGGATTTCCTGAGGCTCCATGTCTGATTGTCTGTGGGAATTTCTATTGGGAGAAAGGGAGGGAAATTATCTTTCCAGTCTTCCAGGCTCAGATAAGATCTGGTAGCCTGGAGATTGTCCAAAAGAAGATTTTCCCACCTATACCTGTCTCTCTTCCAAACTTCTGACCTTCTTGTTTTTGCCCTTCACTTTCATTTATCCTGGGGTCATTTGCCATTGCGTTCCCAGTTCATTGTAAATGGTAACACATGTGGAATAAAAATGATTATACATTAAGGAATAACGCTTATTGATAATTCAGGGTTTCGTTGCTTCTCTGCTTCCCCCAAATGGAATAAATAAATATTTTAGACATAATCAAGTTTGTTTTCTCAATTCAGACCCAACAGTCAGGGTTGTTGAGACGATATAGATCTTTAAGATACTGCAAATGAGTCTTGACATCACCGAATTGTTATGCATCCAGGGTACGTGGACTTGAAATCCAGGCTATCTCCTTTAATCAGGAAAATCATTTCTGTGATACTTGCATTTTGAGTCCTGTGGGCTTAGGGAAGGGACCAGCAGGGGGGAATATCAGAGCCAGGATTTTAAATGATTCGCTGAGTTCTGCCCCCTCCCCACCCTTCTCAGTGGCACCACTGGCTGCATTTTAATGCCTTTCTCCCAGCTCTGGCTCCCTTCTTTTCTCGGGATAGTGCACAGGGTGGGAAATTGAGGCAGCGATTGAGTTCCAAGTGGGTTTAGTGCCAGAGTCCAAACAGTGATTGGCCAGTGGACTAGGCAGGTGGTGGGTTGCAACAGAAAAGCAGCTTCTACGGCAGTGAACTGACTCCTTAGTACCCAGGGTAACTTGACTTACCCTGGTCTCTGTGCCAGGACCAAATGCAGGTGCTTGGCAGCAAGGTGGCTTTAAATGAGGCACATGTACTCCGTGCTCTCGCGAGGTCACAGGCGTAAGTTTTGCTCATCCATCACCAAGCCTCATGGAGGAGGGAGCATGTGGTCTACCCAAGTACAGGTGGCCAAAGCTTGTGACCTGGCCCTACTAGCATCAAAGTCCATCTCACTGCCCTGGCCTCTTTAGAGGTTTGCATGTAACCTTTATTTAGGTTCAGACTAAGGAGGTGAACTCGGAAGACAAATGAAGCCCAGAGTGACCCCAGGCTAGAAGTGAGGATGGAGAGATGGGGTCTGCACAGGGAAGAGATGTGCCCTGAGTGGGAGCCTCTGACTTGTGCAGCTCCGTGTCCACCATCTACAGAGCCTCTAAGTGTTAGCAGAGGACTTAAGGGGAGGCAGCAGCATAAGTGGAGGAATAAAGATGCTTACACCCAGGGGAGCAGAGATGGCTCAGGCATCCATTCAACCTCAATCACTTAGCACCTGCCATATGTCACTCAGTTTGCTGTCACATTGACACCAACGCATAGTGACCCCGTGTGTGTCAGAGTAGAACTGTACTCCATAGAGTTTTCAATGGCTGATTGTTTTGGATATTGATCTCCAGGCCTTTCTTGCAAGGCACCTCTGGTTGGACTTGAACTTCCAAACCCAGCATGGTTAACCATTTGCACCACTGAGGACTCCTGCTCTGTGTCAGGAGCTCTGTTTCATCCTGGGCCCCCTTAATGCATCATAAGGTCACATGCCTGCTGGGGGACAGGACGGGACATTTAACCTGATGACTTTTGTCCCTCCCAGTCCTGGTTTCCAGGAGATCTTTAGGGGATAAAACTGTTTGGAGGTGGGGAAGAGAACAAACACATAAAACATAAAGACGAATAATCCAGGGACTACCTCTGGATGTGGCTCTCTGCCAACTCTGCACATGATTAATGGGACCAGGAGCTGAGAAGAAGGCAACGCTCAGTCACCGGGAACCCTTGTCCTTGCTGGAGATGACCTGAGGATCTGGTAGCTTTCTCTGCAGGGTCCTGGTATTGCAGGTATACAAGCCTGACAAAATGTTTGTGTTGGGCCTGAGTTCAGACAAAATCTCATCAGGTCTGATATTTGTGTCAGGCCGCAGAGATGACTGAGGACTGGCTTTCCCCAGAGGATGCTGGGAGAAGCTTGCCAACTTTGTACCCCTGTAACCTGCATTCCACCATATATGTTTCTAATGGACTGGGCTGGGTTAGACTATAGAACCCCAGCCAGTTATTTGGTGTGTGGTAAGCATCCAGTAAATAGTGTGGTTACCATTTGTGTGGTACTGCTAAACTGAAAACAAAACCAAACCAGGTGCCATCGAGTCAGTGCTGACGCATGTAAAACTGTGCTTCATAGGGTATTTTAGGAAGTAGACTGGCTGATTTGTTGGCAGTAGATTGCCAGGCATTTCTTCCAAGGTGCTTCTGAGCAGACTCAAACTGCCTACCTTGTAGTTAGCAAGCAGCACATCACCATTTGCACCACCAAAGGTGCCTGGGCCTCTTTTACTGGAAACCACGCGGGGACATGCCTTTTGGATGAATGCATTCTTTTCAAAGGAATCTTCTAGACCCCATAGGTGCTCAGTATCTCAGCTTCCTTTCCCCCAAGGTTCCTCAGAAATGGTTGTGTGAGAGTTGGAGACAGGCATACCTGAAGGGACCTAAGTGAATCCTCTCTCCATCTGGAATTGCCAGGATCACAAGTAGACACAGAATTTTGAAAAGACGCTTGTCTCTTTTCCCCAGAATAGGAGACGCTAATGGCACAGTACAGAACCAGCCGTTTCGGTATTCTGTGTGTTGTGACCAGCGTTGTGCTTGTCCAGATTGCTATCTGGACCCCTGTTGTGGTACTGTAACATCAGCACTGGACAGCAAAGCACAAGGTCAGCAGCTCAAACCCCCCAGCTGCTCCTCGGAAACGCTATACAGGGTTGCTATGACTCGAAACCGACTCAACAGCACTTAACAACAACAACAATGAGATTGCCAGTGAGAGTCTTGGGAATCCTAACATGCATTCTGACCTGAGGGTCACCGCGTCTAGATGCACCATCTTAATTTGTAGATGCAAAACCCAAGGCTCAAAATAGGGAAGGGGCTTCCCAGGACTCTACATAAGTCAGAGGCAGCACTGGAGCCCAGACCTCCTGCTTCCCTGTCAGTGTGCCTGCGTGTGTTTCTCGCGTGGTTAGCACTAAAGTGGTGGCTGCAGTCCATCTGGGGGGAGGGGGGTGTCCTGCAGTTAGATCCCTGTGGCAATAAGCAGGGTTTACTGAGTGGTGTCACAGATGGGACAGCCTGCTGGAAACCCTGTTGGGGGTGGGAGGAGAAGAAAGAAAGAGGCAGGAGGGGAAGGAGAGAACTCAGGAGGCTGAGCAGCAGTTGCCTGCCAAAATTCTTCAGTTCGCTGTGTCTAGCAAAGCCGATCTCCAGCGGAGTAAATACAGTGGATAGCTGACGGGCTGACAGCAGGCATCAAACAGTCTTAAACTGCTCCAAATCCACAGTGCTTTTGAAGCAGTGGTAGAAAAAGGATGGCTGTGCAGAACAGAGCCCTGCAATTTTTAATAGTTTCTTCCAGGCCTCAGGATGTCCTGATGAGGTATTAGAGGAAGTAATTCAGGAAGAAAAGGACAAATAGCCACCTCCGTCTGGAGGCTGACCCCGGGGTTTGGCTGGGCCAGTGTGCTGAAAGAGCCCTGCGTGGCCCCGCAGTCACCCCACAGCCCCCATTAACCTGTCAGCCCCTCTGCTGAGAGTACCACGGGGGTTTTGACCCCCAGAAATAACAGACAAATGCATTTCTCGTTTGCTTGGGGGCACATGTAAACCACACAGAGCCTGCTGCTTGTGGGTAAAGTCACTAAATCCTCTTCTCTGTAGAAAGGGTACTGGGTACCAATTAGAACTCATTGCCTGAAGCTCTAAGCCTTTGTCAGGGGTCTGTCCCACGACTCCCAGGTCAGGAGCTGTCGGGATGTCAAGACATGAAAGAGAAATGGATGGGCATGCCAGAACTGAACTTACCCCTCTTCTCTGTTTACCCCCTTTCCCTTTAGGGTTTGGCTTTGTCACTTTTGAGAATGAAGACGTGGTGGAAAAAGTCTGTGAGATTCATTTCCATGAAATCAATAATAAAATGGTAAGTTGGTAGCATTTGTGCTGAAACATAATGTTCCTCTGTCTCCCTGCACACATCTTTGTCTTGCAGACTGTTGGCACCCTGTAATCACAATTGAAAGTGGGCTCAGAGGGTTCAGCCCCATGAATGGTAGCAGTTGTTAAAGATATGGGATGGTAAACTTTTCCTGTAAAGTCAATATTTGCAACATTGTGGGCCATACAACTGACTCCAAATTCACCACTCAATGTATACATGAATGAACTGAGCAGACTGCGCTTCAATACAACTTATTTATGGACACTGGAATTTGAACTTCTTATAATTTTCACATGGTCACAAAATATTTTCTTTTGGTTTCTTTTCAACAATTAGAAAATATGAAAGCCATTCTTAATTCATGACCATACAAAAACTGATAGCGGGGAGGGGGCAGATTTGCCTGCAGGTCTACCAACCTTGGGCTTTTCCTTTTCCTGTTTCGCTTTTGCAGGGCACATGCTAGATATAGACTTTGTGGCATCCAATTATTTCTCTTTGCACCCTGTTGGATAATTAACAACCCCCTCTCCTTGCTTGCAATGAGGGTATGCCTTCCACCCTTCCTTCCCTTTGGGTCTGTAAAGTTCTTTTCCTGCCCCTTCAGCCTCCAGAAGGGGATGGGAGGTTGGATCATTGAAAGTTTGGGGGCTAGAGGCCGCCCAGAGAGATAACCAGCAGAGGGCGCTATATCATGTGCAGACCATCCATAGGCACCAGAAGCCTCCTGATTGAGTTGTGGGTGACAAGCCACTTCCTTGGTTCCAGAAAATGGGAGCTCAAATATTTGAGTTGGCCAGCAGAGTCTCCAGCCCCAAGAGAAGAGGGAGGGGAAACCTGTGTTTGAACCACAGCCCTAACTTTGATATTTTCTTCCTTTTGTTAAAACATTCCTTGCTTTTGAAACATGCATTCAGATATGCATTGTATACTGGTCTGATATGTTTTCACCAACTTTAAATTCAGTAATAGAGCTTTTAGTGTGGATAAGATCAAAGCAATCTGCTTAGCTTGCAGTGCTACAGGCCTGAGTCACTATTTGACTTGCTAATTTTTACCCAGGGCACTAAAATCATATTGTTCATATTGTTCCTTGCCATCATATGCATCTGAAATAAAAATCCTATTTCTTTGCATACTGTATGTTGGAAATGTCAGCTCATGTGGTAAAATGGCACCGGGGAGAGAAATGTGTAGGAATCCTGGTTTTTTTCTGCCCCAAAATATAGGTGCCTCCAGTCAGTACTTGTTTCTTTGGGAAGGTTACTATTTGGTCTTGTGTAAAATGAGAGAGACTGGGAGCTTAGGAGGAAGTCTGCCTCCAGCCTCCTGATGGCCTTATTTATGAGAGCTGGAGCCCGGCTGGTGACAGACTCTGGGGAAGGCTGCCTGGGCTGCGGGCAGCAGAAGAGGCAGTGTAGATGTTGGCAGACACCATTCTTTCTACAGGAACTTCACAGGTCATTAGGACAGGCCTGGTGCACGCTGGCAGGAGACCATACGTGAATGCATACGTGCAGCCCTTCACTAACTTTTTTCCCTCTTAATCCAATGCCTTTTTTTAAAAACTTGAGATGAAATTCACGTAGCATAAAACCTAACTTTTTTTTTAAGTGAACAATTCCTTGGCATGTAATACCTCCACAATGCTGTATAACGCCATCTCTTATCGAGTTTCAAAAATATTTGATCACCCCTGACCCATTAAGCAAGTAGTCCCCATTCTCTTCCCCCCAGCCCTCAGCAAGCACAAATGTGTTCTGTCACTATTGATTTGCCTTATCTGGATGTTTCATATAAACAGATTCCTACAATATATGACATTTTGTGTCTAATTTCTTCACTTATCACAGTGTGTTTAAAGTTCATCCATGTTAAACCATGTGTCAGTACAACAAGATTATGGTAGAGTAATGTTTTGTTGTGTGTGTGTGTGTGTGTGTGTGTGTGTGGTTACCACAATTTGTTTATTAATCTACCACATATGGACATTTGGGCTGTTTGCACTTTTGCTGCTGTGAACATTGGTGTAGAAGCTTTGTTTGAATGCCTGATTTTCATTCTTTGGGAATTATACCTAGGGGAATTTCTGGGCGGTATGAATGGCTGACATGCTTAGCAAGTTCATTGACTAACTGAAAGGTTTGAGGCACCTTGGAAAAAAGGCCTGGTGAGCAACTACTGAAAACTCAGCTGTTAAAAACCCTATGGAGCTCAGTCCTACTCTAACACACGTGGGGTCTCCAAGAGCTGGGCTGACTTAGCAGCACCTGGAGAGTGTCCTTTACTACTGACTCGCTTTGAAATGAGCCAGAGAGCTAGATGGTAGTGGTGGTGGTTATGTGCCGTGAAGTTGATTCCTACTCATAACGACCCTATATAGGATTTCTGAGGCTGTACATCTTTATGGGAGCAGAAAGCCTTATCTTTCTCCCACGGAACCACTGGTAGTTTCAAACTGCTGACCTTGAGATTAGCAGCCCATCTCGTAACCATGATGCTACCAGAGCTCCTTAGAGAGCTAGATAGGGAAGGGCTTTCTCCTCCTCCTTGTCCCAGGTGGAGGAGTGTCACTTGACTGCTCAGATAGTGCAAAGTGTCTTGAACTTAGAGGCTGCCAGATGAGCTGTACAGTCAAGCATTTGAGCTAGGAAGGTAGGAGAATGCACCCCAGAAGCCTCAGGGGGAGGAGGGTGTTTTAGCCCAAGAAAGATGACACATGGGTCAGCTTGAAGCCAGAGAGGCTGAGCCAGTCCCCGGATCCTTCACGTCTCCCATCTTCTCTCCCTGCCGGATGGAGGTGGCTTGCACAGCCCAAGTAACTGGTGAAGGTCACCGGCGTCATATGAGGATATCTGTCTTCTTTTGAGTCTAGTACTTGCTCTTTAAGTGAATATGGGGAAATGGAAGGAGATAAAGAGGAGGAGGAGGAACCAAGAGTAGAGTACTATCCAGCTCTGATCCCAGTTCTCAGCCCAACTCTACCAGTTAACATGCAAGGAGAGAACTGAGAGTTATTGGGAGAGAACCTCACTGAATTCCAGTAATGGGGTGATTGTGCCTGGCACAGGGTACAGGTTTAATGTTTATTAACGTTAGCTCAGTCATTGTCAACATCAAGCTTCACCCCTGACTGTAAGAGTGCAGAACTCAAAGGGGGTTGGTAGAGGAACCTGCATTGTAAATTGTATTGGACTCTCTTGTGCTGGTTTCCACTTCTGAGGCCCAAAGAAAAGGAAATGAATTTAAACTGAGCGATGGACAGAATTCCAATTGGAGAGCTGGGTAGACTCTGAGAACTCAGAGACTGCCAAGCAGGGACCCAGACGGTTGTTAGAATGTACGGAGGCGTGTTTGATAAACACTATGAAACTGTAAAGACTGGCCTCCTTTAACCCCGCCATCTCTGTGCACACACCCTCCAAATGCCTGGACCGCCAGTTCCCTCCTTTCCCGGAGATGTGAAACGGCACCGCTGATCTGCCGCCGAGATGGTACTTTCAATCCAAGGCTCTGATTCTTAATCTAGGACTCCTGTTCCTGGCACTTAGTATCCCCTCCATATATGTGAACCAAATAAAGGGTGAAATTACTCATGTGACAGTGAGGCACATCACAGTTCCCAAAGCTATTTCCCATCCAGTTTGATTTGTGAATCTCCAGGACGTATTTGTAAAATATAAGGATCCTTCTCTGTTGCCCAGGAGAACTGCTGTCTGCAACCTGGGACCACAGGAACCTTCATCTCACCCCATATAAGCCCTGCCTTAAGAAAGTCTCCTCCAGAAAGCACTAAACTATGCCCTCACTCCGAGGAGCCCTAATGGTACAAAGTTAAGTACGAGGCTACTAAACAAAAAGGTCGATAGTTCAAACCCACCAGCTGGTGCAGAGAAGAAAGATGTGGCAATCAGCTCCCCTAAAGATTGTTGTTGTTAAGTGTCTCTATAGCATTTCTGAGGAGCAGCTGGTGGGTTTGAACCACTAACCTTAGGGTAGCAATCTAGTGCTTATCCAACAGTACTACACCAGGAATCCCCCACAAAGACTGTGGTTGCTGTTAAGTGCCTTGGAGTTGATTCTGACTTATAGTGACCCAGTTTAGAGGTTCTGAAGCTGGAAATCTTGATGAAAGCTGAAAGCCTCCTCATTCTCCTGAGGAAGCAGCTGGTGGGCTCTGAATGACAACCTTGTGGTTAGCAGTCCAGTGCTTGTCCTACAGAGCCACAACATCCCTTTAAAGACTCCAGTTTAGGAAACCCTGGGTGGCAGTTCTGTGATGTCATTTGGGGTCACTATGACTTAGAAGCATCTAACAGTACATCTCCTCTTTAGACTGAAAGGAACTTTAAAGGACACCCATCGACTACCCCCATTCCCCAGTCAGTCCTATTGTGGTCATGTGGTCCCATGTGCTCCTAAGAGAGGGACAGAGGAGATGGGCTGCCCAGGATGAGATTCCCAGCTGGGGAGAAGGGTCAAGCTCATGCTTTAAGGGTCCGCACGCCAGGTCACAGCACCCGCCCCAGGCTTGTTGCAAGCAGAGTAGAATGCAAATACAGCTCTTCATCAACAAACATACAAATAAATGTACATGCAGAGCCTCACTGGCCCTGGGAGAGAGGATCCTCTTTGACCACTTTCAAGCCCCAGCCTGGGTAAGGGGGGAGGGGGTAGCTAATAACACCTCCTACCGCCTCCCCCTGATTGAAGCAGTCTCCTGAGCAGCGGGAACACTGGCTTGATTAGTCGCCAGAGCTCAGCCTCAAAGCGGCCTCCTAGGATGCTAGGCAGCAAGAGAAGGAGGGAGGGAGGTGGGAATTAACAAAGAGCCCCTCCAATCCTAAGGGGTCTGGCTCAGTCCCCACCTCCTAATGAAGTTGAAGGGGGGTGGTGGTGGCAAGGCCACCTTCTGTACGTGAGAACTTGGGGTGCACTTTGAAAGGTGCCTGGGCAGAGGTGGCCTCACTCAACAGAAGGAAATTGAGTGTACAAGGGTACCTGTAATCTCCCGTTCTCCGCACAGGGTCCTTATCCCATTTTACAGATGAGGACACTAGAGCTCAGAGCAAAGTGGTAAGGGACTCGTCACAGTGGACAATATAAGTTGTAAGTACAGAGCCAGGATTTGAACTTGTAACCTGTTGTCAACTTATCTTGGTGTGGGACTGCAGGATAATGCACTGTACCACAAAGTCAGTGGTTTAAACCCACCAACTGTTCCTCGATAACCCTATACAGGATCGTTATGAGTTGGAACCAACTTGATGGCACTTAACAACATATATGAAAAATCTGGATTTATATGAATGATTAATATAAGAAAGGGCTTCTATATATATGCCTATACAAGGGCTACTATAAGACTGGGAATTACTTAGGGTTGCAAACAGTTAATAAACTCAACTGCTAACAAGAGGTTGTAAGTTTGAATCTACCCGGAAGTTTCATGGAAAGATCTGGTGATCTACTTCTGGAAAAAACCAGCCACTGAAAACCCTGTGGAGCACAGTTCTAGTCTGATACACAGGTGGTCGCCCTGGGTCGGAATTAACTCAAGGACTATAGAATTTCTTTAAACAGTCCTTTCTGATAATCTGATTTGCAGGAGTTTATTAAGCAGCATATGGGCAAAGCAAGTCATGGTAACTTAACTTTTCATTGCATTGGAATGAAGAGGAGGACTAGCCCTTTGGTATGATCTAGGAGCTTGTTAGAATGCAGCCCGGGAGTCCAGCCTAGACCCTTGAGTCAGAATCTGCATTTTAATAAATTTCCAGAGATCTGTATGCACATTAAAGCCAGAGAGGCCCTGGGTTGTAATCACTGCTAATGATAGATATGGTGGGAGTTGTGGACCACAAGGCCAGTAGGAAAGCCCGCGAGAGCATGGACCATGGGGGGCTGCCACCCAGATCCCAGGCCAGTGCACCTGTGTGATTGGACAGGCTAGTCTCCTCCTGGAGAAAGCTCTAGTGCCAAGGGCTGCCCTCCACATTGGCATGCCCTCCCCTCCGGGCATGGTGTGTGTGTGTGTGTGTGTGTGTGTGTGTGTGTGTGTGTAGGGGGTTGGTGCTTGTAGCGGGGAATACCTGCCTCACAGAATTAAGATTTGAACTGAGCCAGGTCATAGTACACCATGAAGTGGTAGATGTTTTACTATTTCTGTTCCCACCACTGTGGTGGTTATTTCTAGAATCACTTTTGTTGAACAAATGTGTAATCCTATGGTAAGGGAGTACAGTGTGGGGGTGAAGGGTCCTCTTGAGGCCACTGACTGGACCTTAAGGAGAGGAAGACATCTCATCCCCAGAGCAGAGCCCAAGGTGTCCAGAGCTGTATGCCATGCCCCTGGAAAGCTGAGTCAGACCTTTCAGCTGACTCCTCCTTTTAGAAAGTTCTGAAAAGCCCCCTTCCAAGAGCAAAGGCTCCTGAGATCTGAGGCTACCTACCATCCTTCAGCCCAGGGCCCACGGGGTGGGGCTGGGGGGAATGGAGGTCTCTGGGTGGGAGACCCAGGTATGGACCAAACCTCAGGGAGGCAGCCCCAGGCAAGGGTGACCTTTTGGTGTCCCTCGGCTCCTCCTCCTCAGCCCCACAGAAGAGAGAGCTCAGTTGGGAGCCAGCCCAGAGTATGGGGGGCGTGTAATGTGGGTGGAATTAACTACGCTTCTGTGTTCACGATCCTATCTGTAGTATCATTCTCACTCGTAAGCTAATTTTAGCCATCCATTCTGCTTCTGCTGCCATTTATAAAATGAGAATGTCAAATGCAATATTAAACAAGCAGGATGAACGCTAAAAAGGAAATGCCAGAGAGGCATTTAATAAATGAACCTCGTGTTTATGTAGGGAGAGAGCAAGCCTGCCCCACCGCCACCCCCAACACACCAATGTTTGTGTACAGCCTGCTAATGAGAGGGAGGGGGGGTGGGTATATGAGGTGGGGTGGAGGACATGGAGTAGGGAACCTGGTTTTTGATGGGATCTGCTGCTTTTTGGGCAGAAGTAACCTGGCCTTCGGAGAAGGACCAGTGTCCCACTTGCCTGGGTGCTGCCCCATGTTGTTGTTAAAGTGCCGTGGAGTCGATTCCGACCCATAGCAACCCTGTATAGGGTTTCCGGGGGAGCAGCTGGTAAGCTTGAACTGCCGATTTTGCAGTTCAAATGGCTTTGCAGTCTGGCTCGTTAAGCCACAGCGCCACACCTAAACACCACCTCAGGGTACAGGTCATGACAAGGGAGCACAGGAGGCTCTTCTGAAGCCTAGAACTTTCTCCAGAGTCTTGGGTGGTACAAACAGTTAACACTCTCAGCTTTTAACCCAAAGGCATCTCAGAAGAAAGTCCTGGTGATCTTCATCTGAAAAGTGGAAACCTTACAGAGCACAGTTCTACTCAAAGACACATTGGGTCGCCATGAGCCCCCCTTTGACTGTATCTGGTTCACTAGTCTTCATTTACCTCTTTTTTCAGCTTGTTTGGGCATTCCAGAAGGTCTAAGCTGGTGTTCAATTCTCTTCTTTTTCTCTCTCACTCTTTTGTAACTGGAGAGATCAACTTGGCCCCATGCAAGGTCTCTGGTGAACTCACTGTGGACTGTGGGTATGCATCCAGCCTTGGGCAGAACCTGGGCCCCTGCTGGAGGCTGGAATTGCATTTCACTTTGAAATGCCCTTGCACATTCTCAGAGATGAAAAGGAGAACAGCTGCTGCTGCCACCATCAGCTTTTTCCCCAAATAGTGCCGCCTGCGAGACTCCCTTTGTGCACCTTGCTGATGAAAGCAGAGAGATGGGGCCCTACCTGGCCGCCAGGTGGGGGAGGTGAGGGAGAAAGGCAGTGGCAATTTGCCTAGAGGCTGTGGGGACGGGTGGGCGGGGAGCAACTGCTCTCTGTCCTCCTCTCTGCTCCTCAGCCTTCCGGATTTCAGTCAGCACAGATGTGAGCTAACTTTATCACCTACGCTCAACGTGTAGGAGTGGGAAGTGTGACTCAGCTGGGTTCCATGAACTTTATCCAGTGCAAGCACTCCATGGGAATAGGTGGTTTCGTCTTTCACTACAGCTCTATGAGGTGGGGGCGGCTTTGAATGCTATAGTACAAATGCAGAGACTGAGGTGTTCTCCTTTTCATTCAAAGGGCCAGCCAGGAGAGCAGGATCCAAACCCAGGGCCCTCAGCTCCTAGCTGGACTGCAGTGTAACTGACAAGGCACTGCTGTTAGACCTCCTGAGCAGGGTGAGAGGCTCTAGTAATGGGGTACATGTCTGTGAAAGTGTGGGGAACCAGCTCCTGCCACCCCTTGCTCAGACTCTGAGCACCTCACTCATACTCACTTTTTGTCCGTACTCAGCTCCTGCCTCATACAGAAACCAAAGCCAAGCCAATTGCTGTTGAGTTGGTTCCAATTCAGGGTGACCTCACGTGTCAGAGTAGAACTCTAGTCGTCAATGAATGCTTTTTTTCAGGCCTTTCTCCCAAGGTGCCTCTGGGTAGACTCAAACCTCCAACCTTTTTATAAGCAGCCAAGTCTATGAAATTGTACCACCCAGGATTCTGCCTCATTAATATTACTGTTGCTGTGTGCTGTTGAATTCACTCCGATAGGGCAGAGGAGAACTACCCCACAGGGTTTCCTGTGAGATAATGCACTGGACTGCAAGGTCGGTTTGAACTATAGGGTCAGTAGTTCAAACTCACTGGCAGCTCCTCGCAAACCCTATACAGGGTTTGCATGGGTCGGAACCGACTCTCAACAGCACTTTTAACAACACCAGCAGCAGTCTTCACAGGGAGGAGCCCTGGTTGGACACTGGTTAAGCACTCAACTGCTAACAGAAAAGTCAGCAATTCAAACTCACTGACCAGTCTGTGGGAAAAGGATGTGACTGTCTGCTTCCGTAACGATTGTTGTTGCATGCCATCACGTCAATTTCTACTCTTAGTGACCCCATGTAACAGTAAAACTGCCTCAGAGGGTTTTCAAGGCTGCAGCCCTGGTAGCATACTGGGTTACGCATTGGACTGCTAACCACAAGGTCAGCAGTTCGAATCCACCAGTGGCTCCATGGGAGAAAGATAAGGCTTTCTACTCTTATAAAGATTTACAGCCTCGGAAACCCAGTTACAGGGTCGCTGTGATTCTGAACCGATTGCACGGCACACAGGAAAATCAGCGGTCTTTATGGGAACAGACTGCCAAGTCTTTATCCCTCGTAGCTGCTGGTGGCTTCGACCTGCTGATTTTTAGTTTAGCAGCCGAGTACTTCACCGTTATGCCGCCAGGGTTCCATTTTATCATATATATGTTGTTATTTAGTGCCATCGAGTCCGTTCTGACTCATAGTGACCCTGTATAGGGTTTCTGAGGAGCAGTTGGTGAGCTTGAACCACCAGCCTTACAGTTCAAACCAACCTTGCTGTCCAGCACGTTACCACACAGCGCCACACCAGGACTCCTAATAATGATTAGTTTACATTAATTTATTAGTTTTGCTATTACATGCTGTCAAGTTGATTCCAACTCATAGCAACCCTTCATAGGGTTTCTGAGGAGTGACTTGTGGATATGAACCACTGACCTTGTGGCTAGCAATCCAGTGCTTCTCCTGTAACGCCACACCAGGATTCCAGTCTATTGGTTAGTTTGTGTCATTGGTGTATGATCTTCACTTTGCTGTCATTGGTTAATTCTGTAAGTGGTGATGGCTTTGTGGAAGGAACAACATCTGAGTGGGTCATGGGGCCTGGGTAGAGAGTGGTTGGAAAGGGCTGTGAGGGCGGGATCTCTGTGGCCAAAGGAACTGAGACTACAGAGCCAAGAAAGGGTGGCCTGACCCTATAGGTCACACAGAGTGAGGTGCAGGTCTGGCTACCCCCTCACCTCCACTGGCCCTCCCATCTCTGTCTGTGTTCCCCTCAGGAGGGCTCACCACATTCCTCCATATGCCTCTTTCCTCAACTTTGATTCAACAGGTATCTCTTGAGCAGCTGCCCAGGGCCCACGCTAAGTTTCATGCTCTGCTACCACAGTCTTGAAGCTCCTAATCATTGAACAAAGACCCCTCTTTTTCATTCTGTGAGGACGGTTGGCCTCTGGTCTCTGCCAGGCACCAAGCTGGGGGAGAGGGGGCTAGAATAGCCTTCCTGAACTCTCCTGTGTTTGACTTTCATACTCTTGTTTGCCTGCAAGTTCCTTGAATCTGTGACAGACAGGCCGAGGGAGGGGTTGTGACTGCTGAACGGAGGAGGGGTTCTGGAGATGAGGGTTGTCTCTGGTGTCAGGGGAGGGGGCTGAATGGCTGTTGAACTCTGGACCCTGAAGCTGGAGACTTGAGTGTCAGTTCCTTTCTCACCATTTTGGTGGGGAAGTATGCGGAGCCTGCTGGCTGGAGAGGATGGTCAACCTCAGATTTTGGAGAAGCAGTGTTAACTGGAATCCACTAGAACCTGGTCAGGCAGGCACTGAGCTGGAGACCAGGGAATGAGGCCAAGCTGATCTATCTAGGGCAAAACCACATGAGGCCTCTGTGTCTTTTTTTTTTTTTTTTAATTACACAAGGGGGCGTCAAAAGGTTCATGGAAAAACCCCATTGTCTTTCAACTCCATGTTTTCCACCAAATTTCTGTAGCCCCTTCATATTTTGTTGTTGTTGAAAATATATCCAACAGAACATGCACAATTCAACAGTGACGTTCCTCCCCATTAATACCAACTCACTGCCCTTAAGTTTCCTGTCTAATCTTTCTAGTTACTGTTGTCAGTTTGATCCCATGTTGTTGTTGTTAAATGCCAACAAGTTGGTTCCGACCCATAGTGACCCTGTATAAGGTCTGAAGAGCAGCTGGTGAGTTTAAACTGCCGACTTTGCGGTTAAACCAACCTTGAAATCCAGTGCATTAACCCATAGCTCCACACCATTTTTTATTAAGATAAATTATTATTTGGTTTAATGAAGACATCAGGGGATATTTTTGGTTTAGGGCATAAAGGTTATTTCAGGTTAGTAGTTTGCAGGGGTTTATCCAGCTTCGATGACTCCAGAAGATCTAGATTCTATGAGAATTTGAAGTTCTGCTCTGCATCCTCCCCCTTTTGGTCAGGATTCTTCTATGGAATCTCTGATCCTAGCATTCAGTAATGGTAGTTCTGGCCTTGTAGTAGATGGATCATCTGTGTCTTTAAGGAGATTTCACAGCAGGATGGTGTCCTCCATGGAAGCCACAGGCTTCGCTCCGCCTGAGCATCTGCTCTCCTCACTCTTCCCACCAGTCAGCCAAAGTCTGTCTATGTACAGTGGGGCTGTTAATCCTTCAAAATGGGCCCTTCCGCCCTGAAGGACTCCCATCACCTATGGCATGACCTGCTTAGGGTAAGAAATGAAGCTGCCAACATTGGTCTCTTCAGGCCAAACAGAGTGTTGTTGTCCTGGGCAGGAAATCAAGGCAGAGGCGCATGGTTCAGGTTTCCCAGACTGAGGTAGACCCACTTTCCCGCCTGGCCCCAGGGCAGCATGCTGACTGAGGCCAATTGTGTAGAGACCAGGGGAAAAGAAAAGCCTTTCCACTTCTCAGGCTTCCCAGCTTGGCATTCTCCTCCACAGCCAGGGTGCTGGCCTCCCTCCTCAAGAGTTTCTGGCTGTCACAAGGAAGCCTTCCCCACAGAAGTCCCAGTGTTCGATGCCAAGTGTTCCCCATACTTGTTCCTTCAAGAGAGCCTGTGGAACAGGACCCACTGTCCTGGCATGGGTTGTGGTTCACATCCCAGCCCTACCATGTAGCTCCAGGGTCTGCAGCCATAGTCTAGGTGTCTGACATCTCTGGACCTCAGTTTCTTGTTCTATGAGATGGACAAACAGACGAATGGATAAAATGTTATGAAGGTCATTATGGGTCATCATCAAAATAGAAATGTGGAAGGTAGGTTAGTATTGTATCACTGTTAAATGTCCTAAGACTGATAATTACTGTTATATTGTAAGAGAATGATCTGGTTCTTAGAAGATCTAAGCCATCTAAGTGTGAAATAGTTTCTAAATAGAAAATTAAGAATACCACCAAACCTCCTTGCTGAGTTGCTTCCCAAGACTGATGCAGGGAGGCACCTCACACTCCAAAGAGTGATCAGCACATCAGTACTAAGGGTCACACTGCAGACCCCACAGCCTTGGGTTTGCTCCCTAAAGGACATGCTGCCTCGACCACCCTGCCACCAAAGAGGACTCAGTTAGGACAGTGTTCCGGACAGACCTATGGGACTGACGAGAGGTAGCCAGACCTTCTTCAAAGCCCGGTGGCCAAGCAAAGCAGCATATTTGAAGAATGAAGTTTCAAAATAAATCCCGTCCTCCCTTGGAGGGTTGGCGTGTCCTTGGCAGTCTGCTTGTGGTGTTGCTTCGTGGCTTTGCCAGCTGTGAAATTTGAAAATGGAGAATTAGTCTTCCTGGTGTGAGCAGTTGGTCACGAGTTGCCTCTGGGGCTTCTTACAGGCAGGAATCCAAATAGAATTTGCTCGTGAATTCCTCACCCCTCCATTCAGGCTGCCTATTTTCAGTTGCCATGTGAGTCAGTAGCAATGACAGCCGACTAAGGAGGCTCAAAGGTTGGTTCCTTCTTCCAGAATGGTCCCACCCAAGGCTGCCTGGTAGAAAAGAGTTTGAGAAAGAGCTTCTCCTTTGGATGTAGGCGGTAGGGAATGTTTATCATAAGTAGGGCTTAGTAGCGTAGTGGTAACGAATCGGACTGCAAACCTCAAGGTCAGCAGTTCGAAACTACCAGCTGTTCCACGGGAGAAAGATGAGGCTTTCTGCTCCTTTAAAGATTTACAACCTTGGAAACCCTGTACAGGGTTGCTATGAGTCAGAACCAACTCCACGGCACATAACCACCAACCACCACCAGGGCTTCAAAAGGGGTGTGTTGAAACACAGCTGGAGTAACAGGCGTTTACCATGAGAACCACCTCCATTTTGCTTCTGTTGACGATGGAGAGTCAGGCAAGTCTCTCAGAGACTGTATTGGGAGGGCACCCCCATACCTCACCCAAGCCCTCAGTGCCCACTGCACCAAGAACCCAGCCTGACAAACGCCAAGGGCAGGTTTGTCCTGCTCACTGCTGTTTGTCGCTTACATATTGTAAGCACTAGAACCGACTCAACTACACTTGACAGCAACAGATTCAGTGTGGGAGGGGAGCACCCAAAGGCATAAAAACTGGGCGCTGTGGATCATTGGGGCCATCTTTTTAAACCACAAACAGCAATGAACTGACAGAACAGCCTTTTGCTTTCTTCCTGCCCTTGGCGTTTGTCAAGCTGGGGTCTTGGTGCAGTGGGCACTGAGAGCTAGGGTGAGGCCTGGGAACACCCTCACAGCACAGCCTTTGAGAGACTTGCCTGACTTTCAATCGTCAACAAAAACAAAATGGAGGTGGTTTTCATGGTAAACAGGTCTCTTGCTACAGCTGTGTTTCAACACAGCCCCTTTGAATCCCTATTTATGGTAAATACTTCCCACCAATTACACCCAAAGGAAAAGCTCTTTCCCAAACTCCTCTCCACTGGGCAGCCCTGCAGTGGGGCCGAGTTTGATAGGAAGAACCGACCTTTGAGTCTCCTCACTCAACAGTTGAGCAGCGCTTCACAGTGGCCGCCATTGCTACCACACTGAATCTAGACTCTTGGGACGTGGCAGACACAACACTGTGTGACTCCCAAGGCCAGGTTATAAGAAGCCTTGCAGTTGTTTCTTGAGGTACTTCCTCTTGGAACTTATTTGCCTTACTGTAAGAAAATCATGTGATGTGGCGGCACTGACACCCACAGTTCTAGCCAAACTAGCTTTGACTACCTGCCATGTGACCCTCCAGCTTAGATAAACAAGCCTTTCGATGGCTCCGGCTTCAGCCTCAGCCACCATCTGACTTCAACGATGAGAAACTGTTTGCAAGAGTCCAGCTGAACCCCATCAATTCACAGACCATGAGAAAGACTAATAAATGGTTATTTGAAGCTACTAAAGCTCTTGGGTGGTTTCTTGCACAAGCATGCCTAACTGGAATGTCCCATCTGGCCAGATGGCTGGGGAGATAGCCTGGTTTTTCACCTGCTTTGGTTCCAGCTCTAACTCTGGTTGGCCACACTATGTTCTCCTTGGTTAGTTGGCTCACACGGGGCCATGGGAGTGTAGCAGAGTAGATTGGCCCAAGTGTGGATGACCTCAACAGGTCCAAAAGGGATGAGGGCAGGTTGATGTGAGTACTTCTGGTAACAGTCTGTCCTTTGGCAATAGAGCGGGATCTCTCTGATGTAGATAGAGGCTTGCCTTATTTTTGTGTGTCGCAAAACCTAGCACTTCCTAGCATTTCCTGTTGAGTTAAGTAGATTGGGTCTCCAGTGAGCATGTACGTGAGCCCACACTCTTCACAGAGCATCACTGAGGGCCTGGAAAAGTAGAGGCAGATGCTAGTCCCCGCATTGGGCATGACCTGTGCCAGTCAGATGGGTAACGGGCATAGCTTTCATCCTCAACAAGCCCTTAACCCACAAGGATTCAGGATACAGGTAGAGAATACTTATGTTCTTTTTCCTTTTTGTGTGTCCTCTTTGTCTAAAATAATAAAAGCGCCTGGGGTTGGGTGGGTGAATGGGCCTCCTGGTTGGGAGAGATCTTTCCAGAAACCTTCAGCACAGGCCAGGCTCCCTGGTGTGGCTGCTGCCTCTCCCTGCCATTCAAGAGGCAAGGATGAGCTGGAATCTCCCCAGAGAGTGTGTATGCTCTGGCCTCTGGCTTCAGGGAGCATTCCGAGTCAACACTGCGGGTGGTTGACAGAACCAACGAGGTTGGTGCTACCCTAGACACCAGCAGCAAAGACAGAGCGGAATTAAAAAGGAGCTGCCAGCCCTGCTCCATGAGAGGGAGAGTAGGTGGGTTTGTTTAAAATACTCCTATTACAGTCAGTTAACCTTTATGTTCCCTAAATGAAAATTGTATAAACCTGAAATTTTCGTTGATCAGGTTGCCTAGGAACAGGCAGCAGGTTTTCATAAGACAATGCACTAGATTGTCACCGATAGGGCTATTAGGAAGTGAGCTGGTTAGCTGCATTATTTGGAGCCCTATGTTGGCGTGCAGTAATTATCTGTCTGCCTGAGCAGAGCACGCCCATCTTCCTGGGCTCTGGGCAGGTTCATGCAGATGAGGTTTTCACCCGCTTCACTCAGAATCCCCGAGGTGGGACTTGAGAGTCCAGGGGTCCAGAAGCGAGCTGTCACCCCTGTTTTAGGAACGAATCTATAAGACCAAGTGCTAATAGATGTATTTCTTTTAAATCAACTTTTCCATCTACTTTAAATAGTAATAGTCAAAGGCAGAAAAATCAGAAGATTAACAAAATGCATGGTACAAATTTATTAAAAACAAAGTCATGCTAATAAGACAACTTCTTAATAATTATTTCTGCTACATAATACACAAAGTTACTGTCGTTTGCTTTTTTTCCAGGGTGACCAACTGCCCTGTTTGGCTCAGGACTGAGGGCTTTCCCAAGACCAACCAGTTGCCATTAAGTTGACTTCAGTTCATAGAGACAGCCCACATGTGTCCAGTTAGAACTGTGTCCCACTGGACTTCCAATAGCCAACTTTTCAGAAGTACATCACCAGGCCTTTCTTTCAAGGCACTTCTGGGGGAACTCAAACCTCCAGCCTTTTGATTAGCAACAGAACACCTTAACCATTGACACTACCAAGACTTCTGGTTTAACCTGCACCCAATTCTGGTGTGGTGCTGTGGGTTAATGCGCTGGACTGCAAGGTCAGTTTGAACTGCAAGGTCAGCGGTTCAAGCTCACCAGGTACTCCTTGGAAACCCTATACAGGGTCACTGTAAGTCCAAACCTACTCAACAGCACTTAGTAACAACAATTCTTGGGCATTTAGGGTATCTCCTTTTAGTAGTCAAGATGAGTCGTGGTGGTGTACCGTGGAGTCTCATAGTGGCCCTGCACAGGTTTTCCAAGGCTGAAAATCTTTACGGGTGCCGAAAGCCTCATCTTTCTCCCATGGAACAGCTGGTTGTGTTAGACTGTTGACCTTGAGGTTACTAGGCTGACTCGTAACTGCTGTACTACCAGAGCTCCTTAGTCAAGTTGTGTAGCTTCATCTATATGCCATTGCAGGCTAAATTCCTAGAAGCAGGATTACTAGGTCAAAGGATCTATTTTGGTATATCATTGGATTGCCCTCCATTCTCCACCCCAGTTCTCCATACCCTCAGAAACCCTAACATCAAACAGTCCATCACTGCCCATGTGATCTCTTTACTCACTATTTGCAGGTTGCCTGTTAGTGTCCTTTATCCATTGCTCTGGCCAGGATAACTATCTCTTTGCTTACAGTCTGTAAACATTCTTTGTATTCAGCCAATCAGGCATGAATATTGGGGCATTTATGATAATCATTCTAAATCACTTGGTGTCTTTGAAGAAGTAGGAGTTAATATTTTAGGTAATTAAAGCATTCCCCAACTCTAAGCATTAACCAATTTTTTTAATTGAACGATTTGGAACAAGAGATCTCCAAAATGTTTAACCCAGATCTGTTCCTTTTTCAACAATGTGTACAGAACACAATCTAACTTTGTCTTGATAGCTCAAACTCACTGTGAACAAAGGTAATCTTCTGTGTTTTAGTGATACTCTCAGCAGCTGGTGAGCTAAGTGGAGTTTGTGTTCCTGCACCATATGGCCCACTCTGTGTTTTAAGATAGACACCTGAGTCTTCTTCCTCACTCAGTCTGCCACACTTACTTTTTGCTGCTGTAAGCATCCCTACCACACCCTACAGCATCCTGTCTTTATCAGCAGTGCACCTAATGATTGCTGAAGAGCCGGTGTGGTGCTGTAGGTTAATGCATTGGACTGCAAGGTCATTTTGACCCGCAAGGTCAGTGGTTCAAGCTCACCAGCCACTCCTTGGAAACCCTATACAGGGTTGCTGTGAGTTGGAACCAACTCCATGGGACTTAACAACATAATAACGCTTGTTATATTTATCTGCAAAAGAAACCTCATGAGTCCTGAATGAGGATCTGTCTAAGGCACTCACTAATAAAATAGCTGCTAACCTCGCTATGGGTCGGAACCGACTCGACGGCACTTAACAACAACAACAACCTCAGGGTTGGTGGTTCAAATCCACCAGCCACTCTGTGGGAGAAAAATGGAGATTTCTGCTCCCATAAACATTTACAACCTCAAAAACCCTATATAGGGTAGCTGTATCTCTAGGGTGGAAATGCAATATCTCAGCAGGGGATCAGACCAGAATGATGGTCTGAAGCCATCCAGTGGTACTGCAGAAAAAAGGTCTGGTCATTGAGTTTCCTCAAGATTATAGGCGAGAAAACTATAGAGCAGTGTACTTACGCTGTGTAACGCACGGAATTGTCGTAAGTCAGAATCCACTTACGGCAATGGGCTTGTTTCGTTTTTGTTTTGCATTTCATATAGTTCACGGTGTTAAATGAGTGACCTTCGGGTGTGTGAGTGGAATAGGATTAAGACCTTTTGGAGACACAAGGCGTACGGGAAATTAGCAGCCACTTGAGGATGTAGCTGTAAACGAGAAGCCAGTCATCCTGGAGGGTCAAAGCTTCACTAAGGAGGCGGCGGAATAGGTTCTGTAGAGGTGGCAGCATCACTGGCTAGGAATTTAAACAGCTGGCATCTGCCCTGGGCCTGATGTGCTTTGACCTTAAACACATTACAAAGCCTCCTGACATGCAGTTTTCTCATCTGTAAAATGGAACTATAGACATTAGCTGTGTGATGCTTTGGGATCAGCACTGGACTGTTGACCGCAAGGTTGGTGGTTCAAGCTCACCAGCCACTCCTCAGAAGCCCTAGACAGGGTCTCTATGAGTCAGAACCAATTCGATGGCACTTAAAAACAGCATAAATATTAACCGACCAGCCTATTTCATAGGAGAGTCAGATGACCTGACGTGAGCAATCCAATGACCTAAAGGAACCTTAAAGTCCTTTGTGGACATGTGAAGGCCAAACAAGGCCTTGATGGCTCAGTGGTAGAATTCTCATCTTCAGTGGCAGAGACCTGGGTTCAACCCCCAACCAGTGCCCCTCATCACAGCCACCACCTGTCTGTCAGTGGAGCCTTGTGTGTTGCAGGCTGGGCTTCCAGACTAACAGATTAGGAAGAAAAGCCTGATGGGTCTATTTCCCAGAATCAGCCAATAAGAATCCTGTGGTTCGCTGCGGTCTGATCCACAGTTCATCATGGTGTGGTGCATGACTGGGCAGCATTTCCTTCCTTTGTGCCTGGTGTCATCCTAATTCAGGAGCCAGCTCAACAGCGCTTAACAGCGGCTTCAAAGACCAAACAACCATGAGGGTTTATTGTCATCATCCTGCTATTGCTGCTACTCCCCGAAACGCCAAACAGCCATGGTCTGCCTCCTTTACTCTCCTGCCTTCTCCGCAAGCTTCTGTCTGAGCTCTAACCCAAGTTTATGTATCTTGAGCTCCCGCCCTTGCAGCCCTGACGGTAACCCAATTTCATCCTTGTAGGTTTTTCCAGAGCAGGATTTACACAAGTGGTGTGTTTTCTTAAATATTTATTTTGCGGGCCATTTACTCAACATGGCTATTTTTACAGTGAGTAAGGAGCCAGGCTAAAAATAACTTTGCTTGTAACCAGATTGGTTCGGCATTTGACATTTTCGTAGAATTCATTTGCATCTCATTTGTCGCCTTTCTGTTTCACAGGTAGAATGTAAGAAAGCTCAGCCGAAAGAAGTCATGTTCCCACCTGGGACAAGAGGCCGGGCCCGGGGACTGCCTTACACCATGGATGCGTTCATGCTCGGCATGGGGATGCTAGGTGAGTCTGAGCAGGAACTGGGGACCCAGAAGGGTCACCGTGGACTGGGGTGGGCTGTTGGAGGGCTGTGGAAGCCGATATACCCAGCTAGGTCACCTGAGAGTCCTGTGAGCTATGCTGTCTTTCTGAATCTCAGTTTTCTCATCAGGATGATAATCCCCACTCTGAAAGACAGGTGTGATGCTGAGGAAGCGTCCTACCCTGTGCCTAGTTCCTAGGAGGCTCTTGATGGTAATTTCTCTCCTTCCACACTCCCATTCAAAAGACAAATCCCTGGGTGGTGCATATGGCTAGGGCACTGAACTGCTAATTAATTGAAAGATTGACAGTTCAAACTCACCCAGAGACATCTTGGCAGAAACTCCTGGTGAGCTGCTTCTGAAAGGTCACAGCCTTCAAAACACTAGGGAGCACAATTCTACCCTATACAGGTAGGGGTACCGTGAATTGGAATTGATTTTACAGGAACTCAGTTGTTGTTGTTGTTTATTCAAAAGAAGACCCCTTGGGTAGTGCAAACAGTTAATGCAGTTGACTGCTAACGGAAAGGCTGGTAATTTAAGGCCACCAAGGAGCTCTGGTAGCGTAGTGGTTACGAATTGGGCTGCGAACCTTAAGGTCAGCGGTTCGAAACTACCAGCTGCTCCGCGGGAGAAAGATGAGGCTTTCTACTCCCGTAAAGATTTACACCCTCGGAAACCCTGTACAGGGTCGCTATGGGTCGGAACCGACTCGACGGCACTTAACAACAACAACAAGAGGTACCTCAGAAGAAACGGTTGGTGATCTATTTTCTAAAAATCAGTCACTAAAAATCCTATGGAACACAGTTCTCCTCTGATACACATGCTACATAATTCAGGGGTCTATCAGCAGCAGCTGGGCAATTCAAAAGAAGGCAAAATCACTCCCCCCCGCCCCCACCTTCCTGCCTACTGAGTGGGAGTTCTTAAAGACCCAAGGATGCCCTGTGGCTTAGGTGATGGGGGGACTCAGGCTATGTTTTCTAAAACTTGAAGAGGAGAGGGAATGGTGAGGGTGGTGATAATCCTGTCTATTTAAATGATTAACATTTTTCTCTTGGGATATGAAAATTTGCATTTAAATGGATGTTTTAAATAGCCTGTTTTACTCTTTATTTGTGGGGGAAAAAAATGATGAAAGACAAAGTGTGTTTGTTCTGACTAAAAATGATCTCTCCTGGCTTTGAGAGAAATTGAGTTGTATATTATGCCCCTTTCCTTAAAGGTATCTCTGCCCTTCCTGCGTAGATAATTGAAAATCTTACTGCTTAAATGGCATGAAAGATGGAGAAAGCAGTGGAGATGCGTAATGGTGTGGGTCGCAACAATAATTAGAAATTTCAAGGCGTGAGAGCGGTATTTTAGTGCAAGTTATTGTGTGTCCGGAAAATACTAATTAAATGGGATAAATGGTAGTTAATGGTAAAATTCCATCCAAGCACATGATCTGTCTAGTTTTAATGGGTTTTCATTTGGTTTGGCTAAGAGTCCTTCTATATTGTTTGATAAGCTCTTTATAGATTTTCTGTTTAAATCATTTCTGGCTTAGTTTTAAATTTATAACACTTTTCTTGGTCTTAAAAAGAATGTTATCTACTTGTCTGAGGAAATTAAGGGCAGGTAAAGTTATTTGGAAGAACTTTTAAGAAATGAACTGAGATGCCAGGAGAATATTTATGAAATGGTCAAGATGTTAGTTTTTTCTCAAATTATTATTATTATTTTAGATTTAACAGAGTTTCAAATTAAAATCCCACTGTAGTTCAATTGGCCAAATGATTCTAAAACTTACTTGGAAGATGAAACACATGAAAATAAATAAGAAAATGTTTTTAAAAGAAGAATGAAAAAGAGACTAGTTTAACCAACTATTAGAAGAAACTAATGTAGCCAAATACAGTGCTACAGTAATTAAAGCAGTGTGGTAAATATGAATCTGTCTGTTCATAGTAGAAATTAAAGCGCCTAAACTAACCACCACATGTGGATAGGGGCTCCTGAATGGGGCAGCACATGCTTAGAGGAGCCCCCAGTAATTCAAGATGACTCTGGGGGCCACGCATCTTGTAGATTTGGTTCTTCACACCCTTGCTTAGGAAGAGTTCTTGACAAGTTGGTGTTTTGTGTCTCTGTGGTGCTGATCTGGTCTTCCAGCTTCAGTCTCCATGCAATAGACACTTCATACACCAACAGTTCCCTGGATACATCCTTTCTCTTTCAAGAAAGGAGCCTGCTGGGGGCAGTTTTCCATGACTCTGGGTAGCTGAGAACAGAGCCTGGAAAAGGATGAGCCGTGCACCCATCTACAATGTGAACTTCTTCTAGGGTCGAAGCGAAGATCGAGAACCACAGTTCCAAAGTCCCTGCCAGCATCCCCAAAATGAGACTCCAAAATGAGCTGACTAGCAAATCAGATATTATTGCGGGTTCTGGTTTTGGGTTCCACGATGAAAAACTGATCTGTAATGAGCGTGGTTATCCAGGGAAAAGGCTTGGTTTTTTAACCTTAGTGACAAGAGATTAACTACTGTGGAATTGATCAGGCATCCAGAGTACTGGAGCAAATAAATTGTGCAATGGCCAGTGTGGGAGGGGCCTGGCTGTTACTGGAAGTGGTGGCCAGGTCATCCCGCCATAATGTGGCTTGATGGAGCGTCCACATGGGTCTGCTGTAATCTGCTGTTGATATGCAGCCGGGCAATTTCCCCTGTGTGGCTGGGGCTGGGAGCCGCTAGAGCAGAGCTGGGCTTCACAGCAGTAAATGAAGAGGAAAATTGAAGTAATGTTGTATTATAAATTTATGATTTCATCTGCCTGACCTAGAGTATGTTCAGTGATGGGGGGCCGGTGGGGAGGTTAGGGATAAGATCCCTCAACTACAGAAGTCTAATTCTTGTCTTTGTTGTGTAGAGACTATATTGACACATTCAGGAAGATTGGGGTGAGGCCCAAAGTTGGGGTGACTTGGCCATGTTTTCTTTCTCCTTGTCAAAGAGTGTCTATAATTTTGGATATGCCTGAAAGAAGGTAGGACAAATGGCGTCATGCTGGTGGCCTAAGCATAGGGAGAGGACTCGGTTCCACCCCGTAGCCATTGTGAAGGAGGTTTTGAAGGTGGTGCCAGGGCACACACTTCAGCTGTCAGATTGACACTAAAATATTTAAGACCCCCTCAGTGCTGATGTGAGATACAAAGCATACATTTTTCATCAGGAAGTCCCCATAGGGAGCGGCAGACGATATGGCTGTTTGCATAGGATCTGCTTATCAGTATTGTTGAAATAATGGTAGAAAAAAATCTAATGCTAAAAGACCTGATTTGACAGCTGCTGTTTAATTTGGAGGAGATTTGAGCTGGCCAGTCATGAAATAAATCCCCGGGAAGGAGTTAGTGGGTGTATCTTTTTAAGACATCTGAGTCCTGGTCTTTGCCCCTCTTCCCTCCTGGGAACTCAGTTCCTGCCATTCTTCTACTCTTGAGGCACCTCTGAGTTGAAAAATAAAGGTACAGAGGAGCAGCTGAGGGCAGCAGGGGCAAAACCCTTTGGAGATCGAAGCATTTTGATTGGCCAGTGTATGGTGACATCACATGGGGGGGTGGAATCTCTGGGTGGTGCAAATAGTTAATGGGCTCAACTGCTAACCAGAAGGTTGGAGGTTCAAGTTCACCCGTGGTGATCAACTTCTAAAACATCAGCCATTGAAAACCCTGTGGAGCACAGTTCTCCTCTGATACACATGGGGTCAGCATAAGTTGGAGTCGATTCCAGGCACCTTTTATTTCCCCCACCTCCACCTCCACCTGAAACAAGAGGAAAGAGCCACAGCTGGTCTTGATTAAGAACTTGTTCAAAGCTGCAAGGCATCTTTAGGCAAGACTCATGCCCTGAGAGAAAAGAGAAAGCCTCACAGGCTTGGGCCAGAGGCAGGCCTGGAACCACCTTCTGGTCTGGGCTGAATGGCAGACTCACTGTTCACAGGTAGAAGCCACCATACCACCTACCCCAGGGAGGCAAGGAAAGGGGGGCCATCTCTGGACCTCCAAGACACGGGAGCACTGAACCCACACAGGAAGACAAGCAAACTCTGCCGCAAGCCACCAGAGCACACTCAAGGTCACATTTAGGGACCCTTACTTGCAGGCTCAACATGGCTTTGGTAACATGTGAGGATCCTCTGGGTAGGCAGATGATGAGAACCCCAAGAGCTCGTGTTTAGGGGTGTTTTTAAGGCATAGGATAGCGTCCCACCGTATGTCTCAGCTTTTCATACTGTGGTGGCTTGCACGGTGCTGTGGTGCTGGAAGCTATGTCTCCAGTATTTCAAATACCAGCAGGGTCACCCGTGGTGGACAGGTGACAGCAAAGCTTCAAGACTAAGACAGACAGACTAGGATGAAAGGTCTTCAGAAAGTTAGCCATGACAACCCGGATAGTGCTGGGAGATGAGCCCCCTAGCTTGGAAGACCTTCAAAATCCATAGTGTCCTCATCAATGAACTTGAACCTCTCCTTGTACATGGAGTCGCTGTCAGTCAGAGCTGACTGAATGGCAGCTAACAACATAGAACTAACTCCAGAGGTACATGTGGAAAGGGGTCACTGCCACCCTCACCACTGGGGGGCGTGGAGACTGTCGTAAATCAGCTGAGTGGCGAAGCCTCTTGCTGGCCTCCCTGGTAGCAAGTAACTAGAACACCTATAACTTCTGTAGAAGCAGCGTGGGAGATGATTGCAGCGGCCTCGGGTAATACACAGAATTGACAGATGTCTGGAAAAGCAGACTTAGAGAAGAGACAGGAACTAGGGGAGCAGGTTGCTTACAACCACAGCCAAGGGGACAGCCCACAAACTGCCAGATCCAAGCACTGTCACCAGTGCTGGACTCAGCTGCTGACGTCTAATGAATTCCGAACCATCCCTCCCCATCCCAGCGCTCTACATGCAGACCCCAGGAAGGTGTCCAGTTGACCAAATTCAGGTTCCCCAGCCTGCTTCCCAGCTCCAGGCTCAGGGAGAGGAGAGGAAAGAGTGGGGCTTATCTCCAAGACTCACACAGGGCAAGGTGTTTAGATGCTGGGTAGCAAAACAACCACAAACGTCCACCTGCGGGGCAAAAGGAAAAGTCAGACTAGTAGTGGTGATTGAAGGGTTGCCTTGGTGAAATATTTTTTAAGACATTTTTTTTTTAGAGCTTTAGTTTTACAGGAAAATGATGCAAAAAGTAGAGTTCCATGCATAGGTCCTCCTGGGGTAGCTTGCATTTGTCAAGTACATGTATTACAGTTGATGAACCAATATTGATACATTATCAACAACTAAAATCTGTAGTTTACATTAGGGACCCATGACGGTTGGAGAGCTGGGTACCATTCCCAGCTGATGCTCCTTGTGAATAACCACCGCGCATCTGTCAGTGGAGGCTTGTGTGCTGCTAGGATACTGACCAGGTTTCAGTGGAGTTTCAGACTAAGGTGGAGTAGGAAGAAAGACCTGTTTCTAAAAACTCAGCCATTGAAAGGCAGCCCTATGGATCACTGTCTCAGCTTCAGCAGATCATGGGGTGGTGCAGAGCCAGGGCACAGGACTGGTTTTGCACCAGTGATATAATCGTTGACACCACCTCAGGGGCTCCTGGGGAAAATGCACATTGGGACATGTGGCACAAAACTTTGATTTATACATTGAGCACATTTTGACACAATGAGTCCCTTGCCTTTCTCAGAGGCCTTTGCATACGTAAGCCCTATGAAGCATCATCCCTGTGGATGTGGGTTCCTGGGACCCATCTTCCCCAGGCCATGGCTCATTAGGCCAGGCATCTTCCAGGGGTACAGGGCCAGCCACAGATTTTCTCTGGCGACCCCTGAGTAGCCACTGCTCTGCTTGGGGAAGAGGTGTTCCCAGGACTTTAATCTCTTACTGTCAATAGCTTTAAGGTAAAGTACATCCCGACTAAGCTCTCCAAATGTCAAAGCCAGGCGCCAACCCTGTGTTTGACTGTAACGTGTGGCATTTACTCTGCGGGTTCTAGAAGGTGCATGATCTTTGGGGTCTGGCTGCCCAAATACGGGTTAATTACTAGCAAGCTGACAGCAGTGCCCCTGGCCCCCAGAAGAAGGTAACCCAGACTGTGGGTAAAGACCCTCATGGGAGACAAGTCAATTTTGTGACAGGAAACATAGCTCAGTTCTCCATTTCCACCCTCCCTGGGATATGTTACCCAGACTCAAGACAACTGTGCTAATGGGAATCTGATCTTTCTCCCTCTGTTCAAGGCTACCCCAACTTTGTGGCAACCTATGGCCGTGGCTACCCCGGATTTGCTCCCAGCTACGGCTATCAGTTCCCAGGTGAGTGTCTTTGTCATGGGGGAAACCCCGAACAGACTGTAACTCATAAGCACATTCATTTCAGAAACATTTACACGCACTGTCAATACCACTTAACTCCAGGGTCAGGGGGCAGCTCAGAGTTTCTGATTAGCAGAGTACTCATTGTGCTGGGATTTTGAGAGCAGAAGCTTTTAAAAGAAAGGAAAAGCACCAAGAGGACCCCACCTCCCTCTTGTCACACCCAACTTCCTGTTGCGGTTCCTTCTTAGAAGTCCAGAGCCAGGGTTTTCGTCCACCTTCTGCCTCCCCCTCGCTCACCTCTGTCAGTGTGCCTGCTGTCTGCCTCTCCTCCTCACCCTCTCCTGCCTTCTGCTATTGTCGTTGTGTTGTTGGGGTGTTGTGTGCTGTCCATCCAAGGTGTTAGCTCCTCCCTGGGCGATGTCAGCTCACTCCCGTGTGTTCCCGCTCTGAGGACCCACCTGGAGGAGCAGCCGGGGAGCCTGAGGTCCAGTTGGGCAGAGGGACATTGACCAAAGTGTCATTTTGTGGGGTCAAGCAGCCCTTTCCAGACTTACGGTACAGATGAGAATAAGGACAGGTGAGGTTCCTGGAGAAGGCATCAGGAACAGGCTTATGTTCTCTGTGGGCTCTGTGCTGAGTTTGGACCTTCACCAGTGACTGGTCCTCAGGGTCTGAGGTGAACTAGGAAACAAAGATGTGGCCCTGGAAGGATGGTGCCAGAGGACAGGTGAGGGCTACATGAGGGGCTATAGCCCACAGTTAACTCAGATCAAGCTTTGGGGCAGGGAAAGGTGTCTGAAGGGAGAGGAAGTCAGGGGGCATTTGGGACCCTTAGAGCCATGTCCTATGGGAGACAGATTGCTCAGCCAGTGATGGGAGCCCTGGGCCCTTGTGCTGGCTCCAACATTAACTGGTCAAGTGACCATGGCAGGTCAACAGCTGGTCTGGGCCTCAGTCCTCTCTTCTGTGAGTGAGGGTGGTCTTGGGTCTTGGGTCTGTGCACCCTCCTAATTGCTTGGATGAGGAGGCAAGTACTATAGCAGAAGGTGGAAGGGGGTGGTCTCTCCCACAAGCATGTCCTGGCACCAAGGCAGTCCTCCCCATCTGGGTGGCCTCCCTCAGGTGACTGAGACAAAGAAGGGCACATGCCAACCACCAGCATAGCAATAGGAGGCAGCACTTGGGCAGGCACCATCCAGATGGTCTGTTGTCTCCATTTGATTACCCCCATTTACAGATGGGAACCTTGAGGCACAGAAATATTGAGGTTTGAATTTGGACTCCGGGCAGTCTGGTTGCCATCTCTCTAGTGTGTGTGCTCCCCAGGACAGCTTCAGTTAGAGTTAAATTAATGAAAGAAATTCCGTTCCTCAGCCCCATAAGCCTCATTCAGTTACTCAGTGGCTCCCACACTGGACAGTGTAGAAAGAACGTTTCTGTCTTTAGGGAAAATGCCACTAGAGGGTGCTATTCTGGAGACGAGAGGGAGAGCTGTATTGTTATAGGTATCAGGGCCTCTGCGTGAATACTGTCCTTCACACAGACTCTGTTCTCCACTCCTTGTATTTCCGGCTCAGCCTAGAAGCTGGTGGCTGGCAGTTTGGGGGAGATGCTTATTCTGTTCCACCCCAGGGGACAAAAGATGTAGGGACTCATGTCGCTCAGCTCACTGAGTGCCAGGTGACCAACGTTTCTTCACACAGCACTAATCCAGGAGGATAGAGTCGGAGGGTCGGAGGTGGAACATTTGAGGTGATAAAGTGGACCTCGTGCTAAGGCCCCTATCTTATCTGAGAGCCAGTCCTCAGGGCCCTCTGAGCAGGCTCAGGAAACTGCTGATAGAACTGTGTCTCTAGGCCTCCAGCCCTGGGTCTGGCCTAGACTCACACTAATTCAGTAGTGACAAAGCCAAAGCTAGACAGAATGAGAGGGGGTTCCCATGGACTCCAACTCTTCACCACAAGCTGAGGCTCTGGGAATGGAGTGAGCTCGGTGACCCCATGCCCAGGCCCAGCTGTTGTTTTCCTGCAGTCTGATGCCATCCACTGGGTTTGAATGGGTTGGAAATCAGCCATGAAGTGTACAGACAGTGGTTCCCTGACCCATGGAAGTTAGCTGTTTTGTTTTCTCTTAGCCATCAAACTTTCCATTTCCCCAGGCTTCTTATTCACACCCTGGAAACCTCCTCTAGTCTCCACTGATGGCCAGAAAGGACCCACTGGTGGTCCCACAGTGAGACCGCCTGTTCACAGGGAGGGTGTGGAGGGGCCTCGGCTGGAATTTAGCCACCCAGTTCTCTTAATGAAGAGCCAGGTTGGTTTCACAGTCCAACCCATTCCTAACCTCACCCCCTAAAGAGGGCTCTTGTGGTGTGGTGTGGTGTTCCAGACTTTCAGATGGTTCCCCGAGCAGCCTAATGCTTCCAGACCACAAAGTTTATGTCCATGTGGTTTTACAGTCAAGAGCTCATGAAATAAATGCTCCAAACCTGACCCATCCTGGGGTCTTGGCTATTAGGATGGGTCATCACGTCAGGGAAGCTTTGGAATCTTCTGACATTGTCTCCTATCAGTAAGGAGTGTACCTACTGGCTCTGGGAGACTCAGAGGTGGGGCATTCTAAATCCTTTCCTCATTCCATCAGGCAGCTTCTGTTGACCCCTCCTCCTACTCCGCTGCCCCCCTCTCCACACACCCTGGGGTGTACAAGTTTGTGACTGACCCAGCTGTCCTGTCCCCACCAAGCAGCCCTGACGCTTTTTCTCTGTGGTCTTTCCTTTCCATGTCATCACTATACCCACTTTGCCCACTTCCCCACCTCTGGTCCCTTCCCAGACTCTTCCATCCCAGAAGGGCAGTACGAGGCATCCCTGAGTGACCCCTACATTCCTAGAGAGCTGCTAAAATGTCCTACTGGTGGCCACTCACAAACCATATGTCCCGGACCCCCTGTAGGAGAGGGAATCTCATCTCGTCTGTCTGGGAGTCCAGACATTGCTCTCAGTGGATCCCCGTGTGACGCAGGACTTGTAGCTGACCTTTCTGATGTTAGTCAGTACCTGCCTCTGCCCACCTTCAGGATTCTGTGAGAATAAATAAGTTGTTCTGAAAGCAAGGGATAGACAGCTTTGAGTAATTATGAATGTAGGGGGTAGCTCTTTCCTAGAAAGGCTGGGGGGTAACCAAACCACTTTGGAAATCTATCTCCCGAGCCCAGTGTGGGCCCCCAGCCCAGCCTGGTGCCTGCAGATCCATGTGAGGCCCTGAATGATTAAAGCCGTGACCAAGAGTGCCCCGTCTCCTCTCTTTATCCCACGCTCTGTTAATTTCTGTTCTTATTTCACTTTGCAGACTATTTGCCGATTTCCCAAGACATAATTTTTATCAACTAGCTCTTAAGAGAGGCATAAAAAATTGGGGTTTGCCACCATTACTAGAGAGAGAACCCAGTCCAGGCCTGGGTCAGGCCGGCAGCTCAGGGTCCCTGGAACATGACCCTAGTGACCTTTTTGAATGAGTGTTCTTGTTTTCAATTCTTGGAAAAGACTTCATATCCTCATTGGTTCATCCTATATATATATATTTTTTTTTTTTCTCAAGTCCCTTTCCATTTTGCTTCTTCCCCTTATTGTGAACACCCCTCCCCTCCCTGGATTGTAACAGGGCCAGAGGGAAACTTCTCACAAACTTGGTAGAGCCTCCCTCGGTACACTCTAGGAAGAAGGTACCAAATTATAAACTATGAGCTTGTTGGGGCATTTTATGGGATGTGCTTTCAAGTGCTGGTGGTCCAGAGGAGTTGCTGGAACATTGCTTGAGACAGCTGTCTTATGGTGGACAGTCCCCCAAATGAGCACATCAACACCTCCAGCAGGCTGGTTTGCAAAATCTAATCGGGAAGAGCAACTCTATAAATACTAACCGATTGCCTTTGTCGCTTGAGGCCACTTGCTCAGTGCTTTTGCCATCATGATAACCTCATCCATTTGGGGGCATTGTCCACACTAGCCCCTCCATCGTCCCCAGCTTCTCAGTCTCACCTCCCTGCCCTCACCCATCTGACCACCTTGGAGTACGATGGGAATGGGGCACAGAGGCACCGTCCTGGGCCTGCCCCAGCTCAAGGCTGGCACCCCTGAAATCCCCCATGATCTTGAACCCCCACTCCCTCAGAACCCCACCCCCTGGCTCCATTTGACTAATAAGGTTCAGGCCATTGGCTCCTCAAGACTCACTGGTTTCTCAGTGCTCATAGTTTGTGAGAAGTGACCTGCCTGCTCCCATTTGGTGCATTTGCTGTGAGCTAATCCATACGTTTGAATGTCATTACCCTTGAGACACAATATTATATATGGTGTTGCTCATCTCATTAAAAATGCTTGATGTAATCATCCGTTAGTTTCCTTTTTATTTTCTTGTAGGTTTTTTCAGCAGTATGATTTCCTTTTAAAATATCTGTATGGCTGCCCCCACCCATATTTTGTTTTGCTATGAATTGCTTTGCTTTGGTGAACTTGTCCTAGTAATGCTTGATTCACAGCCTTGTCGCCATTGTGAATTTCTTCATCTCTGTAAATGGTTCATCTGTGCTTCTCCCTAATGACGTTTTATATATATATATTTTTTCCCTGTAAGTAACTGAGGTAGAAAAATAAATTGTTTACCACGGACATGCTGTGTGCTGCCGTCTCTTAGCCTTACAGTCCCTGTTCTCGCTCCGGGGGAGGGGAGCACATTACTAAGTAAGCAGAACCACTGACAGCCTGTTTCTAAAAGCATGCCAACTCCCCCTGGCTTCTGCCCACCCCCAGCCCTCCCTGCCTCCTTGCATCTCCTGCACTTCCTGAGGTAGCTTGTCCTTGAGCAGAGCAGTGGAACATCTGCGTGCGGCAGCTGCACAGTGTTGTCACGATGCTCCATTCTCTGCCATCACACCCGCCCCCAAGTGACAACGTCACTGGAACATCTGGAGCCCTTACATCTGTGCGGGCGGGCACGCATGTGCTTGTGCACCAGGCCAACATGTGGTTGTGCATGTGGCTTGCTTTCCTAACTCTCCAGAACAATGCAGGTCGGAAGAGTCACCTGTGTGCCCATGTGTTCATGCTGGACATGAAGCTCGAAGACCTCGTGTCCAGATCCCACTTGGTCATGTAGACCTTGAACAAGTGACTTGCCTCTCTAAGTCTTGGGAATAGTAACAGTTCCTAGAGAGTGTGGTTGTTAGGGGTACTGGTGGCACAGTGGTTAAGCATCCAGCAGCACCACGGAAGAAAGGCCTGGTGATCTGTTCGCATAAAGATTGCAGCCTAGAAAACCCTATGTGACCGTTCTGTGTCAGAGGGAGGGGATTGCTCTGAATTGAAAATCAGCTCAATGACACCTAACAACAACTACATTCGGGTTGTTAGGAGAATTAAGTGTGTGTATGTGAAAGAACCCAGTAAATTGATCAATGCTATAAAGTTAGAAACTTTAGAAGTGGTGAGCATTGATGATCTTGTTATGTGGGAAGGGAATTGCAGGGAGGTTTGCCCTCACTACCACTCCCAGTGGAGCTGCCTATTATTAATAGATGTGTTCATCAGAGGAAGGAAGAACAGACAGAGGGTCCACAGGTGAGACCAGAGGTTCTGGGACTTCCTGCTCCATCCTTCCTCTCCTCCCTCCCCATTTACTGATCATCAGATCATCAGGTTAGATACCAGATACTGGATGTGAATATGACGCAGTCCTTTGAGGGAGATAATAAAAATCATCAAGCCCATTGAGCATCATGGGACAGGTGCTCAGTTAGACTGAGGGAAGTTCTCCAGACTTGGAGTAACAAAGGTAACAAGCAGCCACTTGTCCTGCTTATGGGGGAGTCAGGAGTGGCTTCCTGAGAAGGCAATGCCAGACTGGGTCTCAAAAAATAAAATAGAAGTAGCTCTGTGATGAAGGAAAGGAGGTGTATTCCAGTCACAGGAATGACATGCTTAGATTATGAATCATGTCGTTTTAAATTTGGCTACAAGAAAACACAACACAGTAAAAGCATGAATGGAATAATGTGGTTTTCTCTCCCATGTAAAAGAAACTTGGATGTGGTTCCACAGCTCCTGTTAGGGGTCTGGATTTCTTATAGTTTGTTCTATGCTCTTCAGCATATGACTTCTGCCTCATGGTCTGAGATGGCAGCTGCAGCTCCAATCATCACATACACATCCAGTCATCAAGTGGTGGAAGGGATGGTGAAGGGTGCACCTGTCCCCTTTAATCTTATCTCACAAGTCCTGCTTGACACACTCCTTAGCTCCCATTTGACAGAACTTAGTCATGTGGTCAGTTTTACATACAAGGGTGACTCAAATATCTTTTTTCAGGTAACCTTGTGTCCAACTAAAAATGGGGTTCTGGTCCTAAGGAACAGATATTAGGGGACAGTTAGCAATCTCTTCCACAAGCCTGCGAGAGGAGGCTCTGCAGATCCCTGGAATTCTGAGTCATTGAGTGTTTGGGGAGCTCACAGGAGCATGGGGCAGGCGGATGGATAGGAAACAAGGCTGATAGGATTGAGTCACAGTGGGCCTTGAAAGTCTGGCTTGGGAGTTTCCATCTGATCCCTAAAGCATGTGACAAGCCCTTAGAGAATTTTAAGTAGAGAAGCAATGTGAATCAGAAGGGGTTTAGAGAGATGGTGAGCTTGAAAGAATGTTAGCTTTTTCTTCACTCCCGCCTCCCCTCCTTCTTGCCTCACCCTCTCTTGACTCTGTTCCTCACCCTGCAGCACCCCCCCCCACCCCCGCTCACCCCCCCGCCCTCGCCTGGTGCTGGCTGGTGACCCTTAGGACTTTCTGCTCTACTGGGGGCAGCAGGGTTAATGTGGCTCCAGCCACCAACCTGGGTTCTGAGCCTGGGACTTTTGGGGAATCAGGAGGAGCAGGCTGGCACATCGCGGCCCAATGCTCACACTCTTCCAAGGACCAATGTGTGTGTATAAACAGGATGTTTATACAGCAACTTGGAAAACAGGCTTCCTCTCAGGTGCCAAGGGTGACTGATTGGCACTGGCTTCCTGGAGCAGTGGCTTAAGGGTGATCTTGGGGCCAAGTCCTGGCTCAGCAGAACGGAGGGCTGTGATTGATTACTGCTGTCTGCTGGGGTACTGGGTCACGGACTCAAAACCAGCACCACATATTTTCCCTTGGGGCTGCAGCCTGGTGATGGTTCTGTGGTGCTGGGTGATTCTCAGTCACTCTACAAGACAGCCCTTGTGTTTCTCGTGGGGAGTGAGGAGAGGTAGTGTGGCTCTCAGCCTGGTGTCCACTCTGAGGAATTCATACACAGCTCACCATCAGGGCTGCCGCAAGGTAAGCTTCAGTCATGGCGTCTGATCTTTGAAGACAAAGGTTGAACGACTTTCTTATCTGGGGCAGAGGTGGGGGTGGGGGGTGGTCACTTAAATGTTGAAAGCAGAATGAAGAGAGCCCAAGTGTCTTAGGAGGTCTAGAAGTTTTCCTTTAACAGGTGCCGGGAAACAGTCTTGGCTAGGAAGGGATTGCACCAGCTCACTCCTGACCTGGGACAGCCCACTCAGTGTATGACAGTTTGCCAAGTGTTCGGAAATGTAACACAGCTGCCTCAGTAGAGGCTTTAGGGTCTGTACAAGTAGCAGCCTAGGTCCTTCAGCCCACTATCAGGAGAAAAACCGTGTCCCCTCCCAGCCTCTGTAGGAATTGTCAGGGAAGGCAATTCTAGGGCCACTGCTGTGGAATCCCAGAACCGGTGGCTTAGAGTGACCCCTCATCTGGGTGGAGATTTAAATTCCAAAACCCTTTCTTCCTGCTTAAATTAGTATTTGTATGTGCTCGTAATTGATTTTCTTTTTCATTGTTGTTGATGAGGATATGCACATCAGAACATAGGAGGGGGCTTCAAAATATTTGAGGGTGGGGAATGGAACTAAAAGAGAATGGAATTTTTCCATAAACTTCTTAGACGCCCCCTCATACACACTCAACAGTTCAGTGATGCTGATGACATGCTTCAAGTTGGGTAGCCATTCTCACCCTCCTTTTCCAAAATCTTCCTCCCCCGTTAGCATACGCTCACTACCTCTTGCACTTCCTGTCTGATCCTCTGAGTTGTTCTTGTCAGTCTGATCCCTTATGTTTTCTAAAGGAGCACAGTGCTCACGGAAGGCAGTCTTTACTAATCATCTGTCTGCCGAAGTCTCAGGGGCTTGTTCCTCACCCCCTCTGCCTAGCGGTGACCTCACTGAGAATCCTGAAACTCTACTTTGGTGGCCCCTCAGTCTTGACGGCACTGCCTGGCCTCATTGCTTCCAGTTACTTCTAACTCCAGAGTGGAGCTCAACCAGTGAGTGGTGTGATCCCTCACTAGTAATGCTGCTGTAGGATCAGCCCTGGACCACGAACCACAAGGGTCGCTATGTGTCAGAACCAACTCAATGGCTAGTTAACAGCAGCAGGAGGGAAATGGATCCTGAAATGTCAAGACCGGAGGCATGGCTAAACATCAACACAGACCCATGTGAAGGGGTGCCCACAGCTCACTGGTGTTGCTGTTATTGTTAAGTGCCATCGAGTCAGTTCTGACTCATAGTGACTCTGTATAGAGTTCCCAAGCAGCAGCTGGTGGGTTTGAACCACTAACCTTGCAATTAGCAGTCTAGTGCTTATCCTACAGCACCACACTAGGACTCCCCTGTAAGAGAAGGCCCCTCCCGACACACTGACATGCATGTACACAGCTGTTCCATCCAGCCCTCTAATCGGACATCCCCTTGGCCTGGTCTCTGGGGATAACCCCTTCACAGACTAGCTCCACGGTCAGATTTTCAATCACAAGCCAGCTCCCCTTGTGGCTGGCCCACTTCTACGCCACCTGGCCCATATGTACTAAGGGCTTATGCGCTCATCTGCATATTAAAGGCAAGCTTAGTTGGGAAAGCATGTCTGCTGCTTTGTAAAAAGATGGAGAAGTAGAAGTCAGCAGCTTGGTTTGATGTAAGAACTGTAGGATCTGTGGATGGGATGGGCCGCCGCGTGTCTCCCTCAGCGTGGAAAACCAGGACTATTCCCAGATGAAGGCAGAGTGCAGGGCCTAATAGGCACTTAATAAATGTTTGCGGAAATGAATTGGAGCTATCTGAATTGACAGGAATTGTGGGTTTCACTTTCGATCAGCTTTCTGTGCTTCTTGAAGCTGCTCTGCATAAATCAAGAGTGACTAAGTGAACATTCAGCTCCCCGTGGTAAAGCCAGAACTCAGTGTTTTTGGCCCAGAAGTCAGGAAACCGCTGGGAGAGTCATCTCTGGGCCTCGGTCTTCCCTTCTGCCAAATGGGGCTACTGACCCTTGCCCTGGTCTCTTTCTTCCCAGGTTGTTGAGAGGGTCAGATGAGACCAAGCAGGAGCTAGATTGGGTCCAAGGAGAGAGACCCCATACAATATGCAGAGGATCTAGCGAGCTTCATCCAGGGTGGCCAAGAGGAAGGTTGTACTGTGGTATGGCTTCACACCTCATTCGCTGGCACAGAGGCCCAGTGCTCACCAGATCTCACATCCCCTAAGGACTACTGTCCCCCCCTCCTCACCCCCATGCACTTTCTTAGGGACCTGGTACCACTAGGCTCACAAAGACCCCATTAATCCTGCCAGCAGGAACTTAATCACCCGGCTTCAAGCCCTTCAGTTTTAATTTCCATCAGCAAAAGCAAGTGACAGCGGCTGCAGCTTTAAAAAAATAAAAAAGCCCCCCATAAATTGCTCATGGAGTGTGAAATTATAGGGAAAGGTCTGAGTGGGAAACAACTCATGCCTTCAGAACAAACCAGAAGGCCAATCTATACAGCACCATCTCACCTCCCCACTCTGGAAAGATGGAATGGAGTACTGCCTAAAAACACAGTCCTAGACCCCAACCCTGACTCACCCCATCTCCTCCCTGCCCCTTCAATATGCTAGAGAATGCCATCAGGACCTGCCCTGGGCCCCAAGTCCTCCATAGGCCAGCGGGTACTGAACCTGGAGGTACAGTCCACATGTGGCCAATTGTGCAGCTGTGAGGTTTGGCCTTGTGATAATAACAGTATGAGTAAGCACGGAGCAGGGAGCTACTGACTGGGCCCGGGGTAACATCCGAGTTGGGTTTAGAGTGCAAATAGGAGTTCAGCAGGCAGAAGAGGAAGGAAGGGTATCCCGTGTCATGGGAACAGCAGCTGTAAAGGCACGAGAAGATTCCTGCCTCTTGTCTCCGTATGGACATTACCTGGTCCAGAACAAGTAGACAACAGTTTGACGTTGGAAAGCCAGTCCCACGTCTTCCCAGACCCAGGTAATCATTGGCAGACACTGTGACCCAGGGAGGCTAACTCCACCCTTGTCATACAAGGTTGCTCCTAACATGGGTCCTTGGTGGTGAGTAACATTGCGCTGGCCCAGCGGGCCCCACTCATGGAGGGTGAGCATAACCTGCTGTTCCCCACGGAGGTCTGGCTGCCCGCTCTGAGTCTGAGCCAGTGTTTGGCTGGCCTTGGTCTTGCAGAAGCAGGTCTTACTGGTACCTATTTATGGCCTTTCCAGACTTAATTCATCTGACCTCTAGTAGTACCAACCTTGACCCTACTGGAGTTCAGGTGAGGCCAGTAACAGGAGAAGCATTTCCCCCCCGCCCCCAGCCCTAGCATCTCTCCATCACCCATCCATCCATGACTTACAAAAAAACAAGCTGTCATCATGTCAGTCCCAACTCTTGGCAACCCCTTAGGTTGTAGAGTAAAAGGGCACCTTATAGGGTTTTCAGGGCTGTGATCTTTCTTCCAAGGTGCCTCTGGGTAGGTTAGTAGCTAATTGCTTAACCATCTGTGCCATCAAGGAGCTCCATCATGCATCCACCACTTGGTTATTAAGCTTAAGCATCTGCCATGTCACTGGCCCTGCCCTAGATTCTTGGGACACAGGAGTGAATGAGAAAGAGGTGCCCTGGTCTTATATGGCTCTCTTGAGGGGCAAAGGAGAAACAGGACTCCCTTCGTCCATGCCATCCTCCAGGAGCAGAAGGAGCTGGGTCTCCAGGACTTGCGTCCACATCTGCAGTGACCACGCCACAGGCTCCTGGTTTCCCCAGCCAGGTTGTCCCACATGCCCCCTGCTTCCTGTTGTCACATAGCAAGTTAGAGCATACACTTCAAGTAAAACTCCCCCTTATCACTCACAAGCAAATTACAAATGTTATCTTTGAAAGCCCTTTGGATGTGAAATGTCGTGTAAATTAATAGGATTTTAGAATTGGAAAGCACCGAAGGGATTTCTCAGCTCCACGACCATTATTCTATTACCTTGGGCAATAATAATAAAAATAGAAATAACTTATTTCTCCACTCACTGAGTGCTTACCAAGCGCCAGATAACAGTGCTGAGCATCCAAAGCTGTCATCTTGCAGAATCTTCACAGCACTCCTACGAGGAGGTAGCACAAGGGAGGAAATGAGGCTGAGAGAGAAGTGAAGTAATTGTTGTGGGTTACACAACAAGTAAGTGTCAGAGACGAGATCTGAACCTGGGTGTGTGCCTTAAAATCACTATCGTGTACTGTTTCCTTAAACATTTCTAGATCTTGACTTCTTCATCTGTTAAATGGGCTAGTAAAGTCTTCAAGCTCAGGGGTGAGCTACTATCTTGTTGTTGTTGTTGTTGTTGTTGTTAAGTACCGTGGAGTCGGTTCCGACTCATAGCAACCCTGTATGGGGTTTCCAAGGCTGTAAATCTTTACGGGAGCAGAAAGCCTCATCTTTCTCCCGTGGAACCGCTGGTAGTTTCGAACTGCCGACCTTGAGGTTAGCAGCCCTATTCGTAACCACTACGCTACCAGAGCTCCTTAAGCTACTACCTTACATACCCTGAAAGTGCATGCATAGAGCTCTCCATTGCTAAGGTCAATGGTTCAAACCCACCATCCGCTCCACGGGAGAAAGATGAGGCCGTCTGCTCTGTGAAGATATACAACCTTGGAAACGTGTTCTGCTCTGTCCTGTGGGTTACTCTGAGTCAGAATCGACTCAAGGACAGTGGACTTTGTGTTTGTTTGTTTGTTTGTTTGTTTGGGGATGTCTTCCTTGTTGCGTTGTAGTGAGGATTCACTGAGATGGTACATTGAAGCTTCTTGGCCAGGGGAAGTAGTCAGAGGGTAACTTCTGGTATTCTCATCCGCGCGGGGATTGTTTTTCTCAACATCTAGACCAGGCACTTTTGCTTTGCTGGTGAGGAAACTAAGGCACAGAGAAGGCTGTTCTCCCATCTTATCTTTTCAGCTAGGGCTGCCAAGCTGTTAAAATTTTGAACTCTTTCTGTAATCGCTGGTAAATAGCTGCTCCCCTGAACCCCCCAAATGCCTTCCTGCCATCCTGGACTGTCCTCCAAGACTCCTTGACCAGCCCATGGTTCACCAACAGAAGGGTCAGTGCCTAGTACAGCAGTGGCTGTTCATTCAACATTCAAAACTCAAAGTCTTGGGGGTGCTGAAAGAGTTTAGGTTCCTACTGTGTCTCCATCACAAGCTCAGGGGTAAGAAAATGGGGGAACTCTCCCCTTTTGTCTCCTGAGATAGACTGGTAGACTGTTTTGAATTCAGTTGAATGGACTCAGAGTGGTGAGACCTTTGGGGGCTAAATCAGGATCAGGTCATGGAAGTAACGTCATCCTCTTTGATCTTGTCTCCTTGAACTGAATTCATTTGTAACGACATCCTGCACTCCCCCGGCTCCGCAGTTGGAATAGGGAGCTCTAGTCTCCTAAGCTCAGCTATGAGAAGACTCTAAAGTTGCCATAGAGAGGGGCCCCAAGATAAAGGGGTCTGAGGCACAATCTCCCTGGCAGAGTGAGCCATAGGCCCCATTAGCCTAAGATTCAGCAAATGTCAGCTTCATGAGAGCAGGCACTATGCGCTTTGGCCACTGCTATGGAGTCCTGGTGTGGCACTGCGGGTTAATGCGCTGGACCACAAGGTCAGTTTCAACTGCAAGGTCGAAGGTTCAAGCTTACCAACTGCTCCTCGGAAACCCTATACAGGGTCGCTATGAGTTAGAACCAACTCAACAGCACTTAACAACAACAACAACAACATGGTTCCAATGCTTAGAACAGGGTTTGACATGCAGTAGATGCTCAATAAAAATTAAGAGGACAAGAGGGTGTTGAGTTCTTGGGAGATGAAGTGAGTTCACTACAGAAGCTCTCGGTGAGTGAAGATACTGAACATAGACATATGGAAAGGATGCTGGGTCAATGTTCCCATCTAGTACCTCGGAAACCCTGTATAGGGCCACTATGAGTCGGAATCGACTCCACGGCACATAACAACAACAACAGCACTAATGCAACCTGTTTCCCGGGAGAGTCCCCAGGCCTGAGCAAGTGGCTCTCAGCTCCAGCTGCACAGTAGAGTCCCCTGGGAAATCTTTTTAAATTTTTCCTTTTTATGTAATATTTTTGTGTGTTTTGGGTGAAGGTTTATACAACAACAGTTTCCTTTCCCTTTCAACAACTTCACACAATTTGTTCCATGACATTGGTTACATTCTTCACAGTGTGAACATTCGTTCTCACTATTCCTGTTCCAACTGTTCTGCTTCCGTTCATCTAGTTTCCCTGCCCCCTTACCGTCTCATCTTTACTTAGAAATAATTGTTGACCATTTGGAGCCATACGTGTGACTTTTAAAAGGAGCACAGTATTTAGGGGTGATACTCACTGTCTCGTGAGTCAGTCTTTCATTTAGTTACAAGGTGACTTCTCAGTGGTTAGTTTCGCCCCCAGGTTTGAAGAGTAGCCCAGGGCACTAGACTCAGGGAGCCCTGGAGCTACAGCCATCCCTAAGGATGTACCCCAGACTGATTTCTACCAGGATCTCTGGGGTCAGGCCCTGGCATCAGGGTCTTTTCAAGCTCCCCAGTGGATTTCAGTGCGTGGCAGAACACCACCTTATAGGAAAGGGAAGGCTGTTGGCCTGGTGAGCTGGGTAGGCCCAAGGCCCACTCCCAACCCGAGGCATCCTTTTTTAGGGGAGGGCCAGAACCTACAGAGTGTCGCAGGGTGGACGGGATCAGGCCTCACCCACTCCTGCTCCTTGGGGATTTTGTTGACAGCTGGCATTCTGCTTGGTTCTCAGAGCACCTTGTAGCCGGAAGAAACCTACAGTAAAACACACGCCTTCCTTTCCTGCTCCCCGCCCAGCTCTGCATTCATCTTGTCTGGGAATTCTCATATTTCCAGGATGTTCCCTGGGTGCTATGTTCATGCCCCCACACCCTGTCATTCAGAGGCTCTCTGGCAGCAAAACTTAATAGAACCTCACAAAGGTTTGATGGTATAAGACACCACCCCTTCATTCCCATCAAAATGTCTCAAAAGAGTTACATTTAAAAAACAAAACAAAAACAAGGCTACATAGCAATCGTGTTAAAATGATCTTGGGTGGTTTGGTGCCACCTCACTGCTATAAGATAGCCCTCTTTGGGCGTTTGGCCTCCACACCATCTCCTCCCTTACGCCACAAGGAGGGACAACGGCACCAGCCTGGAAGCTGAGACCCTTATTCCTCTAGGCAGGCGGGTATGGCCTTTGCATTTGCACACACACCCCCCATCCCATGTTTTCCCCTCAGGAGGGACATTTGCCAGATTCCAGATGACTGTTCATTTTCCCAGCAGCATCCCAGGCTGAGGAGTTTCCAGCCCACACTTCCTCAGTCCTCCCCTCTCCCAGCAGTGCTTCCTCTGCCTCCTCAGTCCAGGAAGGCTCCGGGGGTGTGTGGCCACTGGAATCCTCAGGGAATGTCTTCTCTGCCCCCTTAAAAAGGTTTGCAAAAACACAATACCTATTTTGAATGCCAGGAGCTCAGATTTGGCTTTGCTTTTTTCCAAACGATATATATCAGCTGCCTTCAAACAAAATTTTAATTTGATCATATAAATGTGTTTCTTTGGCGATCAGCTTTTCTTCCTCTTTAGACCCTCTGGTGGCACTGTGGTTAAGTGCTCGGCTGCTTACTGCAAGGTGGGCAGTTCAAACCTATCAGCTGCTCCATGGGAGAAGGCTGCAGGTAGCAGTCTGCTTCTGTTAAGATGTACAAGTGTCAGAAAGCCTGTGGGCAGTTCTACTCTGTCCTGTGAGGTGGTTATGGGTCAGAGTCGACTCAGATCAGAACCCCTGGGTCCTTCCTCTCCCAAAATGCATCATTCGATGTTTTCCACCCTCATCTTGCTATAGTCTCTACCTCTCTCCCTCTGTATAGAAGTGACAGCTACAGATTTCCTTCCAAAGAGCCACCTCGCCCACCAGACAGGCCTGCCCAGGAGGTGGGAAGAGTCCTGGACCAGCCAAAATGACAGATGGTGGCGTTTCCAAACTCTTTTAGGAAGTGTTTCCTATATTCTGGGTGACAGTTTCTTCTTTTGGCTGTCTCTTTCATCCTGTTTGGATTCAGTAAAGCAGCACTGAGTTTAGCCAAGAGTGTTTCAACCATCTATAGCAATTGCTGGTGGGGGAGATGCAGGGTGTGCTGGGGAGGGGACAGAGTGCTTGAAGCAGGCACAATATGGGGGAAATTGTCTTTGCTAATAGACCATTCAGGGCTGATAATACACAGATTCCTTCCAAATCACAGCGTGATGGAGCCATCAGAAAGCTCAGATTTCTCTTAGCTCTGTTTGTGAGAGGCAAAGAGGGGCCTCTGACTCGCCCAAGGCTACAGAAATAAGTGTCTGAGCCAGAGCCACCAGCCCAGCTGTCCACTCCTAGGCCAGCATCTTCTGATGCTGGGAGGCAAGGGGACAGGAGATTCATGACACTGTTCTCCACTGCAGACTGTTTCTTACAGACAGAGACGATCCCCCAGAAATTCCTCTACATCCAGATTCTCTGCCCATACTACAGTCAGGGGCCACAGGTAGTTAAGCACTTGGCTATTAGCTGAAAGGTTGGCAGTTTGAACCTACTCAGAGACACCTCAGAAAAAGGCCTAGCTAGTTCTACCTCTGAAAGGTCCCAGGCATTAAAAACCCCACGGACGCAGAGCACAGGGCACTCCTGAGGTCGCCAGGAGTCAGAGGGAGTTCAACAGTAACTGGTTGGATTGTTTTGGGAAGATGGAGAGACCTGGGCTTCACCTAATTTAGGTGGCCAGGTGGAGGGCGGGACCTGGGTATGCTGAGGGCTGCTTCTTTGAATGGCAGCATTGGAATGGGTCACAAAGGGCGTGGTTACAAACATGAGACTCACCAGCATACTTTTAGGAGCACCTTGACTTCCTTAAGTTAGTGGAATTGTAGGTTGTGCAGATACCCTAACGTCTTTAAGATGGGGACGCCTTTAAACCCAGGTTCTTGAGCCTGGCTGCACACTGGGATCATTTGAGGGGTCTCTGTATCCAGCCTACACCCCAGACCAAATAAATCAGAAGGATTGGAGGTGGAATCCGTATGTTAGCATTTTTTAAAAACCCTTTCCAGGTGATTCCAATGAGCAACTAGGACTAAGAACTTGTGGATTAGGGTTAGAGCAGGTGCTCGCATTTAGCACACCCCCTGGGTTATTGAGCTTGCTACCTTTGGGGTGGGGGATCTTGGGGACGGAGGAAGTGCTAGACCTGTGGCCACATCTTTCTACTGCAGTTTGCTGAAAGCCGAGACGCCCAGCCCTGGCTCTCAGCTTGCAGCAGGGCACCCTGACCACTCTGCTGATGCCCATTGAGAATCTTCTGCAGAACATGTGCTTCACTCCCTGCCCTAGAAGAGTTTGTTACCCAGCAAGGGAAATAGGATGTGTACATACAAATAACTGTGTTTCTGTAAGGCAGAAGTTGGTAACTACCACCAATGCAATCAACACGAGGTATAGCATTATGTAAGTCTCAGAAAGACAAAAATACCATTTACTCTAATCAGCAATGGAATATCACAGCTCCGGAAAGTTCAGAAACGTGTCGCATTCACTGTCCATGGGATGGTCAGAGCGGTCACCTGGATGAATCCCTGTGTTTTAGTGCTGACCCTGGAAGCAGGGGACTTTCTGATAACACAGGACCAGAGACAGAAGGACTTTGGGATCATCTGGCCTGATTGCCTTGTGATAGATAGTCCCGAAAAGTGATGTGTCACCCAGTGAGGCAGGGGTCAGCCTGAGCTGTGGTCCTATTATCGCACTCAAAGGGCAGAGGAGCCTCAGACGACTGAGAATGGGTCTTTGGGCCTGAATCCCATTAAACAGTGGCACCTCAGACAAGGAATTTCCTTGCCTGGGTTTCCACCATTAATGCATCATTCTTTTGCACCCAGGCACTGTCTTTTTAAATGTTAATAGTGAAGTTCCTAATATCCATCCTGAAGCTATTGAGCCCTGTGAGATTGGATCAGTAGACTTTGTTGTTTCCTTTCTGCTAGATTTCCTACTCACATCTAAGGTAGTAGGCCACAACAGCCTTTGTTAAAGAGAACGGAATGCGTATTCTAACTGTGAGCTGTGTTAGTTTAGCACACTAAATGTACATCAAGATGTCCTGGTGTGGTGCTGTTGGACAAGCACTGGACTGCTAACCGAAATATCGGCAGTTCAAACCCATCAGCCACTCCTTGCTAAATCCTATACAAGGTCCATATGAGTTGGGAACCAACTCAACAGCACTTAATAAAAACAAACAGACATCATGAAGTTGGGACATTTTGAAGGATTATGGATCACTGTCCTCAGTAAGGAATTTAGGCCACCAGTGTGCTTACAGCTGTCTGACCATGTGGCCCACCGTGGAGAAAGCAGGTCGCCCCTGCGTAGGGTGAGTCCCGACCTGAAGGCCAGGCTGAAAGCTAGACAGAGGTCCAATCAGCTTCCACATAATGGCAAGTAACACATTAAAGCTTACTCCGTGCCAAGTGTTCATGTAAGCACTTTGTTCAACCAGCCACAAACATGTTATTCCTTTTATGGCATGGCCAGAAGTCACAGAGAGTTTACTCAGAATCACACAGCTAGTAAGTGACTGAAGCAGAATTTGAACCCAGACAGATTCCAGAGTCTGTGTGCTTAGCTATGGTGCTAGAGGGCCTCATGGGGAGGAACCTAGTTGCCTTCTCTGAATTGGCCACACAGTTGTGCTTAGGGGAACCCCTCCCCAATGGTCCCAGGAGCAGAGGATGGGTCATTATCCCCTATGTCAGGCAGTGGCTGCAGGTTTTAGGAAATAGGAAGTTTGAGGCTCAGCTCCAGCGAGAAGTCGGCCAGGCCTTCTGCCCAATCCCCTGTATTCTCTCCTCAGGCCTCCTGCCAGGGTAGTTATCTTCAAGTCTTGGCTGCCTAGACCCCTCTCCCTTCAAAAACAAAATGAGAAGGTTCCCAGGGACATAACCCAGATGCTGGGGAGTCTCCCCACGGACCTCCAGCCTCCTCTGGGTCTGAAAGTAAATGCTGAAAACAAGATCACAGATGAACCTGCCTGCCCTGCCCAGCCCTGGGAGGGGTGATTTCTACCAGGCTCCGAGGACTGGGCCTTCCAACTGCAGGCCCCTCCTCCCACCCTGGTGAAGGTCTGTCTGGAGACAGGACAGCTTTATAAGTCAAAGCCAGGAATGTTTGACCTCTGACATCCTCCTGTTGGGGCAGTCCCACCCACACTCCCATTATACACACACACACCCCTTTCCTGGATCCATGCCTGCCCATCCCACAAGCCAACCACCAAGAAGAGTCCCTGGCCCTGGGAACAGGAGTCTCGGGGCCTAGCTGCCAGATCACAAGAAATGCTTTGGGTAACCCTGGTCTAGAAAGCCTAGCAGGATAGGGAGGTGGCAGGGGGTCAGGGTCAGGAATGAGTTCCTGCATTGTGAGTCAGGTTGTTACAATACTGACCCCTCCCCACCAGAAGCCTCAGAGCAAGCTGGGAGGAGGGAGGGAGGAGGCTAGGTGGAGTTGTTGGGGACAGTGGCCCTATGTCTCAGAGGAGGGGCACAGATGTGGGGGGAGGGGGATTGGATGTCCTTTGTAAGGGGCAGGTGGGTGGCTCTTGTCCCCCTAGCCTCCTCCCCTCATACCCATCACTCTGGCTTACCCTCCGTTGTGATGACTGAGATTAAATCTCAGCCCTGGGCAGCTGCTGATGCCCAGTCTCCAGCAGAAACCTTTATCTGAGATTAAGGATAATGGATTTCCTTTCTTGGATAAGACTTTTTTTTTTCACCCCCCTTTCCCTTTTACCCAGATGTTTTGTCCAAAATGTGCTGAACTCCAGCAAATAGTCTTTTTACTGACAAACTCCCCTCCCCCATTTGTTACCACCCCCACTCTACCATCACCACCGTCTTTTCTTGTATCCAAGAAAGGCAGTTTTAAGTACCTGGTGGTGGTGGTGATTGTGTGCCTCACGTTGATTCCAACTCATAACGGCCCTTTACGAGAGCAGAAAGCCTCCTCTTTCTCCCGTGGAGCCGGGGAGCGACTGGTAGATTCCAGCTGCAGACCTTGCAGTTAGCAGCCAAATGTGAAACCCACTACATAACCAGTGCTCCATGTATCTGGTAAGAGTGCAAAAGAATAACTTCCCTCTTCTCTCACCCCTCTTCTTCCTTCCACAAATATCTCCTGAGCTTTGTGCCTGGAGTAGGGAGACCAGGTGTGTGGAGGGCTGGGGCAGTGAGAAATAACTGGACTTCATTTCTTCAGCCGTTCAGCCAGCACCCACATCTCCAGAAACCTAGAACCTGCCTGGAAGAAGCGGGCAAGGACTTGGTGGTGGGGTCCCTTCCTTTGATCTACCTCAAGACTCACTGCTGCCCCCTAGGGGGGGAGGAGTGTCATCATGGGAGCCTGATGATAGAGCCCCACAGCAGGGGACAACCTGTACATTGATTTCACCTGCATCTTTTTCTCCCCTCTTCAACAGCCCTATTACCATATTTAAATGCAAGTATGTCTCTTTTCATTGCCATTTTTAAGTAGCTTAGCCTGACCTTTCTAGAATAGTTTGTTCCTTTTTGAATTTCTTCCCCAGTAGTCGGTGTGGCTAGGACAATAGTCTTAGAGTTTAGTGGGCTTCTAGTTTGCTCTGTTTGGGGCTTGGGAATCTCTGTCTCTCTCTCTGTCTGTCTCTTTCCTCTTCTGCCCCTTCCCTTTAATGCTTCCTGTCCTGCTCCATCTTGTCCTGTAGAAACTCCTTATTTTGAAAGGCTCCCTGGCTAAAGTTGGGCAGCTCTGTCCGGGCTGTTTCTTGAGGTTGCTGCTGACTCAGGCACATCACCATTGGAAACTGGTCTTGGGGCCAGGCCTCCAAGTGTCTGCCTGGACAGCAGGGGGTGTTTGTCTCTGTGTAGGGGGAGGATCTGTGTGCACAGGGCAAGGGAGGAGCCTCCTGGTCCTCTTAACTTATTCCCATTGCTGGGACAGCCTTCTGCCTGGTGCTTGCTTAGACAGTAACCTTGATCAAGGACTCCAGACTCGGGAGACTGTGGGGCTCAGACTGAGACCCAGAGCTAAATTCCCCACAACAAACCACAAAGAATAAACCCACAGGACTCACCTCATGTAAATCTCCCTCCCCAAGCCCCAGTACTTTAGCTTCGTGTGTACATGTAGAGCCAGGGCCCCCATATGCTTCATTCACTCTTAGGCTTGGGACTCTGGCATGGAGTTTTGACAAAGCCAAAGACACCCCCTCAGGACCTTTGGAGAACACTGCTTTCTGTCTGAGGCTCAGGTCTGAGCACTCAGCTGGGAGCCTTGCAGGGACAGTTTGTGCTGTGAACAAACCCTGTCAGCACAGTGACCCGTCAGCAAGGAGCTGGGCCCCACTGAGAGAAAACTCCTGGGAAGCTTGAATTGCTTTTGTGTGGCTTCTAGACCAAGTTTCTAGAGCTGACCAGAGTGTTCAAATCCCCCACACCTAAGGATGCTGTGCCTTCCAGAAGCCTGAGAGCCTCAGACTTGTGTCCTCCTCAACGCTGACGTGTGAACTTCCCTTCCCTCTCTTGTCTTTTGTCCGGGGGTGGCCTGGGAGACAGGTCTGCATGGACCTATGGAGGACAGCTCCTTGACCCCAGCTCCTCTCTCTCTCACACCAGGCTTCCCGGCGGCGGCTTACGGACCAGTGGCGGCAGCAGCAGTGGCAGCAGCGAGAGGATCAGGTAGGAAGATGTCCAGGCCAGGCGGCTCTCAGGCATGCCCCAGTGTGCAGGGGAAGGTAAAGGCCCTGTCGGATCTGTGTGGCTGCGTCTGCCCAGTACTACTCTCACCACAGCCCCGGGGCATCTAGGGCAGCTCCTAGTGGGCTCAGTCACGGGGCTGCAAACCAAAGTTAGATCATGGTGGTCTCATCTGAAAAAGAAAACACTTTTCCTTTTGACTGGGGGCCTTCCCTTCACCAGCCACCTGGCTTTGGGGTAGCTGGGGGTCCTTTCTCTCCTTGGCTTGCCCTGGCTCACGAGGCCCCCTTGCTTGGACCTCTGACCCAGCCAGATTGGTTTGAGGCTGTGAGAGGGAAGCCCATTCCACAGGCCCCGTAGGGCCCCTCCTGCACCCGCAGGTGGGTGAGTTGACTGATTAAACTTGGCCTCAGTGAATGAGCTCTTGTCCCCGAGCCCGGGTTGCACTCCAGGGCTCTCAGCAGAGACCAGAGACCCAGTTGCCCAGGGAACTGCTCCTTCTGTCTCCTCATCCAAACTTGCAGGAGACCGGGAGCCCCTCAGAGTACTGAGGACTCATCCAGGATGCAGGCCCAAAGGGGACCTTTAGTCCCTCACCCCCAGATGCCCTCTGCCTTCCCAAGCAAGCGGGGCTTCTGCTGTGACTGGGCTCCCTCCCACACCCTGGCCTCCACTCCTCCTGAAACCGAGGGGTGATGGTTTGCAGCTCTCCCACACCCCGTGGACAGGGCCCTGGAGCACCCAGGGGAAGAACTTAGTGTCATGAACTGGGGGGTGGGAAAGTTGCTGGTGAGTGTACCAGAGGGCAAATGCCCAAAATCCCAAGCCCATGGTGATGAGAAACTGGCACAGTGAGAGGCCCATTAGAAAACATCAGTCAAAATCCGTTCCATGCAAACTGGCACTGCCTTGGAGCTACAAAGGATGTACCTCCCAGAATCGGCCACTGGGGTTTTATTTGGAAGAGGGGGGGGGGCGGGGGCAGGGAATTCTCAGGGGACTGCCAAGGGGTTCTTTGCTGGAGAACTGAGGAGGCAGCTTGGCCAGCGGGTCCAGCTAGCTGGGTACCCTTTCTGAGCTCCCTCTGTCTCCAGAAGCCCAACTGCCCTTTGACCAGTGCCCTTTGGTGTCCCCACAGGCCCTGGGGGTGGGGGCTGGGCACCGCTGCCTCATGTTTCCCAGTTCCGTTTAGTTTTTTTGTTTTGTTTTTTTTTTTAACTTGAGTGCTTTTTTTGGAATCGTTACCAACTTGGTCCTGTGTCTGGTGGGGGGAAAGATAAAAAGAAACATCCTGAGATTGTTGAGTGTTGCTGGTTGTTGTTGTCTCCGTTCAGTTTCTTTCTTTTTATAACTTGGATTATGAAACTAAACTTTAACCTGAAATTAACCCTGCCTCTCTCCCACCCCTGGTTCTCCTTGACTCCATGGCAAGTTTAAAGGACAGCATGGGGTTCTTTATGAGTCTGAGAGCAGTCTTCCCACCATCTGTGCCCCCTCCTGCCAAACCCACCCCTCCCGGACCCCGAGACAGGTGGGACCCCCCCCCATTCTAACTCCTAACCGCCAAAGATCAGACCCATCTTCAACCACACATTTTTTTTTTTTCTCTCCAGGATCAGTGGTGTTTTATTTGTAGCCATTTCCATTGGGAGCAAAGCCTCCCTCAGGCCATTTAGGTCAGCCATGCTCATCCCTGCACTGTTAGTGAATTGTATTCAGGAGTGCCCCTACCAGCCTGGGTTAGTGGGGGGGGGCAGCCCTGAGAATCAGGGGTCCCGTTGGTGTTAGGGGTGACAGGACTATGGCCTCCACAGTTTGAACACCTCATGTAGACAGGGTACTCTGGCCCTTACAGCTCCCCACTTTGCATCTTGGTTGGGTGACAAGGTGGGAAAGGAAGCTTTTCTTTTACCCTTTGTGGCCTGTAGGGTCTATCCCTTCCACTAGAACAAGGCTAGGGAACAGGGGCCATATAAGGCCCCCGAAAATCATTTGGTTTGGCCCTGCCAAGGCAACCACATGAGCTAATGAAATAAATATTTGACCAAATGTAGCAGGCTAATTTTTAAGTTGATAATTTTGTATGGCCCATGAATGATCTTATAAATTTTAGACAGAAAAAAGATTCCCCATCCCTGCTCTAGAAGATGGTCTAGGTTACTGAGCCCAGCAAGCTGGCCCCTTCTGTGGTGTGTGTGGGAGAGGGGCTGCCTAGTTCCACCCACCTTTACCAGCTCCCACCACTCTGCCTCACCCACCCCACTTCCTCTCCAGGGGATAAGGATGCTCCCTAGCAGCCCCACTGTTGGTAGCTCATTGTGTTCCCTTGTTGGGAGACTCACGGTACAAGGAGAGTACTGAATACACCAACCTTTGGCTCGGCACTGTGATAAACCCATTGGGTGATTCCAACAAGAGACACAGGTGGGCTCCCCTGGGGCCTGTCAGGCTTGGTTTACGGGTTCACCAGCCTATGGAAGTCCATGTTTCTGGCTTTCCTTTTTATTAGCGCCACCTGTTTTCTTTTCCTTATTATTACTTATCGGGAGTGCTTCCTGAACTAGGAAGCACCTGCTGAGGAGGGGGTGGGAAGCAACTTTGGCTTTGCTCAGGTTGGCAATGTATATGTCAGGGCTCTGGTGTCAGGGTAGGGGGTCCCGGGGGACCTTGAGCTCTGTACCCACCTTGGCCAATGCCTCCAGGCCAGCCAGCCCTCCTTATCTTAATGCACCCACAACCTGAGGTGAACAGGGCTCAGACAACCCCACCAGGACTCCTAGATAACTTCACTCTCAGTGGTCACTTTTCGTTCACCTCCACCTGGTAGCTTGAAACGCCATCTTTTCTTGTGCTCAGTCTAGAAGTCTGTTCATTTTGATCGTATTCATTCAGTTCCAGTAGCCCATCATGTCTCACCCAGACCTAACTCCAGTTTGGCCAGTGCCTCCTCCCACCTCTCCCCTAGGAGAGGGAAGTGGTTTGGATTTGCAGGCGATTTGATTTCTGGGTGACATTCCAGGTGGGTCGGTGTAGCACTCGTAGAGCTTTGGAGCCCCCTGCTGCCCCCCAGTCCCAGCCAGGACCCCTTACTGTACTTTACACTTGCCAGCTTTATTCCCGTCCAGTCACCTGAGCTCTCCCTGATGGTGGTGGTGAGTGTGAGCAGTTACGTTTCTGTTGTCTTTTCTCTTGCTTGGTTGGGGCTGCGGTGAGAGTGTCTCTGAGGCATACTTTCCCGCCTCTCTTACACTAGGATCTGCACACCTCCTCTCAAACACTCTTCTGAGCACGCTCAGCGGGAAGGTTTGTCCACACCTATTAATCCTCTCTCAGTGTCCAGCTTCCTGTTAGTATCAGCTGGTTTGCATGTTTTTGCTTGTTCAGATGAAACAGTTCAAGAAACAAACTCATATCCAACTCTCGAGAAATGTCTTTTTTTGTACACTTTCGTTTTCGATTATTATTTTTTTATTAGTTACAACTCCAAAACACCTGTTGTCCAGTAAAACATTTCACACCTCCCCTGCCTGTTCTTAGATTGTATGTATCTGTGGGACTGAACTAAATGCATGCATGTAGTAGATGTACCGGTAGCTGTAGCTGTAGTTGTAGAACATGCATTGTTGAGTTGATATTACAGGGGCTCTGACAGCTCTGGACAGCTGTCTGGAGGATAGCATGGGGGGGCCAGGAAGAGAAGGGTCTCCATGTTTTCAACGTTACCAAGGGGCTTGGATCCATGTTCTCGCCATCAGCCACCCACCACCTCCTCTCACACTCCCTGTTCTCCCAGTCCAGAACTGGGTCACCACCCTCAGCTCTAGCCTCCCCAATGAGGTATCTCTGTTGATAGCACTTAACATGAAAGAGAATGGAGCAAGGATGGAAGGAGTCTTAGAGTTCCTCTTTGGTTCTTGTCTTCCTCTATTGTTCTTGGACAGAGCAGGTCTTTTTTTTTTATTTCTTAAAACGTAGCAACATGACTCCTCCAGCCTGTCTTCTTGAGTCCTTTGGCACTTACAAGTCCAGTCCGGTAGCAGCCCTGTCTTTCCGATCGTCTCCTTGGATGGAGTGGGTGTGAGACATGATGGAGAAAGAACTGAGATCCCAAGGTCCTCGGCATAGGCAGGGAATGTTTTTGGTCCTAGTGAGCATTGTTCCTGTGGCTGGTGAAGGAAGAGGAGCGGCTTTCAGAAGAGCTCCCATGGGTGTGGAATAAGCAGGGCAACATTCCTGGTCTGGAGATTATTGGCACTGCTTTCTGGGGGACAGGGCGTCTGGAGCATCCATAGAGGAGGCCACAGCCTACCTCCATCTCCCCAGAAAGCAGGGCTTCCGAGGGCAGGGGAGGAGTGGCCCCCGCAGCCCCTGCCCTCAGTTCAGAGGCACACGTGCACACTCAAACACCTCTGGGTGATCTTCCCTACATTCATGGAAATGAGTTTGTACCAGACATCCTCAGAGCATTTGGTGATATCTCTCAACTGTACAAGCTGATGTCCTAGGGGGAGGTGGGGAGGCTTACCTAGTAGGTGGCTTTCTGAACCAGCATGGTGGGTCCTGTGAGCTGCTAGAGGAAACAGGTGACCTGTACCTGCAGGGTGTAGCCCACCTATTATAGGAGACAGAGCCATGGAAGAAGTCACAATGTCCAAATAGGCCCCCAGTGAGTGTGGAGCAAAATGGAGAGGCTGTGGGGGTGAGCCAGGACTGAACTCAGCAGCATTCTATCCATCCAACAGAATGAGGGTGCTCAGGCCCAGGCAGAAACCTCTAGAGGAGTCCTCTGAGCATGCTTCAAGGGGAGGGAAACTGAGGGAAATGGCTGAATCTGCAGCAAGACCCAAGACTGGGGGGGGGGAGGGGGGAGTGAGGGGAACAAGGCAGAGAGCCCAGGAAATCCCCACCCAATGGCCTAAATCCTGGGTCTGGCTCTACTAGGAAATGAATTCCTCAGAACACCAGTTCCCACAGGTACAATGAGCAGAAGTAAAGTTCAAATCAGGGGAGAGGATAAATCTCTAACAAGCCAGAAAATAAAATGTTTGGGGAGAGCAGACCTCTGGCAGCAGCACTCGCTCCCACTCCCCTTGGCAGACCTCTGCCTGTGTTAGGGGCTGTGTTAGCAGGGTGAAAGGCTGTGACCCGTTGCTGGAGGGGTCCTTGAGCTGTTTGGGACACTTGTGGTCTAAGCTTTAGAGTTCTCAGGTAGTCCTTCCAACAAGCATTGATGGAGAGTTAGCTCTGTACCAGGCACAGAGGAATATAAGGGCAGCTCATACTTCCCGCCTTTAATGGCCTACAGATCTAATTTACCCCTGACCACCCCTATTTCCCGGAGTGCATTGTTTTCTGGCCTTAAAATGACCCCTGTCAGCTTCATTTTCAAAAAGGAAGCTAGATCAATCAGTATACTTGCCTTTGTTTCTGAGGATGGCTTTCCTGTACCTCCAGCAGTGGGCTCCATTGTCTCTCACCCCTCCCTAATACCCTGTGGGCCAGCAGCAAACATGCTGTGGGGTCATCTATGGGTAGGTTTTTGGGGTGGGCACTTTCTAGCTGGGATTAAGGCACATCTGTAGTCAGAGACTGAAGTCAGAAAGGAGCACATCTGTGACCTGGTGGGACCAGCTGTGGCACCCAGCCAAACTTACTGACTGGCCGGATCCTCCATGAGCACACTTCTTTCCGTCCACTGCTTTGTGTTCTAGGTATTGACACCATGTTTTTCCGGTTTGTTGTCACATTTTTCATTTCTGGGAGAGCCAGGAAGTTCACCATAAAGAGCCCCACATGGATTTCAGTCACCCCCTGAATTTATAATAATGCACAGAGCCGCCCGCTGCTGACCTCAGCTTCATTCGTTTTCCACAAGCTTTCAGACCAAACCTGTTGAGGATAAAATACATCAGCTCTAATCAATAATTTTGTAATAGAAATACTGTGTACTTGATAAATCAACTCCAATGCAATTAGTGACTAGCCTTGAAGCCCAGACTTAAGTCTAAGTTAATCCTAAAGCGAATGGGGTGGGGGATGTTAATAGTCTCTTAAATCAGTGGCATTCCCGCCTACCCCCTGGCTGCATGACCTCCCTCTCAGGCTGGCTCAGTAGCAGGGGGTGGGGGGTGCCAGCCTTCTGGAATAGGGCTGGAAAGTGGGAGGAGGGACCTGTGCATGCCAGTATAGCAGTAGAGCTCAACAGAGGGGTACAGAGACCTTGATTGGTCTTCAAGGGTACTCTGTTCCCAATCAAGGGTGGGCCGCTGTGGGGCCCAGGAAGCCCCCCATCACTTGTGAGCCCACATATGGGTAGAAATCATCAGAGGAAGCTCACCAGGTATCCTGATGACTCCCTATTTCTGCATACCTTTGACCTTTCAAACACTCCTTGTGCATTGCCTGGTTTGACATGTTTGAAGGAATCCTGGTGGCACTGTGGTGAACGCACACAGCTGCTGACCTAAAGGTCAGTGGTTCAAACCCACTAGCCACTCCATGAGAGAAAGATATGACCATCTGCTTCCATAAAAAATTACAGCCTTGGAAGCCTTATGGGACAGTTCTACTGTGTCCAGTAAGGACAATATGAGTTGGAATCAGCTCATCAGCAGTGGGTTTTGACCTGTTTGATTCTGGGTTTTTTGTTTTGCTTCTAAATGAGAAGGCTGAAGAATGGTTTCCTGACTTAGCTTCAGTCACATAGCTGGTTACCTGGGGAGCAGGGTGAAGAGCTCGGCACCTGAACCACAAAGTGGCCACCTTGTATAGCCCTGTGTGAGGGCCAGGTTTGTACATATCTCCTGCTGCCAGGATACCCAACACAAGCAGGAATGAAGGAACCTAAGCCTCTCCAGATCCTAGCATTATCAACCAAGGCCTCAGACTCAGGAAATATCTACCATCAAGTTTAACTCAGCAGAAGTTTATTAAGTGTATAACAGGTTGTTATTATTATTATTATATGTGTCAGGCAGTGCCCTATGCCTGATACAAATCAGGATCCTTTTGGATCAGAAAACCCCACTCAGCGTGGCTTCATATTCCAGGGGATCTAGTGGCTCTCATGATAGAAGCGCCACAGAAAGGTAGACTTATTTATGGTCTGTCTGTTCAGAACTCTTTTTCTGTGATTCTCTTAACTTTGCCCTTCTCATTTCATTTTCTTTATATTGATTTTACTCAGAGTGGCAAAATGGCTGCAACAGCTTCTAGGTTTATACCAGAGGAAGAGGAGGGCCTAGGCTCCAGAATTCTGGCCAAAGTCCAGAGCTTTGTGCAACTTGACTACAAGAACAAGTGAGGGTAAGGGTCCATTCCCGCTCTGTATGGCATGGATTTTACACAGTGGGGTAAAGATGGATTCTCAAACAATGCTGGGTCGTCAACCAGTGATTGTCCATGTCCACTGCAGCCTGGAAGGTCCTAGATGAACACCAAACACAGTCCATGCCCTTGACCTCCCAGCCTCATGTGGAGACTGGTGGGAAACTACAGTCTGGTATGACACGTACAATGGAAGCTCATTCCTGGTCATAAGTGGCATGAGGAGGGGATTAGCTGTGGGAAGCCAAGGAAGGTTCTGCAGAAGAGGGAATTTCTCAACTGTTAATGGACAAGCAAGCCCTTTCCAGGTACCTGGGGAACAACACATGCAAAACCACTGAATCACACAAAGGTAGAGTGAATTTGGAGTCCTGCCAACAATTCATTCCGGCTGAAGAATAAAATATGACAGGGGAGCAGCTGCAGAGGAAGATGGCGAACCGGGGCCTGTGTGCCGTGCTAAGGGATTTGGGAAGCTGTGAAAGGCTTGGAAGCAGGAGTGATTTCAGATTTGTGTGGAAGGAAGACTTGACAGCAATGCCAAGAATGGGTTAGAGAGGAAGGCTAGAGGCAGGGGACAAGTCACAAATAATTCATGTGCATCGTACGTGCTCAATAGATGTGAATATGTCGTTGCCCAGTGAAGGATGCTATGGATCTTGCATGCTTTACCTCCTTCCTACCACACCTCCCCCACTTAAAAAACAAAAAAAAGCAAAAGCAGTTCTGTTGAGTCAGCTTTAATTCACGTCGATCCCATGTGTTTCAGAGTAGAACTGTGTGGGGGGGATGCAGAAGAATGACTAGGTATGGTCTGCCTTCAACATGCTTCCAGTCTTGTTGGAAGAACATAGCACACAGCATCAATCGTGTAAATAAGAGCCAATTTTTTATATGGTCTAGATTCCTTTAGGGTCAGAGAGCACTCAGCAAGCAGGGAAGCTCAGTGGAGAAGACAAGATATCAGTTGGGCCTTGAAGGACTTAGAGTGGGAGACAGGAGGGTATTTCAGGGAGAAAACTTGGACAAACAGTTCAGCCATGGAATGAGCAGGCCAGCGGTAGGGGTATAGAGTTTTGAAGTAGCAGAGAGAGGCTAGATTCTGGGAGACCTTGAAACCCAGGTCCCTATAGTCATATGGCATGAGGTGCCTATTCTTTATAGCAGTGGGCTCCTTGAGGACAGAAACATCTAAAGAAGTGCCCCCCCCCCCCCCCCGAGCACAGCCTGACCCCTATTCTTCCAGTCTAGGGGCTGGAGCAAGAGGAGGGCTGGGTGAAGTCAGACACAGGAGAGCATTCCAGTGAGGAACTCTAGCCCTTCTCCCCTTTAGCTTTATCCTTTAGCTTCCTGTGACTTCCCTTTTTCTTCCACCAGCAAATCATCCTCATCTTGGGGCTAATAGGGGCCATTGTCCCCATCCTTTCTGCCAGTCCCTTTCCCTCTGTCCCCATCTTTGTTCCTTCTGTTAAAAGCTGGCTCCAGGCTGCCTTATTGACCCTACATGGGGCATCCCTACCTTGGCTCCCATGTCCTCAGTACCACACGATGGTATGTCTTGTGTCTTCAGTTCCCTTCTTGACTGGTCAGTTCTCTTGAATGAAAGGTGGGGTTGTGAGCCATATTGAAGGTATCTCAGGGAGACAGCTGCCTTCCCAAGCAGTCAGTACCATCAGCCTTCCAGGAGGCAAAGTCAGCTAATCCTCATTTTTTGTACCGAGTAGTGTACCTGCATAAATAACGCACACATGCATGGCACGCCGAAATGACAAAATTATGTCTAAAAGTTCTGGCATGCCATGCCCATGCATATAGCACATATGTCTTGTGACATTTGTAGAAGTAAATTTTGGTCTCATTGCCTAGTCCAAAGACATTACTTTTGGTCTCATTGCCCAGTCCAAAGATGTTACTTTTAACAGAGTTTTACGTCATGGTCAAGAAGTTATTGACTGAGTTTGGTGGTACCCCGGTAATCAGGATATAAACCATTGAAATGTGCGTTTGTTTCTATTAAAGTTGGTCATTATAGCCCCATAGCATCGGAGGCACCACTCAGTTGGAAGCACAAACAAAGGGAACTCTGTACTGGCATAAATGACATCAAGTAGTTATCAGTAGGAGTCTTGGTTCAGTCTGCATAGACAGTACTATTACAGACCACAGACATCTTCTGACTCTGGCTTTTAATTGGAGGCATAAACAAAGCAAACTGATACATGATTCAACTCAACGGTTGAATGTGAAAGCCTTATCTGATCACCTTAAGTGAAGTCATTAGCCTGTGATAGGTCTGCTCATTTCATACTCTAATTGTCTAATTAGTGCCAGTGTCTTTGGTCGGTGATCATACATTACCTTAGTCATATGCTTTCAGGCATCTATAAAGACTCTTGCTTCTTGTATACCTCACATTTGAATTTTTCCATCTCTTTACTAGGACCAGCCAGTTCATTATTATATTGTGCACAGTTTTCCAATTTCTAAATCTAAATCTTAGAACCATTTAGAATGATGTCAGGAATTACACACAAGTCATTTACCACCGACTTCCAGCAGGAAGTTGTTGAGAGGGTGGAAGAAACAAGCAAGCAATAAAAGGGCAGCAAGAGAATTCAAGGTTGAAGAGTCATACATTGAAAAATGGAGGAAGGAGAAACAGGAGCTGGATAAATGAATCAGTGAAAATGCACATGTCACGGGCCCACAACAAAATGGTCTGAGTTGGAGAACAACTTGAAAGAGTGGGTTATTTCTCGAAGGGAACAAAATCAACCTGTCACAACCAGAGCAATTCAGATCAAAGTGAAGCTTCAAACAAATGAAAAGAAGAATCCCAGATCTCAAGGCAGGTTTCACCTGGGTTTCAAGATTGTTGAAAGCAGTGGCAGGGGGAATTCTTTTCATAGATGTCTTTACTAATTTTTTACACCATGGAAGAAAAATGTTCAAAATCATATTAACTCAACTAGTGCCTGTAAAGAAGTTGTACCTAATGGTCTCACCTGCAAGCTGCAGCCCCTATATATGGCAGCCAGCCACCTGTTCAAGAATTTCATAAGAAGAGAACGGATGAATGGATGCAGTGTAGGATCTGTGAGTTCACATCATCAAGACTACTGCAACAGGTGGCATTTATAGAAGTTTACAAGTGGGTGGCTCCTGCTTGGGGGCAAATAACCCCAGAAGCCCTCCTCAATGGCTTCAGAAAGGTTGGGGTTGTATGCCAACAGAATACCAATGATGAAGATGAAGACACTGAAAGTAATGATGCTGCTGCTGACATTAGTTCAAAAGTCAGAGAAGAACGCCTGCAGCTGAGATATCTCAGTGATAATAGTGACGAGGGATCTGACTCTGAAGGGTTTCAAGAGTTGGATGGTGATAATGAATGAATAAATTAACTGGTCTATTTTCATATGAAAACACAGTTTCTTCTGGTGACTTATATTTGTTGATTTCAAAGACATCAACTCTCAAAATTATGTTTCAGTTTAAGATTTATGGAAGTAATAAAATATAAACAACATCTTGTTCTTGTAGTTTTAGGTCTTGGATCATTTATTACTTACTAACATCTAGGTCTTGTGTATTCATTCTCTTTGGTTTTAGCCTGACATCCATTTCCATCATGATTCTCTATTCAGTTCACCATTGGTTGCACTTGGTTTAGGAAAATACCTACCTAAAATGACATTTCCATGAGATCAGTTTTATTATACTAACATTGAATCTGTAATGGTTGTGGGTGAGGAGAGGAGAGGATTGAAACTGAAGTCGGCAACCAGTAAAAAATACTGGACGTGCTTATGCAAATGCACACCCAGGTTGCACATGTGCAAAACCATATAATGTGCATGTTATCTGCAGAAAAATAATTACTATGCAATTAGAGAAAGCAGAAAATAAAAGGGCCCTTTGTACCTAGATAGTTAATATTGATAAAAAGGTCTCTCCTTTCCAGCTTGGGATTCTGTGAGCAGGTAGCAGACAATTGATAGTTTTGGACTGCTGATGGACTGTAGGAAATCAAGTCAGGTCACCATGAAAGCTACATGGGTAGGAGGGTTTCAGCCAGCACCTCTAAATGCACAGCCACCTGGAAGATCTTATAAGAAGTTGGTAGAATGTTTGAGACACTTCCCTGCCAACTTTAATAAAATAATAGTAATATATTATTAATTTTAAAACAGTTGCTATCAAGTCAGTTCCAACTCGTGACCACCCCTTGTGTTTCAGAGAACTGTACTCCAAAGTTTTTAGCTGATTTTTTTGGAATTAGATCACCTGGCCTTTCTTCTTAGATGCCTCTGGGTGGATTAGAATCTCCAACCTTCTGATTAGCAGCCACATCATCACCCAGGTTTCCATGAATAAATGATGTTTAACATTTATTGTTTAATGTGAGCCAAGTACTGAGTTTAGCCCACATTCTTTATCCCACTTAATTCTCATAGCAACTTACTGAGTTCTCATTTTGAAAATAAGAAAACCTAGGCGCAGGGAAGATATGTAGGTTGTTTGATGTGACAAGATTTGAGCTCAGGTCTGTCTCAGCCACTATCAGTAGTGAATGCCCAATCCACGGCAGCCTAGGATGCCTGAGCAAGGGTCTGCATCTCTAAAGCATACACTCCACACACAAAAAAACGCAGCTGCTCTCTATATCCTTGAGGGAGGAGATAACCCAAAATCATTTCTAACAGACCTCAGAAGCATTAAAGGCATTTTTGCACATGCTTCCACAGTCACGCCTGGCTTTAGCGGACATTTCTGATCTGGTTTCTGGTCCCTGAATCCATTCAGACCAATGTCAGACAAAATAGGCCCAGAGGAAGGGCAGTTAGGTGAGAGGGGGCCAGCTTGAAGGTAGCTATTTGAAGGGAACTTTTAGCTAAAACAAAATCGAAAGAAGTTAGAGCCCAAAAGAAATTAGGTGGTGAGGCAAGGGAGAGTTTCTACGAGTAGGCAGACGATTTCCATAGGGGTGAGTCAACAGCGCTTCCTGTGGGCTGTGAGGACTGACTCTGGAAGGTCGCTGAAAAGCACAACCCCGCCCTGGTGCTGAAAGAGGATTGGCGGCTTAGTTGCTAAGGGTTTGCTTTGAGCCAATGACTGGGTTATAGGCGTGGCCACAGACGGAGCGGCTAATCCTCGGCCAATCATCTTGCAGGGAGGCTGGACTCCCGCTACCATGGCAACTGCGAGCTGGGGCTCATTTGTTTTGTAGATGAGTAATTACTACGCAATTAGAGAAGGCTAAAAATAAAGGGGCCTTTTGTTCCTGCTTACTTATTAATATTAATAAAATGGTCTGTCCAGGTCTGTGGTAAACAATTAATGCAAACCTGTGTGCCTGTGGTAGAAGTCACAGTGGGAGGGAAAGACTGCTCACCTGCTTTCCTCAGTCTTTTCTGGAAGTTACTTCTGACTACCCCAGAGAAGCTTGGCTTTCTGGCCTTAGTGGGAAGAGGATTTCAGCTTTTGCAGACCTCACAGGAACCAGGATGCCTTGTGTTCAAGGGTCATTTAGGCACTGACCCAGGCAGAAGAGTCTGGGCTATGTCAACAAAACCATTAATCTAGTTCTGCTGTGTATCCTTGGCCAAGTTGTTTGACTTTTCTGGTCTTGACTGTTGAGTTCCAGATGCACGGAAATAGCCTGTATACCTTCAACTGAGTTGACAGTAGTTGCTGGTTGTCATCAAGTAAGCAAGCTCCAATTCATGGCGACCCTATGTATAACAGGACAAACTGTTTCGTGTCTTCAGTTGAGGTAGATGGAACTTCAGTTACACACACACTTTCTCTCTCTTCTCCACATACCTGGTTTGAAGCGAACTTTCTGAGGAAATGACATGTTCACCTACCGCTCCTACAGTCTCCCATTCTCTGCCTTCAGTGTTAACGATGCTGAGACTTCCCTTACAATTCTTCCCTCTCCCAGGGATTGAGGGTGGGGGTGTCCAGTAAAGACTATGACGTCTTAGAGAGAAGACACAGAAGAAGATAGAATGAAGAGTAGGGAATCGGAAGACTCTGTGCCAGTCCAGGTTCTGCCACTGACAGACTATGTGATTGATTTTTGACAAAGCACTTAAGCTCTCCTGACCAGCTTCCACCTTTATAAAGTGAGGATTTGGACTAGAAGGATCTTGGCTGAGGCAAAGATATTTTGGCAATGGCAGTGCCTTGAAATCTGAGAGGAACTATTGGAAGCCAGGGACTTCCAAATGATGAGGAGGACACTTGGTGAGGAGGCATTGGAAGACAGTCAGCAATGCATGAAAGCAATGGCAGAGATAGAATCATGATCATTTTTTAAATCTGCTTTCAGATTCCCATCCTCGATTGATTGTGGTTTACTAATCCTTGTAGGGTTTGACTTCCTGGTGGGTGGTGGTGTTAAGTCCCATCAAGTGGATACCAACTCGTAGTGACTCTGAATAGGGTTTCCAAAGAGTGGCTGGTGGGTCAGAACCACCAACATTGTGGTTAGCAGTCCAGTGCTTATCCTACAGCGCCACATGTGGTGTTCATTAGTAAAGGTAAACTTATTCATAGTTGATGTTAATGAGAAATTGGCTTAAAATTAGAACCCACACAATGGCTCTCAAATTTAGCTAAACATTAGAATTACCGCAGACTAACCAAATCAGAATCTACGAGGGTTAGGTCCAGGTCTCACTAGAACTTAAACTTCCCCCAGACAGGTCCAATGGGTAACCGTGAACTTAAAGTACCAGCAGGATCTTTCCAGATACAAGTCTTCACACCATCTCTGTGGCTTGGTCACCAACTTTCCTACCTCAGGAATGGACAGAGCAAGCCTGGCCGCTCACCCCAACTTCTTCAAATGAGAGGAGGCATTAGAGCTGGCCCAGGTCTTCATCCTCAAGCAGTCCACCCCTGCAGGCCTGACTGATGGGCCTTTGTCCTCAGAGATGAATTCTCTTGCCTCCCTCCTCAGCAGCCTGTCCTGGCTGAGATTTAGCGCATGCGCATACAGAGCTAGTAGCCCCGGAGGAGCCATAAACAGGGCACTGGTCTCCCTCCTCTACTGTCTGAGGAATGGGGCCTTTTGGTAAGGTCGGAGTGTGTTTGTTATTAAAGACCTAATTAGAAACATGAGAGGGAGCTGAATGGCTCCGTGCTTGGCTAATTAGTGACATGTATGCGTCTGCTTTGAACTTCAAGGACACAGAGCTATTAGCACCTACTTAAAAAAAAAAAAAAAGGGATTAAACTCCTGTGCCTTTGTAATCATTAAAGATGAGCTGCTGGAGTTGAAATCCTTTTGTAAGGTCCTCAAAGGGCTGCCCTTCAGGCATCCTGCCCACCCCATCCCACAGTTGGCGCCCCAGACTATCTATCCATTGGAGGTGTGTGGGCGGTGAATACTGATGGGTCCTTGAGAGTTTCAGCTCCCCACAGGAAGTGCCCTCAGTAGAATGGAGCGCTCTCTCATGAATGAGGTCAGCCCCCATGGTACCCTGCTGAGTCTGGGCACTTCCTGAGGGTCCCAGTGATGTAACTTTCAATAATATATGTGTTTGTATCTGGAGACAGTGAGAAAGAAACACCTGCCCATTGGTCTTCTGATCCAATTCTCCCCCTCCCCCCACCTTAGTTTTAAAGTTGTTGGGTTTTTTTTTCTCCTTCACTTCTGAAATAGCTGGAATTTCAGCAGAGGTTTAAAAAAAACAAAACATTGTGTATAAAATTGTCCCTGTACCTGGTCCCTGCACAGATTTGATTTTCATATGATGTGCCACACAGTTTCCCCAGGATGGATGTAATTGCTGGTCCTCTCTGTCTCTTTCACCTGTAGGCCAAGTTCTAAAAGGATAGTTTTAGCCCAGGATCCCCGGGATCTAGCTGGTCAGACCACCATCTGGAGTAGAACCCTTGCTCTGCTCGAGGTGTGCCCTAATAAACCAGAGCTAAGTTTCTCCTTCGCTTCTCATAAACAGGCTTCTCTTCTCATGCTGACCTTCCCAGATAACCATCTGCATTAGTGCAGTGTGGACACTACTTCAGAGGGTACAATGAAGGAGGCTTCCAAATAGAGTACCCATCTCTGTTACCCAGGTGTTACCAGGCCTTTCTGGCCCAACTGCCAGTCTTCAAGGCCCCCAAGCAAACAAGTGTCTGGCTGTTAAAAGTGATCCACACAGGTTTCCCCCATGGACAGCCAGCTGCCATCATGCCCCAGCATCCATGGAACAGTGTGTGTGTGGTAGGGGAGAGAGGACATTTGCTGTGGCCATCTAATCAAGAGCGTAGGGTCCTAGGAAAACATGAGAGCTGTCCACACACCCACCTTGAGGAGCCCCTTGCTAATGGGAACACAGTCTGCTTCGGTGGGGTTTTTAATCAAGTCAATAAAAGCAGGATGGTGGTGGTGTGGTACTGTCAAGTCAGCTCTGGTAGCGTAGTGGTTACGAATCGGGCTGCGAACCGCAAGGTCAGCAGTTCGAAACTACCAGCTGTTCCACGGGAGAAAGATGAGGCTTTCTGCTCCCATAAAGATTTACAGCCTCAGAAACCCTGTACATGGTCGGTATGGGTCAGAATCGACTCCATGGTACATATCAAAAACAACAACATATAGGGTTTCTGAAGCTATAAATATTTACAGAAGCAGAAAGCCTTGTCTTTCTCCCACAGTGTGGTCAGTAGATATGAACTGCTGACCCTTCAGTTAGCAGCACAACTTGTAACCACTATCCTACCAGGGCTACTTAAAAGCACAATTGAGACAAGATACAAGTAGATGTAAGTGTTAGGGAAGCAGTGAACTTTGTTTCTCTGGCATCATCCTGCCAATCAATACAGTCCTTCCCTCTACCAATTTCCTTTTTCAGTTAATTTCTTTAACAACAACAACAAAACAACTAAAACCTGTGTTAAGGATTAACATCCCCCCTGTCCTCAAAGATCCTGCCAGCTCCCAATTCTTCCTTATGTGGGTCGCTGGGATGGGAAATGAAGGCCGTGACACCAATAAGCCAGAACTTCCTTCTCCTGGACTCTGAAATGCATGGCATAATTCTTTCTGTTTTGGCAACACGTTGCCTTCTGCATTGGACTTTGGGAGGACCAGGCAGGCCCTTCTTTGCCTCTCCCTGAGCAGCACCCTCTGGCTGGCTTGGGAAGGGATTCTGCTTGAGAAATGTGCCAAGAACCAAGGGTCTCCAGCCTGCAGTTTTCCTTGTGAGCAGTAGGTAATGCACAAAGAGGGTGATTGAAATTGACTTGAGGACTATGCCCTGCCCTTTGGGGAAATACCAGACCCACCAAGCTAGGAACTGGGTGGAGGGTTGGAACTCAGCAGACCCCTGGCTTTTCCCAGGTACAGGGGCTGGACACATCGGGAGGAGACTATGTAAACAGTTCCTTTCTCTGAACCAATAAATATAAAGGCCAGTTCTCAGACCTCAAAGTCGAGGTGTGCTCCCATCACAGCCCTGGGCTCGGACTCTGGTATCATGTAACAACAATACAGAAATATCCTTGACACCAGCTGCTTCCAGCTTCTGGGCTTTTGTATGTTGTCTAGACACACAGTGATGCGGAGGCTGCTGAGACTCTTGCTGCCCCCTCCCACCATTTCCCTTCCCCCATTGACTAATCCCACTCTGAGCCCAGTCCCATGTGACTACAGCTAGACAGAGTCACATACCCACTGTGTACCAGAAAGCAAGCCACTCACTTGGCTGGCCTGAGAACCCCTGAGGGAAAGGTGCCCCAGCATTGGATCCTGCCCCTGCAGGTGAGGGTCTAAGCCTGTAGTACAGACCTTTGTTAGGTCTCCTGGATGATTCCCTGGCTTTTCTGGGTTTGCCATGCAGGTGTTTTATTCCCTTGATGGGCAGGAAGTCCCTTCTTTTATCCAACCTAAAATCTCTTCAACCTTAATTCAAATGCATTTCCTCTTGCTGTCCTCCATGACATTCGAGACCCTTACTTTCCTCCTCCTATTCCCGGCAGTCATTTCTTTAAGTCCAAGATGATTACATGCACCTGGTGAATGAGTTAGATCCTTTTGTAAATCACCTCAGTGATTTGTATGGCAAGTGAATTGGGTTTTCCTAAATCCGATTTTCCTAAATCTGCATAAGGTCCCTATCTTGCTGGGGTTTGTACACATAGTTTCAAAAATAGTCAGGTTTATTTGTTCAAAACTTGACAAGTCACAGAGCATTGGCTCACTTCCCATCTTCACAGCAGCCTTTGGAGTCAGACTAAATAAGGACTCACATTTTACAAAGAGGTGTCAGGGTCCCACCCAGAGCTCTTCGGACTCCAAGTCCAGGCTGTTTCTCTACTCCACAGCTGCCTCCATGGGAGGTCCCAGAGGATGACCCAAGGGGCAAGGGTGTGAGGGGTGCTAGGGAGCATGCCCAGGATTAAGCTGTTGCCACCAAGTCTCGGTGTGGCACTCTAGAATAAGCACTGGACTGCACGGTCAGTTTGAACTACAAGGTCAGCAGTTCAAACCCACCAGCCACAACTTGGAAACCCTGTACAGGGTCGCTATGAGTCAGAACTGACGTGGCGACACTCAACAGAAATAACAACATGGACCCTGCTCATCACAGGGACCACAGGGCTTACACCCCAGGCCACTAACACTCATGACCAAAGATTGCATGACACTGTGTCTTCTGGAACTGGGGTCATAATGTCCATTTAAAAAATCCCCACACTGTTTATTCACCAGCATTTGCTGAGCCCCCACCCTCAATTAGGAGCCACATCCCCTCCCTTCTTCATGACCTGATCGGGGTTGGGACCGTTTCTGGTCCCTCTGGTAAGTCTGCATACCTGGAGGAAGGTCCCCTCTACTAGGCCAGCTGATGGTGAAGGATTGCAGGGTGAGTATCCACAGAAAGCCCCCTCAGGACAGAAACTAGCCCTCAGAGAGTAATGAGTGTGAATATTCTCACTTTCTCCCCTGTTTCTCCTGCTGAGGTTCCAGCCTAGAGGGGGAGAGAGGGCATCTTCAACAGCTCCCTTGTGTAACCAGCCAGCATTCAGTATGTGGAGTTACTCTGATTTCCCAAGAAAAGAAAATTATATATCCCTAATGCCTTCCCAGCAGGAACAACTACCCACAAGTTTGTACAGGAAGTGGTTTTCCGGGTTCTTTTCCTAAGCAGCCAGCCAGTGCCATTTGCTTTTCATGGGTCTTCCCAAAGATGCACGGGTTTCCAGATGGCTAGTTTGTGGGCTTCATTCAGCATGCTGTCTGGAGCCTGGGTCTCCTGCCTTCAGACACAGGAGGGGAGGCATGTTGACTATGGAGATCAGAGGTCCCTCTAACTGCCCCAGCCCCTGGGGTACTGGCTCACTATCAGAAGCCTTGAGAGAGAAGACTAAGGCTGAGCACCTGCCGACTGCACCCTCTAGTGGTACCCTGCCACCTGATCTTTCACTCTGTCTGGGGAACATTTGCAAGGTGACTTTGAGCTAAGGCTCAGACATTGGCACAAACAAGCATATAATAAAACAAGACTTGGGAGGGTTTTAAGATGCATTCTAATACAGTGCTTTCTCCACAGTAATTTTAGTGTCATTTGATGGAATGTGACTGAACAGGGCAGGGAGGGTGAAATTCCCTCCTGGTCAACGCTTAGCTTCAGACCTGAGTACACAGGGATGGGAGAGGTTGCCAGCAATGGCAATGATACTGACAGCCTATGGCAAGGGTGTCTGTGGCCAGCATCCGTCCATGGCCTCCTGTCGCTAAGGTTGCTTCTGTTGGCTAAATTTGTCTTTCAGCAACTCTCTCTGCTTAAAGAGACTAAGTCCAAAACCTTCCCTCGCCCCATCCCTTCAACAGGTGGCCATGCCCAATAGACTTATCCGACCAGAGGAGAAAAAACAAAACCTCTTTGTGTCCATCTTCTACCATGCACCCTATTTCCCTAAAACAGAACAGACTAGTTACTGTGGGTTAAGAGGAGAAGCAGCTGCCTAGATAGACCAGGAGTCTGTGCTCTGAACTCTTTCCATTTCCCAAGCCCAGAAGAAAAAGTGTGTGCGACAAGATAATACTGTCTTTTGAATATCTCAGTGTGATATTTGCCTCCATGAGTGAGAAGGGCCAAATGTTATCTGCGAGTTTAATCTTCTCTATTCAAAAATCCCCTGACCCCTTTGTCTGGCAGCACATTCCCAAATAAGCCATTCACTTGCTCAGAAGCTGCTATAACTTTTTTTCTCTTTCTCTCTCTTAAACCTGCCCTTGCTTGCCATTGGCCAATTTATTCATTTCTCAGCCACAGTTTTCAAAGGAGTCTCACTTTGGGACTCCCTGCCCCAAACGACAGTGGGGAAAATACCTTTGGGTTTTCTTTGTGGGGTCAGGAGCCAAGCAAAGTTTGGTTGGCCTCCTTTGTGTCTTCAGGTCCCAGTCTCAGTCTCTTCTTGACCTGGCTTGGGTGCATCATCTGTCTCTTTACCTCCCAGTAACAAATGGTCAAAAATCCACTACGGCTTCCCACCACAGGCCCCTGGGCAAGGCTGCAGCTGAGAAGGGACTCAGGAGATGTTCTTCCCTTCTACCCTCTTTGTAAGGAGCTGGTCAGAGGACAGAGGGAGATGCTGAAGAAGATTAAAGAAATGATTGCTATGAGGAACAGCCCCTCATTGCTGAGGAAGTGGAAATGATTTCTTCAGGTCTTTAGTTGTAGCCCAGAAGTAGCTGGCCAGAGATTCACCTTGAGCTTTAACAATTTACTTTGGCAATTTTAAACAAACAAACAAACTTTTTTTCTCCATTATGGAAAAGAAAATGAAGTTGAAGCTATTAGGGGGAAATAGACAAATGAGACAAAATTACCCTGGTTGGGATAGGTTGGAGAAAGGTGATGGATATGAAGGAGGTCAAGGGAGTGGACAAGAGATGCCCTAGTACCCAACACCATCGCTCTCTAGCTGTGTAGGCATGAAGTCCCATTTCTCGGTAGCAATCGGTGTGTATCCCGTATTTAATTATTCTCCATCTGGATTCTATATCTGAGGATAACAAACAGAAAGCAGGCATTTAGGTCAGGTATGCTCTTGCTATGAATTGGTTCTGTCAGTACGCTCTGCATTCATGCTTTGTCTTTTTTGTTTGTTTTAAAATGAAAGGAAAAGAAAAGTTTAAACCCCCCTTCCCTTCTACTGCAGGAGGTGAGTGTGTGGGTGTCCTATTGAGTCACCCCAGCTTCAGCCCCAGCCTCCAGGTGCACCATCCCCACCCCATCCCCTCCCTCCATCCCCTGTGCTCCACCCAAAAGGGAATCTTCTCCTGTCATCATTACTGTTGTGTTGAGATGCCCAGGATTTCCATTACATATGCCATCCTCCAACCACCTTCAGTACTGACGACTTTCATGCAGGGGAATGAACGGGAGCAGGGGAGGGGGGAATAGCAGGAGGGGAGGGGGGATGATTTGGAGGGAGATGGAGAACAGAGATCTTTCTCTCTCTCTCTCTCTCTCTTCCCCCCCCCAAACAAATTTGTCATTTAATGGATCCAAAAACAAACCCAAAAGAAAAAGCGAAACAAACAAAAAATCGAAACTCCCCTCCCCAAAGATTTTTTTTTTCCTGGACACAAATTGCTTTGTTTCCTGTCACGTTTTAATATCAATATTAACACAATGTGTAGTCTAAAACTAGTTCCTTTGTAGTTTGCATGGGATGTGAATGCTGTCTCAGCGTGCCCAGATCTAGAAAAGACTGCATGAGCATCAATTCAGATGTGAAAAACAAAAAACAAAAAACAAAAACCTCTCTCTCTCTCTCTCTCTTCCATATATATCTCTATTTTTATTGTGATAATTTGGTGGGCAGTGAAGCACCCCCGGTTGGTTGCTTTAGTGTGTTGAATGATTGTTTTATTTCCTCTCTATTTTTGGAGCTCCGAGCTTCTTAGTAGTAGCCTGGGCTGAGTCTTCTTGAGTCCTTGCTGATGTTCTCGCATGGCCTTGGTTGAGTGTTAGAAATTGGGCCTCAGCTGTATTTCTCGAGTGTTTGGCTTGTAATGACCAGTGCATGCCTGGCTTCTGGCCTCATACCCAGCTCTATTCTCTGCACACCAGTCCTGAATAGCTACAGTGCTCAACCGAATTTTGGCGCGCCCGCTTCCCCGGCAGGCTCCAACCCGGCGCGGCCCGGAGGCTTCCCGGGGGCCAACAGCCCAGGACCTGTCGCCGATCTCTATGGCCCTGCCAGCCAGGACTCCGGAGTGGGGAATTACATAAGTGCAGCCAGCCCACAGCCGGGCTCGGGCTTTGGCCACGGCATAGCTGTAAGTACCTGCCCTCCTGCCTCCTTCCTGACCAACTCCTTGTGGCCTGTGGGGAGGGTGCCCCAGGAAAGCTCAGATGTGGACAGAGAAGGGGCTCCCATCAACAGCATGTCAGCTAGTGGGCCTTCCATTTGCCAGCTTGAGCTGAAGCTCTGTGAGACTTCTCCTGAGCACCTCTGTGGACCAGGTACTGTGCATGGGGCACGGGATGGGGTAGAAGGAGCATGGGCAGGCCAAGGGACAAACTACCACTCCATCCCCTGCAACTTTAAGACTGTGGCTGACTGAAGTAACTCATCTGAACCTCAGTTCTCTGCCTGGCTGCGAAACGAGAATAATCATGACTCCCTGACGTGGCAATGTCCCGAGCCTGAACAGGAAGTCTGTGCCCCATGCTTATTAGTATCTAGCTGATCCTCAGTGTTAGCCCCTCCTCTGGTCTCTGCTTTCTGGAGACGGTAGTGTGGTTTTCCTCAGAGCTGGGACCCTCCACGCCCACCCCCTGGAAGCAGCCATTGTCCTTAGGGTCCCAGAGGCAGCACTGGGACCTGGGAGGTGTGGGATGTGGGCCCTGTCCCAGATGGTTTCCTTCACTAATGTTTCTTACAGTTTCCAGGTTCCAAGTAAGTTCCCACCCAAGTTCTTTAGCTGCGGCCCCGAAGGCCAGATGCATTTGATATTTGTAATGCTCTGTGGTTCTATAATCTGACTAATCCAGGCAGTGGAAATTTGCTTAACAGATTTGCATGCTGTTTTCAGATTGCATTGTCCTTCTCCCTCCTAGTGTGTGTGAGCATGAATGTGCCTGAGCCCACTGACTCGCTGTCCCTTCCATTTTGGAATCAGAAAACCAGCCACCTGCTGCCCCAGCCCAACACAGCATTTTGGAGGCAGCTTGTTTTTGAGCTAAAATGGTAGTGACTGCGGTCCCAGGTCATGTCCCTGTCAGACTCGAACCTGCCTCGGGGACTGCGCTGGGGAGAAGAAAAGAAATGCAGACATAGTCTGAGGCATCAAACACATACTCACATACACTCAGACCACACGTCAACTTTATACCACACGCTCTCTCATCTACACACGCCATACAAACACTCCACACAAACCTCTCAGGTGTCACACACTTACACACACATCATCTCTCACACAAACACATTCCACACACACCACATTCATACCACATACTTACCACGTTTACATACTCACACATAACACACCCATACACATTCTTATATGTATACACTTTATCACATACACACACATCACACACAAGCTAACACACACATACACGAGACACACATCCACTCACACACACTTCTGCCAGCCCTGACCCATGTAGTCTAGGTCCTTGTTCAATTCCATTCCCAAGCCAATATCACTTACGTCCGTCAGATCCTCTCGGATCAGCTGTAGTCCCTAATCCAAAATATTATGATTCAGCATAGTGCCACATCAATTTGGGGGACCATCTAGCACCACTGAAAAACATGACTCACTTCCATTTACAGCTTCCAGAAACACAAATCCTGTCTGTTCTTAAAAACCTGAGTCTTTAGACTTACGTGCTGTCCTGGTTTTCTGGAATAACCACACAGCGTCACATTTTGTCTGCATGGGGCTTCTCCCCAGCCAGAGCAGTTGGGAGTGTGAACACAGACGTTTGGTGTCTTTACTCTCTGGGGTTCAAGGCAATGGCCCCCACCATTTGGGGCATGAACTTCCTTTCTCCACCACCCACTCCACTTCCAAATCTGGCTCTTGATTTACCCCATGGGTAAGCCAACGGACTTGGGGTGGAGGTGGAGGAGGAAGCAGGGTCTAGTGGGGAGGAGCTGGGAAGGATGTCATCCTTGACCCCACAGCACGGTGTCTCAGAATTACATATTCATGCTGGCAACCACAGACTAGTTCTACAGATCATTTCCTCTCCCAGAATATGACAATCTGTTCCCATGTATAGTGCCCTGATGACCTTAACAATTGTGCAATTTTAGGGACCTTTGATTGCAACGGCCTTTACAAATGGATACCATTGAGCAGGTGCTTTCGTTACCATCTTACTCTGAGGTATTACCGTCTCTGCCATGTGTCTCCGCCCTGCTGGGCGTGTCCATACATGTATGTGCACTGGTCATACATTTAAGCACACGCCCTCATCTCATCATGTCAACATCTCTTCCTCTCTCCTCTTTCTGGACCCCTTTTTTAGGGGATGGGAGCAAAAAATAATCCAGCCTTTTAATCTGACCCCTTTCTCCAGTTTTAATCACGACACTGCCTCCTTTTGTTACTCTCTCTTTCTGTTCCTTGATTTGGTTTCTTTGGACTCCTTTTCTTTATCTTCCCTACCCGTCATCTTTTTTCTGTCTTAAAATACAATCAAGAGTGTGGGAAACTGGAAGGAGAGTTTATGATGTGTCCATCCCTGGAGGGATGGAGATAGGAAAATTCTGGACTTCCCGTCAGCCCTGGGAGGGGGCCAGGCTACCCCCACATGTCCTGAGAGCTAACCTTGTGGGTCGCTGTACCCCTGCAGCTCTCCAAGGGCTCATGGGTGTTTGGGTCAATGGGGTCTGCGCTGTCAAATAGCCAGACTCCATCTTGTAGTGAAAAGAAAACATTTTTGCCTGTAACTACTGAGCAATTATCCAGATTACGGCACGAGAAGCAAATTAAATTAACGACATCACCTGCGTAACGTGGGTTTGGATCCCTGCCAGTTTCCTAACCTTTTACACTGAGCTCCAGCTAATTAAACATTTTCAAAATCACTTTGATGGGGATATGGAGCTGGTGGGATGGAGGAGAGGGGAGGGTGGGGCAGTCAGTGTGGAAGCAAGCCTCTTGCCACATTCTCATTTGAAAATGCTATTATCTGTGATTCGTGGGAAGGACAGCAAGAAGGGAGAAGGAGCTGTCCTTGTAAAAACACTAAATGCATATGGTGACTGCATGTCAGCGTCCGGGTTAAAATATGGATCTGTCTTTTTGGGAGAGAGAGGGGCTGCAGCTGAGGTCTGGGAGTGGGGCACTCTCAGCAAGCCCTAGCTGAGGCATGAAAGCTGAAGGAGGCTTTTACTTTTGGAGCTGGACACAGATGAAGTGAGGCTAGGGATGAATTGGCCACTTTAGGTTTACCATTAATAGTACACCGCTTTTATAGAGGAGGGGGGACGCTGCAGGCCATGAGTCAGCCAGGATTCTGTGGGCTGGGATCTCTCAGGGAATTTAGTTGAGTCAAGCTCCGTAAATCTTTGAGATTTCTCTAATGTTGCTGCTAAGAAATCTTGTCAACTAACAAAACCGCCTCTCTTAACCAAATAAGCCACGTGTGTGAATTCTGCCCCTGCCCCACCTTCCCTTTGAGTCCAGACTCAATCATCACTGGCCAGAGCCATAGGCCAATAATAGTTTGAAGGAGAGCCTTACTCACTGCTACTTAAGCTAGGTTAGGGGCCCCCAGGGAACTGAGGTCATCTCAGAAAAGGTGGATGCTGGGCAAAGCTAAGAACCCCAAGGATTGAAGCAGATTCCAGCCCTTGGTGGAGTCAGAGGAAGAGGGATTATTAGCCCATCAGTAAATCCCCTGGAAGGCAAAACACTGAGCTGGTGGTTGCGCCTTCCTTTCCTCCCTCGCAACTGGATGCATAGTAGAGGGCTTCCTGCCTCTAGCCCCATGCCCTTCCGAGGCTGCTGCAGCCTTTTCCTAGGCAGGGGGGCTGTTCCCAACCTAGCCTCCCTCTTCCAGCTCTAGGACTAAATTTCTATAGAAGGGTCAAGTAGCCACTGACCACCTCCAAAGTGGGTTAAGAGAGCTAATGGAGTCACATGGCTGCACTGTACCAATTAGACTTTTCAAGCACACTGTGTCCCCAACAGAAGTGACCCTCCAGCTGTGACTAGTGCCCCCCATTTGGCTCACAGTCAACTCAGGCAGACATAGCAAGTCTGTGAGCCCTAGACCTGTCTAGTATATCTTCTATAATCAAACCTGATTTCTTGACTAATTACGAATGTTTTTAAGTAGCCTGATCTCAAATCCTTGGCATACAATGTGAATTTTTAAAATAAATTTACATTTTCAGTTCTTAATAGCCACTCATGGGTATCCAATAAAGGCAGAAGTTTTGAAAATAGAAATTTATTTAAACAGAACAAACATCACCAATCAATATGCAGGTCACTAAGCTAGTGATCCAAACCCAGTTGCTGACCTTGTTTCCGGTCATTATCCTGTCCGTTTCTCAGTTACTGTATCAAGTCAGTAAAGTAGTGGACATGGCGATGTGGAGCTGCCCTCTCTCTCCCAACATCAGGGTTAGCTGTCCTGCCTCCCAAGCTGTGGGCTCAAAAAGCCATGTTCGTAGCCCAACGTAGAGAGATTTTGAAAGTTCTAGTTGAACAGTTAGAATCAACTATATAGTGATGTAACATTTCTTCCTCTCTTCCCATCCCATTTTACGGTGCTCTTCTGGGCGTGCCTGACCTTCTCCACCATGCAGAGCATACCTGGATGTCCAGGCAAGACTGGGCGAAGTTTCTGAGTGGCCCTTTGTTTAGGTGATGTCATCAGACCTGGACCCCCCACCAGCCTCACTTCCATCCCAACCAGAGATGGCTCACTTTGGATGGAGGGTTGATTCCATCTCATCATCTCACGAATCTGCTGTAATATAAGACAACAGCTTTTAAATGTGTATATAACTCATGATTTTGGTTTTCATTTTGTTTTGTTTTGTTTCTTGATGGTTCCTCTCCCCCTTCTCTCTTCCCCATCTCCTGTTAAATCTCTTTGAATCACATTTGGTAGTGATTTTTGACTTAGTCAGTAGTCCTATAGCTTTAATATCTAGTTGAAAGCTAACCATAGTGTAACTGTTATATTAAGGAATTATTTTTTTTCTTTAAAAAATTTATTATTATTATTTTTGCTTGTTTGATTCTGTTCTCACTTTTAAAGTATGCTGAGATGGTAATATTACTCTCGATATTTTGGTACCAATTCTGAGACTGTATGAATTTTCAGGTGGAAATTAGCACACACTGAATTGAAGTTGAGGAACGCAGAGTGGGCGGTGAACACAGCCTGTCTCCTTTGCGTTGTAGAAGTGAGATGTAGTAGGCTAATGAACAGACTCTAGCAATTCCTTTTGTGATGTCTCTCTGTTAACCTAAGTATATCTATTTTCGGCAATAAGGTAAGGACGACAATGTTTTGAGTGTCCTCCTTTTCTATAAGTGCTTTTTTTCTGTTGAAAGAGGTGATATAAGGTTTTTTGAAATTGTGAATTCTAAAAAAGAAATGTTGTAAATACAATTCCATTAACTACATAGAAACTATTAAGAAAGAGAGAATCAAAAATATTTTTGTGAGGGAGTCGATCCCAGGCAGTTTGACGCTGTGTGGAAGAAGGAGGGAGACAATGACATAGTCAGTTGCTGAGACTGAAGACCACCCAACTGCCAGGACGACCCCAGGAGAAGTTAGAACACTGTTTAGCTCCTTTTGTCTGTGTGATAGACCCAAGTACTGTATCAGTCTCATACCAGCATTTAATCTCTTGTCTGTGCACAGCTTCAAATGTTACCGTCTAGTTAGATTTTTATTTAAAATATGAAAAACTGCTTTTCCCAAGACGTTTTTTAAAATACAAAGCTACAATTTTAATATTTAACATATTTAAAATTTCAAAGCACACCTGTTTGGCTTGGGTGGGGTAGGTAGGGGGACATTCTTTTTCAGTCTTAATTTTTAAATATTTGATCATTTTCTATTGTCCAATCATTTCAGCACCTCCAAAGGTCCCTGGGACATTTGGCCTCTCTTCTCTCTGCCTGTCCCCCGACTCCGCCCTAGCTCTGGGGGCCCAAGGGCCAGGAGTAGATAAGCCTGCATTAATCAACTTTTTCTCCATCCACTTTCTATTGACAAATTAGTAAAGCAACCTTTTGGTTTATATTTTTTTTAATACCTCAGTGCTGCAAGTATCACCAGAGACGCTATGGGAGATTTGTTGTTTTTTTTTTTTAATTTATTGTAGATGTAAACAGAATTTTAAAAATAAAAAGTATAAACATCACTGCACTGTGACTGGTGGGAAAAACTGACAGTTTCCTGTTTGCACATTTCTTGATATTGGCTGTTATAATATATGGTCCTCGGTTGGGGAGAGATACTTATGATGAAGGATATTTTTTAATTTAACTTTTTTTTTTTTTTTAATATTGGTAATAAGTCGGCAACAGCAACTATAGAAGTACAAATCAATAGATGGCATTAAAACATATTGTAGTGTGGATATATATTATTTTTCTTTTTAAAAATGTGATATTGACGTTTTATTAATATTTTTTAAATTGTTACGTTTATAAATTTGGTACTTAAGGCACAGCCAGTATGAGACACTGAATGCTACATTTATTATAAAGAGCTGCTGCACCCCTATTTTTATAAATTTTACTAACAAAGTAGACTAATGTAGACATTCACAGATATGGTAGAGCACAAGCATCTTCAAACGAAATTCTCCAAACTACTAACTCAGAAAGAAAGAAAAAGCTTGTTTCAATTCTAATTAAACCACAATGACTTTTTTTCTTTAAACCATGTTCTTTTGTGTTTCCAACAATAATGTTAGGTTGTTTCGTAAAGGTTTTTTTTTGTTTTGTTTTGTTTTCTTCCTTTTAATTTCCAAACAACCAGGTTAAGGAAAATGCTGGGCACTTTTAAAATATCAAAACTCGTTTAAGTAATACAATAACAAAATAGAAATTTTATTTAAAATAAAACCACACACACAAAAAAAACTCAAAAAGACAATAACATTCTAGAAATTCAGTGTCTAGACTAAGGGATTTAGTTACTCTTTTGTCCATGTTGGTGGTGTACAAGCCTCTTGCTTTCTCTGCCTCCCCTGTCACCCCATAGAATCCTCTTTCTTGGTCATAGTCTGTTAATAATGTATACAACGGCTATCTTGTAAGCGTGCTGTCCTGGTACTACTATTAGTGACTTTTTCCTTCTCTTTCTTCTAGTACATAATGATAGGTATAATGTAATTAAGGTTTTAAAAAATTAGACATAGTTATTCAGATTTAGGACCAGTAAGGATAGAACTTTCTCTTATTTATGGAAAAAAAAGAAACAACAACAAAAAAAAACATGCTAATCATTTTGGGGCAGTTTTTTCCTTTCTTGTTTTCTTTTCTTTCTTTCTTTGATTATTTTTTTTTTCAATTTCAAGTTTAATTTTGTTTTTGCTGATCTGATGTGGTTTCAACTAACCCAAGGTCTCACAATGTTAAAATGCCCGCAGACTCCAAGGCATTTTGTGGATCCCCACCCCACCCCCCAACTGTGAAGGGGTGTGTCATACTACCTTAAAAGCTAACGCTAGATATGCAAAACTGGATTTTTTTAATTTATTTTTTAAAAGAGGGAGGCATGGTATATTAAAATGATTTTACTAAGAGAAAAAATATTTTTTTAAGAATGCTCAGAAGAAATTGATAATCTGTGTGAATATGTTTTAGATGTTTATATACCTTTTGAAGAGACCCAGTAACCCATAGCACAAATCTCATGGAAATCTGATATGTTTCAATGTGGCTACCTAGGTTAAGGTTCACGTTAGTCTCTCCCCCCTCCCCCCCAGCTCATTTAGAAATCCATTTTGAAAGAGTTTTGTAAATTATTTTAGCATTGGTGTTCAGCCTCGTCTTTGTTTCAGTTAAGCTCATTGGCGAATAAGGGACCCACCCTCGCCTTCCCTCTTGGCTGATGGCTTTTCCCCCTGGATTTATAAAATAGCTACTGGGTGACTTTCTGGCTTCCAGATCCATCTGCCTGGGACCCCCAAACTCCTCTCCTTCCAAGCAAAGGAGAGTGAGTGGCATTAGTTCCTGGGCCCCTTCCTGGCTCTGCCTGGGTATGGAGCTGATGGAGATGACCAAGCTTTTGGCCTCCTCCCCAGGAGCTGTCGCATACTTGGTTCGTGGCCTTCCTTACACCCACTGGGACAACCAAACAGCCTCGCATTCTATCCCTCTCGCTCATTGGCTTGATTCAAACGAAACCCCAACTGGCCTTTGCATTTCTATCCTTCATATCTTCATCTTAATTTGAACTTGTAGCTTGGACTTTAAGGTAGCATGGCTCTATTGCTGGCAACCTAATGTTTCACTGCACAGCAATTCACAGCCAGTGCATGTTACACACATATCTTGGTAGACTAGTATAACAATCATTGGGTAATTGTTGGTTCTAATGACCTGAAAGGTGTTCAATTTTTGGTTTGGTTTGGTTTTTGTTTGGGGGTTTTTGTTTGTTTGTTTGGGGGTTTTTGTTGTTGTTATTCTTTTTCATTTGGGGATTTTGGAGGGGAAAACAATGTCTGTTTTTGTTCCAAATAGAAAAACAAAACCTATTTTGATCTTTAGTGCAAACGAGGGCTAGGGACTTAGCCTCCACCAACCACCATACTGCTTCATTCTGCCATTTACTCACTGCAGCATAATCAAGAAGAAAGCAATATAGTTTACTACATTTTTTATTGAGGGTCAGCCATGCTTTCTGTATTATATTGCATATGAAATTGTTTACAAAAGAAACACTAACTCATACTTATCTTTATCAGTTGGAAATGGCACACAGGGACAGAGGGAAACTGGGGGGCAGGGTGGGGAAAGGTAGGATCTTTTTTTTGTTTTTTCCCTTGAATGTGCTTCAATAGTCAGGCTATCTATCTTCCAAGGGAAGTTGGAAGCAAGGCAGGCAGCAGGTAGAGAAGAGGGTGGGTTACAGGTGAGCACATTAGAGAAGCTAGCGGTTTCCTCACCCTCCCCTGAAGCAGAAAACAAGCAGGTCAGCTCAGCCCAGTTCTGGGTACAGACACTACACAGGAGATGCTGTAAGTTAAGCAATACTTTAATACTGTAATCTGTTTGTTTTCGTTTTCTTTTTACCAAAAAATAAGAAATAAAAAAAAGTAAGCAAACTAAAACACACACACACATTAAAAAAGAAAAGAAAAAAAAAAAATATATATATATATATATAACACCCCTCTGGGGCAACAAAATTAATCCAAACACTCTGCTATCATATAGAATCAGAATGTATTGTCCCGGACAGGATTTCACTTCTGGGAGGCAGGGGCATGAGGTGGGAGGGAGATGGGGTCTGAGAGACAGAAGTTCCAGAGCCTCCCTGGAACGCTCTCTACTACTGTATTCTGTACATATACTGTTCCATCCCGCGTGGGATCTGTGAGTGTCCTCGTGAGTAGCGTGGGCTAGCCAATCTGCCGTCCATGGTGTATTGTAAACTCGGAATTCCATATGTAATAGAATGCAAGTCTAAGCATTTCATGTGGACATCAATGTATCTAAATAAAACTTTCCCTAGCACTGTGGCTGACCTCACCCTTACTTTTATACTTTAGTATGAAACTGATGAGAACTTTGGTAGTGAGTATTTTTTTTATATATATACATATATATGTATCTATATATATATATATCTCAAGCATCTTTCAGGTCTTTGTGTGTGGCTTTCTTAAAGCCCTGTTGTAAAAAAATTACTATGTGGATGGCAGTCTCTCACATCACAGATGTGGAAAGTATAATTTTATATTTGTATTTTCAAATAAATAAGTTTGTGAAAGGTTTCCATCCTCTACTGTGGTCCAGAAATCAATGTGTTTGTCTGACAAAAAAAATAATTAAATAAAATAAACTGTTTTGAACAGAGTTGTTTGGTATTCTTTTACTAGGGTGGAAGGACAGAAATTGGGGAGAACTATGGGTTGGTTTGGGGACATTGGTCTCCAGGCCTCTGCGGGAGACTAGCAGAGCCATTTTTTATGAAGTGACCAGAAAACACTGAGATGAAGGAATAGATCAACAGCAGATGCCTCAGAACCTAAACGAAAAAAATCAGAGAAACCAAATGTGAATGTATACTGAAGGAGCTAAGGGGCTCAATCTGTTAGCATGGAGAAGCGTCAAACCAAATTTCATGAACCAAGACGGAAGGGTCTGAAAGGCGCATCAGGAATCCTGACCTCTAGACCTAAGAGTTTGTCTGTTGTCAGGTAACATCAAAGCAATTCCAACTCATAGCGAACCATGTACATCAAAAGAAAACACTGCCCAGTCCTGCGCATGCTCATAATCCGTGAGATGTTTGAGAGCGCCGATCCAGCCCCTTGAGGATCTTCCTGTTTTTTCACCGACTCTTTACTGGTAGCGTAGTGGTTATGAATAGGGCTGTGAACCTCAAGGTGAGTAGTTCGGAACTACCAGCTGTTCCGTGAGAGAAAGATGAGGCTTTCTGCTCCCGAAAAGATTTACAGCCTCGGAAACCCTGTACTGGGTGGCTAGGAATCGGAATCGACTCCATGGCACATAACCACCACCACCACTGCTTTACTAGAAGTCCTGGTATGGTACTGTAGGATAAGCACTGGACTTCTAACAACAAAGTTTGAAGTTCAAATCCACCAGTCGCTCATTGGAAACCCTATACCAGGTCACTATAAATCGAAATCGACTCAATGGCACTTAACAACAACAATTACTTTGCCAAGCATGATGTCCTTTTCCAGGGACTGGCCCCTCCTGATAACATGTCCCAAGTATGTGAGGTAAATTCCCACTTGGTATTCTTTCTTTGGTAGCATAGTGGTTACGAATTGGGCTGTGAACCACAAGGTCAGCAGTTCGAAATTACCAGCTGTTCCGCTCCTGTAAAGATTTACAGCCTCGGAAACCCTGTACAGGGTCACTATGAGTCGGAGCTGACTCCATGGCACTTAACAACAACAACATTCTTCTTTCTAAGGAGGATTCTGAGACAAAAGTTCTTTATGCAAGACAAATTTGTTCATTCTTCTGCCTACTGTTTCTGTGTGCCATTGAGTGAGCTCCAACTCACACTGACCCTGTAAATCTTTATGGGAACAGAAACCTCATTTTTGGAGCAATTGGTGGATTCAAACTGCTGACTGGCAGTTTGAATTCAGATGCATCAATTCTTTGTCAGTCTTCCTTATCCATTGTCCAGCCTCCACATGCATATGAAGCTATTGAAAAATACCATGATTTAGGTCAGGTTTACCTTCGTCCTCTCTGTGACATCTTTGTTTTGAACACTTTAAAGAGGTCTTTTGCAGCAGATTTGCCCTCTGCAATACACTATTTGATTTCTTGATTGCTTCTTCCATGGGTGTTGATTGTAGCTCCAAGTAAAATGAGATTCTTGACGACTTCAGTATTTTCGTCATTTACCATGATGTTGTTTATTGGTTCAGTTGTGTGAATTTTGATTTGTTTTTTTTATGTTAAGGTATAGTTCACACTTGAAGCTCTAGTCTTTGATTTTCATCATTCATCAGTAAGCAAGTCTTCACTTTTGGTAAGCAAGCTTGTATCATCTGCATAACACAGGTTGTTAATGAATCTTTAATCCTGATGTTGCATTCTTCATATAGTCCAGTTTCTCAGATTATTTGTTGAATAAGTATAGTAAAAGATACAGCCCTGATGCACACCTTCCCTGATTTAAAACCATGTGCTGTCCCATTGTCCTATTTGAACAACTAACTGCCTCTTGGTCTGTGAATACTAAGATAATTCAAAAACTGCTTGCAGCAGTACATCAATAGGGAACTGTTAGAAATTCTGGTTGAATTCATAAGAGAAGATGGAGTGAGGGATATCATTGCTGATGTCAGATAATCTTGGTTGAAACAGATTACTAGAAAGATGTCTGCCTGTGTTTAATTGATTATGCAAAGGCACTCGACTGGATCAGCAAATTATGAATAACATTAGACAGAATGGGGGTTCCAGAACACTTAATTGTGCTCACGAAGAACCTGTACATAGATCAAGAGGTAGTCATTTGAACAGAACAAGGGGAGACTAAATTATTTAAAATCAGGAAAGGTGTGTATCAGAGTTGTATCCTTTCACCATGTTTAATCTGTGTGCGGAACATATCTGAGTTTGGTCCAATGAAAGAATCTTGTAGAGTCGTAAAATTTAAGGTGTGGGATACATTGCCTGCTATACTTTCCACTTTCTGTCAAACAATTAAGAAAATAAAAGGACTGAGACACGGTTCAGTGAGGCACAATCTGAACCAGTGGGATTCTGGAGTTTTTAAACCAAGAGGTTTGTAAGGGATGAAGTGTGGAACTGCAAATGGTGTCCTTGTAGCTGCTTCCTCTAAGTCCTAGGTAAAATTGTCGTGCCCAGGATTCAATTTCCTGGCTCCTGATTATTCTGCTGTATTTTAGGACATTCCTGCCAGTCTTACAGCCTCTTCAAGAGGGTGAGAGATGCCCGTCTTTTGTATGTCCACAAAGCATTGACATTTCCTAGTGTCTCCGTGACATTGTTTGAAGAGGGAAAAATCTGTTGCCCCATGAAATGAAAGAGCTGTGAAACAGCTTGAGAAAAATCCCTCTCCAGGAACTTGAAAAATTCTCCTGATAGCTCAGCTTCAAGGGGAATGAGTCTGAAGGGGAGAAGCTTGTGGGGAAAGAGGGCAAACAGGAGCACCAACTGGAAGCCAGATGAGTCACACACTTCTCCGGTTTTGTGGAGTGTGAGAAAGTTTGCATTTTAATGTTCAGAGTAAGTCATTTGCCCATCATCAAATAGCAAGATTGAAATCTCTTTTCTTAGGGCACTTTGTTTCCCTTGGGTTCAAGCCCAGTGACCATCAACAGCAGCAACCTTGAGTAGGCCTGGGGAGGTGTTAGGCGATGTCCAAGGTGGCCTCTCATCTAAGTGCCCACTTGAACCAACCTAATGTACCACAAAAAGGCAGAAAAATAACAATTTGGAGAAAGCCAAATTGAGAAACTCAAAGAAAATGGAAGACGTTTCAAATTAGCAAAAACCAGGAAAAGGAAAAAGAAACAACAATGGAAGATAAAATAATATGCAAAGTTGTTGTTGTTGTCAGGTGCCATCAAGTCAGAACCGACTCATAGCAACCCCATGCACTGCAGAACGAAACAATGTCCGATCCTGGGCCAACCTCACTACCGCTGTCACACTTGAGTCCATCAATGTTACTACCTGGCCACTTACCCAGCATGACATCCTTCTCCAGTGACTGTTTCCTCCGGACAATATGTCCTAAGTATGAGAGATGAAGGTTAGCCATCCTGGCCTCCAAGGAGCACTCTGGCTGCACTTCTTCCAAAACAGATCTATTGGTTCTTTTGGCAGTCCATGGCACTTTCAGTATTCTCCTCCAACACTACAACTCAAAGGCATCAATTCTTCTACGATCTTCCTTATTCACTGTCCAGCTTTCGCATCCATATGAGTCTATTGAAAACACCATGGCCTGGGTCAGGCGCACCTTAGTCCTCAAGCTGACATCTTCACTCTTCAATACTTTAAAAAGTTCCTGTGCAGCAGATTTGCCCAATGCAATATGTCATCTGATCTCTTGACTGCTGCTTCCGTGAGTGTTGATAGTTGATCCAAGAAGAATGAAGTCCTTGACAACTTCAATCTTTTCTCTATTGATAAGAATGTTGTTTATTGGTCCAGTGGTGAGGATTTTTGTTTTCTTGACATTGAGATGTAATCCATATCGAAGGCTGTGCTCTTTGATCTTCATAAGTAAATGTTTCAAGTCCTCTTCACTTTCAGCAAGTAAGGTTGTATCATCTGCATATCGCAGGTTGTTAATGAGTCTTCCTCCAATCCTGATGCCACGTTTTTCTTCATAGAACCCAGCTTCTCGTATTATTTGCTCAGCATACAGGTTGAATAAGTATGGTGAAAGAACACAACCCTGTCTCACACCTTTCCCAATTTTAAAACATTCAGTGTTCCCATGTTCTGTTCAAACAACTGCTTCTTGGTCTAGGTACAGATTTCTCAGAAGTACAATTAAGTGTATATGCAAAGTAGATAGAAGGAATAAGATCAAGTGAATCCATCATTACTCTAAATATGACGGGATGCGAATTTTCTACCATTATAAAATAGATTTGGTAAAAAATATTTATTAAACACAAAATAGCGAAAGCACACTGAAATTGGTAAAGAAGCTTGGAAATAAATGGGTGTGCAAATGAAAAATAGATAAATATAAACAAAAAAGGGCTTTAAAAATTCCAGTTTCTTATTCTAGATCAAGTCTTTAACAGGTGAATGTTTTGCAAATATTTTCTCCCAGTCTTTGAATTGTCTCTTTAGTCTCTCAATACTTTTTCTTCTTAATAATATTTTTTAAGGAGCAAAAATTCTTAATTTTTACTAAACCAAGTTTATGATTTTTTTGTGGATTAGGCTTTTGATGTCACATTTAGGAAAATTTCCCAACTCAAGGCATAAATGTTTTCTTCTCTATTACATCTAAGTTTTGTAATAATTTTCATATATATACTGTAAGATATGGGTTGAGGTTTGTTTTGTTTTTAATTGAAATTCAGTTGTTCCAGCAGTTGTTCAATGTTGAATATCCTTTCTCCATTGAATTATCTTTATACTTTTGTCAAAAATCAGTTGGCCAAATTTGAGTTGGCCATGTCAAACACTCTCTGTTTTTTTTGCATTACTACATTAACTTGATTCCTGTGTCTTTTCTAGTTAATCTTGAAATCAGGTCAAATGACTCAGCATCTTTGGTCTTCTTTTTCAAGATTGTTTTGCTATTCTAGTTCCTTTGTCTTTTAGTGTAACTTTTATAATCAGCTTGTTGATTTCTGCAAGGATATTTTTCTAAGAATTTGATTGGGATTGTATCAAATTTATGGATTAACTTTAAAAGAATTGACATCTTAACAATAAGATTTGACATCTTCCAATCCATAATCATGGAATATCTCTCCTTCTTACTTATATTTCTCTTCATCTTAGTTTTTGTTTTCAGCAGTTTGAATAATGTGTCTAAGTGTGTACATGTTTTGGTTTGGTTTGGTTTTTGGTTTTTATCTTTTGTCCCCCTTCTTTGCTGCTCTATTTAACTTACCCTGCTTGAGAATTTCAGTCCGTCTTGTATCTGTGGTTTGATGTCTTTCATTATTTGGGGGAAATTTTCATCCATTCTCTCTTGAAATGTTTCTTCATCCCATTGCCTTCCTGCCTGCATGGAATTCCAATTACACATATGTTCAACCATTAGATAATGTTCCCTTTTTCTTAGATATTTTTCCTTACTATTGTTTTTTTCCTGGTGCTTCAATCTAAGTGATTTCTATTGACCTATCTTTCAGTTCATATAAGATCAGAAAAAAAAAAAAAAAAAGAGGACCCTTGATGAAATGGGTTGATACAGTGACTGTGGGCTCAGTCATGGCAGTGACTGTGAGGACGGATGCTGCAGGCCCGGGCAGGGTTTTGATCTGTTGCACAGAGAGGCTTTTTATAACAACTTCAAGTTCACGGATTCTTTCCTCAACTCTTCCAAGTTTACTAACTAGCCTTTAAGGCATTCTTTATCTATGTCCCCTACCCCAACACCCAGCATTTCTGTTTGATTTTTGTGTGCTTTCCTATCTCTACTGAAATTCCCTATCCATGTATGCTTTTCCACAGTTCTTTTAAATTCCCTGTCTGATAGTTTCAACATCTGGGTCACATCTGAACTTGACTCTGTTGATTACTTTGTTTCTTAACTGTGGATTGTTTCAAATGGATTTTTTGTATAGCTCATGGTTTTTGACTGGAAACCAGATATCATGTCTAGAATAGTAGATACTAAGGTAAGTATTAAAGTTCATCAAAACGCACCAAAATTGGAACATAAGGTTTATTCTGAGCAGTTGTTCTATATGCATATAGTTGTGTGCCATCAAGTCACTTCTGACTCACAGCGATCCTATATTTGGTTTCTGAGAGGGGTTGGTGGGTTTGAACTGCTGACATGGCAATTAGCAGTCCAGTGCTTATCCTACAGCATCCCAGGGATCATATGCATATAAGGAATCCAGTTTAATTTTAGAAAAAGCAAATGACTCAAAGAAAAGAGGTACAATGGGACTTATAAAGAGAATAGAGGAATATAGATCAGCATTGGCTAATTTTAACAGGATTGTTTGAAGGCAGGCCTTCCCCCTTTTACTGACCCAAAAAACCAAACCTACTGCTATCTAGTTGATTCTACCTCACAGGAACCCTATATAGATTTAAATCCTAACAGCACAGAGCAACCAGTGGTTTTGAACCACCGACCTCAAGGTTTGTAGCCCATACCTAACACACAGCACCAGGAAGATTCCAATCCTTTTGTTGAAATCAGTGGATATAATTTCACAACACAGTCTTTGCACCTCTTCCCAGCCATATCTTTTGAGATTCAAATTTAGTAAGCCTAGCTTTAGTCAAGAAAGAAAGGATTTGCAACTTGAGATGAATGAAATATGGCTGCAGGTGATTTTTGGGCCACAGATTTCTTTAGAGTGAATATTTGGTTTCACGGATAAGAAAACCCCAAAATCAAACCAAGATGCCTGTGATCACTTTCTCTCATTGACAATTATTTGTGTACACCTCTTATTCTTCTGGTGTAGCACTGTAGGACAAGCACTGGACTGCTAAGCACAAAGTCAGTGGTCCAAACCCACCAACCACTCCTCAGACAGCCTATACAGGGTTGCTATGAGTCAGAATGGACTTGACAGCACTTAACAACAGTAACTGACTTACTCTTCTAAGCCAAAGGTTTGCAAACAGTGGCCCATGAGCTACATTAGGCCTGCTGCTTGTCTTTTCATGGCTTGTGAGCTGAGAACAGTTGTTTTGTTTTTTGTTGTTGAAATTTCATTTATTTATTTATTGAAACCTTTTATTGTGAGTACTTTGCTTCCTTGCAATGATTGCAATCCCCTCCATGTACCATCAGTTCACATTATTGATCTCTATTCACTTTAACTCTTGCATTCCTCCCTATGGATCCTACTACTTTCAACTTTCCTCTGCCAGCCTCCCTCTTGTTATATATTAACTGCTCTGTCACCCAAATTAGCATGTGCCTACCCTCTAACCCAAGGAGCTCTGGTAGCATGGTGCTTCAAGATCAGCAGTTCAAAACTACCAGCCATTCCGTGGGAGAAAGATGAGGCTTTCTGTTCCCGTAAAGATTTACAGCCTCAGAAACCCTAATCAGGATCACTGTGAGTCAGAACCAATTCCACAACACATCACCACTATGACCACCACCCCCTAACCTGTGAATAATTTCCCCTCCCTCCCCTTAGTAACCATCGTAGAATGTTTCTTTTAGCAAGCAAACCTTTTCTTAATTTTTGCAACAGTGGTCTCATACAGTATTTGTCCTTTTGTGATTGAATAATTTAACTTGACATAGTGTCCTCCAGGTTTATCCATGTTGTGAGGTGTTTTGCAGATTCCTTGTTATTCTTTAACACTGCGTTGCATAGTAGTCCATTGTTTGGCCATTCTTCTGTTGATGGGCATTTAGACTGTCTCTATCATTTTGTTGTGTCTCTTGTAGGCAGCATATAGAAGGATTCTGTTTTCTTATCCATTCTGCTACTCTCTGTCTCCTGACTGGTGCATTTAATCCATTTATATTCAGTGTAATTATCCATAGATATGAATTGATTACTGTCATTTGGCTGTGGTGTTTTATGTGTGTGTGTGTGTGTGTTGATGCTGATTTCTTTGTTGCACGTAATTTTCTGCATTGAGTTCATTTTGCTTGTGTGATTTCCTTTCGTTTTCATTCTGTTGTGTTAACATTTGCCAAATCTTTCTAATTTTCCTCTTTTTAATTTTGTTGTGAAAGTGTATTAATTTTCTTTGCAGTTACCCTGTAATTTACTCATTTTTATCACATTTAAACAGTGTGCTTGATCTTGAAATCTACTCGACTTCCTCACCATTTGGAAGTTCTGTATCTATACTTTTCCCTCTTGTTGCTATATGGTTGACCTCATTATGAATTGATACCTCTGAATCCATACTTTCAATCTTGTAAATTTTGTTTCACGTTGGGTGCTTCTATGTCAGGATTGAATTCTGGGAGGTGTTGCCATGTATGGTAATCTCAGGTTGTTGCTCTGCTGTTGTTGGTTCTCAGTCCAAAGAGCATCCTTTAGGATTTTTTGTAAAGTTGGTCTTGTTGTTCAAATTCCTTTAATTTCTGTTTATCAGGAAATGCCCTAATTTCACCATCAGATTTGAGGGACAGCTTTGCTGGTTATATGATTCTTGATTGGCAGTTTTTTGGGTTTTTTCTTTCAGAGTTTTGTATATGGCCTGCATGATTTCTACTGAGAAATCAGAACTTAGCCTTACTGTTTCTTCTTTGTAGGTAACTTCACTTTTCCTGAGCTGCTCTCAGGATTCTTTCCTTGTCTTTGGTTTGGAAACGTTTGATTGTGATATGTCTTGGTGATTTTCCTTGGGGATCTATTCTGTTTGGGGTTCATTCAGCTTTCTGTATGCTTGTATTCTCATCTTTCATGATGTTAAAGAGCTCTTCAACAATTTTCTCTGTGCTTTTTTCATTGTCTCTTCTTGTTCTGGAATTCCATCCACCCATAAGTTATTCCTCTTTTTGGTGTTCCACATAACTCTTATGGTTTCTTCAGATTTTTTTCATTCTTTTTTCTGATTATTCTTCTAGCCTACAAGTATCAAGACATTTATCTTAAAGCTCACTAACTCAGGCTTCCACTGCTTGGCATCTATTCCTTTGCCCTTTCAAGATGTCTCTGACATCTTAGTATTAATCTTCTAGATTTCTCTTTGCAGGATTTCTAATTGCATTTCTTTTATCTGTTCTTATAATGTTTTCCTGAATTCTATTTTTTTTCTGTGTTCTCCTTGCTTTCCTCGATCTTTCTTGTCTACCATTCAAAAGAATGGTACTGGAATACCATTCTTTTGAATTATTTTTCAGTTAGTTCCATTACCTTTTTTCTTCCAAAACATTTTATTAGTCATTTGTTTGAGCCATTCTGTCTTGTTCCTTCATGTGAGCTACAACTGTTTGTTGTTTTTGGAGTATTGTGGTGTTGTCATATTTGTTTTTAATTGATGCTTGTATATTTATGTGCTCTTAAGATTCCACCAACTGTCTCCTATTGGTAAAGAAAGGAAGCATGTGAACCATTCCCTGTTCATCGTTCATGCACGTAGTTTAGGGTGGGTTTGGCTGGTGTTGGCTGCTGTCTGTCATTGATCAGGCGGTATAGGAGCTGGTCTTGGTTCTTGCCCAGTGGGTGGAGCTACAGAGGGTCTGACTGTGGCTGGGCTGTGTGGGCACAGCCCTGTAGCTATCTCCTGTAGGATGAGAAAGAGGAGAAACCCCCCTACACACACACACAAGAAAACAAAACAGAATAAACAAGTAACCAACAATGAAAAGAGAAAATAGTAAAGGAGAAATAAAAACAGGCAGCAACCAGAAAAAGAGAACACAATAACTTAAAAGAGAAAAGAAGGACAGGAACATGGAGCTGCAGAATAGAAAATAAAGGAGGAAATTTAAAAAGCACTTTGAAAGACCAGGAAGAGGGATGGTGAAAAGAGAACAGACAATAGTAAAGAAAGACCAAAAGGGGAAAAAAAAGAAGAAGGAAAGGGGAAACGAGCAACGGAAGAAAAGAAGGAAAAACAAAAGCAGAGAGAGAGAGGATAAAATGCAAAGGACTGTAAAGAGAAGAAGGAGGAGAAGAGAAAATAAAACACAAACACTGAAAGGAAAATAATATAAAAAGCTGTTGGACCTGGAGAAAGAAAACTCTGGGGGTTCCTACCAGCCAAGGAACTCATGAGGTGGGTTCAGAAGGGATGAGAAAGCAGAGTTCCTGGGCTTACATGGTGTTTCTAGAGACATGTTGTTGTTATGTGCCGTGGAGTCGGTTCCGACTCATAGCAACCCTGTACAGGGTTTCCGAGGCTGTACATCTTTACGGGAGCAGGACGCCTCATCTTTCTCCCGCGGAACAGCTGGTAGTTTCGAACTGCTGACCTTGTGGTTCGCAGCCTGATTCATAACCACTACACTACCAGAGCGCCTTCCTAGGGACATAGGTGTTCTCTATGTTCAGGGCACTCAGCGTAGAGTACCTGGAGCTGGGTCAGTGTCTGTTAGGCCCACAGGGCAGGTGGGGCCAGGGTGACTGGTTCTGAGCATTTCTGCTAGACTGTTCTGGTGGCTCTGTGGGATCTGAAGCTGAGCCCACCTGAATTCAGGCACCAAAGTGGCACAGCCAGCACCAACGTGACTCACAACCACATAGCTCTGAACTCCTGGAGAGCAGGATCTGTGCTGGGGATGGATGACCGTGGGAGCTGGCCACACCTCTGGTCACCAGGGGAATGTAGGGAAAAAAGAAGGAATCCGACCTTTCCCATCGCCTGTGTAAATCTGCTCTGCCAGGCCACCTTCTGTTGCCAAAGCTGCTCACAAAAGTTCAAGATGGTTTCATTGCGTTTGGCCAGCTGTTCACCCCCTCTCTCACATCCCTGCTCAACTTCTCCCAACGAGCACTTATTCTACTTCCTTAACCTTTCCTCTGACGTTCAGAGTTCAAGGTTTTCTTCTGTGCCTGTTTCATTTGGTCTCTGGTATCTTTGTTGTAGAGGCTTCATGCAGTGTGTCCACCATCTTGCGGGAAGCCTTCAGTTTTTACATTTTTAAATGCTTTTGAATTGAAGGCAAAATATTTCATTACATGACAAAATTACATGAAATTCAAGTTTCAGTGTTCATAAATAAAGTTTAATTGGAGCACAGTCATGCTCGTTTATTTACATAGTCTCTGTGGCAGCTTTTGTGCTGAATTGGCAGAGTTAAATAGTGGTGACAGAGACCATATGGTCTGCAAAGTCTAAAATATTTACTATTTGGCCCTTTACACAAAATGTTTGCCACTCCTGATAATAAGTGATTGAGTCATTCTAGTCAGGAATTGAGCCGGTTTGGGATTTGTTGCTTTGGATGGCTTCAGAGACCCCACCTTCAAAGTCCTCTGGTGGCATCTTGGTTGAGGCTGGCTTGCCAGAGTTTTCCCTGGGTGTTTCTACTTTACTCTCAGCTTTAGACCTTCTTTGTATACTGTCCTACCAGGGTCACTATGACACGAAATGGATCCAATGGCAGTGGGTTGTGAGCCTGTACTTGAACCCTGTCTCCCTGGGTGTTATGGGTCTTGCCTCTCCTCTGGTCTCAGGAGATCTCTAGTGATCTGGGCCTTCCTCTCCCCAGCAAGTTAAAACCTTTGTCCCATGGGGAGAAAAATCCAGGGTAGGAGTCATGTTTTTCTAGACAGTAGGAAGGATGAAGTGACAAAGAATGCTGTGCTCCTACAAGTATTTAAGGACATTTCCTGGACATTGTAGGAGGCTGTTACCCTCATCCCATTGGCCATATAATCATATTTGGCTAGAAAGGTGGCTAAGATATTCATGGGCCCAGCTAAAAATGGGGTTTTGCTTTTGAAGAAAGACACCCTGGTAACACAGTGTTTAAGCACATGGCCACCAACCCAAAAGTCAGCACTTCAGACCCCATATCAGCAAAAGATGTGGCAGTCAGCTTCTGTAAAGACTTACAGCCTTGGAAATCCAGTGGGGGCAGTTCTACCCTGTCTGACAGGGTCGATATGAGTCAGAATCTACTCAACAGCAATGGGTTTAGTTTGGGTTTTGAATTGATTGCCACAAAGTGTACTAGGTCAACATGGCTTACTTACAAAAGCCATGCGATATTCCAGGGACAGCATTGTTAGTTGGCTCCTTTTACCCCGATGGAGAAGAGACCCTTTCACACGGGAATACCACCTCCTCCCTCAAGACAAGTAGAATGCAAGACGGTCACAATGTTGCGATGGCCGGTTCCACAGACACACAATTTGGAGCCCCCATGGGGACTCTGAATGCTGCAAAGCAGGCATCAGACATTGTTTGGGGTTTTTTATATTTTATTTTTCAGGAAGAAGAAAAGTGGATATTTGGGGACAATGAACATTTTTGCCACTTTTTGGAAGAAGTGCAAATAAAATAAAGACACCAGATCTTTATAATAGCTTGTTGTTGTTGTTGTTGTTAAGTACCGTGGAGTCAATTCCAACTCCTAGTGACCCTGCACAGGGTTTCCGAGGCTGTAAATCTTTACGGGAGCAGAAAGCCTAATATTTCTCCCGCAGAATGGCTGGTAGTTTCAAACTGCCGACCTCGAGGTTGGCAGCCCCACTCATAACTACTATGTTACCAGAGCTCCTAATAGCTTGAGTGGCAGGCAAATCAGGATTCCTTCTTAGAATGCAACACTACCTTGGAAGCCCTGGCCCCTCTGTTGGTTCTATGAAGTCCCTAACTTGACAGGTTAACTCCAGTTCAGACTCATCTGGATGCTTGACTCATCCCTGGTCCTAATCAATGTGTACATAATCAGTGGCAGTGAACACTATGTCGATGCTTAAGAATAATTAATAACTCATGCAGTGAATAAGTGAATTTGCACTGAATATAAGTGCTATAATTATGTCAAATCAAAAGCTCCACGTAGAACGTAGGAAAATCTTGGGGGAGATGAACTGAGTCCTTCAGTTTTGTTCAGGAAGAATCATCAAATCACAGCATATCATAGCTGAAAGAGACCTTTGAGATCTAATCTAGCTCCTTCACTGAGAAATGATCTGAGTGAAGATCAAAGCGAAGTAACGCAGGAAAGGTCACATAGCAAGTTAAGAGTAAATGGGGGAGACTGTCTTTTGAGGTAAAAGCAGGAAGAGCCTCCGCTGCTCACCAGTCATGTGACTATAGCATGAATTTCTCCCTCTCTGCCATAGGTAATGCTTCTTTCTCAGGGACGAAATCAACTGACGGGTATAACAATTATTTGTTGTTGTTAAGTGTCATCCACTCGGTTCCAATTCACAGAGATCCTGTACAGGGTTTCCGAGGCTGTACATCTTTACAGGAGCAGAAAGCCTCATCTATCGCCTAAGGAGCCGCTGGTGGGCTTGAACCACTGACCTTATGGTTAGCAGCTCTGTGCTTATCCTACAGTGCCACCGCACTCCTAACAGCTCTTTAGCAAATCTGAAGCCTTTTTGCTTTGTTGTTGTTAGGTGCCATCAAGTCGGTACCGACACAGTGACACTATACACAACACAACAGAACACTGCCTGGTTCTGCACTAACCTTACAATTGTTGCTACTCTTCAGCCCATTGCAGCTGCCGCTGTGCAGGTCTTCCTCTTTTTCACTGATCCTCCACTTTACCAAACATGATGTCCATCTCCAGACACTGGTCTCTCCTGACAACATGTCTGAAGTATGAGAGATGAAGTTTCACCATCCTGGCTTCTAAGAAGCATTCTGACTGTACTTCCAACACAGATTGGTTTGTTCTTTTAATATTCTCCTTTTTTGCTAAGTATAGGTTTATTCACTTGGATGCCAGGAATGATGAAGACCTGGTAGGTATAAGCATTGAGGTCAGGACTGGGGTGACCTCGGGAAGGAGCTGAGTAGTGGGAACCCTGCTGTCACCCAGGGCTGGCTTCCCTCCAGTCTCTGAAGATAACAAGGCCCAGGCACAGCCCCAGAGCAGTAAGAGAAAGACGACAGGAAGAGACTGAGTGCTCCCTCGTTCTTTCACCTGGAGGTTTGTCCTGGAAACAGGCAGCTGTCAGCTCCCAAATCTCCACAGTTGCTGCATACAGTCAGCATGTAACCAGGAAATCAGAAGCCACATCCACTGGTTATGTGAATGTTGTTGTTAAGTGCTGTTGAGTCAGTTCCAACTCATAGTGACCCTGTGCACCACAGAATGAAACACTTCCCGGTCCTACGCCATCCTCCCATTGATGCTGCCACTGTGCCTTTCCATCTTGTTGAGACTCTTCCACTTCTTCTCTGACTCTCCACTTTGCCAAGCATGATGTCCTTCTCCAGGGACTGGTCCCTCCTGATGACATGTGAAGTATGAGACATGAAGTCTCACCATCCTGGCTTCTGAGGAGTTCGCCAACTGTACTTCTTCCAACACAGACCTGGTTGTTCTTCTGGCAATCCATGGTCCCTTCAGTATTCTCCTCCAACACCATAACTAATGTATCAACTCTTCTACATTCTTCCTTATTCATTGTCCAACTTCCACAGCCTTATGAGGCTGTGAAAAAATACCATGGCTTAGGTCAGGCACACCTTAGTCCTCACTTTAAAGAGATCGTATGCAGCTAATTTGCCTGACGCAATACATCGTTTGATTTCTTGGCTGCTGTTTGTGGATCCAAGAAAAATGAAGTCTCTGACAACTTCAATCTTTTCTCCATTTATCATGATGTTATTTCTAGGCCCAGTGGTGAGAATTTTTGTTTTCTTTACATTGAGATCCAACCCATACCAAAGGCTGTGTGTGGTCTTTGATCTTCATCAGTTAAGTAGTTTTAGTCTTCTTCGATTTAAACAAGCAAGGTTGTGTCATCTGCAAATCATAGATTGTTATTAAGTCTTCCTCTGATCCTGATGCCATGGTCTTCTTCATATATTCCAGTTTCTTGGATTATTTTCTCAGCATACAGATTGAATGCTGTCATGATCTACACAGTAGAAAAGTATAGTAAATTTGTGTAGTCGGGTTTTTTTTTTTGCATAGTCAGTTAAGCACAAGTGAACATCTTTCTGGTATTCTCTGTTGTACTCAAGATCCATTTGACATCAGCAAAGATATCCCTAGTTCCACATCCTCTTCTGAATCCAACTTGAATTTCTGGTCCTTCTCTGTCAATGTACTGTTGCAGTCTTTTTTGAATTATCATCAGCAACATTTTAATTGCATGCGATATTAATGATATTGTCTGATGATTTCTGCATTCCATTGGGTCATCTCTCTTTTGGAATGAGCACAAATACAGATCTCTTCTAGTCAGTTGGCCAGGTAACGAGCTTCCAAATTTCTTGGCATAGATGATTGATTGCCTCCAGTGCTGCACCAGTTTGTTGAAAGATTTCCATTTGTATCCATCAGTTTCCAGAGCCTTGTTTTTCACCAATGCCTATGTAAATAAAAATTTATTAATATCAAGAATTAGTTATAAGCCTCTGTGGGATAGCATGAGAATGATTCTGGGGTTTACAGAAAAACCTGAACAGGGGTCATTGCTGAGACAGGAACAGGAAGCAGACAGGAAGAAGGGTGTCCTTTCTCCCTCCTCCATCCCTGCAGTCTTCTCTCTGTTGTTGTTGTTAAAGTGTTGTTGAGTTTGTTCCAACTCATTGCAACCCTGTAGGGTTCTGAGGAGCGGCTGGTGGGTTTGAACCCCCAACCTTGTGGTTAGCTGCCCAGTGTTTATTCTACAGCACCACACCAGGACACCTAACATCTCTAGTGGCCCCTTTTGGTGAAGCCAGTGGCTGATCCATTTGGCCAAGTTGGAAAGTGGTTTGCAAAGTCCCAGCCCTAACATCACAAACCAAGGCATGAAATTTCTCCAATATGAACTCTCTTTGCATCCAAAATAGATGATTAAAATCAGACTACTCTAGTATTTCTGGATTAGCTATTCTGGGTTAGAAATATCCTTGAAAGTCATTTTAAAGAATCTGAATTTGGTCAGTGGGCAATGACGCTGGATTTGAGTAAAGGGTGATATTATCAGTGTCCTCTCTGCCCAGACCAATTCTATCCACCCCTTTTCCTCAAACTTTCGTCTCACCTCAGACTATCCCCTCACCCACACTGCTTGTCTTCTCTGCTCATTTGATATGAGCAACATTATGTGCTTAGGAGAATGTTCCATGGTAGCAGGGTTATCTGTATCGCTTCACTGTGTTACAGAGGAGAAAGGACCCCATCTTCAAATACATAAATATTATAGATACTCTTTATTAAGTCTTAAAAAGAATAAAAACAAGACAAAACAAATATATATCACCTACAAGAGAGACTATCAGAACGATGTTTGCCTGTGCTTTATTGACTATGCAAAGGCCTTCGACTGTATGGATCATGAGAAGCTATGGACAACATTGTGGAGAATGAGTATTCTGGAACACTTAATTGTGCTCATGAGGAACCTGTTCACAGACTAAGAAGCAGTTGTCAGAACAGCACAAGAGAACACCAAATAGTTTAAAATTAGGAAAGGTGTGTGCCAGGGTTATAGTCTCCCACCATACTTATTCAATCTTTTATGCTGAGCAAATAATCCAAAAAGCGGATTATTTGAAGAAAAATGTGGCATCAGAATTGGAGGAAGACTCATTCATAACCTGCCATACACTGTTGATTCAACCTTGCTTGCTGAAAGCGAAGAGGGCTTAAAATACTTACTGATGAAGATCATAGACTTCATTATGTTTTGCCCCTCAAAGTAAAGAAAACAAAAATCCTCACTACTAGACCAGTAAATGGCGTTATGATAAATGGAAAAAAGATTGAAGTTGTCAAAGGCTTCATTTTATTTGGATCCACAATTAATATTTATGGAAGCAGCAGTCAATAAATCAAATGATAGATTGCGCTAGGCAAATCTGCTGCACAAGACCTCTTCAAAGTGTTCAAGAGCAAAGATGTCAGTTTGAGGACTAAGGTGTGTCTGACCCAAGCCATGGAATTTTCAATAACATCATATGCATGTGAAAGTTAGACAATGAATAAGGAAGACTATAGAAGAATTAATGCCTTTGAGTTATAGTGTTAGAGAAGAATATTAAAAGTACCATGGACTGCCAGATGAACAAACAAATACGTACTGGAACAGAATGTTCCTTAGAAGCCAAGAAGGCCATACTTTGTTTCTCATACTTCAGACATGTTATCAGTAGGAACCAGTCCCTGAGAAGAACATCATGCATGGTAAATTGGAGGGACAGCAAAAAAGAGGGAGACCCCCAACGAGATGGATTGGCACAATGGCAGCATCAGTGGATTCAAGTGTAGCAGTAATTCCGAGAATGGTGCAGGACCGGGCGGTGGACCCGGCTGGTGTTTCTTCTGTTGTATACAGGATTGCTATGGGTCAGAACTGACTCAAAGGCACCTAAAAACAACAACAGTTGAGGAAAATCATCAATATGACACCATGACAGAATCCTAAGTTTTCTCTCTTTGAGGTAACCTGTTGTAGGGCCCAGAGAACAAAGGAAATCCTGCCACAACTACAAGTGATACACGTGTGCATGCCTGGCCTAGGGCAGCAGGGAGGGGACTAGGTCGGAAAGCGCACAGTCTCATCCAGGCAGCCCTGGCCGCCCAAGACCGGTCTTGCCAAGGAGTTTTCTCTTCTCTCAGCACTGGTTGGCAGAAGTGGCCCCAAACTCACTTTCAAATATTCTTTGCTTCTGCCTTCGACAGTTCGATCATCGGAAGTGTGTGAGATACTCAGGAAAATTAGCATCTGAAGTTTAAACTTAGGCACAAGATGGAGCTAAGTTCTGCCATACTGGAGTCATCTGCAGGCAAAAAACCTTCAGATTCCAAATTCTAAAGCAACCGTGAGCTGGGGAGTAGGAACCACCCCACAGTGAGACAGGAACTTCTTTTTCAGACTGGATCACATCATTAACACCACTCCTCCCGTCCCCCAGCACACACACACACACAGAGGCAAATCCTCTCTCCACTCACAAACTTTGGTGCACACACCTCATACTCACATAGACTTACGCTTTCCTTCCCAAGCTCGCTTTCTGTCTCTTAGCCATACTCCATCACTCATACTCACTCACACTCACACTCAGCTCTTGCTCTTCCATTCACTGTCAACTCTACTCCTCCCCCCTCAGCTTTACACCCTCCAGTTGTCTCTTCCCCTACACACCCACACTAGTGTACTCTGTCACACACAGGCTAACCTTGCCACTCTGACCGCCTTCTCACACTCCCTCTCCGTCTCCTGCCCTCACACCACTTTGAGGCACACTAACATACCCATGGGGAACATGGTGGCTCTGTAAGATAAGCACTGAACTGCAAACCACAAGGTTGGTGGTTCAAGCCCACCAGCCAAAGATAAGACTCTCTGATCTCACAAAGATTTACAGCCTTGGAAATCCTATGCAGGGTTGCTATGAGTTCTGGTATGGCACTGTAGGATAAACACTGGACTGCTAACGGAAAGGGCAGTGATTCACACCCACCAGACGCCCACTGGAAACCCTATACAGGGTCACTATGAGTTGGAACTAGCTTGATGGCACGTAACTCCAGCAGCATGCCCACACTTGTTCCTTCGCTTCCCATCTCAAGCAAAGAGAGCAAGTCAGCCATTTCCATCTTCTATCAAGAACCCTCCTCCCTATATTACCCAGTGTGGCAACAATAGTGAGGTTGGCTCAGGATCAGGCAGTGTTTCGTTCTGCTGTGCATAGAGTCGCTATGAGTTGGTGCTGATTCAATGGCACCTAACAACAACTCCTATCCAACAAGCCATAGGTCCCAAGACACTCTCATTAGGAAGAACTGCTCCCCAGCCCCACTCCCCACTCCCAGGCCTCAGCTGAATGACACTTCATTTGGTTCTTCAGAGAATCCCAGCCCATCTTCCATTTTTATCTTCTCTCCTCCCTGAACTCCCAAGACATCCTGAAGATTGCTAAGGATACCCACCCCCAGCCCTCCAAGCATCTCATCCCTTTTTCAAAGTCCTCCCCCTTTCCCAGAGAACCTCCTCTTGCATCTGCTTGGAGCCAGAGCCTCTCCTCAGCCTAAAGGGAAATCCTCTCTCCTGCCCACCTTGCTTTGAATCCCTGACCTGAGGGTAGCTCTGCTAACCCTTTGATTCAATTCAGCACCTGTAATTTGGGTTTTTACCTCCTGGCACCACACTCAGCTCAGCCTGTTTTTGTTCTAAGTTGATGCCAATCCCTCTGGAAATAGTCGTGACTGTCACTCATTGCGCAGTTATAAAAGACTATGTATGTGCTGTGCTAACCAGTTTCTTCACATAACTGAAGATTTGAGGAGGGGTCTGAGAAAGAGAGCTGTAGTGGAATACTTGTGGAGAACCTAATAAAGAAGTGGTTGACAGAGAAGGGGGCAGGATTAGGGGATCCCCCACCCCTAAGGAATAGTGAAGTGCTCCAGGACTAGCAACAGCAGGAGCAAGGCCACCTCAAGGACTGAAGGTATTATCACCAGAGCTTGGAGACACTTTGAAAGCACCAAAGAGGAGCCTCCCTTCGGAGCAATAAGCATAGTATGGAGCCTTTGCCAGGACTGTAGGGTGAAGGAAGGGAAAAAGGACTCCACTCGGGCCCTTCTCTACCCTCCTGCCCTGTATTTCCTGTGGGTGCCTACCATCCGCAGAATCCAAAAGAGTGGACAGAAAGCAAGGCAACCTGGGAGGGGCATCCCAATAAGGTGACTTCCTGGGAACCAGAGCGAGACGGAGCCTGGTGGAGACTGGGTTGGGGTATGGAGATTGGCCAACATGTGGAGAAGTGCTATACAGGTGACAGGTAGGAACTCGGGTGAGTGAGGTCAAGGTCAGACTCCAGAAAGTTTGCATACATGGTGTGGCATTCAGTCATTTGCAATAGACACTGTTGCTGTCAGTTGCCTTCAAGTTGATTAAAAATTAGATTCCTCGCTATAAAATAACAAAGTGTTAACTACTGATTTGAAGAATAGCTTTTATCCTCTCTGTAATTTGCCTTGAAGACAAGGATTCGGCGTCTCATCAGAATCAGTTCCTGAGTTCATGATGAAGCCACATGGCTTTTTAAAAAGGCTGAGTCTTCACCTTTAAAAATCGTTAATTTAATAACTAAATACCACTTTTCTGTAACCTAGGATGAACTGCTGACAACTGTGAAACATTCTGTAAAGCCACAAAGGAGTTATTTATGTTTTGTTAAGAGGAAAATAGTTTTTAAAAAGATGTATGTAATGTGAAATGTGTTACATGAAACTTGTCAAATCAGGTAAAGTGCCAAATTTTCTTGGATGAAAATTTGTTTGTCAATGGTGTTTGCCTGATACTAGACAATAAGCACATACTATTGTCATAGCTTTATTACTTGAAGTGCTAATTTGATCACAACTTTGCTTCCTTTGAATCTAGAATCATCAAAGTCAGTGGTCTTAACTGGAACGTCACATCATTAACTCACAAAAATTTTTATATCTATTCAGATGTTTAGAGACTTGATAATCTTGGTAGAGTCTTCATATATCCTGTTTGGTTTTATGTCTGAAGATTATTATGTGTATATCTGAAGGTCTTTGAAAATAAAATTAATCATTATGTTCAGAGATATTTTTGTCTAATGGTTTTGTTTTTTTTAAATTGACTTTATTTGGCTTTGTATTACTTTTGTAAATCTCAAGTATTTTACGTTCGAGAATTATTTTTACAAGTTAAACAGGGCTATTTTTAAGTTGTCATCTGCTGTTAAGTTTTACTTTTTGCCAACTCACGGAAAACAATTGACCAAAATATTGAAACAAAAATGAAATTTATCAGATTGATAAGAAAGACTATCATTTGAGGGGGGGCTTCAAAAAGTTTGTGGGGAAATTCCATTATCTTTTAGTTGCATTTTTCCACAGACTTTGTGAGGATCACCTCATATTTCAACTATGGATATCATTAGACTGAATCAAGATTTCTAAAACTCTTATGTAGAAACTGACAAAAATTTCACACTGCTACTAACTCAGAATTGTATGGAACCAAAATTTATGGCATAGGACTGAGTAAGCTGAAATAATTCTATAAGGTTTATATGGGCATATTGCTGATGTTCAACTTTCCAATTTCTAGACATAAATAACCATTATTTTTCTTTCCATCTCTTAATGCCAAATCTGCTATTTCAGCAACTACGTTGCCTATAGAAGGTTCTGCTGTTGACGGGTCATTGAGTCGGTTCTGTCTCATAGAGACCCTGTGGAGGGTTCTGAGGAGCAAGTGGTGGGTTTGAACTACTGACCTTGTGGCTAACAGTCCAATGCTTATCCTATTATCCTACAGTGCCACATCAGAACTCTGCAGAATGTCCTTTGTTGTTGTTAAGTGCTGTCAAGTCGATTCTGACTCATAGTGACCCTGTACAGGATTTCCAAGGAATAGCTGGTGGGTTTGAGCCGCTGACCTTGTGGTTCTCAGAATAGCCTCAGATATGGGTTTTTCTCATCTCCTAATTCTTGCTGCTGACTAACCCAAACTGCACATCTTGATTATGTGCTTCTAACCTTTGACCTTGGGCTATACCCAAGGTTGACTATTAACTGACTGACCTGTTCCAACTGGCATCTCCTCTTTAAGTGCTTGTTTCTCCAGATCTATATTTAAGTGGTGTCATCTGTATTTAAGTGGTGTTTAGCTTCTATCTTTGTATCTCAAATAGGGTTAGAAGACGTTATGGCATACGGCAAAGTTTTGACTAAATATATTCAGAGTGATTTAAATCTCTCCACCCATGAACTCCATCTAACACAGAAATAAAACTATGAGGAGAGAAGTAGTTTCTCAAAACTGAATGGGCCCCGACATCCTTGCTACTGAACAAAGAGGTACCTGTGCCATTATTAAACCCTATTGTGTTATATTTCTAATAATCATGCTAATATCATTTACTATGCTTCCTATATGCAATGTACAGTGTCAAAGCTCAGTGATCCTGTTCCTTCCTTAACTGAAATCATAAGTCATTGGTTTTCTTATTGGGGTGGATGGTAGAAAAAAATGCTACTTTATTTCGGAATCTTTATATTCTTCTTCATTTGTATTATTGTAACTATAAAATGCTGTTTTGCTATAGTTGGATTAATTTTATTCATGAAGTGCTATTGATCAAAACCACTTGACCCTCCACCTAAAATAAAACTGGGTTCACAAGTTTTCATCAATGATTGTGCTGTTTAGTCACCTTCTCTTTTTTGGGTAGATTTCATCTTTACTTCCATCATGCTGTGCAGACTGAGGAATGTTCCTCAAATTGGCCTTGTCCCTATAAAACCTATTCACCCGGAATATGAGGACTATTAACTCAGCAAGGTGAAGAAAATAATGTTTATTAACCAAAGCCCTCAAGAAAATGATGATTAGTGCCCCCTAACTGAGGCTTGATCTGAAGTGACAAATGTAAATGGGAAAGTTTATAATGCCAAATATAAGAATGATGGGGTCAACATGTATTCCCAGGGAATAAAAAGATCCGGATGTAAATCATTTGTGAAGAATTTGTCAAGATGTAAACAATTTGTTCCCAGAAAAAAATGGGCTCGTAACTACAATCATGTGGAAATTACTACAGTTGTACCACGTACAATCATATATAACAGAATCAGAGGTGCCACCCACCTAAGTGATACTCACCCCTTGCTAGCCAAGTGGCCAACCATTCCATTTAAAGGACTTCAGGCTGAAGCTGATTTCATCCACAATCAGTCACTAACCCCCTGTCTCCACTTGAATGATGGAGTACTTTTATTTTTACTTAGTGGTGTCAAGCTGGAACTGTATTATTTCTCAATAAAACTTCATTTCTCTCTTCCTAACAGAGTACAAATTTTTCTTCTTTGGCAGTTCCCGTCATCAGCCCTGGCATGGCACTGTGGGTTAATGCACTAGACTGCAAAGTCGGGTTGGTGGTTCAAGCTCACCAGTCACTCCTTGGAAATCCTGTACAAGGTTGCTATGGTTTGGAACTGACTCGATGGCACTTAACAACAACAACGATCATCAGGCCTGACACTTGGTAGGTCAGAAAATACTAGCTAAACAATGGTTGGATAAAGTGTGTCATTTTCCAGTTTTACCTTCTCCTTTCTGAGAATTTGCCTTCCATGTACCAGTCCCCATCTTTTGATACCTCTTCTTTTTCCTCATGCTTTGAAGCTAATGGACAGTCTCATTCTGGGTCTTATAATTACAATTTGTCTGAATGAGAAGATGGGACTTCATGTTGAACCTGTGGGTGTTCCTTTTTCATCCTCACTCCCTCATGGGTAACCTTTTCCCTTTGTTGTTAGGTGCTATTGGGTTGGTTCCACCTCATAGTGACCCTGTGTACAACAGAAAGAAGCGCTGTTCAGTCCTGGACCATCCTCACAATATTTTCTGTTTGAGTCCATTGTGGCAGCCACTGTGTCAATCCATCTTGTTAAGGGGCTTCCTATTTTTCACTGACCTTCGACTTTAACAAGCATGTCCTTCTCCAGAGACTGGCCCCTTCTGATGACATGTCCAAAGAATGAAAGAATGTGAGACTAAGTCTCCCATCGTCACCTCTCGGGAGCATTCTGGTTGCATCTGTCTTGGAAGAAGTACAGTCAGCTCTTCTGGTAGTTCATGGTGTATTCAGTATTCTCTGCCAACACTGTTATTCAGATACACCAATTCTTCTTTGATCTCCTTTATTCATTGTCTAACTTTTGCACGTGTCTGAGATGATTGAAAATACCATGACTTGGGCCAAGTGCACCCTAGTCATCACAGTGACATCTTTGTTTTTTTAACATTTTCAAGGGTCTTTTGCAGAAATTTTGCTCAGTGCAATATGTATTATTTGATTTCTTGGCTGCTGCTTCCATAGGCATTGATTGTAAAGCCAAGTAAAATGAAATCTTTTCCAATTTCACTCTTTTCTCTGTTTATCATGATGATGCATATTGGTCCAGTTGTGAGGTGTTTTTTTTTTTTCTTGATGTTGCGGCGTAATCTTTACTGAAGGCTGTAGTCTTTGATCTTCATCAGTCAGTGCTTCAAGTCCTCTTTATTTTTCAACAAGCAAGATTGTGTCATCTGCGTATTGCAGATTATTAATTAGTCTTTCCTCAATCCTGATGCTGTTTTCTTCTTCATATAGGCCATCTCTTCAGATTATTTCCTTAACATACAGACTGAATAAGTGTGGTGAAAGGATACAACCCTGATGTACACTTTTTCTCATTTTAAACCGCACAGCATACCCTTGTTCTGATTGAACAACTGCCTCAAGTTCATGAGCACAATTAAGTGTTCTGGAATTTATATTCTTCACAATGTTAACCATAATTTTTTATGATCCACATATTTGAATGGCTTTGCGTTAGTCAGTAAAACACAGATAAACATCTTTCTGGTATTCTCTTTTTCAGCCCAAATCCATCAGTCATCAGCAATGATATCCCTGTTTCCATGTCCTCTTTTGAATCTCTGGCAGCTCCCTGTTGATGTACTGCTCCAACCAGTTTTAAATGATGTTCAGCAAAATGTTACTCGTGTGTGATAATAATGATATTATTAGATAATTTCCACATTCTGTTAGATCAACTTTATTTAGGATGGGCACAAACATGGATCCCTTCTAGTCAGTTGACCCAGTAGCTGTCTTCCAAATTTCTTGGCATAGGTAAATAAATGCTTCTAGCATTGCATCTGTTTGTTGAAACATCTCTACTGGTATTCTATCAATTCCCGGAGTCTGTTTTTCACCAATGATTTCAGTGTAGCATCGACTTCTTCCTTCAATACCGTCAGTTCTTGATCATATACTATCTCTTCACATTGTAGAACATCGACCAATTCTTTTTGGTACAGTGACTCTGGGTATTCCTTCCATCTTTCTTTGATGCTTCCTTCACTGTTCAGTATTTTGCCCTTAGAATCCTTCAATATTGGAACTTCTTTTCTGAATTTCTTCTTCAACTTCAGTTCTTTCAACTTGAGAAACATCAAGCGTGTTCTTCCCTTTTGATCTTCTAACTCCAGTTTGGGCACATTTCACTATAACACTTTGTCTCCTTCAGCCCTTCTTTGAAATCATCTGTTCAACTCCTTTACTTCATCATTTCTTTCATACACTTTAGCTATTCTACATTCAAGAGCAAGTTTTAGAGTTCTTCTGACATCCATTTTGGCCATTTCTTTCTTTCCTTCTTTCCTTTTTAATGACCTTTTGCTTTCTTCATATATATTGTCCCTGATGCCACCCCACAACTTGTCTGGCCTCCAGTGATTAGTGTACATTGCATCGACTCTATTCTTGAGATGGGCTCTAAATTGACTGGGATATACTCAAGGTCATATTTTCATTTTCTTCAGATTCAACTTGAACTTGCATGTGAGCAATTGATAGTCTGTTCTGCAGTCGGCCTCTGGTCTTATTCTGATAATGATATTGATCTTCTCCATTGTCTCTTTGCACAGATTTGATTCCTGTGTATTCCATCCAGTGAGGTCCAAGTGTATAGATTTTGTCACTTTGTCGAAAAGAGATGTTTCCAATGAAGAAGTTGTGGTCTTGCAAACAAAATAGAAGATATTCATCTTTGATAGCCCCACCATCAGCCATGGAGTCTGATATATGATAGATAGGCTCTTAGGAAATATTGGCTTAACACTAGATGGACAAAGTTTGTCGTTTTCAATTTTTATCTTCCCCTTGTGAAAACCTGCCTGCTATGTACCAGTCTCCTATCTTATTACCCCCCTCTTCTTTTTCCTCATGCTTCGAAGATCACTGACAGTATTTTACCAATCTCATTGCTGATCTTATAATACAATTTTTTCTGCATGAGAAGATGGAGTCTCATGTTGAACGGCTGGCTGTTTCCTTTTCATCTTCACTCTCTCGTGGGACACCCTTTCCTCTAACCAACATTCATTTAACACATTTTAGTTCCAAAGATCATTCTCCTTAACTGAAAAGGCAGACATGAAACAGCAGGTGAGGAGTTTTGACTTTGCTGTTATCCAGTAATGTTACTCGATAGCAGACTGATTCTCTCTTTGATCTCCATCTTGCTCTGAACATGCCCACCAAGTCTTTTGTCTTCTAAGTTCTCTGTGTGTTTTACATGACTCAATTCACCCAGACTATTGGGGCTTAAGAGTCCTGGTGTGGCATTGCGGGTTCATGAGCTGGACTGCAAGGTCAGTTTGAACCGCAAGGTCAGCGATTCAAGTTCACGAACGGCTCCTCAGAAACCCTACACAGGGTCACCTGTGAGTGGGAACTGACTCGACGGCGCTTAGCAACAACAACAATCAGGTCTCCAGTCATCTTGAGTGTCTCCTTAGACATCTGGGTTACACTCTTTTTTACTTTCATAATTGCTATTTTATTATTTGTTTTAAAGGTCAGTACAGAGACATTATGAAACAATTGATACGCTTCTTAATGTGCAAACCAAATATCTAAGGGCCATGTAATTATAACTCTTTTCTAAATTCCACTAACTTTTCCAGCTTTAAATTTGGAGGCAAATTTTTCTTAGGAGGCTATCAAGTACCAGAATTTTCAATTGTTGATAGTCATCAGTCCTACTGATTCACAATTTAACATCACACATACTACACACTCAAATTTTCAAATTTTCACAGCACAAGAGAATGTAATGAAGAAAACGGGACTACCACGACCAAAGACGTCACAGGATGCTCACAGTCCTGACAGCCAGAGTCAAGATGAGGGGACCAATTCTACTAAAAAACAGCGTGGAAACGGAACTTAAAATGTTGAAGTCATACACATGCATGACTGTGATTACCAATTGCCATTAAGTATGCTTTGTATTATGGGATATAAACCTTCTCACACACACAGTGGAATGTTAACTTGATGCCCAAGAGAGTCAAAACCTCTGACAAGTCAGCATCCCACTATTTTCTGGTTGTACCAAAAAATAAACAACCAGCAAATTATTTCATCTCTTTAAAAAGGCATTTACACTTTAAAAAGGGCACGAAGTGGGATTTCTTCCTTCTTAAAAATGTTTCTAGAGCTATTAAAAACGTGTATCTACAAACTAGTTGATAAAAATATTCCTATGGATTGTACAAGAAGGAAGATACAGGACCCACTGATACAACATGGTGGTGGCGATGTGCTATGGAGTCAGTTCCCACTCATAGCGACCCGGTATAGGGTTTCCGAAGCTGTAACTCTTTACAGGAGCAGAAAGCTTCATCTTTCTTCTGTGGAATGGCTGGTAGTTTCAAACTGCTGACTTTGAGATTAGCAGCCTGACTTGTAACCACTACGCTACCAGTGCTTCTTACAACATGGTTGTTGTTGTTAAGTGCCGTCGAGTTGGTTCCAACCCATAGCAACCCTGTATAGGGTTTCCGAGGAGCAGCTGGTGAGCTTGAACGTTAATCTGACTTGGCTTCTTTCTCTCCTCCATCATCAGAGGCTTTTAGCGTCTCCATTTTTGGCAGGTAGAGCTTCCTTAGTTTCTTGGTTAGCCCCTTCAGCCTGTTTTGCCCTTTTGTTTGCATTTTGTTGTGTGTAGGTCTGTCCTCTCCAAGCTGCCTTTCTTTACTTTGTTTCCACTTTTGCAGAAACAGGTTTAGCTGGCAACCTCACAAATCTCCTCTTAGGGTCTTCCTTCCCCACCACATCTTGGTGGGGAAGGCAGGCCCCAGGGCACTGAGAACCTTCTGGAAGCTGAGTTGCCTGACCGCTGCCACCCAAGCTGCTGGGACCCACAGCAGAGCTTAGGTTACTTTCTTATGTCGCCTGTGGATTTGGATTTCCATCTTTTTAAAATGTTTATTTTACTTCATTGTTAACTATTTGCATGGGTAATGCAGTCGTGTGTTTCAAAATTCAAAAACTCTCCCTCTCATGCCATCCCCCAACTACTCATTTCCTCACTTCCTGTGTTCAGAGGTGGTCATTCTTTTCAGTGTATAGTATATGCTTCCAGAAATGTAAAGAAAATGTGTGTGTTCATACTTTATCTATCTATCTATCTATACACACACACACACATACATATCTATATCTGTGTCTCTGTATCTATATCTATATGCAGAGAGAGGAGTCCTGGTGTGATGTTGTGGGTTAATGCATGCGCTGGACTGCAACACCGGTTTGAACTGCAAGGTCGATGGTTCAAGATCACCAGCTGCTCCTCGGAAACCCTATACAGACAGGGTCGCTATGGGTTGGAACTGACTCAACAGCACTCAACAACAACAGTGAGAGAGAGAATCCTGGTATGGTGCTGTAGGATAAGCACTGGACCGCAAGATCGGTTTGAATCAAAAGGTTGGCGGTTCAAACCTATCACCCGCTTATCGGAAACCTTATACAGGGTTGTTATGATGTTGTGATGATGACGCTTAACAACAACTACATATCTGTGTGTGTGTGTGTGTGTGTGTGTGTGTGTGTTTTTAAGTGCTGTTGAGTCAGTTTCAACTCATAGCAACCCTGTATAGGGTTTCCAAAGAGCAGCTGATGAGTTTGAAACGTCAACCTTGAAGTTCAAACCAACCTTGTGGTCCAGTGCTTATCCTTAGCACCACACCAGGAGTATATGTATACACTATTGTTGTTGTTAAGTGCCATCAAGTTGGTTCCAACTCATAGTGACCCTGTATAGAGTTTCTGAGGAGCGGTTGGTGGGTTTGAACCACCGACTTTGTGTTTAGCAGTCCCGTACTGATCCTACAGCACCACACCAGCCATCATTGGGAACTTTCAGAACATTCTCTTGTCTCTTCCTCATTTGTGACCTCTCACTCATAAATGCATCTGTAAGAGCTTCCTCACCTTTTCACACCATCTTCCTCTTCAGTCTTATAATATGAAAGCATGATTATGTCTTTTTTGGAGTTGCTTTGGAATCTGCCTCCTATGTGCTGAGTCTTTTCTGTGGCTCCCATGAACTATCTACCGTTCCCCAAAGACTCACTCCCAGTTGCCCAGTCAACCCTGCCCTGTTGGCCAGCATTCATTCCAGATGACTAGTCCATTTGTCATTTGCTCTACTCCTGGGGAGATTAAACTGTTGAACAAGTCGAAAATGATGGTTGGAATAGATGCTTCTTTGAGGGCACCTCTTGCTTTCCGAGCCCTCCCAAGGTGGATAAAGGCCGGGGACCCTCCTCTGGGGAAGAAGGGGCATGTGGCCACGCTCAGCAGCCTGGTTCTCCTGAGGTCCCCCCTCCCCTGCCTCATGTCTCTGGTTAATTGCTGTGACATATTGAGAGGCACTCTTTGAAAAAGGAGCAGACGAGCCGGCCGTTAGCATCCCAGCTCAGCAATCATCACTGATTAAAAACTAGTTACAAAGCAATGAAGATGGAATTCTGCATTAATCAAATGACCCTGTCTATGGCCAAGCCCAGAGAGATGGGAGTGATTATGAAAGCATCACTTACAATGTCTGCAAACGTTAAGGGCTGCTTGAATTTCTGAGAGATTTATGAGGTAGTGAAAGCATTTGGCTGGATCCGACTCTCACTATTTCCTTTCTTCCCAGATGTGTGTTTTGGGGCTCTGTGGACTTGCAGCTTATTCTGAGTGGTCTAGCTCAACTGGGCTTTTAGGTTGATGTGATCTGAATACAGCAGTCTCTAGATGGTACAAATCGTTATTAACCGAAAGGTTGGCAATTCAAATCCACCCAGAGGCACCTCAGAAGAAAGGCCTGGCAATCCACTTCAGAAAGATTACAGCATTGAAGACCCATTAAGTGTACTCTATTAGAACTGACTTAATGGCAGTTGATTTTTTTTGTTTGGTCGTTTGGTTTTTTAATCTGAATATAGGAGTCTTTGTGTGGTGCAACAGTTAGAGCTCAGCTGCTAATCAAAAGGTTAGGTGTTTGTGTCCACCCAGAGGTGCCTCAGAAGAAAGACCTGGCAATCTACTTTTGAAAAATCTGCTACTGAAAGCCGTTTGGAGCATAGTTTTCCCCTGATACAAACGGGGTTTCCATGAATTGGCATCGACTCAGTGGCAACTGTTGCTTTTTCTTTTTTAAAATCTGAATACACTGGCTTAGTAAAAAGTTGCAATTTATCATACTGCCAATTTCCAGAGAATTTGAATTAGCTCAGCTACACTTAATACGGAAACCATCCTGAACATAATTTAATCTTTCTTTAATGATTCAAAAAGCACTTTGAGGCCATACACTAATCAGAGTCGTGGTTATGAATATCAGAGCTGGATATTGAAGAAGTGTAAAAGTGCCCAGGAAAGAGCTGGGAGGAGGGAATTATGGAGAGCGACATATGTGGATGTTTCTGAGAGAGCACAGGTATGATTGTGAGAAAATGGACATATGTAAGTATGGCAAGGACTTCTGGTGTGGCACTGTGGATCAGCACTGGACTGTGAACCACAAGGTCAATGGTTCAAACCCACCAGCTGCTCCTTAGAAACCCTATACAGGGTCCCTATCAGATGGAACTGACTCAACAGCACCTGACAACAACAGCAAAGCATGGTGATGTATGAAGTCTAGCTCAGCTAATGTTGACATCGACCACATTCAGTTCATGACCTAAGGGTCCTACCAAACAAAACAGCATCGCCCTCAGGCTTGTGCTAGCCCCTTGTTGTTTCTGCTGTTGTTAGGGGCCATCAAGTCAGTTCCGACTCAAAGCGACTTCATGCACACTGCCTGGTTTTGCACCATCCTCAAAATCGTTGTTAAGATTGAGCTCCTTGTTTCTGTTGTTGTTAAGTGCTGAGGAATAGGTTCCAACCCATAGTGATCCTGTATAGGGTTTCCAAGGAGCAGCTGGTGAGTTTGAACCGCCAACTTTGCAGTTCAAACTAACCTTGAGGTCTAGTGCTTATCCTACAGTGCCACACCAGGACTCCCCTTGCCATTGTGCACCTTCCCAAAGGACTCTGGGTGTGGCCAGCTTGGGCCTCTGTTGTGCAGACTTGAAGAGAGGGAGATAATTGTTCTGCCCAGGACAGAAGTCCCTTTATTGTGGAAGAGAGAAAGGAACAGAGTGGGATAGGAGGAAGGGAGAGAGACTCGTACCCATGGGAGCCACACCATTTGGAAATTTTTAACAGTTTGGGAAAGAGCTAAATTGCCTTTTAATAATTTATGGTTGCAGATATTTCTTTCAATACACCCTGATGAAGAAACGGAGACCAAAAAGAACAAGAAGGCTTGGTTTTGGAGGGGTTTTACAGCAAGACCCCATCTAGGTCCCCCAGACGTGATACCCAGAAGCAGAGGCAGGTGGATGGTGCCCATCAGCCTGGACATCCACCAGACAGTGCCTCTGCCCTAGTCCCTCACATGCCTGAATGTACAACTGGTGAGAACAGAGCTACTCGGTTACTGGGGAAGAGCAGGGCACTAAGGGGCGGAATGAGATGCTCTGAGTCTGAGTTGGGGGTGGGAGGCAGTAATCCTTGTTCTCGAGGGCTGCTGTAATCAATATACCACAGGTGGATGGCTTTAACAAACAACTTGATTCTCTCACAGTTGAGGACGCTAGAAGTCCGAATTCACAGCACCTGGACAAGGGGAAGATTTTTCTTTATTGGTTCAGAGTTCAGGAGAAAGGGCCTTGTCTCCTTTCAGGTTCTATAGGCCCCACATTCCTTGGAGATCTCCCTGTGACCCAGCATCAATCTTCTAGATCTAGAAGGTTCTCAGCACAGGGACCTGGGTCCAAAGGACATACACACTCCACTGCTGGCTCCTCTTTCTTGGTGGTAGTAGGTCTCTTTCGCTGCTCATTTCTTCTTTTGTCTCTTGTAAGATATAAGGTGCAGCAAGCCACCCATCAGGGCAGCTGCCCTTCATCAGATCACAGAATTAAGGGTGTGGCAGCTGACTGTTAATCCTCTCACAATTGATTGGTTTCTCACATTATGAGAGATCACTGCATAACATCACGGAGAATCATGGCCCAGCCAAGTTGACACATATTTGCGGGGGACACAATTCAATCCATAGTAGGGGTTTTTTACCTCTCTGCTTGGCATTTCCTCCCGTGTGGCGCTGTGGGTTAATGCGCCAGACTGCAAAGCCGTTGGAACTGCAAGGTTGGCAGTTCAAGCTCACCAGCTGCTCCTCGGAAACCCTATGCAGGGTTGCTATGGGCCGGAACTGACTCAACGGCACTTCACAACAACGGCCCACAGTTATGGGAATCCTGGAGTGGCTCTGTGGGTTAATGCACCAGACTGCAAAGCCATTTGAACTGCAAGGTTGGCGCTGCAAGCTCACCAGCTGCTCCTTGGAAACCCATTACAGGGTCGCTATGGGTTGGAACCGACTCAATGACACATCACAACAACAACCCACAGGTATGCAGAATGAGACTGTGCATTCTACTGGGGAGGGGAGGGCAAGATGGGGTGGGCATGTAATGCAGGCTGTATGAGGACTTGGGGCCAGGGTGTCCAGACTTCATCTCTCATGCTTCAGACGTATCATCAGGAGGGACCAGTCCCTGGAGAAAGATATGTTTGGTAAAGTGGAGGGTTGGAGAAAAAGAGGAAGACCCCCAGCAAGATGGATTGGCACAGTGGCGGCAGCAATGGGTTTAACCGTAGCAACTGTTGTGAGGTTGGCGTAGGACAGAGCAGCGTTTTGTTGTGTATAGGGTCTCAATGAGTCGGTACTGACTTGATGGCACCTAACAAAAATAACATTAATGTTGAGTTTAGATGATATCTCATTGCTGTTTTGATTTGCTGCTCTCTAATTATGAGTTGGAACTGACTCGATGGCACTTAACAATAACAATGGCTAATGAGTGTGAACATTTTGTTTGTTAGCAGCCTGAATATCTCCTTTAGTGAAGTATGTTTGTATCCTCGGCCCATTTAAAATTTGATAATTTGTCTTTTTGCTGTTGACAAATGTTTGCTACAAATTTTAGAAATTATTCTCTAGTCTGATATGACATTGCCAAGAAAGTTCCCCAATCTGTAGATCCTCTTTTTACTCTTCTAGTGAAGTGTTTTCACATGTATAAATGTTTGCCTTTTAGGAGGTTCCGTCATTTAGTTGTCTTCTGTGTTTTTCAGTTACATTTGATAGTATATTCTTGCCATATATTAGTACTCCTAAAGAGTCTTGGTGTGGCGCTGTGGGCTAATGCGTCAGACTGTAAAGCCGTTTGAACTGTAAGATTGGTGGTTCAAGCTTATCAGCTGCTCCTTGGAAACCCTATGCAGGGCCAGAATCAACTCTATGGCACTTAACAACAACAAATCTGCCCTTATTTTCTCTCTTTGATAATCTTCATAGTTTTAGGTTTTGCATTTAGGCCTTTGATCCATCTTGAGTTAGTTTTTATATATGGTGAGAGATGTGGATCCTATTTCATTTTCTGCAAATTGATATTCAGTTTTGCCAGCAGTTTGACCCTTTGTCAAAGATCACTGACCATAAGTGGATGGACTTATTTCTGGGCTCTCAATTCTTTTCCATTGGTCTATGTGCCCACCTTTGTCTCAATGCCAGATGGTTTGAACTACTGTGACTATATTGTAGGTTTGGATGGGAGAACATGAGTTAGTAGTACTTTGCTTATTCAGGTCTCTTTCCTTTCCATATAAAGTTGGCAACTAGTTTTTCCATCTCTTTAAAGAATGTTGATGGACTCTGGATCAGTATTGTATTTGACCTGTAGATTGCTTTGGGTAGCATTGACGTTTTCACAATATTAAGTCTTCCTATCCATGAGCATGGTATTTCCTTCCATTTCTGTAGGTCTCTTTTTGGCTTCTTATAGTGGTGTCTTATCATTTTCTTTGTGTAGGTCTTTTGTGTCTCTGGTTAAATTTGTTCCTAAGTTCTTCATCTTTTGTGTGGTTCTTGTAAATGGCACTGTTTTCCTGATTTCCTTTTAGAACTCTTTGTTAGTGTAGAGGAATCTGACTGATTTTTCTGCCTTGAACTTGTAACCTGTCACTCTGCTGAATTCCTCTATTAGTCCCAGTAGTTTTCTTATTGAGTTTCCTGGATTCTCTATATATAGGATCATATCTTCTGCAAATCATAGCAATATGTTTTTATGTAAAGAAGCTTTTGGGTCTGATAGGGCTGAGAACAAGCTCACAGGCCCATTCCCACTACGTAGGCTTCTGGGCGCTTATGACCCAGATTCTGTGTGCTACTCCAACCTCATTGCTTACCACCCCTCCCAGCTGGCACCCTGGGCTCCAGCTGCTACAACTACCCACAGTGCCATGGAAACACAGCGCAACACCAGCCAGCCATGCAATTGCTCACTCTGCTCCTGCCATCCAGACATACTAAAAAAAAAAAAGCCGGTGTGCCCACCCTTTTTTTTTTTTTTTTAAAGTTTTTATTGTGAATTGAATAATAGTTTACATATGAGAACATCAGCTTTACACTCATTGTTTCATTGCAATGATTACAATCTCCTCCGTGCATCATCATTCAACAGTATTTGCTTCTATTCCCTCTTCTATCCCCTCTGTTTTTTTGTGTTTCTTTCTTTCTTTTTTTTTTTTTAAGGGGGGTGACATACACAAAACCACTCAGAAATAGATACTAATTTAAACAACCAAAGGGCACATTCTACAAGCTTGTCTCCTGGACACAAGCACACAGCCTTTTTCTTTCCATGAGTCTAGAGTCTTCAGCTGCTCTCTCTCTCCATGTCCTCATCTCTGCCTCCATCTCTGGTATCACTGCTTGTCTGCATAGGGTCCCACATTCTGCTTGTGCTCTTCTCCCTTGATGGTCCTAGGTCCTCTGTTCCTGAAATGTGATATTAACTACTCTCCCCTTTTCATTACAAAACTTCTACCTTTAGAGTTGTGACAGATGCAGTTAGTCATGATAACAGTTACTCACTATTGAATCATAAGAATTTTATCCCCATTTCCTCTTACCAGACCCGTCTAGACAAGATGAAAACTATTCAGTGATGATTCTATATTCCCCTGCACACTCTGAAACTAAACTCCCTCTTGAAAACTTGTAAGCCAGTCACTTCATGCCTTTATAGCCCCCCTATTTTAAGTAGCCAATGTCTAAGCTGCCCATCCCTATCAACCCTTGTACAGAGGGGATGGGAATGATCCTTGATGAGAAGATTTCTTCCCTCTCAGTTGGTATTTTGAGCTACTACATCCATAAGTATAGGTCAAGTTCACCAAATTGTAGCAATTTATTTATATTTGTTTCCTTTATAAAAATTCTTTATCTTTCTCTAGTCGAGTTCTGATCATCTAGGTCAGATGGGTACTATCTGCAAGTTTAGGCGTTCTTGTGCTTCTCCCCTCACTTTGTATCAGCTGGATGCCTCACTCTCAGCTCTAGCCCTCCATGGCTATGTCCTTGTCCATGGGCTCAGAAGTTCCCAGGTCTCATTACACTTTGGACCAACCAGTCCTTCCTCTCCTCTCTCTCATCTCCAGGTCAGTGGGAGTCTATGGAATGTGGTTGAACTCAGCCCATTTCTTCATCACCACCCCTCCCCCACTTCCACTCACCAGTAGACTAAAGTGGTCACCAAGAAGCCCACATGCCCGCTCTTGTATTCCCTTCGAGTTTCAGTCCTGGAAGGGGGTTTGTCCTGAAGGGACTTGATTGCTTTCCTTGATGGCTCCCTGGAGAACAACTTACTTGTTCTTGTAGTAGCCAATCAGACTGACATTTTTGCTTTTAATTTTTTCCTGTTGGTCTTTCTTCCAAGAAGTATCTTTTGTTCCTCTAGCTGCTCCAGGCTAGTTTGTTTGTCCTTGCTAGTGTGAATATTCCACCTCAGAAAGTTCTGGATGTGCCCATCCTTTCTTAGGCTTCACACAGAACTCCCACCACAGGATAACAGGTTGGCATCCGCCTGCCTGACTCGCTCTTTGGGATCAATTCCTACCTCGCAGCTTGTGACTCCACCACTGCGTCTCCCAGGAAAGGAGATGAGGAAAACAATGACTAATAGTGATGTTGCTGGAAGATCTTGCGATGCAGTGTGTGTAATGTACAAGGCAGAGCTTGGTTCTTGAACTCTTTGTGGTACAAATCTCCTCACATTTGGAATCACACTATAGAGTCCCACCCGGGGTTAAGAACTTTGGGTTCAGATGGGGTCAGGGTAGAGGTGCTGCCTCCTCCTTCAGTCTCAGTGGCCCGGCCCCTTCTCTGGCCCTCCCCACCCCTCCACCCCAGGTGGTCATGATCACTCTGTCCTCATTGGCCATTTCAGCATGGGAGTAGGCCAACATGCCAGACAACCGATCATTCCAATGTCCACCTGGCCAAGCTTACCAAGTTTACTAGAAACTCTAACTTCTTTTAACTATTTCAAATTTTCAGTAATCTGTGTCAGATGAAATGATTTTAAGAACATCTACAGATTTCTGTTGCTTGCTGAAAGTGAAGAGGACTTGAAACATTTAC
>NW_006408525.1:11521324-11588634 GCF_000296735.1 Chrysochloris asiatica | reverse complement strand
TCCATTTCTATATTTGTTTGCTTTGGTTTCGCCCCAGCAGTAGATGGAGGTTGCTGGCCAGAAAGGGGAGACTCTTGGCTGAGAATAAAGCTATAAATCAGCATTCAGCTCAGCCTGAATGGAGTAGACATGGATGGAGACTGGGAACAGGTGAAGAGGTTGAGGGAGAAAGAGGGCTGAGGGAAGAGTCTGAAGACCCCCAAGGCTCCTCATAAGCACTGTTGAGTCTTGTGACTCTATCCAGTAAGGTGATAAAGCAACTCCTCAGAGGAGCTGGCTGCCAGGATTTTGTTTTAAACTTACCAAAAAAGGGGCCACTTCCATAAAAGCCCGTTCCAAGGCTTCTTCTGTGGTAGAGATGTTTTTGGAGGTGGAGAGGGAAAGGGTGTCTAAGCCACACTGTGAGATCAGGAACAATGAAGGAATTACAGTCAAAGATCTGAGTGGATAACTCTGAATTCCTCCAAGGAGCTGTCGATCAGGACAAGCAAAACACTTCTGTTCTAAACCAGGTATGGGATAATTATTATAAAAACAAATGATAAAGAAGATCATACCTAAAAGAAACAAGTATGTAAGTGTGTGAGAGAAAGAGTGTGTGCGTGTGCATCTATATAAGAGTAAATTTGGTGAAATTGGTCATTTGGTGACTTGGTTACCAGGCATGTTGACATGAGGATTAGTTACCATGAGACTTTCATGAAGTGCTCGCAAATAAAGGAAAAATTAAAGGATATGATGGGAGGTGGGCAAAGAAGGACATTGTTTAACTATGACAGCATAGAACAAAAGAGACTCTCAAGGGCACTGCTGACCATGGGGAGAGAAAGTCTTGAACAATAAACTTTCAGTGCTGCAGTCCATCAGCAGAGCATCTGCAAGGTGGAGATAGAAGCAGGGAATCTGAACCCCTGACTCCTTGTATTTTCTAGTATTCTCTCCTTTTGCTGAGAACTTCCTTATTGGGAGTTCAGATGTGTCAACCTGCTTTAGTTGGTACAGTTAAATATTTGATTCATCCAGCTCCTTTTGTTCTGTTTAAAAATGTGCCAAGCACTACCTTCTGGTAGAATCAGGCCTCCCAGGTAAGCCTGTATGTATGACAATGAGTTGGATCACTGGAATTGGCTCTGTTTCTTGCATGCTTGGTGAGTTAACCAAAAATGATCCACTTTTAGTGTGCTGATAAAGCACCTGTGACCCTGAGCACAATTAAGTGTTCTGGAATTCCCATTCTTCCAAATGTTAGCCATTCACACAGCCAAGTGCTTTGGGGGTAATCAATAAAACACAGGTAAACATCTTTCTGGTATTCTCTGCTTTCAGTCAAGAGCCATAGAAATCAGCAGTGATATCCTTCATTCCACATCCTGTTTTTCATTCAGTTTGAATTTCTGGCAGTTCCCTGATGGTGTACTGCTACAAAATTTTGCTTGTGTGTGATATTAGTTTCCACATTTTATTGGATTACCTTTCTTTGGACATAAATGGCGACTATACATGTGGACCTCACAGAATGGAATAACCAAGAATCAAATAAACTTTATCTGTGCAAAGAGACAATGAAGAAGCTCAATGTAATCAGTCCAAACAAGGCCAGAGTCGACTGTGAAATAGATCATTAAATTGTTCATATGTAAGTTTAAGTTGAAAATGACAAAAATTAAAATGAATCCACAAGAATCAGAGTACGACCTTGAATATATCCCACCTAAATTTAGAGACCATTTTGAGAATAGATTTGACACATTGAACACTAAAGATCAGATGAGCTGTGGGATGACATCAAAGACATCATACATGAAGAAAGCAAAAGATCCAAATGGATGTCAGAGAGACTCTGAAATGTGCTCTTAAATGTAGAGTAATTAAAGCAAATGGAAGAAATGATGAAGCTAAAGAGCTGAGCAAAATATTTCAAAGGGTGGCTCAAGAAGACAGTATTATAATGAAATGTGTAAATACCAGGAGTCAGAAAATCAAAAGGGAAGAACACACTCAGCATTTCTCAAGGTGGAAAAAAAGAAAAAAGTCAAAGCTTTGAATTGCAATATTAAAGGATTCTATGGGCAAAATATTGAACAATGCTGGTTGTGGAATGAAGAAATGGGGTATGAGGGATGCAATATTAGGAGATGGAGGTGAGTGATGGATGAGAGAATGGGGTTGAGATTGAGGGGATGAAGGTGAGGGGGCTGGGGATGAGGAGAAATGGGAGAAGGAGATGGGGGATAAGAACCTGCTATGTGTGGGAGAATGGCTTTGCCAGTCCTTTTCACTCCTTTCCTTCCTTCCTTCCCACCCTCTGTGGGTGGGGTAAGTTATTTTTATATCATCTATTTTAAAATAATACTATGCTATAAGCAAAGAAGAAAAATGTGGCATCAGGATTGGAGGAAGACTCATTAACAACCTGCGATATGCAGATGACACAACCTTGTTTGCTGCAAGTAAAGAAGACTTATAAAAATACTTACTGATAAAGATTAAAGAGCACAGCCTTCTGTATGGGTTGCATCTCAATGTAAAGAAAACAAACATCCTCACCACTGGACCAATAAACAACATTCTTATCAACGGAGAAAAGATTGAAGCTGTCAAAGACTTCATTTTGCTTGGATTAACCATTAACACTCATGGAAACAGCAGTCAAGAAATTAAACGATAGATTGCACTAGGCAAATCTGCTGTACAAGACCTCCTTTAAGTGTTGAAGAGCAAACCTGTCAGTTTGAGGACTAAGATATGCCTGACCCAAGTCAAGATATTTTCAATAACCTCATATACATGCAAAAGCTGGACAGTGAATAAGGAAGATCGTAGAAGAATTGATGCTTTTGAGTTATGGTGTTGGAGGAGAATACTGAAAGTGCCATGGGCTGCCAAACGAACAAGCAGATCTGTGTTGGAAGAAGTGCAGCCAGAGTACTCCTTGGAGGCCAGGATGGCCAAATGTCTCTCATACTTCAGACATATTGTCAGGAAGGCCCAGTCCCTGGAGAAGGATGTCATGTTTGGTAAGGTGGAGGGTCAGAGAAAAAGAGGAAGACCCCCAGCAAGATGGTTTGGCACAGTGGTGGCAGCGATGGGCTTGGGCGTAGCAATGATTGTGAGGTTGGCCCAGGACTAGGCAGTGTGTTGGTCTGTTGGTCATAGGGTTTCTGTGAGTCCGTATGGATTCAATGGCACATAACAACAACAACAACAACAACAACGTGCCATAAGCTGGTCACTGTTGTTACCAGAGAGGCTGTTGCCTTGTAGCTGTTCCTTTGAACAAAGTTTCCACCAGGGCAACCTTTTAGATGAGAGTCAGGAGAATACCCCATGGCTTCAATCTGAAAAACAAAGCCCAGATGGCTCTAGATCCCTAGGGGAGGACAGAGGGAAGGAAAGCAAAGAGGAATGGGAGAAGTAGAAGAGCGCTCCAGGTTCCCAGTCTGAGGCTACTCCTCTGACCCCTCCAGTAGCTCTCAGCGAATTCTTCCTGGTCATGATCTGGTTCAAACAATGACACTTCTTTGGAGACGTGGAGAAGGCAATCAAGTCTTGGTGGGCCTGTGGTATAGGAAAGAAGCAGGAAGAAGAGGCAGATAAAAGGGAAAACCAGGAAGAAGAGCGGGGTCTTTAATAGAACTCCCTGGCTTTGAGACCATGAATGAAGACTGACAACCACAGAGTGGTGGTGGTTGGGGAATCACGGCTCCCACATGATTCCTAGAGAGAAGGGAACGCCTTCATATGGCTTTTCTACCTGTGATCTTTGTAACTCCCACCAAACTACTTTTTCCGGATAGGTATGAGTAAGAGAATGTGTGGGAAGATGCTGATAGGATTATATGGTTCAGCTGTGAATGACTGCCCACAGAGTTGTGACTGTGAAAACTTGGAGTTCTAACGTGGGTTTAAAGTGAGCCACCTCAGAACCTAGATCCAGAGTGTGTGGAGGAAGGTAGAATCTCCATTGAGTAGTATCCAATCTGTCCAGGCATGGCTGATGAAATGAAATGCAGATGGGTCTCTTGTGATACCATAGTGAATAATTGTTATTAGGACTGATTGCGAGGGTTGAAAATGTAAAGGTAGACGTTTTGTAGCAAGGAAGGGAGTGATTAACTTTTCAGTTAAGGAGCGGAGCTCCCTGGGACCATCAAGGGAGAAGAGTGGAGAGCAGGACCGTACCCAGAGAAGCAGTGATGCCTGAGATGGAGGCAGAGACAATGACGTGGAAAGATGGAGCAGCTGGGGACTTTACCCAGAGAGGGAGAGGGGCTGTGTATTGATGACCAGGGGTCAGGCTTGTAGTGTATACCCTTTTGTTGGTTGATGATGCATGGAGGGGATTGTAACCATGGCAATGAAATGATATATGATAGGATGAATGTAAAACTAATGTTCTCCCATGTAAACTATCACATAATTCACAATAAAGCATTTAAAAAAAAAAGAGCCACCTCAGAAGCAGAGGGAGATCTCACTACTGCCAGGAGTGGATCATGTCCTTTGGCAAGATCCCAGCATATTGAACCTCCTCAATCCAGGGACAGAAAGCTGTGGCACCAGAGGAAAAGCTGAGAAATAGCCAAGCAGCAGCAGCAGAACACAAGAGTCAAAGCATGAGCCAGAGAGATGAACTGGCCCATGGAGCCTGTGGGCAGAAGGCTTGTCTGTGGAGTGGAGTGCCTCCAGGCAGTTAACTGGGCACTATGTTGGGTGGCCCATGGAGCTAATGCTGAGTGCCTTCTGGTCGAGAGTTAAAGCAGATTGGAGGGTCCTTTGAGCACTTATCAGCAGCTCTAAATAAATAGTGCTTTGTAACATTGACCTGGCAGAGAGGGGCCTGCTTGTGGACATAGTTGAGAAGAGGCTGTCCTGAGTATTTCTGATCCTGTTAACTTCCCTAATAAACCCCATAATGGTATGGTGTTTGAATTCTGTGTGACTGTAGCAATGGATTATCTAGGCCAACTGAGGAGTAGAGTGTTATGGGAGCATCGAATGATTGGTTCATTAGTCTCAGTTCCCACCTGGGGTCTATATGAATGAAGGCATTGCCTTCCTTTCTCTGGGCCTCAATTTCCTCACCTTTGCAATTGGCAGGGGCACAGATGAGGAATGTGAACCTGCCAGACTGCAAAGGTCCCTTCAGCTCCATCTTGGGGTCTCCCATCCCCGGCAGCTATCTCTCTGTGCAGCCTCCAGAGCAGCCCCTAGCCTCACCAGGCCTGCAGTATTATCTTAAGGACTAGTGCCCCATTTTCTAGATGTAACTACCCATTACCCAGAGCTGCTTACCCCTGAGCTGGGCTCTGGCAGCTTTATTATAAGTTTATTACATGCCAATTCAAGCAAATAAATTTGCCCCAGCTGTGAAGCAGAGGAGATTAATAACCTCAAAGATTACTTTGCAGCTTTGATGAGTTTTTTGAGTGGAGTATATTTAGGAAGAGCAACTAGATTAGTCAAAACCCCCTTTAATTATTAGTGACACTGTGCAAACGACTCTCTATGACTGGAATACCAACGACTTAACTCCCTGACCTTCATATTTAAATAAACACGTCTTATTATAGCAACATGCTTTCCGAGTCCACACACCACAGCAACTGCTGGCCCAAGGACCTCGCATGGCGAAGCTGGCATGTAGACTTCATTAAGGGGCTGTATGACGGCCTTAAAGCCATATGCCTCTCTTTCCCTGCCTTCAACCCTGGACTGGCTTAGGGTTAGTGCTCTTAATGTCCTTGAGCTTAGATGAATTTCCCACTTGAGGGACAATGATTTGCCCAAAGTCATGCAATGAATTAGTCAAGTGACTCTCCCAGCTGGCTCTTCCATTCCAAAATCAGTTTGGTAGCAAGAGGTCTGCCTCTAGTGGAAATTACAAAGATGATTAAATCCAATCGCAGAACTTCCTTTCTCCTATCCTCCTTCTTGTTGGGGACCGTGAGTATGTGTTTTTAGGATCTAGTGAGTATGTGTTTTTAGGATCTAGGGCAGCAATCATTAGATCACAGTATGGAAACCATCTGTTAAGGCCAATGAAGTCACAAGACAGAAAGAGCTCGAGTCCCTGCTACCATGGAACTTTCACATCAGCCAAAGAGAGCTTGTATTTGAACTATTGAGTGAAAATTCCATATTTTTGTTGCATTAGGGTCTTTGTTAAAGATGCAACCCTGTATCCTAATTATAGGACACCCTGATGAGAGTTGGCCAGAGGATTCATTGAATAGGACCTCAAGGTTTCGGTGCCTACACTACTCTGAAACATGTTTAGGAGCTGCTCAGATTCGAATAGATTGGCAAAAACCTGAGCTGTAAAAGTCTGACGGTAAATACAGCTGGTGAGACTTAGGAAAAGAGGAGCTCTAATAGCTTATTGGTGGGGATACAAAATGTATACTCCCTATGAGGGAAGAAGATTTATTTTAATCTACCTTATTTTGTGGATGTGACTTTGAAACTATTTTTGAGTAAATACAACATTATAAAACAAAATTTAAATTTAAATCTGTAATCCATAAAAACTTAAAAAAACCATCTAAATTGTAAACATAAAATAAACTAGTGTATCACTTGGTATGATAGCATCACTACACACAGAGGAACTATTTCAAGTGACTGAAAGATAAATTAATTTGATGGCTATCCCAAGTCGAATATACCCTAGCAAAAAGAACTGAAAACAAAATTCAAAAGTTATTTATTGATATGCATATTATTGATGATGGTGCTGATATCTATTGTGAGACAAAGAAGTGTGCAATTATATAGATTTTATTGGGAAATGAGATTTTTGAGCGTGGAAGAAAAGACATACAGATCTAATGCGATTAAGTAAAAGTCTTGTCATCTTGAAATTGAATGCCAATATGAATGAAATCATGAAGTATGTTGTTATTTTCTAGCTCTATTCATTCTCTGTCCTTGAAGACCTTGGAACAATAAACAACCCAATAGCAGTGAACACTCTTAGAAACCAGATTATGACCTCCAAATACTTATTATTAAAAAATAAAAAGTGGGGGGTGGGGTGGGGACCAGGGTTTTATGGGAAAATGAGTGTCTCCAGTTCTGGAGCTGTAGAATAGACAGGATGAGGATAAGGATGAGCTCAGTAGGCAACTTGAAGGGGTTCCTACTGGCCAAGATGGGACAATTAAATTATTAATAAAGATAATAATTACAATGGATTGTAACCTATCAAATGTCTCAACCAATGAATCCCTAATTAATCAAAGAAAAGAGAAAAATCACTTATTGATTACTCTTGGAGGATTTTATGAAATTTATTAATTTGGAAACTGGCAAATGAAGACAAAGAATCGGGCACTTCCTGTGTAACCCACAGCAGAAACAACTGGTCGATAAGAAGTAATAGATGCTCATACGAAGAATGAGAAACAGAATTGCATCATTTTGTAGCCATCGGTGAAATTAAGGACAATCAGACATCATGTGCTATTGGATGAAAGAACCTATGAAGTACTTTTCCCAAAAATCTGAGCCTGAGTTTTATCAAACCTCTAGAACTATCAATTTTTGTATGAATGAGAAAGAGGAACATATTGAAGAACACAATGGGGATAGAGAGAGCCCTGGTGGTGCAGTGGTTAAGCACTTGGTTGCTAATTGAGAGGTCATGGTTCAAACCCACCTAGTGGCTCTGTGGGAGCAACAACCCCATGAAGGTCTGTTCTTGTAAAGATTATAGTCTAGGAAACCCTATGGGGCAGTTCTACTCTGTTATATAGGGTAGCTATGAGTTGGAATCGGCTCGACAGCACACAACAGCATCAACATTGGGGATACAATTAACATAATCCCAGTTGGGAATTGTCTACAGAGCAAAGAATCCAATCTCTTCAATCAAAGATTGCCTGTCCTTGAGGAGCTCAGATTAATAAAAGATGGATCACATATTATCCTGCAGGAGAACAGAAGCGGGATGCTCCATTGAACTGAGGAGTCCTAGAAGGCTTTCCCAGAAATCATGACTCAGGACTGAGCTGAGAAGGCTGAGATGGAAGAGGGGAAAGGATATTGCAGGCAGAGGAGGCAATATAGCCACAGGACAAAGACCAGGCAATACATGGTATGTTTGGGGACAGGTGGGCAGGGTAGGGAAGGAGGTCATTGTGTGCCAAGGTAAAGGATAGTACAGTGAGTGGGCAGAGTGAACTTTGTGGCCAGGAAGACAACAGAAGGGCATTTGTAGTGTCCAGAGTGCTAATGGGAGCAAGGATTATGAGACAAGTGACCACAGGAGCCCAGAACACAGTCCATGTCCCCTAGATCTGCCATCCTTCTCAGGGATAAGTTGGCCCCACCCCAGGTCCCAGCTGAGCTTTCTGGGTGTGGTGGTGGGAGGAGTAGAGGCTCCTCTTGTCACTATGGACCACTCAACAGAATTTGGCTCCCTGGAGTCTGTCTGTCATTTGAGTCCCCTGGAAGCCAGCTGCTGTGTGTTGGGCGAGGGAGGAAAGACAGGGTCTCAGAGAAGGATGCTCTTTTGCCTCACATCCCGTTCATGCTCTGGATGGAGGTTCCAGCTCAGAGGCCAAGCTGGCTCACCTTGGAGGCTTCCAGGAAGAGGTTAGGGAGGAAAGGAGGGATAAGGAAAGGCCCCTGTTGATTCTTGGCAGGTATAGGACTCAAAGCTTCTTGGGTCAGGAGTAGGGGTGGAGGTGAGGATGGAGGGGCAGGAAAAGTTTGTGTCTCAGGAATACAGTGGAGGATTTTGAAGGTTGTAAACAGACCCCTGGTAGCATAGAGAATTATGAGTTGGGCTGCTAACCACAAGGTCAGCAGTTTAATCTACCAGTTGCTCCATGGGAGAAAGATAAAACTTCCTGCTCCAGTAAAGATTTACAGCCTTGGAAACCCTATCCAGGGTTGCTATGAGTCAGAACTAACTGGCTGGCACACACCACAGATGCTAAGGAGCCCTGGTGATGCAATGGTTAATTACTCAACTGCTAACTGAAATATAGCCAGCAGCTCTGCAGGAGAAAGAGCTGGCAATCTGGTGTCCTAAAGATTGTTGTTGTTAAGTGCCGTGGAGTCAGTTCCAACTCATAGAGACCCTGTACAGGGTTTACGAGGCTACAAATCTTTATGGGAGCAGAAAGCCTCATCTTTCTCCCATGGAATAGTTGGTAATTTCGAACTGCTAACCTTGCGGTTCGCAGCCCAATCCGTAACCACTACGCTACGAGAGAAAAATCCTATGAAGCAGTTCTACTTAGTCACATGGAGTGCTATGAGTCCAAACCAACGCACCAGCACCTAACAGCAGCAACATATAGCTGTCAGCTTCCCCTGCCCCTTTTGTCTTGTATCAAACCTCTGGATTGTCAGTATCATGATTCACATTTCACAGAAGCAGCTACTGAAGTGGTACAAAGAAGTAATGAGCCCAAGATCACAGAGCCGTCTGGTGACCCAGTAAGGAGATCTGAACCCTGCATAGTGCAGAATTCCAAGGGCCTGGCAACTGTGCAGCACCCAGAGAAGGAAATTCGTAAAGCTAGCAGCTTTCAGATATCACAAAGTGCTTCGGAATAGAAGGGCTAAGCGCAGCCTCCAAGAGTGGGTTAAAAGATGGCTAGGTGCTCCAGTGTTCCACTCACCCATACATTTTGTTTAGTGTCTACCGTGTGCCACCTTTCCTTGAAATAGCCACATATTCTAGTTGTTGACCAGGGAGCTGTCTTTTAAATGTCTTAGCAGAGACAAGTGAGCGCTTCACTCATTGCACCTGTTTGTTGAAAGCATCTTTATTGGTAATCCACCAATTCTTGGAACCTTGAGTTTCAGTGCAGCTTGCACTTCCTTTTCAGTACCCTCGATCCTAGAGCATATGCTAAATCTTGAAATGGTTGAATATTCACCAGTTCTTTTTGGTAGAGTGACTATGTATCCTTTCCACCTTCTTTTGGAGTTTTGCAACTCTTAAAGGTTGAGAGCCATGGAGATAGGCTAATTCCTTCATTTTGAAGGTCAGAGAGAGTCAATGACTCACAGTAACCCTATGTGACAAAGCGGAACCGCCCCAGAGGGTGTCCAAGGCTGTACATTTTTATGCGAGCAATCTGCCACATCTTTGTCCTGTAATATCACTCAGATACCAAGTTCAGGGCCAACACCAGAACTCAGGTGTCCTGGCCTCCTTTCCTTTCACTCGCTCAGATTCTGTCAATGTGACCCTATTTGAGAATAGCTTCTTGCAGTTGTAACTAAGGAAAGGGTCAAGATGACATCATACCAATTACAGTAGACAATAATTCCAATGAGACCATTCTTAAAAACCCAAATGAGGATGGAGGCAGAGATTAGCATCATGCAGCTACAAGCCAAGGAAAGCCAAGGATTGCCAGGAGCCGCCAGAAACTAGGAAGGCCAGGGGGAAGTTTCATTAGGTTGCCTTTAAAATTAAAAAGAAGTCCAGTCAGAATAGTGACTTCCAGGGGGATCTGCTGGGCCAGTTAAATTCAGGGCAGAGAGGTCAGCTTGGATTATGGCAACTGTTTTGGGGGGACTCCCAAGGGGTAAAGTTGATAGATTTTTTTCTCAAGGGACCCAGGACGACCATGGGGGCTTATTAAGAAAAAAAAAAAAAAAAAGGGCATGATCTCACAAACTATGTTGGTGAGAAACAGGTCAGTAGCAAGGGCTGTCCTGTGAGAATTTCATTGGGAAACCTTACCATCCAATCCATCCTATAGCCCTGATCTTGCCCTTTCATACTCCTTTTTGATCCCCAAACTCAAAGAACATCTAAAAGAACCATGATTTGAGTCCCTCAGGGTAACATTGTCACATGGTGCAAATTGAAGAGCCCAGAATTCTTCGGGAAAGGATTGGTGGTGGTGGTTATGTGCCGTGGAATCAGTTCTGACTCATAGTGACCCTGCACAGAGTTTCTGAGGCTGTAAATCTTTACTGGAGCAGAAAGCCTCATCTTTCTCCCACTGAATGGCTGGCAGTTTCAGACTGCTGACCTTGAGGTTAGCAGCCCAACTTGTGACCACTATGCTACCAGAACTCCTTTCAGAGAAGGCTTAGAGCATGGAAATGCTGCCCTCCGAAGAGTATAGACCTAGATGAAGGATACGGAGAGAAATGATAGCTTCATGCTTTGAAATTTTAGTTTAATAAATGTTTCTATGAGTTGTAACAATTACTTTTTGACTTACCATGGTCTTATAGAGATTTTATTTCTGGATATGAAATTAAAACCAATTAGACTCACCCTGTGTAAAGCCAGAGAAACTCTGTTCTCTTTCAAGGAGTTTCTGTTCTCCAGATACACAGTCCCAAGTCAAGAAGTTGGGACAATTATAGAACCACTGGCAGGCATCTTGGAAGGATGACAGAAAGTGAAGAAATGCTGAACTATTGACAGCTAGTCCATCTCCCGATTTTTAGAACAAAACAAAAACACTAAATCCCAGTAACAACACGTTGGCAAGCTTGATAACAGTCACCAGCAGAATTCTGGGTTTAAGGACTCAGAGAAGAGACAGACAGAATCCCTCAAAGCCAAGGATGAGCCAGGCCCAACTGAATTCCTGCCTTCAGAGGGCAGATAGGAAAAGAGAGGGAGGGTGTGGTGTGGTGTGGTGCGGTAATTGGAGTAAGGCATTTGTCAAAGCCATTCAGGCCCTAAATGGGAAGGCAAAGGGTGGGTTGTTGGATGGCACAAGTACTGTGGAAGCATCAACTGGAGCCATGTCAGCCCAGCCGGCTGCTCCAACACCCCACAGCTCAGCCCTTGACTCTGTCCGCCTCAACCCCGCTCTCAGTAATGTGAATGAGGCTCACAGAAGACGTGCTTATCAAATTTGCAGTTGACACAAAGCCGGAGGGATTGTTAATAGAAAGGATGGCAGAATCAAGATGCGAAAATATCTTGACAGGTTGAAATAATGGGCTGAAAACATATAAAAGGGATAAATGTAAATTCCCACATTCAGTTTTTTTTTTTTTTTTTTTTTAAAGTTTCATAAACATCAGATGTGAGAAACAGAGGGTTTAAAAACAGATTCGGATTCAGTGGAAAAGACAGCAAGGTATGAGACAATGTGGCATGGCTAGTGGTCAGATCCAGGGAAGGAAGAGAAAACAGAAAACAGCGTCTGTGAAGTGTGCCCAGAACTCCGTTAGATGTAATGAAGGCATTACAGGTATCCTTTGTTTACCAAAACTTCACTTGATGCCATTTTACTTTTACCAAAGACCTACATTGGACCCTGTTTTTGCTAGTCTAAAGAAGTCCTGGTGTGATTGCTGTAGGATAAGCACCGGACTGCTAACCACAACGTTGGCAATTCAAACCTACCAGCCATTTGTCGCAAACCCTATACAAGATCTCTGTGAGTTGGAGCTGACTCGATGGCACTTAACAACAACAACAAATAAATCCAAGGAGGATTTTCACTTTTCAGAAAAAAGGCAAGCCACTAAAGAGGCAACGTACACCCAGCAACTAGAGTGATGTCACCAAGTTCCTTCCTCAGGGACAAACACTCAGCATCTCAGCATTAAACCATCATAGCTTTGAACTTTGTCCATGAACAATATATGTCAATGTTATATTAGACTTTTATGTGTCATTTGAAATGATTTGGTAGATTTATTTTGGGGGTCTGGAATGCTCAAAACTTTTTCCCATATAAATTCATGGTAATTGCTTCTTCGTTGTATGCCACTTTGGCTTACAAAAGGTTTTATGAACACCCTGTTCTCAGATATGGCGGGAAACCTCGATTGCTCTGAGGCAGGCACTGTTGCTGAGCCCATTTTATAAATGAGGAAACAGTTTAATAACTGTAAAGTGACTTATATTAAAGTACAATGTGATGGAAACAGAATTGGAGCTCAGGTCTTCCCGTGGCCAGGACAAATGCTCTGTCCCTCCCTGGTCCCAAAGATAAATCTTGATTGGTCTAAACTAATCCCTCATCAGAAGTGATTTTAAAATTGGTATATCATCCCCCAACTCACCAAGACATGGGGACAATTCACATGCTGAGGGAGCTTCCAGGAAAAATTTTTTTTCTTGAGAAGAAGCCCTAAACACACTGATCTGACAACTATGTGTAAAGTATTTACAATGCACAAGGTGCTAGGTCCACAGACTTAGCTCAGGGATTGGCCACCTAGTAGATATTTGCCATTTTATAAGCTATACTGTCTCAGCTAACTTAGCTCTGTGTAGCGGAGTGAAAGCAACTACAGTCATGTCCACAAATGGCCATAGCTGTATCCCAATACAACTTTATCTAGAAAAATAGGTGATGGACCAGATTGGGTTTACTTACCACAGTTTGCCAACTCCTGACTTAGAACACAAAGTTGGAGAAATTGATTGGAGTAGAACCTTGAATACCAAACAGAGGAAAATGAAATTTACTGTACAGCTGATGGGGATCTTGGAAGATATTTATGCTGAAGAACAGAGACATTGACGTGGAGTGATTGAGGGCTTGGTTTAGCGTTAGCCTCCTTATCCAGCACTCATGATTTCTTCATTTATTCAATGAATATTTGTTAAATATCTATCACATCCAACACTGTTCTAGGCAGTTAGGGAATAATGGTGAGCAAAGTAAGCAAGATACCCAACTTCATGGAGTTTATGATTTGCTTTTCATGATCTAGCCCTGGGCTACCTCCTCAGTCTTACCTCCTCCCATTCAGTCCCTACCTATTGAACCAATGTAAATCCTCACGTGTTCTTTCTCACTTTTTCACTTGCTGGTCCCTCTTCCAGTATTATTCCTGGGAGAATTATGGATAACATTGTGAATAATGAGAATTCCAGAACAATTAATTGTGCTCATGTGAAACCTGTACATAGACCAAGAGGCAGTTGTTCAAACAGAACAAGGGGACACTGAATGGTTTAAAATCAGGAAAAGTAAGAATCAGGGTTGTATACTTTCACCATACTTACTCAATCTGTATGCTGAACAAATGATCCAAGAAGCCAGGCTATATGAAGAAGGCAGAATACCAGGATTGGAGGTAAGCTCATTAACAACCTGTAATCTGCTTTCTGAAAGTGAAGATAACTGAGGTATTTACTGATGGAGATCAAAGATTATAGTTTTCAGTATGGATTACATCTCAATATGAAGAAAACAAAACTCCTTGCAACTGGACTAATAAGCAACATCATTAGTAATAGAGAAAAGATGGAAGTTGTCAAGGTTTTCATTTTACTTGGATCCACAATCAACAGCCATGAAGAGAGTAGTCAAAAAAGATCTCTTGAAAATGTTGAAAAGCAACGATGTAATTTTGAAGACTCAACTAATGTATGCCTGACTCAATCCATGGTATTCTTAATCACATTAGATGCATGCAAAGTTGGACAATTAATAAGAAAGACTGGAGAAGAAATGATGCCTTTGAATTCTGGTGCTGGTGAAACCTATTGGCTATACCATGGACTTCCAGAAAAACAAACCAAGCTATCATGGAAGAAGTACAGCCAGAATGCTTCTGTGACGTGAGGATGGTAAGACTGTCTCATGTATTTTGGACATGTCATCAGGAGGGACCAGTTCTTGGAAAAGGTCATCATGCTTGATAAAGTCCCGGTGTGGCTCTGTAGGATAAGCACTGGACTACTAACCACAAGGTTGGCAGTTCTAACCCACCAACTGCTCCTTGGAAACCCTATTCAGAGTCGCTATGAGTCAGAACGGATTCGACAGCACTTGATAAGAACAGCAGAAAAAAGAGAAGACTGTCAATGAGCTGGATTGACAGAGTGAACGAGGCAGATTGACACAGTGGTTGTAACAATGGAGTCAGACACAGGAACTATGATGAAGATGGCGCACCATGGGACAGTGTTTCATTCTCTTATACTCATTCACAGGGTCGTTACGAGTTGGAAGCAACTCTATGCACTTAATAACAGCCACTTTCAGGAATGCCCTGGCTCCACCTGCTGAAGTCTTCACAGCCCAGCCCAACTGCTCCTCCTCGTGAATTCTTTACTTTCTACCACAGGAAAGCAGGTCACTCATTCTTCTGGGCTCCCCCAGCACTTTGTACCTCCTTGGCTCAAGCACTTCTCAGGTGATGTAGGAATTCTTTGCTGTTAAGTCTGTCTCCCTATAAGACTGTGAACTTCTCAAGGTGCTGTGTCTCTAACACCTGGCAGACCAGATGACACATCAGAGGGGCTCAGCAAATGTTTGTTGAATGAATGAATGAACAAATGAATGAAAACATCTTTGGGAAAGAAGGAAAGCATTATGCCAGAAGTAAGGAAGCCATTCAGATGTGAAAGAAACTGAAACCTGAGAGGAAAGACATCAATGTTCCCTTTTGGAAGCCAAATACTTGAGAAGATACAAGGGATCTTATTAGTGAGCTTTAAAACTCCCATCCAAAATTATTTGTGTGAACAATAATACAGTAGCTCCCTCTCTGAAACATGGTGGTGAGGCTCCTTTGTCTGATTAAGGGCTGTCGGGAGTGATTGATGGGTTCCCGCCGGACAGCCAAAAACCGCTCTCCTCCTGACAGTGCGAGTGATAGCAAAGCGGAAACTGACCCCCGCTGACACCCTCATCTTAAAACAGCTCTGTTTCCCTGCGGCCCAGATAAAATAGCTGTTGCACTAAAAGTAAGGGCTCTACTGGGGAGGGAGTGGGGATCGAAGAAGGGGAATTGCTGGCTTCTCCAAGGTCTAGTGATCCAAGAGCCTATGATGTCAAACAAAAAGGTCCTGAAGAAACTGGTCTCTGGGTAATATGTGTTCTGGGGATCATCTCAGTGTTCAGTGGCTCAAGGCTGGGCCAGGATGAATAAGAGATGGTCATCAGCAACATCAACAAGTGTTTATTCAGACTTCATGGCATGTGGGGCAAGGTTCAGTTCTGATCAAAGAAAATACTGTGAACAGGACTCTTTCCCAGTGATACCTTGAAACATACAAAGAATAATCACAATCCTAGCCAGTGAACTGGACCTTTTTGGTTTACAAAGCGCTTTCTACAACACATAGGCATGAGTATGGTTTTCACGTTAGAGGTGAAGGAAACTAGGCTCATAGAGTTAGATGGCTTGTCCAAGGTCACTCAGCTAGTAAGGGTCAGAGCAAGGATCCATTTCAGAACAGGGAAGTCATCCTCAAAAGAGTAAAGGAAGAGAGTTTAATGAAGGGAGTGTGGACAGAGGTAGAGGGCCCAACAGAGATTGGAGATGCGCCCTGAGATTAGCAAGGGGAGAAATTGTGCTACAGGAGCCCAGTGAGGATGGGATCCACAGAAAAGCAAACGGTGGCCACAGAGAGGGAAGCCCAGCCACTGCCCATCACTGTCCCTTGGGGAGGGAATTGGACAAGTCAATGTCCTGAACCCGTGTCTCCTTCCCTCCCTCCAAGTCTCGCCCCCCCCCCCCGGGTCTCCCCTAACTCAGGGGCTGATTCCATTTGCAGACAGCAGCTCCCTAGGTCTGGGAGCAGGAGGAGGAGGGTGCCAGGAGATTCCAGAAGGACAGCTGGAGATGGCCCATTCAGCATGGACTCAGCCCTAAGTCTTAGCTCCCTCCCACTGCTTGTTAGGTTTGGGAACCAATTGCCGTGGACTTGACTCTAACTCATGGAGACCCATGTGTCTCAGAGAAAAACTGCTCCACGGGGTTTTCAGTGAATGATTGTTTAGAAGGTCTTTCTTCTGAGGTATGTCTGAGTGGACTAGAACTGTCGATCTTTCAGTTAGCAGTCCAGGTCCTTAACTGTTTACACCACCCAGGGAAACTGAAGGAATAGGAAGAAGGATTTCTTCCCTTTGGACCCTATGATGTTACAGGTGACTCAGGTTTGTGATTTATTGTCGTTGTTGTTAATTGCTGTCAAGCCAATTCTGGCTTCTGGTGACTCCATAGGGTTTTCAAGACTGTGACCTTCCGGAAGCAGCTCACCAGGCCTGTCTTCGAAGACACCTTTGTGCCAGGTTTTCAGCTAGGAATCGAATGCTTAGCCAGGAATTCTCCGGCTTGTGGCTCGCAGACAGCAATGTGGCTGGGGATGCTTTTCCACCCTTTTTCACTCAATATCACGTCATCTCTGGTGTGCTGGGAATATTGCTTCCTGGCTGAGGAATAGCTAGACAGATCATGACTTTTCAGAGACAGCTTGGCAAAGACAGTTTGATTAGGCTTGGAGGTCTGTCTGAAGTAGGAAGCATGTCTACAGAGCAATATACCCTGAGCAGGGGAGGCTGCTGCCCTATATGCATACACACACACACACACACACACACACACACCCCACCCAGTGCCTCATGGGAGGCCTGGCTTGGCCTGGGGCTTTTGCATGGACCATGAATGGCCCTGTTCAGTGAATTACTGTCTCCCCCACCAGCAGCCATGCATGTTTGTCTTGTTTGTCATTGTATCACTGGGATACAGCACAGGTCCCAGTAAATATTTGTTGAAAGAGCCAAGTAACAAGACTCCAGAGAATGGGAAGTACTGCCTGGGAGAGGGAGAGTTGAGGAAAAAATACATATACTGTAATCCTTACTTATGACGCATTTGAGTTACTACAAACTGTTATTTGTTTTGGTTTGGTTTTGTATACCTTATTGTTAATAATGTATACCATACAGATCTGTAAGTTTATATGTAACGCTTCCAAACCCCAAAGACAGACAAAGCCCAGATTTATAAAGATACTGATAATAAGAAACAATATGAATGGTAACTTACAAGAAAAACAAAAAAAACAGAGAGATTCAATTTATATCAGAACCAACTTAGGACAGAGATGTTTGAATAGAACTCTGTTATACATTGATGACTGACTACCTATATGTGATAGGCAGGTGTACCTGGGACAAGGCAAAGCCTAGTGGGTGCCCCAGCTTGCAGGGGCTTCTGGTTGAGTGAAGATCCGCCGTCCAGTGAATCTCTACCCAGTGCAGGCAGCCTCAGGTCAGAGTGAGTAATGCCTTTCCCAGTCCCTGACTGTCCCCCAGCAGATTGAGGGGGGAGGGGGGCTCAATCAGCCTCCACACCCTCTTCCCCACAGGTGGCCCCAGCACTGAGGTCAACCAGAGTCCCAGGGATGACTCACACAGCTCCATAAGCACCCCAGAGAACCAGGCACCTGGGCTGAAGCCTCCTCTCCCCCCAGGTCAGTAGGGGTCAGAGAAAACAGGGAGGCTACCGGCTGCAGCAGACAGACACACTGACCAGTTTGAAGGCCCCTGTAGATGTGCAGACAGAACGATCTCTCCTAACTGGTGTGCTTGAATAAGTAACCGTCGTTCTCCGGCTGGGACTTAAGCGGAGGTTTTAATTATAGCATGTCACTCACGTGCCGTCCCCAGGAGACAGCTGAGCTGGACGGCTAAGGAAATGAAACTCTCGCTACGGATGGTTCATTCTATCTGTCAGGAAATTTCAAACTCACAAACAATAATATCTGAAATTGCCGCAGTGCGGGGCAGCCCAGCGGCTCAGCGTGCTCTCCTGTCCCCTCTAGGCCTGACCAGTGAGCTCGTTCCTGTGATGGGGTGGGACAGTCACTGAGAAAAGGCCATTCTCCTCTCCCAGATGGAGAAACTCAGTCACAGGGAGGCACTGTGACTGGCTCAAGGACACGCAGCAGAGGGCTGATAGAACAGGAGCGCTGTGGCATTAACTTGATTTTGGACTCTTTTCTGTCTGTAGGAAGAGGTCCCAGAGAGAAGGAGAAGACAAAGCCCCAGTCATAATAGCAACCAATTTACCCCTCGTAGTGCCAGAAACGGAGCCTTTTATAAAGTACCCCATTTGATACTCACTGCAGCTCCCAGGAAGTGGTTATCATTGTGATTCCCCACTTTTCATGAGGATGAGCCACAACTAGAATGACTGTGTTCAAGATCACAAAACTAGAACCCAGATGATCCAACATCTGAGCCTGGGCTCTTAACCCCCACCCCCACCCCTGCACTCTTTCCTCACACTGGCCCCAACAAGAATATGGAAGATGTGGAGATCTTTATGCCTCCCTCTGCCAGAATACAATGGTTTCTAGAAGTCACCCAATAAAGGGTATCCCCACATCACAGAGGCAGGCAGTCCTGTGCTCTGGCAGAATCAGCACTGAGCATGGGGTAGGGGTGTTCTTGACTCTACTTTACCAGGTGGGCCTGCCCTGGTGCAGATGCAGGGAGGGGCCTGGGCTCAGGCCTGGCTTTAGGCATCGAGGGTCACGAAGCCTGGTGTTCTCATCAGATATCCTCATGAGTTTGACCCTTGGTCTCAGATCAGATCAGATCTGGTCTCAGTTCAGCTATCCAGAATGGAGCAGGGTTAAGCTTGAAACAGGACATTAACTCCTTGAGGTGGTGGTGACCTGTAGGAGAGTGGGTGTAACCTTCCCAAGCAGTGCCCAGAAGTCACTATGATCCCTGCTAATGATGGCTCATTATGGGGCCTTTGGCAGGTTCTTTAACCCCTATGAGCCTCAGTTTCCTCATCTGTACAATGGCAACAAGAATCCATTCTTTCATATGATGCGCTGACTTTCTTCCCTGGGGGAAAATTTCCTTTATCTCTGCCCAAGAGGATGACAAAGACAACAATCCACGGGTACAGAACAAGTTCCCAACAAAAGAAAGGCATCCTGAGGGGCTGAATCTACAGTGCATAGAAATGATAAAAGATGACAGATGTGGCCATTGTTAGCAGCCATCAAGTTGGCCCATGACTCATGGCAACCCCATACACAACAGACCGAAATGGTGCCCACTCCTCTGACAGTTCTGTGATCTGTTTCAGATTGGACCACTGTGATCCATAGGGCTTCCATTGGTTGATTTTGGAAGTAATTCTCCAGGCCTTTCTAGTCTGTCTTAGTCCAGAAGCTCCTCTGGAACCTGTGACATGCAAGCCTCCCCTGGCAATTGGGTTGTGGCTGTACATGTGGCACATTGGCTGGGAACCAAACTCAGGTCTCCCTCATGGAAGGTGAGAGCCCAGCGCCAACCCACCAATGCCCTCCGATAATGTATGAAGTTAAGCATTATCCTGGAGTCCTGGTGTGGCGCTGTGGGTTAATGCGCCAGACTGCAAAACCATTTGAACTGCAAGGTTGGTGGTTCAAGCTCACCAGCTGCTCCTCGGAAGCCCTATCTAGGGTCGCTATAGGTCAGAACTGACTCGATGGCACTTAACAACAACAATAAAGCATTATCCTGATTCTGCTCCCCAGCTCCTTCTCTCTGGAGAAGGCCACTTTGGGCCCAACATTGTCTCAAGGTTTTATGTTCTTCGTCTAGCTTATCCCTCATCATCACCCCGAAGGAAAGGTGTGACAGAAAAGGAAACAAAAGTCCAGAGACATTTGGCCTGCCGCTGCTGAGGGGCAAAGTGAGGCTGGCCTGAGGTTCGATTGCTCCAAAGTTCACATGCTACGCAACCACCATGTGCAGCTCCCACCCACTCCTTCCTGCCCCACCCCCACTCCAACTGCCCTCTGAGAAGTGGGGTGCGCAGACCCTCTCCTTGTCTCAGGAGGAGGCATCAGAACAGCTCCATCTGTGCTCTGGTGAAGGGTTAGGGCCTCCGTCCTCAGTGGGAGGGAAGGCGCTGGCAGCCCCCTTTCTGAAGGTCCAGTTACTGGGAAATATGTTCAAATGGTACATTATCGCTTCATGAGTCCAGCTCCATCTGTTGTCCCAACCGAAGTGCAGAATGCCCAGGGCAGGCTGCCCTCCCTCACAGACCCATTTGTCATGGGAATTGATTTAAAACCAGAAAAAAGACAGCATGTTGGCTTGATTGCATTTGCTTGAGGCAGGCGGGTGGTGGCCACCTGTTTCTACCACCCTCAGCTGAGTTGGACCCAAGAACTGATGGCTCTTTGTCCCGAAATAGGAGCAGTCCCAAGAGTACCAGAGACTGCCGTGAGGGACAGGGCAGGATGACAATGGTGGGAACGCAGAGGATCTTGGAGCAGGGGTGGGCCTGCCCTGTGCAATACTGAGGGACACTCGGGGGCAGTCCATGGCCAAGTTCAGTCTCCAGAGGCTGCAAGTCATAGCTGATCTGCCTTTAGGGATGGAGGCAAAGAAACGGATAGCTAGTCTGTTTCTGACCAGACACCCCAACCCAAGTAGCAATTGAGCAAACACTGGGAAACTGAGCGTATCTGGGAGGGGTTGCCTTGGGGTTCACCTATCCTGTTCAGTGTGGAAGTCTATGTGGATGCTCCTCCCCTGCCCCCATGTAGCTCACTGTGAAGGACAACAGAGGTATCACTCTGATACAGAGCACGGAGGGCAGTGTGCTCACATCTACCGAGGGCCAGAGAGCTACGCTGATCCCCAGTTCCTGCATAGCATCCCAGATCATTGAGTCTCATCCCCCAGTGTGAGCAGGGACTCACCCAAGAGCACACAATGGCAGTGGCACAGCCAAGACCTAGCCCATTTCCTGACCCCCAGGAGAGGTGGCAAGAGAGAGTGCTAAATAAATATTAGTCATTGTCTTTGGCCCCCAAACAGTAAGGACAAGGGTTTCATCCCAGTGTCAGGTTGAGTGGTCCAATCAGCCTGAACTTTTTGGGAGAGAGACTGAGGTCTCTGACAGACTGTCCTTCTGGCCACCTCTCCAGTTCTCACTTGCCCACACTCAGCCATCGCTCCTTGGAGTTAGCCCTGCAGCAGAAAGAAAGAAAGAAAGAAAGGAGGAGGGTAGCCGGCAGGAGGAGCAGGCTTGATTACACACAGCACACCCAGATTAGATTTCCATATTTGGTGTGTAGCCTGGAAGAATAGACTCACTGAGATGCCAGACCGCTTCCCAAGGGGCACAGGGCTGGATAGTCTAGGTGAAGCTTACAGTGTCCTTCTGTCATGGGCAGAAGGCAGGAAGGTGTGTCCTCTGGGACTCACCAGCAGAAGCCTCAATGTAGGCAGTTCTCACAGCTGTTCCCAGGCCTGGAGCTCAGCCCCTGTCTTTCGCTGGCTGGGAGGGGTGCTTGCACAGGATGGGAGAGGAAGGGCTCTTTGGGAGAAAGTTGAACTCTGTCTTTCAATTCCAAGGTGTAAAATAGTGTGGTGGAGACATCTGACCTCCTCTAACTTCACAGCAGGAAGGAGAATCATTATCAGCATCAACTGCCCAAGGCTGATTCCCATGAGGCGGAGGTCAGACATACCTCCCCTTGCCAACCTTTTTACCAGTTCTGACAGCAGCCATCCCTCCCACAGCAATTCTATACTTTCCTAGGTTTCATTATTCATTGCAGTGCCCACGCAAAACTCACAGATCACACTCATGGTTATGACGTTTATTAAGGAAGTAACATGTGCTGTGTTGACTATGCAAAGGCTTTCTTTCGACTGTGTGGATCATGGCAAACTATGGACAACATTGCAGAGAATGAGTACTCCAGAACGCTTCATTGTGCTCGTGAGGAACCTGTACATAGATCAAGAGGAAGTCCTTTGACTAGAACAAGGGGGACGTTGAATGGTTTAAAATTAGCACATGTGTACACCAGGGTTGTATTCTTTCACCATATTTATTCAATCTGTATGCTGAGCAAATAATCCAAGAAGTTGGATTATATGAAGAAAAACGTGGCATCAGGATTGGTGCAAACCCATTAACAACCAACAATATGCAGATGATACAACCTTGCTTGCTGAAAATGAAGAAGACTTAGAATACTTACTGATGAAGATCAAAGACCACAGTCTTCAGTATGGGTTGCATCACAATGTAAAGAAAACAAAAATCTTCACCACTGGGCCAATAAATAACATCATGATAACTGGAGAAAAGATTGAAGTTGTCAAAGACTTCATTTTGTTTGGATCAACACTCATGGAATGAAATGGAAGCAACAGTCAAGAAATCTGTTACACAAAACCTCTTTAAAGTCTTCAAGAGCAAAGATGTCAGTTTGAGTATTAATATGTACCTAAGCCTAGCCATGGTATTTTCAACAGCCTCGTGTGCATGTGAAAGTTGGACAATGAATAAGGAAAACAGTTGAAGAATTGATGGATTTGAGTTATGGTGTTGGAGAAGAATGTTAAAAGTACCTTGAACTGCCAGAACAAACCAATCTGTGTTGGCAGAAGTACAGCCAGAATGCTCCTTAGAAGCCAATATGGCCAGACTTCATATCCCATACTTTGAACATATTATGAGGAGGGACCAGTCCCTGGTTGCTGGAGTGTCAGCGAAAAAGAGGGAGACCCCCTACCAGATGGATTGGCATAGTGGCAGCAGCAGCATTGGGCTCAAGTGTAGTAAAAATTGTAAGGTTGGCACAGACCTGGACAGTGTTTACTTCTGTTATGCATAAGGTAGTTATGAATCGAACCCAACTTGATGACACCTAACAACAACAAGAGGTTACAATTCAGGATCAGAAGTGACTCAGGATACAGCTCTTTGATTAGTACAGACTCTTCACTGTGCCTTCAGATAGTCCTTTCTGACCCTCAACCTCTGGCCCCTCCGCCCAGCTCTTTTAGAACCTCAAGGTTGGATTAAACAGCAAGGTCAGCAGTTGAAACTCACCAGCCGTTCCTCAGAAACACTGTACAGGGACGCTATGCATCAGAACCGATTCAACAGCACTTAACAACAACAACAACATGGCTAGTTGGGTCATATTAAGTAATTCAACAGCACTGCACAAAGTGTACAGCTTACATGCCTCTTCACAAACTCAAATGAGCTCTTACAGTACCTCTGGTCCAGAGGATATGATGATAAACAGAACCCAGAAACTTCCTTTAGGACCTTGCTGTTGGGCAGGGAAAGCCGATTCACAAACAGGTGCTTGCAACATAGTATTTAAAAGACCAAGATGTAGGTGAGCAAAGGTGCTAGAAGAGAACAGGGGTGCTTGGAGGGTGAAGGGTGTCTAGTAGGGTTTCCTGGAAGAACAGATCTGAGAGGATGGGAGGAGTTAGCTGGTCTGAAGAGAAGGAGGAGGGAGGTGAACCCCACAATGGAAGCAACAGTAGACAGCAGCATGGACAAAGGATTAGAGGGGGAAACAGGGTGTACCTGGAGGTGGCAGAGTTGGGATAAGCTTAGAAGGTGAGGCTGGCAATGGCAGAAAGTGAGGCTGTGGTGGTAGGTGAGACCAAGACTGAAGAGCTTCCTGGACAGTCCGTTCCTGATGTCAGCTGGGTCCACCCTGTGTGGTCCTTACATAGACCTTCCCTTTCAACGGTCACTGCTCCTTTCTGGACTTGTGCTGCAAAAGGACATTGGTGGGTTAAGTGGTGGCCTGCAAAAGACATGCCCACATCCTAATCCTCAGAATCTGTGTCACTTATATGGTAAAGATGGAAAGTTAACCTTGTTTGGAAAAAGGATTTTTGCAGATGTAATTAAGTAGAAGTTATTTCAATGAGATCCTTCTGAATTATCTGGTAGGCTCTAAATCCTATGCTATGTCCTCATACGAGAAAGGCCCACCACTCATCTGTAAGTTTGTCGTACTGTGGTAACTTGCATGTTGCTGTGATTCTGAAATCTATGCACCGGTATTTTAAACACCAGCATAGTCTCTCATGGTGGATAGGTTTCAGCGAAATTCCAGGCTAAAACAGACTAGGAAGAAAGAGAGACAGACTACATCTGAGTATTTAATCACTGAAAACCTAGTCCTTCATTTTGTTTTGCATAAGGTCACTATGAGTTGACAGCAACTCTATGACTCGTAACAATAACAATGAGAAAGATCTCAGAGATATCAGAAGAGGAAAAGACACAGAGAGGAAGGCCAAGTGAAAATGGAGACAAAGATTGGAGTGATGCTACCGCAAGCCAGGGAATCCTAGGAGCCACCAGAAGCTGGAAGAAGAAAGGAAGGATTCATTCACCCTTAGAGCCTTCGGAGGGTGAACAGCACCTACTGACACCTTGGTTTTGAAACCCTGGCCTCCAGAACTCTGAGAAAATCCATTTCCTTTGTCATCAGCCACTCTGTTTGTGGTCATTTGTTATGACAGCCTAGAAAACCAATATAGGCCCCAAGGCCCAGGGCTGTCATGAGGTCATGTTCAAGGTCAGTGTCAGGCCAGGAGGCTGAGTTCATTCCATTCATCTGTCTCCAATTCACAGCCCTTCAGCCAATTCAACTCCAAAGACTCTCTCTAATTTGGAGTCACAGGTTCCCAGGACTCCCAAACTGTAATCCCTCAGGGGATTATAGTTGGTGTGTGCCCAATGGATCCCTTTAGGTGTACAGGAGGGGTAGGTGGGCAAAGGACTGTCAAAAGTTAGACCAAACACAGAGAATGTCTGGCTGGAATTTCATGAGGCTGACCACCCTCAGAACAGCCAGTATCTGTCTATGTTACAGGGACCATAGACTTGGCTGTGTGTTAGAATTGTCAGAATTCCTCCTCCAAAACCAATGGCTGGGTCATCCACAGATCAATTATACAGGTTCTCAAAGTATGTTTAAAAGCTCCCTGAGTGATTCTAAGGTTTAGGTTGAAAGTCACCAATCTATACCAGCCAATTAATGTTCTATGACAGCCAGTATGGTCACCAATCTATACCAGCCAATTAATGTTCTATGACAGCCAGTATGGGGTGGGGGAAAATCTCATATTCTCAGAGGTCCAGGATGATGGCCAGAGCACAAATAGGAGACAGAAGCCTGTGAATTATCTCCAGTCACACAGGTTCAACTCCATGCCTTCTGAAACCCTTACGTAACTTGGACACCTAGACAAAAAACATGAATGGCACCAAAGAAGACATTCAGGTGGCCAAACAAATATGAAGAAATGCTCATGGTCATTAGTCATTGGTGGTGTTGGTGTGCCATGGAGTCAATTCCAACTCACAGCAACCCTGTATAGGGGTTCCAAGGCTATAAATCTTTACAAGAGCAGAAAGCCTTATCTTTCTCCCGTGGAACCAGGGGTAGTTTTGAACTGCTGACCTTGAGATTAGCAGCCCGACTCATAACCACTATGCTACCAGAGCTCCTTTAGCCATTGTTGTTGTTAGGTGCCATCTAGTTGGGTCTGACTCATAGCAACCCTGTATGGGGTTTCTAAGGAGTGGCTGGTGAGCTTTAACCGCCCACCTTGCGGTTCATATCGACCTTGCAGTCCAGCACATTAACCCACAAAGCCACATGCAAATTGAAACAACAGTAAGATATCACCTTGTTGTTGTTGTGAAGTGCCATCGAGTCGGTTCCGACCCATAGCGACCCTGTACAGGGTTTCCAAGGGTGTAAATCTTTACGGGAATAGAAAGCCTCATCTTAGATATCACCTTACCCCAGCATTAATAGGAAAGTTTAAAACTGAAAACAACAAATGTTCGTGAGGGTATGGAGAGTTAGGAACCTCCTACACTGCTGGTGGGGATGTAAAACAGTACAACCATTCTGGAGAGCGGTGTGGCACTTTCTCTGAAAGTTGGAAATAGAAATACCATCTGACCCAACTCTACTTGGTGTATATCCTAAAGAACTAAGATCTGACACAAACAGATACACACACACCCATGTCCATTGCAACACTATTCACAATAGCAAAAAGATGGAGACAGCCTAAGTGCCCATTGACAGAAGAATGGTTAAATAAACTTTGGTACACACACACAACAAAATACTATGCAATGGTGAAGAATAACAATGAAGCTGCAAAACACCTCATATAACATGGTTGAACCTGGAGGACATTATGTTGAGCAAAATTAGTTAATCACAGAAGGACAAATACTGTATGAGACCACTGTTGTACTGTAAAAAGGTTTTCATGCTAAAAAGAAACAATCTGTGATGTTTACCAAGGGTGGGAGGGATAGAGAACCATTCACTGACTAGAGGGGAGACACATATCAACTTGGGTGATGGGGAAGGCAATATACAGTAAAAGGGAGGCTGGCAGAAGAAAGATGAAGGCAAGGGAGAAGATACGGGGTCTTAGGTAAATACTGCTAACTGATGGCACATGAAGGGGATTGCAATCATTGAAATGAAACGAAGTGTATGATTTGTTGAATGTAAAACTGATGATCTGCTTGTAAACCTTCAATCAATTCACAATAAAAAGTAAAAAAAAAAAAAAAAAAACGGGGGGGGGGGGGGGACTCCTGTGGCTCAATCTCAGAGCATAGTGCTCCTGCAAAAGTAATTGAATAGAAATGTCATCTTTTACTCTCTTATCTTATGACCATTAAAGGAAATTCAGACCTATGGGCCTCAACAATACTTACTGAAACTCTCATTTGCTTTCCTATCTACTCTCTTCTTACCCTTAGCTGGTCTGGTATGATTCCTTTCAACCCTCTGAAAAAAACACTTTTACTCCCAGTTCATGAAATGTGTCCCTCTTCTCTCCCTACCTCTCCCCAGAACTTTAATACATAGGTCAACTTGACCTCGCTACCCAAAAGAAAGTACCGTTTTTCTAGGGGACTAGTGGGCACTGCTAATTTCAGGGTTCTCTTGTTTGAAAGAGGCATGTTAGGGAACAACCCCACATTAATAATCACGATCCCTGGAGACACCGTGGGTTAATCTTTGGACTACTAACTGCATGGTCAGCAGTTCAAACCCTCCAGCCACTCTGAGAGAGAAAGATGAAGGTGTCTGCTCCTGTAAAGACTTATGGTCTCAGAAACCCTAAGGAGCAGTTCTCTGTCCAATAGGGTTGCTGTGATTCAGAACTGATGGCAGGGAGTGGGTGGGTATGCTGAAGTGTGTGGCCTACGTGAATCGCATATTATCCTAGAGCTGTCAACTCACCACTTCATAAAATTAAATATCCTTAAGAGCCCTGAGAAGGTCTGGACCACTCTTTATAAGAGAAGAAAGCAAAGATAAGTTATTTTTCTTACTTTTCAGCCCAACAAGTTGAGTTGCCCGTGGCAGGGCGGTAAAGGCCTAGTCAAACACAATGGAAGCCTACAGAGACACCACTTGAAACACAAGTTGAAAACCAATGCAACCATTTCAATACCTTCCCATGATATTGGGTCAGGGTTTGGAGGAAGTCCAGAGGGTTTGCATGTGACAGCCCTTCATTACCAAGAGCAGAGAAGGAAGTCTTCTGTCACCCATGCCCCCTCCCCAGGCACTGTTCTTTCTGCCACTCTCTCTACACCCACCCTCAACTTTATGAAGTCTCATTTCCTCTCTTGTAAAGTGAAGGTGGCAGTTGAGAAGAACAGTACCTTTGGAACCAGAATAGGGTAGGATCAAATTGTAGTTCTTTTCTTACTAGATGTGAGACCTCAGGCAAGTTATTCAACCTCTCTGCATCAGTTAGCTATTACTGTACAACAACCCACTTCAAAACTTAATGGCCTAAAACAACAATCAATTACTATTTCTCATGAGTCTACAAGTAGGCTGGGCAGCAACGCTGACGTGAGCCAGGCCTGGCTGATCTTGGCTGAGCTTGCTCAAGCATCTGTAATCAGCTGGCAGGTGGGCTGAGGGCTGGCTGATCTAGGATGGCCTTGGCTGGGGCAATGTGGCTCTGCTCCACATGATCTCTCATCCTCCAGAATACTAGCCCAGGCTTGTTCTCAGCCTGGTTAAGAGTGAGTAGAAGCACATATGCACATTTTCAAGACTCTGCTTGCCAGTTTGCTGCTATCCCATTGGCCACGGTCACTTATCCAAACCCAGAGTCAGAATGGACGGGACCTAGAAAATATTCTTCTCTTTTAAAGAGTTGCCCAATGATAGGGCAAGGGGCAAGAACACAAGGAGGATCCAATGAAGGTGGTCAATACAATCAACTGACCACACCCTCTAAACTCAGTTTCCCTATTTGTACAATGGAGAGAACAATGAGTACTTGGCAGGAATGCTGGAAGGCTTAGAGAGCAAGCATGCAAAGTATCTTGCATAGATACATCCTCAATAAATGGTTTACATAACTATTCTTTTGCTCCTTAATTCGGTAAACATTTATTGAGCCCAGGATCAGGAATTATGTGAGGAATTAGGTAGATAAATGAATATATAAGATATAAAATGTCTATAAAACACATGTCTATGTTTTACATAGGCATGTAAACGGATCCCTTGGGTCCCTTCTAGCTTCGACTTAACAATGATTCCATCATTGCTACTTGCCTGTTGTGTCCTTCACAAACAGAAGACAAAAGGATTGCTCTCTCCTCCTCGACCAATTCCCAGAAGGCTGCTGGCTTCATTGCTCCCCACCTGAATCAGTTCAGACCACCTATTTCAGATCTGTCGGCTCTTATAAATGTAGCCACACACTTGCAAAGTGAGATAAAATGGCAATGTGATTAGTGAGTGTGGTGAGTGCACATGCTTATATGTCCCTGTCTCAGTCCTTTTGTAAAGATTAATACATCAGAGCAAGCACTTAAGAAAGGAAGAATAAAAACACAACAACTGAGTCCAATTCTCCAGACATTCAATAACCAAATGTCACCCACATGATAAGCCATAAAATAAAAATATCTGCTTAGCAAAGGCAATATAAATATGATGTATATTTTGAAGTTGGGTAACAGAACAATGACATAAAAATAATACCCACTGGCAAATTCAGGAAAGGAGACCTTTTAAAGACGTGATATTCCTTTGGGCTGCCAGCCCTAAAATATCATCGTGTCTGGAACAGTAAAGCAGAGGTTGGTTTAAATCTGACAGAAGCATCCAATGTAATGAGGATGTGGAAATTTCTGTCAGAGTCCCGAGGCCCAGGTAACATCTTCTTCCTCCTCCAACCTCTTCACCACCTGACTCTTGAGTGCCCCACCCCAATCTATGGGCTTCATCCCCTTTAACCATCACAAGAATCCCTTACTTTTCAAAACTCCTTTGCAGACATTTCTCCATTTGACCTTTACCACCTGCCTCTGAAGTTATGGCCATTTTACAGATGAGAAAATAGAGGCCATAGAAGTGGTAGTAAACCTAAGACTGGAAATCCATCTCCCTGCCCCTTCAACCTGGGGAGAGAAAATATCTTTTTGGTCTTAGAAACCATCTGTTTCTGCTCACACATGCTCATGAAAAAATCATTACAAAGATTTTAACCCCAAACAGACACCTCTCAGTGCCGTAACCCAAACCCAGATGCCCAATTATTGGGGTTTTTTTGTTTTTTTGTTTTTTTACAGAATACAAACCAATTCTTGCAACAGTCAACAAAATAATGTCAGAAAGGTAAATCTGAATGTATGTGGAAACATATATATATATTTTAATGTATTTGTACATTTCCTAAAACACACACCTTTTGAAACTCTTAGGTATTGATATTCAAACCAGAAAATGATAGTCTAAACATTTGATTCATTTGTCTAAGGTTTCCAAATGCATGCTGTTGGTGTAGAGAAAAGAGCAACCAGCTGTGTGTCTTTAGGCAAGTCACTAGACCTCGCTGAGTTTTCATTTCCTCATGCTGGAGGGAACAAAACTAGATTCTCTCTAAGCTGCTTTTCAGATCTGACATTTTAGAACTTTATCTCTGGAATAAGATAGTGAATGCAACTCAAAGAGACTCTTGTGTTGTTCACACAGGGATCAGTAAAGTGATCTTTGGTGGACCCCAACTTCTAATGTATTCCTATGGGAAAAGGATGTCTTGGGAGTGAAAGATTTGGGTCCCTGACTCAGGTCAGATAATAACTCACTATGTAAATTTGAGCTTCAGCTATCTCCACTGTTAAATGAGATTGGACTAGATAGCATGAGAAATAAATGCCAAATGAAGTATCACTCGGATTAGTACATGCTGTCTGTTTAGCATGCAGTGTTGAGGGGAAAACATCTGCATCCAGAGGAAAGAGTGCTGGCATTGATTAGTGATGTCTGCTACAGGTATGGGTAGGAAGTAGCTACATAGGGAAATTTATGTCCCTGAAGTCATTGCTCTCTAAGGTCTCTCTGAACTTGACACTAATCCTCTGTGAGTAGCACTCTGAAACTCAGGGATTCAGAGTCACTGATGTGCAGGAAGGAGAACTTGGCTTGTTCCACTGTTTTTATATTATCCATAGCTGGGGTTTGAATAATCTGTCCCCTGATACCACTGTATTTCAGAAATTGCTACCTAAGGCGAATTCTCCACTTTTAAACTCATTTCCTGAGTCGGTCTTTTTAAACCCCACATTAAATATTGATCTGCCCTGGAGAGATCTAATTTATTTAGTAGAGACATGTTTGACTCCACCAGAACTGTCAAACCCAGAAATGGGGCCATGCCCCTCCTGAAGGAATAACCATCCAGGAGGTGACAGGCAAACCAAGGGCAATGGAACCAGCTTCTTACTTCACTTTGAGCCTCAGGGAGGGGCCAACTGTCCCAGTCTCACCCCCAACTGTCAAGAACTTCTTTGAGAACCTTTCCTACCAGAAGGGATTTCTGGAAGTCAAGGTGTTCACTTAGTGCTGGCCAGGCCCCCCAAGCCTTACTGGTTTCTCCTGCTAGCTCCCAATGTGCTCTGCTGCTGGGACCATTTTGTTACCAAGACTGACCTTCAGAGTCTGTAACCCCCTCACCCACCCACCCAGTCCTGCTTCTGTCCCAAGAATGTGGCATTTTCATTGCACCCTGGCTTTAACCCTCAGCCTTCCCAGTCAGCTTTGGTTTGATTATCACCAGGTTGTCTTCTAACAGAATCCTGTTTGTGCTGATTTGTGTGACTCTAATGAGGAGGGGGTGAGGGAAACGAGAGGAAGAGAGTGAATTGGAAGAGCCAGGTCCTGATTTTCCTGTCCTCCTTGGAGGAAGTCCGGTCTCTCCCTGATGTTGGGCTGTCTCCACATCCCCACTCAGAAGCCTTTGCTCCCTGGATTGAGCCAGCATGACTTTCAGTGGTCCTGGCTTCCAGGTACCAGTGCCTTGTTCCCATCGGAGTTTCTGGTAACAATCTGTTTGGGGCCCCACAAACAAGAGTCCCTGAGGTAGGGAACCTGGTCTATCTTCCCAGATTCAAACCCCAAACCAACCCACTGCCATCAAGCCGACTCTGATTCACAGTGATCCTGAGGACAGCTTGCCACACAGCCTCGTCTTTCTCCTGCAGAGTGCTGGTGGGTTCAAACTGCTGACCTTTCAGTTAGCAGCCCAATGCTTACTGTGCCACTGAAGCTCACTTCTTCCTAGGTTAGGAGAGAAAAGTGACTAAAGCTTCTAAAACTCAGTTTTAATTAAAATCTCAATTACCCTACCGTACCTGCTGTCCTCCCCCCCCCACCCCCAATAATCCTAGGAGATAGGCAGTATCCAGTACCTCCACAGAGAATATGGGGGAAATGAGGTTTTGAGACTGTAGCCACATGGCTAATTAAAATTAAATAATTTTTAACTCAGTTCTGAAATCCCACCAGTCACATTTCAAGCTCTCAATAACCACTCCCTAAATCACCACAATAGGGTTGCTGTTGTTAAGTGCTGTTGAGTCGGTTCCAACACATAGCCACATACGGTTTCTAAGACTGTAAATCTTTGCAGGAGGAGAAAGCCTCTTCTTTCTTCTGTGGTACTGCTGGCAGGCTCAGATTACTGACTTTGTGGTTAGCAGTCCAGAACTTATTCTACAAAGTCAATGCACTCCCCATGGAGGGACTTATTGTTGTTTTAAGTATCGTTGCGTCAGTTTTGACTCATAATGGCCCTATATGGGGTTTCCGAGGAGTAGCTGGTAAGTTTGAACCACTGACCTTTCAGTTCAAACTGATCTTGAGGTCAAGTGCTTATCCTATGGTGCCACAGTGTCTGCCATATTGGCCAGCGCAGAATTGTATAACATTTGCATCATTGCAGAAAACTCTTATTGGACAGCACGGTTCGATGCAGCATAGAGAAACTCAGTAGCAGAAGCAGAGTTGGTATTTAAATCATGCCGGTTCATTGGCAGAGCTTGAATGCCTGAAAGGAATTCAAAAATAAGGGGATGCGGTAGGCAAGAGGTCAACAAAGAGATCCCGCAGAGCAAAACCAGAGACAACACACCTGAATAGGAACTGTACTCACATTGGAAGCAGCCAAGTAGGGAATAAAGACTAAGCCTCTTTCCTCTTCTCACCTCAAACTGGAGGAGTTGCCACATTGACACCTGGTGAAGGTCAGGAAAGATGCCCAAGGCTTGCTTTTCTTAGCACTGCAGGGACTAACAAATGCGTTGGACCAGATCAGGAAGCCAAATTCTGCATGTGGAAGCAAGCTCATCCACACAGCTCAACTCTTGTCCATCCAGGCGCCTCCCCGAGAGCTCTCTTCTTCCTGGCCTGGGCGCTGGGTGTTGTCTCCAGCTTCACTCCAGTGGGATCTCTTGGTTGACTTCTTGCTTATCCAGAGTGGGCAGATGAATCTGGCGCTGAAGTCGATTAGCCCCCAAAATGAGAACTGTATGTTTGGCTCCCCTGAATCTCAGCCATCTTGTCACAGACACAGGGTCTGGGGCCCTGGGAAAGTGCCCTTGTTTGGGGGTTTTGTTTTGGGATTTTTTCGTGAGATGGGGTTGTGTCTCTAAGATCTCAGCAGCCTTTTGACGGCTGTGAATGATCAGGAGAAGCAAACAGAGCATCGCAGTTTGTAGAAAATCTTTGAGAACTACAGCTATTGGCAGGGAGCAACCCATCTGTATTTTGTCTTCTATTTGTCCTAGAATTTCAAAGACAGTGAGCAGTTGGGCTGATAACTTTATTGTTCACAGTAGGAAGGAGGCGAGTTGGGTTGAGGAACTCAATCATCCAAAGCTACAACAAGCTGTCTTCTTGGCACCACTCACAGACCCCTTTAATCTACCATGGGTTTCCTCTTGTCCTCCAGGAAATACTCCATGCCACTAGGGTTTTAGCTCTGAAGCTGTGGACTTAGTCAGGACTCCTGACTATCTACCAAAGGTGGTAGACATACATTGCTCAGAAAAGACTCAACTCTCAAACCTCCTTTCCAATGTGAGGTGCAGAGAAGTGTGTGAGAGTAGAGGGGTGAATGAACTCAAGGACAAGTTGCCTTGGCTGCAGACTAAGCAGGCCAAGCTCCTCTGGTTAAAAGGGAAAGCAAGGATGGGCCAATCTGGCAGAAAGTGCTATTGGACAGCACATACAGAAACTGAGATGTTCAGTGCATCATACCCAAACCTTCCTTTCTGCCCTAACCGCCTGTGGCTCACCACCCCCAAACTTGCATCACCACCAGTTGCTCCTTGGGAGAAAGACAGTCTAGCTGTTTCCAGTGGTTTGGCCAAACACTAATCTAGTTGCTGTTCCATTTAAAAAAAAAAAAAACAACCCACCACCTCTGCCATTTTGTCAATTTCAACTCAAAGCACCCCTACATAGAGCTTCCAAGACTACATCTTTGTGGGGCCGACAGCTTCATCTTTCTCCCTGGGCCCTGCTGGTGGGTTTGAGCTGCTAACCTTGGGGTTAGTTAGCTTACAGCTCCACTAGGGCTTTTGCTATTCCATAATGTAATCGAATCTAATGTAACACAATCGCCTTCCACAATATAATCTAATTAATGCATTCAGTTGGAAAGGGTGTTTCCTTAGGGTGTCTTCTGCTTCCAGACTACAGGCAGTCCCCCTTTCGCTGCATAATCAAGTTATGACAAACCCTATTTATGACCACCCTTGTTTTTTCATACACCTTTTCTGGTATGGCGCTGTGGGCTAATGCACTGGACTGCAAAGTCATTTGAACCACAGGGTCAGTCATTCAAGCTCACCAGCCACTCCTTGGAAACTCTATAGAGGGTTACTATGGCTTAGAACCAACTCAATGGCACATAACAACAACTATCATTAGTAATGGCGTCCTGACGTGGAGATGTGGGTTTATGCACTGGACTACAAGGTCGGTTTGACCCGAAAGGTCAGTGGTTCAAGCTGACCAACCACTCCATAGAAACCCTATACGGGGTCACTATGGGTCAGAACGGACTCAACGACACTTAACAACAACAACAATCATCAGTCATATGAACCTCATACAATGTTGCAGCATGTAATTTGGTTGGTGCTCTTATTCTCAGATACTCATATATAGATGTTCAGTTTTTTGATTGGTCTGTAGTGAAGTTGATGTCAGTATTGGAAGTGATAATGAGACGACAATTGGGCAATGTTCAACGCTAACAACCTATGATGATTGAACTGTGTATACACCTGCTGGCCATTATGATTCTTTGTTGTTACAACATTGACGCTGACTTCAGGCCTATAGTGTGATCTTACTGCACGTGTTGAGCCATAAGAAGCATCAGTTGTTCATTTGAAGCCTAGTAGCTTAAGTTTCTCTAACTGGAACACCTGTACTGCTTATACCCCAAAAAGTATATTTAACAAAAGAAGTCTTGCCACCGGATGTTTTAATTTAAAAAAAGGAGGTTGGCTCTAGATATGAATATGAAGATGAAGCTCATTAAGACCTATGATAGTGGAAAGAGAGTCAGTGAAGAAGTAACACATGAGTTAGGACTGTTTCATTCTGCCATTTTGACAGTCATTAAAGAGTCTTGCTGTGGAGCTGTCAGATAAGCACTGCACTTCTAACCAGTGGTTCAAACCCACCAGCTGCTCCTCACAACCAACTTGATGGCACTTAACAACAAGGATAAGAAAAGGATTTTTGGAGGCAGTTAAAGGGGTGGTTGGCATAAAATCGATAATTTTAAGAAATAAGAGGCAAGAGTCAATCTACAAATAGAAATCTAAATCCAAAATAGAATTCCTGTGGGTTTACTGATGATTCAAACAAAAGCACACAAGCTTTTAGAAAACTTAAAGGAGCAGGAGGGAGGATACTACCTCAAGTGCTTTAAAGTCAGCAAGGACTGGTTTCACGGCTCAGACACAGATTTAGCTTACAGAATGTGTGTATAACTGAAGGAACGACAAGCTTCGACGTTGAGCTGCTGAAAAATTCAAGGATGAGCTGAACAAGATAACACAAGATTAAGAATATCTACTAGAGGTGATTTTCAACATGGTGAAACAGGCTTGTTAAGGAAAAAAGCTGCCAAAACGGACATATATTCACAAAGAGGTGAAGTCAATGCCAGGTTTCAAGGCATTTGTGATGGTTTTGTGTCAACTTGGCTAGGTCATGATGATGTTCAGTGGTTTGTAATGATGTAATCTTCCCCATGATGTGACCAGCCTATCAGGTGTAAGGGGATTTTTCTTGGCAGCGTGGCCTGCATCCACTATATATGAACATCTGGCGAGACTTGTTTGCTTGTTCTGGATCCTACATCTGGCTCATCATCATCTGATCTCCAGTTCTTAGGGTCTGTCCACCTCTGCAGCCTGTGACCAACAGTCTGTCATCTGGACCCATGGACCTCTCAACTGTCTGAGCCATTTCCTTGAGATAAATCTCTCTCTCCCTCCCTCCCTTCTTCCTTTCTGCATATACATGTTTCATTGGTTTTGCTTCTCTAGAGAACCTAGCTTAAGACAGCATTTAAAGGAAAAATCACACTGCTTCTTGGAGGGAATTCTGCTGGATTTGTAAAGCTACTGATAATAAAAAGGCAATAATAATGAAAAAATGAGGTATTTAACATATATCTGAACCAGCTTACAACAGTCCTCTGAATGGAACCCCATTGTAAATCAAGGACTATCTGTAAACAAATGTAATATAAGGGAGTTTTCTTGCAGTGGGTTGTGCCTCCAGACTATAGATATTTTTGCAGCAATTTCTTCATTCTGCACTCTTTCCATCGCTTGGATCTTGGGATTCAAACCTGCAGGAGTGAGCCTGCTGCCTGACCTATGGATTTTGGACTTGCTAGTTCTGCAAACCACAAGATCCATGGTTTGTGTCCACCAGCTGCTCCATGGGAGTATGATGAGGCTTTCTGCTCCCATGAAAATTAAAACCTCAGAACCCCTATAAAGTGTCATTATGAGTTAGAACCAACTCTATGGAAGTTGGTTGAAGTGAATCTTCAGTTTCTTGAAGTGAATCTTTCTTACTTTCTCTTTGTCTCTGTACCACTCTATCAGATGCATAAGGTTTTGCAAGCGACTAGTGAGTTTGAACCACTGATCTTTGGGTTAGCAGTTCAGTGCTACCAGAGTTCCAGGAAAAAATATATATATCTGGTAGCGTAGTGGTTACGAATCAGGCTGCAAACTGCAAGGTCAGCAGTTCAAAACTACCAGCTGCTCCGCGGGAGAAAGATGAGGATTTCTGCTCCCATAAAGATTTACAGCCTTGGAAACCTTGTTCAGGGTCACTATGGGTTGGAACCGACTCAATGGTACTTAACAACAACATATATATATATATACATATACACACAATACTGGATTGGTGCTCAAAAGATGAGCAGTTCAAACCCACCAGCCACTCTCAGAAACCCTATAAAGGGTCACTGTGAGTCAGAACCGACTCAACAGCACACACCACCAAAATACAGACACACATAGTTCTATACACACACATGTACTGCACACACACACACATTTGTGTGCATATCATTGGTTTTATTTCTCTAGAGAATCCTGAGACCTTCTCTCACCAATTTCCCAAACCCAAAGCCCCTCTTCTCGCAGCCATGCGTACACACACGTTGGCATAAACTCCCACATTGTGAGCATTAACCACCTGGTATGACCCAAGGCAGCAGGTAAGCAGACACTCTAATCAGGCAGGGTCTCCCAGCAGCCAATCAACAACCAGACTTTTCTTTGGCATGTGTAGCCTTTCAACACCCAAGAGCTGCTGGTCAACCCTTTGCTGCACAGACACACACGTCAGCGACCAATGTTTACTTTTGTTTCTTCCTCAAGGCTGAAACCTCCCTCCCTCTGGCATCCATTCTTTGTCACTGGTATTACCTCTGGACTCATACATTCTTCCTCATTGTTGAGGGGAACCTTTATGTCCCATTCCTCTGGTTTCATTATGGAGGGCCCTCCACTCAAATAGCATTCCTAGACTCTCCTTTCCTTCACTTCTCCTCAGGAAAGGGAAATGCTTTCTGATTGGTGGACTTGGGAGAAAGATCAGCTCTAGCTCAACCCCTCCTTTGTCCAGAGCTGTCCTCTACAGAGAGACTTCTGCTCTGGTCCTCCACTCCATAGGTTTTGCAGCCACAACCCCACTTGTGTCTGGAGACTGCGTCAGATTCACAAGAGCTTAGCAAGCCTGTGCGGCCAGCAGATCCTGAGCCATCGTTTCAGGCATATTTACCAGAAATAAAGATGATGTTTTGTTTCCATCTGCCTGGATCCTGTGTGTGTCACTCAACTAGTTCCTAACACAGACAGGGTGAAGAGGGATGACTTTTATTAGCCTCCTCCTAAAACACAATTAGCCCTTCCAATGTTTGGAAGACCATAACCATGTCTCTCCTCAAAATGCCTCTTGCCAAGACCCCCGGCTCTTTCAATCATGTCTCCCTCCTTGGGGTTACCTGGCATGTCTCCATCCTCTGGCCACACTCCAGGTTATCTAGAACCCTCTTAAAATATCAAGCCAGAAGTAGACACAGCTGACTCCAGATGTGATCTGATGGGTACCAGTCATAGGCATCACCTCTCAACCTGGTTTTGGAATTCCCACAAACACTCTTTCTTGGGCAGTTGCATTACATGCTGAACTTGCAGTTGACTCAAATCCTTTTCCATATCCCTCTTCCCCACTTCATGAAGCTGCTGATTTTTTAAGCTCTTCTTATAGTTGGCCAATCAAGTTCATTTTCTCAGATACATTTGTAAATGTACCTTCCCTACAAGGTTTGGGGGTATAGGAATCTCCCCTATTAAACACTCTTTTCTACCAGAGCTTACTTTACCAAGTTCAGTACTCTTATATTTTATCAACTCAAGAAATATTAAACAGCTATTCATAATGCTTCCAAAAATATTACACTGTGGTTAAGAGGCAGACATTTTTTAGTTCAAATCTTAGGCAAGTTACTTAGCCTCCTTTGGCTTCCAAAAAACTCTTAAAAGTGAAGATTAAAATAGTACGTATCTTGAAAGGGTTTTGTAAGGATTAAGTGTATGTAAAGGGCCAACCATGGTGCCTGTATTTTCAGTAAATATTAGCTACTATTATTAGTGAGTCCTGGTATGGCGCTGTATGATAAACACTCGATTATAATGTCTATTTAAACCACAAGATTGGCAGTTCAACCTCACCAGCTGCTCCTTGAAAACTCTACACAGTTGGAACCGACTAGACAGCACTTAACAACAATAATTAGTAGTAATAATATTAACATTGTCATTATTACCATATAGCTAAATCCTTTGAAGTGTAAACTACCTAAAGTTAGAGTAGGTGAGTGGGCACTATTGCACTGACTGGTGAATCAGAGTCCTTTTGTCAAGTTCAGCTTGGGGATTACAGATGTTCAAATCTTGTGTGGGGAGATTCTATCAAAGGAAAGGGAGAAAGATGAACTGAAATAGAGCACAGGACATTGAAAAGGTTGTGAGTACAAGCTGGGAAAACAGATTCTGTTCAGATGCCAGCTCTGTTTTCCAGGCCCCTCAATACCTGGCTTATAGGGGATTCCTGCTGCATGGCAGTGTTTGGGGGGCCAGAGACAGGTTGGATGAGTCTGTAAAACAGAGAGGTGCATTGGAGGTAAAAGGTGCAGTGTAGGACCCCTATGAGATGATCCCAGCCCTCCAACAAGATGCCTGGTCCAGGTTCATGTCTGCCTCCAAAATCAGTATGGGTAGCAGCATGGTGGGGCAAGTGGGCACAGGTCAGGCGCCAATGACATGGGTTTGAACCACAGTCCTGCCACTTCCTAGGATGGAGACCTTGAGGAAAGGACTTAGCGTGCCATGGGGAGGCAACCCTTACCTCCAAAGGTGCCTGAGAGCAGATGAAATGATGCCTGTAAATCATCTGATAAAAGACCAGTGCAGTAGCAACTACAGGCATAGGTCAAGCAGGAAAAGCTGTTCAACTACTTTATAGTCCTACCTTCACAGTGTCACAGCATCAACTCTATATATAGCTTCCTTGAGGAGTCTTGGTGTGGTGCTGTGGGATAATGCACTAGACATCACGGTTGGTTTGAACCTCAAGTTCGGTGGTTCCAACTCACCAGCTGCTCCTCGGAAACCCTGTACTGGGTTGCTTTGGGTTGGAACTGACTCAACCGCACGTAACAACAGCAACATCTAATTGAAATCTTAAGACACTCCATCAGCCTGGTTTTCCAGTCTATGGACTAAGTGGAGGAGATGCAGAAGTGGGGAAAGGCAGCACAGAAGAGCAAGATATGGCATCTAATGACAGAAAAGCCTAAATTAAGCAAGGATGTTGTTGTTAAGTGCTGTGGAGACAGTTTCAACTCACAGCAATCCTGCATAGGATTTCCAAGGAGCAGCGGTGGGTTTGAACTACCGACCTTATGATTACCAAGTTAGTGCTTGTCCGACAGCACCACACCGGGACTTAAAGCAAGAATAAGAACTGTGAGAGGAGAGCAACGTGCAACCATCCAGCGAGTAGGCAAACCACCCGACCTATGTTAGTAGATCCCATATAAGTAACATGAGCCCCAAGTCATTAAAATTTCTGTTCAATACAATCGAATTAAGAACACTTAAAAAACGAAACAAACATAAAACCATGTTATACATTTGAGCAACATCACCATTACAGGAAGAACAAAAAAAAAAGATGAAAATGTAAATGCTTAGTGTTGGGATGCCTCCTTGCCTGAGGACTCCGGATTAAAGAAGGTTCACAGAAAGAACATTTTGGCCTCTCAATCCGCTGTTATTTGCGACGAAGCACAGCAATGGAAATGGGTGAAGGGAGCACTCAAAAGAGTAGGGACTTGGGTGTGTCTTAACATTTAAAAATATCTCGCACTGGGTGCTCTGTGGGTGAAGCTCAGGCGCTTCAGTTGGCCTGGATCTTCTTGGGGCCCCCCAGCGCCTCGCGGCTCTGGCATAGAAGAAGGTACTCTAGCCGCTGGCAGTGCACACGGAGCTGCTTCTCACGCGGCAGCAGGAAGGTGAGCACCTTGTTGCGCACGATGCCCCGGTCCTCCTCCTCGCGCAGCCGTTGCTTCACACGGGCAGCCTGCTCTTCCTGCTGCGCCAGGACCCCGTTCATCTCACAGAAGGCGTCTTCCAAGTAATGGATGGCCTGCAGCGCCTCCTTCTTGAAGTCCTCCAGCTCCCGTTGCAGCCCGGCCATCTTCTGCTGCAGGATCTCCAAGTCAGGCGTCGGTGGGAGGCAGGAAGGCCATGTCTGGGGCAGGGAAAAGTCTCCAGACTGGAGGCCACTCTCCACCATTTTCTTCCCTTGTAAGGTATTCACCTTCATGAGAATGGACCCGGCTTGATAGAGTGGCTCCATAGCCTCTTCCCAGTGGGTGAGTGAATCGTTTTGACTGGAGCTTTGCAGTGAAGGAGACCTATGCATTGTGACATCAGGGCCGTTTTCAACCAACCAGAAGGAAAACCACAGTCTATTCATTTGCATATTGTAGCCTTCTTGGCTGGTTACCTGTGCCCCTCCTGAGAACTGGATTCTCACCATCTTGTCACCCTTCTGGAGCCAGAAGCTCAATCTCTCCTTTAACCTTAGGGAGAAACTAAAGCCCAGAGTAGGGAAGTAAACTGGCCAGAGCAAGGCAGGCCAGACCCAGTGGCTACCAAGACTCTTCTACACCCAGGTGGCCTGACCGGTCTTGGAAAGTTAATCACTGGTAAAACAAGGGCGTTGTAAGAGATGATGCATCTTACTTCTCGCTTTCAGATGTTAAAAGTGTAATTTCTGACTCCAAAACCATGCTTCTATAGTGTTGCCAGAATGTTAGATAACCTTAGCAAGTCTGAGAAATGTACTTAAGTTTTGATGTATGGTCCACAACAGTGGCTGACTCAGGACTCAGGGTAAAAATGAGTCAGTCACTCATATATTTATTTGATAAGTATTTACTCGTGATGTGGGGAACAAGTGTGAATAAGAGTGGGCCCTCACTCTTTGCCCTCCCTGAACATACTTGAATGATGATAGAGACAAGAAAAAATATTCAAAAGGATCAATTTCTCACTTTATACCTGCTGACAAAAGGACCATTCGTGGAACATGCGGTTTACATTCAGCTACTAACTGAAAAGCTGGCAATTTTAATCCAGCCAGTGGTGGTGGTGGTGTGCCGTGGAGTTGGTTCTGACTATATGGCCCTGCATAGGGTTTCTGAGGCTGCAGATCTTTACAGAAGCAGAAAGCCTCATCTTTGTCCTGTGGAACAGTTGGTAGTTTTGAGTTGCTGACCTGGTGGATAGCAGCCTGCCTGGTAACCACTATGCTACCAGAGCTCCTAACAGCCAGAGGCACCACAAAATAAAGGGTTAACAATCTACTTCCTTGCAATCACAGCCCTTAAAAACCCTCTGGGGCACAGTTCTACTCTGAAACACATGGGGTTTCCAAGAGCCCAGATTAACAGCAACAGGCTTTAAACAAAGGAAGAGACTCCCAGCTAACCTGAAAAAACTTTTGTTTTACAGATCTCAATCTCTTACCCAGACATATCTCTTGGCTCCATATCTAAACATCTCCAAAACAATGCCCCTCAAATTTAATCCATTCAATACTGTTTTTGTTTGTTTTCTCACCCAAACTGGGTCCTGTGCCAGTATCACCTGTCAGATTAATGACATTATTGAGCAATAAACCGCCAAATTTGTGATTAGCAGTCCCATGTTATTCCTACAGCACCACACCAGGCAATTCCAATGATTGAGGCAGAAGGGTGAAAAAACACTGTACTGGGAGTCAGAGGAGTCCTAGTGGCACACTGTTTAAGTGCTTGGCTGCTAACCAAAGTCAGCAGTTCAAGCCCACCAGATGTGGCAGTGTGCTTCCATCCAGAAACCCTAGGAAGACCCATAGCACTAAGAAACCCTATGGGGCAGCATTCTTCTGCCCTTTAGGGTGACAATGAGTCAGAATCAATGTGGCAACAGTTTTTTTTATTGATTTAGGAGGCAGAGGGTCTGGAATCTCTAATTGCTATGTAACTCCAGATCAGTAACCTCCCCTCTCTGAACCTTTTTCCTCTGATGTAACACGAGACAATGAGAATGTCTTCTCTAAAGTTTCATGTGCTACGATCTGCACAGTCGTTCTTTAAATCTCTCTCGATGTACTTACTGCATTCTGCCTTGTTTTTGTGACTTAAGACCCAGGTTCCCGATGGCACAGTGAATTCCATGAGGGCAGAGGTTGTGAGCTTATCACCCTTGTGTACCCTCAAATGGTGCCCTGCGCACAAAGGCACTCTGATAACTGATTAAATAGAATTTATCTTCATAAGCAGCTTGAAGACCTGTAGTATTTTAGCTTTCCTTCTGACTTGATGACACCTACTGGTCAGAGCAGGAATAGCAACCCCTAATCCCCTGCAAAGGAGTCCGATGGGCTTTGAGAGGAGTCCAGGTGAAGGCGAGGTTGGTTTGAACTTTAAGATGGTAGTTCAAACCCATCAGCCACTCCTCGGAAACCCTATACAGAATTATTATGAATCAGAACTGGCTCAACAGCACTTAATAACAACAGTGTCTTTTGGGGAGTCCTGGTGTGGCACTAGAGGATAAGCACTGGACTGTAAATGGTCGGCAGTTCAAACTCACCAGCCATTCCTCAGAAACCCTATACAGAGTCTCTTTGAGTCAGAACCAACTCAACGGCACTTAACAACAACAACAAAGGGTCTCATGGATAAGGAAGACCATAGAATAATCAATCCATTTGAACTATGCTGTTGGCTGCCAGAACAAATAAATCTGTGTTGGAAGAAGTACAGCCAGAATATTCCTTAGAAGCAAGAATGGCGAGTCGTCGTCTCTCATACTTTGAACATGTTATCAGGAGGGACCAGTCCCTACAAAAGGACATCATGCTAAGTAAGGTGGAGAGTCCACAAAAAAGAGGAAGACCCCCAGTAAGATGGATTGGAATAGAGGCAGCAACAGTGGACTCAAGCTTAGCAATTGTGAGGTTGGTACAGTACTGGGCAGTGTTTCGTTCCGTTGTGCATATGATCACTATAAGTCAGAACCAACTCAGTAGCACCTAAGAACAACCACAACAGGGTCTCATGGTGTGTTTGATTAGGGGTGTGGGTGGCACATAGTTGTTGTTGTTAGGTGCCATCGAGTCGGTACCGACCCATAGAGACCTTATGCACAGCAGAATGAAACACTGCCCAATCCTGGGCCAACCTCACTATTGTTGCCACACTTGAGTCCATCGATGCTGCCACTTGGCCAATCCCTCTCACTGGGGGTCTTCCTCTTTTTCTCTGACCCGCCATCTTACCAAACATGATATCCTTCTCCAGTGACTGATTCCTCCAGACAATATGTCCGTATTGTGAGGGATGATGTTTGGGCATCTTGGCCTCTAAGGAGCACTCTGGCTGCACTTCTTCCAAAACAGATCTATTGGTTCTTTTGGCAGTCCATGGCACTTTCAATATTCTCCTCCAACACCATAACTCAAAGGCATCAATTCTTCTACTGTCTTCCTTATTCACTGTCCAGCTTTCATATACATATGAGGTTATTGAAAATACCATGGCTGGGGTCAGGTGCACCTTAGTCCTCAAGCTGACATCTTTGCTCTTCAACACTTTAAAAAGGTCTTCTGCAGCAGATTTGCCTAATGCAATACGTCGTTTGATTTCTTGATTGCTGCTTCCGTGAGTGTTGATAGTTGATCCAAGAAGAATGAAATCCTTGACAACTTCAATCTTTTCTCCATTGATAAGAATGTTGTTTATTGGTCCAATGGTGAGGATTTTTGCTTCATCAGTAAATGTTTTAAGTCTTCTTCACTTTCAGCAAGCAAGGTTGTATCATCTGCATATGGTAGGTTGTTATGAGTCTTCCTCCAATCCTGATGCCACGTTTTTCATCATAGAAAACGTAGTAGGTTCTAATAAATATTTCTTGACTCAGTGAAAGGAAGCATGTGTCTCAGTTTTTTTCTCTCTATTTTTTCTGAGTGTTTGTCTGTTTCTGTCTCCTTTGTCTCTCTCTCTTTGTCATTGCCTTCCAGGTGAACCATGCAAGTCAACCAGGAGCTGTGAAAGAAAAGTAGCAAAAGGAATAGCAATTTCTCAATTTCCCTAGTGCGTTTCAAAGAAAAGCGTTTGAACGATGAGTTTGTGTCCCTTCATAACTGGCTGGCCAGGGGAGACAGTGAGAAGGGCCCTAGTTTCCACATGAACCACGGTGGAGGCTGAGAGCCAGTTGGCAGTTTGCCAGCAGAAGAGCCAAGCCTGGTAGTCTCCTCACTCAGGGTCTGTTCTGAATGTGCGCCTCCTAGAAGGTTTCTAGTCAAGGCATGTTCCTTCCTCATACAATTCCCTTCCAAATATCCTAGGAAAAGAAGGTAAATCTGTTTGTTCTCTTCAAGGTGTCAAGAAAGGAATTCTAGTATCACTTTGCTAGGCATCTCTTAATTCACTGCTTCCCATGCCTCAGAGGGACCAGAGTGAGAATGCTAACTCACACCTATTTAAACCCACCCATAAGAATCAGATTCAACCTGAATGGGGTAGGACACAGTGGTAGGCATGTTTTCATAGCTGCCCTGGGTAGGGCCCCTCTGGGTCTGACCATCATTTCTCCTGGACTCTTTTCACCTTTTGTGATTGGAAGTCATAGGAGTTGGCACGTCCCCTTCCCCAGCTTCCGTTCACAGCCCCCTTGCCCTCACCTCTACTTATGAAATAAAACTTGACCCTCTGTCCTTGACTCAGGAAGGGAACATGAAATAAGAAAGCTCCTCACATTCCATTTGCTCAAATTGCATTCATGTATCCAATTCTAAAGGCACTCTGGTAGCATAGTTGCTACAAATCGGGCTGCGAACCACAAGGTCAGCAGTTTGAAACTACCAGCTGCTCCATGGGAGAAAGATGAGGCGTTCTGCTCCCGTAAAGATTTACAGCCTTGGAAACCCTGTTCAGGGTCGCTGTGGGTCAGAACCGACTCGACAGCACTTAGTAACAACAACAACAACAACCCAATTCTAAACCAATACCTAGTTAGGGGAATGGAGTTGTTGCAATTAGCTCGAACCAGTCAAAGTTCCTTTCTTGGGCTTGGGGCTGGACCTGGAGCTGGGCTGGGGCCACTCCCAAGCACAAGCCTCCCAATTCAGAATCAAACAGAGGGAAGTCCTGTTCCCAAGCAAGAAAGGGGGAAAATAGGTAACCCACACGGTCTCCCTCAAAAAATAGTGATCTTTTAGGAGAAGACACAGTGAAGGGCTACGCTCAGTCCCTGAAATAAGAACTGTTATGTCAGCTTCCAGCAGAGTAGGGAAAGAAGTCTTCTAGGACTTCCATTCCCCCTCTATTTCCCCCCAAAAAGTCACTGGAAAAAAAAAATACAGAATTCAGAGCAATGTCTCATAAATACCCAAGAGCATGTGCTTTGATACTGCATGAGGAGAGAAAGCAAAGCTATTGGTTCTCTCCAGCATATTCTTTCTACCAACAAGCATCTTTAACATATTGAACCTTAAAATCATAGCCTACAGAGAACTTTCCATCCAGCCAGCCATCCACTTATACAATAGCATTTTATTTAGGATTCATTAATGGAGATTCAAAATAATGAATAAGACAGAGATGACCCAGATCTCAAGCAGCTTGCATTTCATTGGATGAGAAAGTTAAGAAAGGTAAACAATCAACAAATGAAATGCTTCTGGTTGCTGCTAAGTGCTCTGAAGGGGATGGCACCTTGGGGGCTCTCAGGAAAAGCTGAGACCAGAAGGATGAGACCTGGAGAAAGACTGGAAAGGACTTGAGGCAGGACTGAGCATGAGACCACCAAAGGGAGTCCGTGCAGCTGGAGAGGAGGAGGAGGGAAGAAGGAAGAGGCTTAGGGCCCACCATGCAGGGCCCCAGTATCTGGGAGAAGTGGGCTGTGTGTGATTTCAACTTCTGCAGCTGATATTCCACTCTGGGAAATGGGGACAAGGCTAGGAATGGAGAGAGGACGCTAAGACAAAGAACCAAACTCCGATCTGTTCACCATGATTAATTAACCCTGTGCCAGAGCCCCAAGGCACAGTGCTAAAAATACCTGCTTCCCTCTGAGATGCGGCAGCTGCCACCCAGCAAGTTTTGCCCACTGCCATTTGTCATAATTTGACACCGATAAGGAGTGTCCATGGGACTGTGTGTCTGCAAGAATCAGACTCATCGAAACCCATCAACCAGCTGGTTCTCAGACACTGGCCACGGGCTTTCCTTCCTAAATTCTCCTCCAATCCCTAGCCTTGTTCACCCAACCTCCATGTGCCTGCTGCTTGCCCTGGCCTGCCGGATTCTCCTCCCCTCCTGGAACCCACCTCCAGAGATGGGAGCCAAGGCATTCTCACGAGCAGGAGGGCATCATCGGATGCCATGTTTCACACCACTGCAACCCTGCAACTCGGATGAGAGCCATCTATCAGGGGCCTTGCCAGCCCAGGATGGCGCTTTAATTAAAATATGTAAAGTCGCCTGGTGGGAGTGGATCTGAAGACATGGACAGGAGCAGAACAGGCAGGCAGGCCCAGCCAGCAGAGCAGGCCCATCTCCAGCCCAGCAGGTAGAAGACTGTGCCAGAGGGTCTCCGAAACAGGCAGGGAGAGCAGGCTGTGATAGGCACCCTTCGCCACTCTATGGGCACAGACCTTGGCTGGGGCAATAACACCCACATGCAAGAGAGCCACACACAGCCAACAGGCCAGTGACCCCAGGAGCAGGCTGAGCTTCACATCAGCCCAGTCTTAGGGGTTGGCATATTCTTTCCCAATTCTCAACACTTGTTAGTTTCCATAAAGTCCTTCTGACTCATGACGACTCCATGTGTGCAGAGTAGAACTGCTCCATAGGGTTTTCAAGGCAGAGACCTCTCAGAAGCAGATCTCCAACCCTATCTTCCGAGGTGACTCTGGGCAGAATGGAACTGCAAGTCATTGAGTGCTTAGCCGTTTGTGCCACCCAGAGACCTTAACACTCGTTTTCCTGAATGTTCCACTGTGAAGTTGATACCTAGCTATTTGTATCAACTCGTTAACAATACCATCTCCATTTTCTAAACTAATGAGTTCCCCAAATTTACTATTTGTTCAGTGTTTTGTTTCCCTTTGTTGAGCAGAAGAGCAGTAGAAGCTGCATCGTTTAGGGTAGGGGGTGAATAAACTGTTTTGTACAAGGGTCAAATCAGGAAAATCTATATATAGGCCAAATCATTCAATTCCAATTTATTTTAATCAGAGGGTATAAAATTTGCAAATTGTTTCAAATATCCTTTTTGTTGTTCATAATTGGAGGGATTTTTACAGAAGTCTTAGAATGTGTACCAGCAATACACATGCAGCCTGGCTCTGAAGTCCACGATTGTGACGCATTTTCTGTGCAAGAAAGTAGGTTGTAGGGAGGTGGATACTGAGGGATTTGGGACTGGGAAGTCCAGTTGGCCCTTGAGCCCCACCAGAGACAAGGGGTGAAAAAAAAGGTCCCATTAGGAGTTCCTAAGGAGCCCTGGTAGCGTAATGGTTACAAGTCAGGCTGCTAACCACAAGGTCAGCAGTTCGAAACTACCAGATGTTCCGCGGGAGAAAGATGAGGCTTTCTGCTCCTATAAAGATTTACAGGCTCAGAAACCCTGTGCAGGGTCGCTATGAGTCAGAACCGACTCCACGGCATATTACCACCACCACCACCACCACCATTAGAATTTCCTGGTTCTGGGGAAGCCAATGCAAGGTGCTGTTTGGAAGCAAGGAAGAGCTGTAGGAAGGATGAGGAGGAGCAGGGATTGTGTGAGAGGTTGACTCTCCTTCCCATTCCTAGCCCCCACAGGAAAGGAGGGGGCCCATCAGCTCTCCAATACAGGCACTCCCTAGTTTACGAAAGAGATCCGTGCTTGAGTGTGTCTGTAAGAATTTGTAAGTCAATTGGAACAGGTGTATACAGTTCTTATTTAGCCTTACTTTAGTACAAAGGAGGAGTCCTGGTGCCATATTAGACTGCTGAACACTAGATCAGCAGTTCAAACCTACCAGCTGCTCCACGGGAGAATGATGAGGCTATTGTGCCCAAAAAGATTTACAGCCTTGGATATCCTAAGGAGCAGTTCCTCTGTCCTAAAAGGGTCACTGTGAGTCAGAATCCACTTGATAGTAGTGGGTATTTGGGTAGACTGGTGCAAGAAGGTGTCCTAATGACACAGCAGTTAAGACACTTGGCTGTTAACTAATTGAAAGGTCGGTGGTTCAAACCCACCAGCCACCCTTTATTTCGGTCCTGTAAGATCACTAAGTCAGAATCAGCGTTGGGTTTGGTTTTGGGTTTTGATTACTGCATGAAAAGGCTCAATCAAGCCTCTTCAATGATTTAAAAGCTGCAAGTGTGGGAAGTGAGTGATTGTGATGAAAATGTTGTTATGAGTAAGGGTTGGTTCAAGGATCCCTGGTGATGCAGTGGTTAAGTGTGTGACTGTGAATCCAAAAGTTGGCAGTTTGAACCCACCAGCTGCTCCACAGGAGAAAAATCTGCTTCCATAAAGATTTGCCTTGGAAGCCGGATGGAGAAATTCTACTCTGTCTAGTGGGTTTTGTTTAGAGGCTGGTCCAGTCTTTTCAAAAGGAGGGTAAATTTACTTAACATTAAAGGGCAAGTCCGAGTTGCCCATAAATCAGCCATTTTTAACCCGGGGACTGCCTGTAAGTAAGAACTAAGACAAGCTGCCTCTCCCTCCTGTCTGCCCCCCTTCAACCAGGGAAAACTTCCTCCAAGCAGAGCGAGAACCACTACCTACCTGCCTGTCGGGATGTCAAACTGAATTATGTGAGCTTAAAAACCAAATCCCCTCCTTCCTGGGTTACTTAACTGCCTGCCTGTCTAGGCTGGGGGATTACTGGTGACAGACACCAGGGCTTGCTTGGCTGCTCCAGACAGGGAAGCTTTGATCACCTGGGAAACTCCAGACACCAGGACTCTAATGATGAGTGAAAACCATTGGAATGTTACCCAACCCACCGTATGGTGAGGCCAAGGCAGGGAGAGGAAGTGGCAGTCACCTGGCAGTTTCGGGGGTGGGGGGGAAGAGTGTGACCCCCGACTCCCACCCACACCCAGCCCCACCACATCCTGCCTGCACATTGATGGGGTGAGGAGGCTTCCTGGAACTTGTTTACTACAAAAATTGGCTTGGGGTCTAGTGGCTGGAGTTCAACAATGCAGCCTCCCCATTCATTCATTCATTCATTCATTCACTCACATATTCAATAGATATTGAATGATGAAGGTAGGCATAGTGCTAGCTCCTCAAGTTAGATGGCGTTAGGATGGGGTTTGTGTCTTAAATGGACCTGTGGTCCACTGTGAGAGAGCCCAGCAAGCCCAACAGCATAAGGGGGTTGTTGTTGGTAGCTGCTATCAACCAACTCAAGGAGATCCCATGCACAATGGGGTCACACTGTTGAGACCCATAGTCTTTGCACTGGCTGAGTTTTGGACATGAATCACTGGGCCTTTCTTTCTAGTCTGGCTCAATCTGGAGGCTCCAATGCAACCTGCTCAGTATCATAGCAACATGCAAGCCTCCAGGGACAGATAAGTGTGCTGCCAATGAGGTTCACTGGTCGGGAACTGAACCTGCTTAGTATGATAGTAACATGCAAGCCTCCAGAGACAGATGAGTGTGCTGCCAATGAGGTACACTGGCTGGGAAGTGAATCTGGGTCTCTCACAGGGAAGGTGAACATGCTACCATTGAACCGACACTGTCTTCGTTACACAGAGGGGACAATGAGTGGGCTGAAATGGAACATGAAGATCACAGGCTCCTCTTAAATCATACCCACATGGCTTCATCTTGGGTTTCCTCAAACCCTGATAATAGCTGGAGCTAGTTCAACTTTGAGTCTCTTGTTTTAGCTTCATGGAAACTTAAGCTTGGTGATTCTTAGACTTTGGCATGCATTAGAATCCTCTTGAGATAGTATTTAAAACTCATTTTAAGGTCTGTGTCTCAACCTTCAGAGATTCTAATTCAGAAGGTCCTGGGATACTGGAGTTAGGGTAATCTACCATCCCAGTTTGCCTGGCCATGAGAGGGTTCCTGTGACAAGGCATTTCCATTTTAGAGTTAAGATAGTCCTAGGCAAGCCAGAATGGGTACTCACCCCAGTTAGTTTCTGCCCAATCACATTCTGTCCTTTTCTAAATCACAGAATTCTAATTTTGATCAGGTAATAACAAACTCAGGAAAGGTGATCCTACCCAAGCCCAGGTAGTGAACCTTGATGAGATCAGAAATTCTGTTCCCTGTTGCTATTAATTTATTTAAGGTGAGCCTTACAGTTCTGGAAAATGCATTGTAAAGGGAAGATTTATTGAAAGGACTGTGTGTGAATCTGGTTTAGAAGAGAGTGAGATGGAGAAACAGAAAGTGATAAAGAGAAAGAAATCTTGCCCCTTCCTGTACCTTGAACACAACTGGATGAAAACATAATGGTTGGAACTGTGGCAGCCTTTCTGCAATCAGAGGCAACAAACCTAAGGATGAAAATCCAGCTGTGTTAAGGATGAACAAATAGATTTAAAAGAAAAAAAAGAGCCTCCATCTTTGATAACATCATTTTTAATCTAAGCAGTACATTAGACAATTAAATGTCTTTCTTGCTTAAACAACTGTCTTCTAGTACTCTATTCATTTTGGTCAAATATATATGACTATTATAAGGGTCCTAGAAATCAGTATTTTTATAAGATCCTCAAGATAATTATGACACCCTCCAATACTTGAGAATATTTGTTGTTGTTGTTGTTATGTGTCTCTGAGTCTGTTTCAACCCATAGTGACCATGTATAAGGCTTCCAAGGAGCAGCTGGTGAGCTCAAACCACCAACCTTGCAGTTCAAATGGACTTTGCAGTCCAACACAGTAACTCGCAGTGCCACACCAGGGCTCTAGTGGAGACTAGTAGTTCTCAGAGCGTGGTGCTTGGCCTAGCAGCCACAACATTATTAAGGAACTTGTTAAAAATGCAAAATATTGTACTTCTCCCAAACCTTCTCACTCAGAAACCCAGGAATGAGGACCAGCAATCTGTGTTTTAACAAACCCTCCAGATACTTACAATACTCTCTGTAGTCTAAGAACCCTGAGGACTCCCTGAGTAATACTGGACCCCAAAACAACTTTTAAACTTAACACATGTTGCAAGTGCTTCTTTTTGTCATTGCTGCTGTTAAATAGAGCAGGGAGTTTTATCACCTTCTGTGACTTTTCTCCTTCTTCCTCAGTCCCTCCCCCAGATTGGATGCTTTGGTCAGAGTTCCTTGGTTGTGTTTTAAAGCAGCCATGTGGTAGCAGGGGATAGCAGAAGTTCTTCGAGGTTAAGCCTGGCCTGGGCAGAAGCTGAACACAGTGGCTTGAAATTAAGAAGGAACTTGTTTTGCTTGCTAGATGTCTTAAGTTGATTTTCAACTCAGAGAAACTCCATGTGACAGAGTAGAATAGTCCTTTAGGGGTTTTCTAGGCTGTAATCTTTACACAATGTGGTGGCTTCGTATGATAAGCATTGGACTATGAACCACAAGGTCTGCATTTGAGCCTGCCAGCCACTCTTCAGGAAAAAGTTAAGGCTTCCTGCTCTGGAGATGATTTAAAGCCTCAGAAATCCTATAGAGGGTTGCTGTGAGTGGAACTGACTTAAAGATACTTAACAACAACAATCTTTATGAGGTGCACATTGGTTAAAGCACTGGGCTGCTAACCAAGTGGTCAGCGGTTCAAACCCAGTAGCTACTCCATGGAAGAACGACGTGACAGCCTGCTTTTGTAAAGATTGTTGTTGTTAGGTGCCGTCGAGTCAGTACTGACTCATAGTGACCCTTGAAAATCCTATGGAGTAGTTTTACTCTTTCCTGTAGGGTCATATTGAGTCAGAATTGATTTGACAGCAATGGCTTTATGGGGTTCTTTACAGGAACAGTTGGCCAGGTCTTTTTCCCACAGAGCCTTTGGGTGGGTTGGAATTGCCAACCTTTCTGTTAGTAGCCAAGCACTTAACCACTGTGCCGCTGGAGCTCTTCTAAGGAAGCCAAGTGGATGTTAGTGCCCCAACTCAGTAATCCTAAACCAGCATTTACAGTGCAATGTCTCTGAACACCCACACATCAGGTATCCCACACATGGTGGCCAACCTGAGAAGTGAAGAGAAGACAGGCCTTGAAGTCAGGCAGTACCACCTTCTCTTCCTTCCCCGGGGGAGCTCTGTTGCTGGTCTTCCACATTTCAGGCAGCCCCCACTTCTCATCCTAATGAGCTTCTCAAAACCCCAGTGAGTCCAATCATCAGAAGATAAAATATAGGCTACATGCTACAAGGGGTCTCCAATCTCAGCTATAAAAGAAATTATGAAATCCCAACTACAGTACCTCTTTGGGATACCTCCCTCAACAAGAATTTTCAGCATTTCGCATATGCTCCTGAACTTTGTTGTTTTTCATCACAGCTGAGCAAACCATCAAATGATTATCAGTAAGGTATTGGAGTTCTGGATGGTACAAATAGTTAACATGCTTACCTGCTAACCATAAACTTGGAGGTTTCAATCTACCTCTACCCAGAGGTGCCTCAAAAAAACCCTAGTGATCTACTTCCAAAAACCCAATTATTAAAAACCTTGTGGACTTTGAGGGGGTATTGAATTTATGCTAATGGTGGTAGATTTTTTTTTTTTTAAATAGACACATCTCTAAAGGGTTAAGTGCATCTAGAGGCTTATTCATATATTTGAAAAGTCTTTTTTTTTTTTCTTTTCATAATCTTTTTTTTTTTTTTTACATTTTCTTGTAAATCAAGTGAAGGTTTACAGGGCAGATCATCAATTTTATATTCAACAAAACATACACTTCATTTCATCTCAGTGATTGCATTCCCCTCAATGTAACATCGCTTATCCTTCTTCCTTCCTCCCATTCCTCCTTCTTTCCGAACTCTTCCGAACTTTCTCCTTGGCTAAATGCTGCCCTTAAGATCTCGAATGGTTGACCATTCATTGGTATGCATATTTCACTAGAGTTGTTGTTCCCCCAATATACCTCTTACTTGCCTGAAAATTGAGTCACAGAGGTGAGTTGAATTCCAGACGTGAAGGATAACCAAGCGCCAAAGTCCCAAAGTTCCTCCAGTCTCTAGTTGCCCAGTATGTCTGGTCTTTTTTTATCATTATGAGTTTTGTTCCACATTTTCTCCCACTCTATCCAGGACCTTCTAATGGGATCCCTTTCAGAACAGTTAGTGGTGGTAGCAGGGCACCATCTAGTTCTTCTGGTCTCAGGTGGTTCACATGGTCCATTAATCTAGTATACCCATTGTTTCCAAGTGTCTTCAATTTTTATCACTCTTACTTCCTCCAGGCAGGAAGAGAGCAATAGTAGTACCTCAGATGACCACTCATAAGCTTTTAAAATCTCAGTCGTGACTCAGTGGTAGAATATTATGGAAAAGGATCATGATAATGGTGTTATATCATGAAAAATGTAATCAATGTTATTGACTTATTAATGTGGAAGTTGTATTGAGTGTTTTGATGTATGTAGTTTCACAATTAAAAGGACTGAAAAACTGTGGAGCACAGTTCTCTGACATACATGTGGTTACCATGAATTAGAGTCGATTAAACAGCAACCGTTTGGCTTTTTTGTCATCTGATCAATAATAATATTAAAGACAATTATAGCAAAGATGTCACTTTGAACACTAAGGTATACCTGATCCAAGCCATGGTATTCTCAATTGCCTCATGTGCATGTGAAAGCTGGACATTGAATAAGGAAGACCAAAGAAGAATTGATGCCTTTTAATTAAAGTGTTGGCAAATAATATTGAACATACCATGATCTGGTGTGGCACTGTAGGATAAACACTTGACTGCTAACCACAGGTTCAAAACCACCAGCCACTCATTGGAAACCCTATATAGGGTCTCTATGAGATGAAACTGACTCAACAGCACTTAACAACAGCCAGAAAAGCAAACAGATCTATCTTAGAAGAAATACAGGCAGAATCCTCCTTAGAATTGATGACGGTGAGACTCCATCTTACATATGTTGGACATGCCATGTTTGAGCCCATTGTTTGAGCTACACTAGCTACAGTAACTGCAACAATGGACTCAAACATAGCAACGATTGGAAGGATGGCACCAGACTGGGCATCTGTTGTATGTGGAGTTGCTATGAGTCAGAATTATAGTAATTAATGGTAATAATTCCTATCACTATTCTAGCACTTCCCACATTCCAGGCACTACGTTGAGAGCTTTGCCTACATAATCCCTTTGTCCCATGGACTCATACAACTTGGTGAATTAGGTGTATGCATCCTGGAGCAGCAGCACTGTTTTCCCATCTTCCACTTATATTTATCAAATTAGGTTAAAGTCCCATCAAATATGTAAATGCAGGCACTACTTCTGCTGTGGGATCCCAACTAGCTGCATGGTGGACTCAGAACTATTTGGCAGCAGATTGTCATGTGGTCCTGGAGGATACATTTCATCGGTTGAGGTTCTAATAGCCAAACCCAGCACATGGAAGGCAGCCAGTGATGTAAGACAGTAAGGGTCTCCCAATGTGGAGTCGAGTGAAGTCTGGCCCACCTCTCTCACGAGGGGGCAGTGTGTCTCCAGCCCCCACTACAATTGGTCTTGTGTTGGGTTTCTCTCTCAGGGATCAGCTAGGGATGCTTCCAGAAGAGCTGGGTTTGACTGACTTTCCGGTTTCACTCATAGCCATACTCTGACACACGTCCAAGGTGGCGGTCACTGGCCTGGACACTCCTTTGGTTGAGCTAACTCATGTTAAACAATTTCCTTGGCTACGATCATTTGGTCATTATGACAACAGAGACCTAGACTCCAAATTGTCCTCAAATTACTTGGGGTTGCTATTAAGGACGTGAGAGTTGAGATGCATAATGAAGCCTGTAAAGGTCAATAATCAGAAAAACGCATTCAAGGCTATCTTAGGAGCTTCTTATTGAGGGTGACAATTTTGAGTGCTAACCTGCAGAAGACTCGGCAACTGCTAAGGTTGTGCTTGCAGCCAAGTTGGTGGAGCCTCCCTCCCTTGCCCCCACCTCACGCACCACCCTCTTTCCTCCTGGCTTCTGTGCTAGGAATATTTCAGTTGCTCCCCTGCAACCACTCCTGGAATTCCAACCCCACCTCCCCAGTACAATTGCCATCAAGTCTATGACAACACCATGTGCCCCAAGAAGAAAACTCTGCTTTTCAAGGCTGTGACCTTTCAGAAGCAAATCACAAGGCCTTTCTTCAGTAATATCTCTGGGTGAGTTCAAACTGTCAGTCTTTCTGTTCATAGTTGAGCACATATCTGTCTGTGTCACCCAGGAACTCCTGAACCTCACCCTAGGTCGTACAAACCCAGAGGATGTGTGTAGTAAGGAAAAGAGAACAAAGGAGAAGCCTGGGGGTAGGGGATGGAAGACACCCCCTCCCCCCATGCTTGCTCCGCCTGGGCCAACTCAGGAGGGTTTGTTGTGTTGTGCACTTTCACTGATTGATGGCGCTCAAGTTGGGGAGGGGTCAAGATGAACCCATGCATTCAGGGTCAAAGAAACAATAGAGGCTAGCTAAGACTTCGTCCAAAGAAAATTTCATTTGAAATACAATGTTCTGGGGGCTCTTGGATTCATGGGAGAGGTGCTAACTGCAAGAGGCCGCTAGGCCAGAGCACTCTTGAAACCTCTGGGAGTGAGGGTGCCTGGGCCCCTCCTCCTACCCACACACCCTGAGAGGAACAAGCCTTCAGGAATCAATCACTCTCCCCAGGATGCACCAGCCAGCCTGAGCAGCTCCCTTTCTCACTGTGTTCTTGCAGGAGGAGGTCAGAGTTCACATCAAATGTCATTAATCATCTTCCTGGGGGCTGGGTGCCTATTGGACAGTCCTATTAATCAGAGGCCTATCACCCCCACAGCCTGGCTGGGTCGCCATTGTCCCGTTCCTCACCTATCATCGAGAGATTAGATTATCAGTGACAACTGAGACACCCTTTGAGTCACAGGGAAGCTGGAGAATGGGGTTGCTTTTATTTTTTTATTTATCCTCCTGATTTGAGGATGAGCTGTTTCTTGTCTTGTCACACTGCATCCTTTTCTTCAAAGTAGCAGCTTTAAGAATCCAATTTGTCAAACTGGACAATCATTGGCAAATCCGTAAGAAAAAAGAGAGGGAGAGACAGAGAGAGAGAAACCTCAGTGACTATCAAAAAAGGAAAATAAAGCAGAATGTTTTAAATGGGCCTTGAAAGGATTAGAAAATAAGTTGTGTTTGACAACAATGAATCTCCCCAAACCAGGGGCTTTATAAAAATGAAGAGGCAGAGATGTATCCAGAAGAGGTTCTGGGGAGTCATACAAAGGGTGTCCATGCCTTACCTGTGTCTCCATTCCTCTTCCCAAGTGACGCCAACCTGGAAGTGGGTGCTAAAAAAGAACCACACGCCTTCTAAGCGTCCCCCAAACTTTCACCAACAGTAGGAGCAGCAGAGGCAGCAGCAACAAATACCAGGGCTGAGCAGCTCCTCGGTTCTCCCAGCTCTGTGACGGACTCAGACTGTCACCAACTCCCATGGTGGCCACTGTTTCTGTTAGTTGTGGTGAAGTCTGTTCAAGGAGACTCAAGTGTGCAGAGTAGAACTGCTCTATAAGGTTTTAAGGCTGATCTCCAGGACTGTCTTCCGAGGCACCTGCAGGTGGATTCAAATAGCCAACATTTAAGCTTAACTGTTTATACCATCCAGGAACTCACTGTTGTTGTTGTTAGGTGCCATCAAGTTGGAACCGACCCAAAGCGACCTTATGCACAGCAAAAAGAAACACTGCCTGATCCTGGGTCAACCTCATTACTGTTGCCACACTTGAGTCCATCAATGCTGCCACTTGGCCAATCCATCCCATTGGTGGTATTCCTCTTTTTCTCTAACCCTCCACCTTACCCAACATGATATCCTTCTCCAGCAACTGGTCCCTCCTGACAATATGTTCAAAGTATGAGAGACGAAGTTTGGCCATCTTGGCCTCCAGGGTGCACTCTGGCTGTACTTCTTCAAAAATGGATCTGTTGTTCTTTTGGCAGTCCATGGCACTTTCAATATTCTCCTCCAACACCATAACTCAAAAGCATCAATTCTTCTACGGTCTTCCTTATTCACTGTCCAGCTTACGCATGCATATGAGGTTATTGAAAACATCATGGCTTGGGTCAGGCGCACCTTAGTCCTCAAGCTGACATCTCTGCTCTTCAACACTGTCAAAAGTTCCTGTGCAGCAGATTTGCCTAATGCAATATGTCGTTTGATTTCTTGACTTCTGCTTCCTTGAGTGTCGATAGTTGATCCAAGAAGAATGAAGTCCTTGACAACTTCAATCTTTTCTCCATTGATAAGAATGTTGTTTATTGGTCCAGTGGTGAGGATTTTTGTTTTCTTTACATTGAGATGCAACCCATACCGAAGGCTGTGCTCTTTGATCTTCATCAGTAAATATTTTAAATCCTCTTCATTTTCAGCAAGCAAGGTTGTATCATCTGCATATTACAGGTTGTTAATGAGTCTTCCTCCAATCCTGATGCCATGTTTTTCTTCATAGAACCCAGCTTCTCAGGATGATTTGCTCAGCATACAAGTTGAATAAGTATGGTGTAAGAATACAACCTTGTCGCACACTAGAAGCCAACAAAAAGGAGTTGTAAAAGAAGGAGGTATTTTCAGCCAGAGTAAGCATATTAAACACCTGAATCAGGTTCAGTGGGGTGAGAGCCTTGGTGAATGTGGAATCCAGGAGCTACAAACCCTGCGTGGTGTTTCTAGAGGCCAAGAGGTACTGTGGACAAGAGAACCCATGCAGAGGAGGGCTCCCACCAAGGACAGCCTGGGTCCTGCCTGAAGGAATAGTAAGGACCATCTTCTATTCACTGTTGCCGTGAACACACCCTGTTTTAAATGTTGGTAACCTACTCTTTTTTTTTTTTTTTTTAAATCACTGCTTGTCAAAGGAAACCTGTTGGTGGGCCCAATTTACTCCTCAGAAGTGGAATCTGCAACACTGATCTGCTCCACCTACCTAAGTGAAAAGAAAAACCTTGAGGCCCAAAGAGGCTGGTGGCTGTGGATGGTCCACAGCTGCCCAGCAGCAGAGTCCATGTGAGAGTCTGGTCTTTAAACTCCCAATCCAGTGCTCTCTACTCTGAATATATGAATATGTATGTGATCAGTTGTTGTTGTTAAGTGACTTTGAGTTGGTTCTGACCCTAGCAACCCTGTATAGGGTTTCTGAGGAGCAGCTGGTGATGTTGAACTGCTGACCTTGTGGTTTAAACCAACTTTGCAGTCCAGCACATTTGCAGGACTCCATATGATCACTAGCAGGTCAAGTTCATTCCAGGACAATAAAAGTGACACGAAGTTAGCTGAGAGCCTAGGTCCTGCACCTTCACTATAAAATCGCAGGAAGGACTAAATTAGATACACACAAAAGGCAGTTTTAGGAGAATACCAGACATTTCTTCTGAGTACCTCTGGATGGACTCAAACCTCCAACCTCGCAGTTAGCAGCTAAGCACATTACCCAGCGCCACCACCCAGGAATCAAATTAGATAAGCCCTAAATTATGTTTAGTTGCCATACCCTTGATACGGTTGCTATGAGTCAAAATCAATTCGATGACACACCACAATAACCCTTGGTGTCACATCCATTTACTTTTTCTGTCTGAGAAACTAGCCCAGAGTGATTGTCTGTGTAGGTGTTGGGTTGGGGCTGAGGGGTGGCGCTCGGGTTCCCCAGTTAGAGCTATTGCTGTGGGTGCATCATCCACACAGCAAGCAGCTGTGACTACAGAGCTAACCTACTGAGTTCAACTCCTGGCACTGCCACTTACTAGCTGTGTGACCTCAGACAAGTTACTCAGCCTTTCTGGGTCTCAGTTTTCTGATCTGAGAAATAGAGATGATAATCCTATCTACCCTGGGAAATTGTGAACATTGAAAGTGGCACAGAACATGGCAAGTGCTCAAGGAATTGTCAGTTTTGTTGTTGCCATTATATCATGTTTTATTTCCTCGTTAAATGTGCCATTGAGAAAAACTATAGAAAGAATCAACAGGACAAGAAGCTGGTTCTTTGAAAGAATTAATAAAATTAAGGAACCATTGGCACACCTAACAAAAGAACAGAGGTAGAAGACACAAATAACATGCATAAGAAACCACATGGGTGAGGTCACAACAAAACCAATAGAAATAAAAAGGATAACAGAACATTATGAAGAGTTGTACTCCAATAAATATGAAAACCTAGAGGAGATGGATACATTTTTAGAAAAGCACGACCTACCTAAACTTACACAGAGTGAAGCAGAAAGCTTGAACAGACTTATAACAAAGGAAGAAATGGACCAGGTCATAAAAAAAAAAAACACCCTCCCAACCAAAGAAAGTTCAGGTCCAGATGGCTTCATTGGTGAGTTTTACCAAACATTCAGGGAAGAGCTGTCACCAATTCTACTCAAATTATTCCAGAATATAGAAGAAGATGGAAAACTCCCTAATACATTCCATGAAGCAAGCATAACCCTCAAACCAAAACCAGGGGAGGACATCACTAATAAAGAAAATTATAGACCAATATCCCTCATGAACATAGATGCAAACTTTCTCAACAAATATGCCATTGAGAAAAATTATAGGAAATTGAGTCTGGAAGGAATCTTCAAAATCATTCAAATCTAATTGTTGTCTAATCTTAGCAGAAGAAACCGGGCACAGAGATGAGAAAGAGTTTGCTTTCTGCAGTGGGCACATATGAAAATCTACTCATCCCTGCCGACGCATCTCACTTTTAACCACTTCCGTAGCCATGTGCCACCCATTTTATTTTTCTACTCTGACCTCGTTGGAAATGAGGAATGTTTCGTCTATAAACATATTTAAGAGCAAAGCCATACAAGCCTTCAGGCTCTCAAATATTTCAGCAACATCAGCGTAGTCAACACTGTAGAACGGGTCCACTCCTGTGCTCATTAAAGAAAGATTTGTGAGGCAACTCAGGACTGTATTTGTCCATTGCAAGTTTGTGACCAGCTTCATTTTCAAAAAGGATTGTTCCCCAAGGCAGTGTGTGATCATTAGTGAGAGGCTGAGCCTCAGAGCAATTCTGGTGTTTGGGGAAAGACGCTGTGGCATTATGGTCAAGCCAGTTGATCATTTGTGAAAATGGAACACTTGGATGTGTTAACTGTTGACACAACTTGACAGGTATCGTGTTTGCCTTTATTAGGTGATTAATTAAAGGCTGCTGGAGGCACCGGCGTGGACTAGAAAGCCTGGATTTCTTTCTAGATCGATTTAGGGATAGATCCTGACTCCTCACTTGGCTCAAAGGCCTTGGGCTAACTTCTTAAACTCTCAGAGTCTCCATTTATTCATGTGTGAAATGAGGGTAATAAAATCTACTTCCTAAGACTTTGGGAGAATTAAACAGAAAATGTGTGTGCTTAGGAGCTGTGAACTCCCTTATATCCAATGTAACCCGTCTAGAAATGGGAGCTGTGCTTACCAGAACAGGAAGCTGTGTTCATCCAAGACAGGCACACATTGAACGACCCTTATCCACAATCCCTTGTTCAGTGTTGGGATGAGTCCACTCAATGCCAAATCCAGGTTAGTGTCAAACAAGAGGGGAGAGCAATGAGCACGTTCATGATTTAAGCTGCTGCTTAGACTTCTGACCACAGGCCAGTTGTTGACATTTTGAACTATGAGAACTCTTTGAAGCTGCTCTGGAATTTGAACCTGGAGTGTGGGCCGAGTGCCGTTCAGGCATGCTGTTTTTGATGTCTTGACCTGTCTACAGCCTTCCACCATCTTGAAACAATCCATAGAGGCGAAGGAGCATTGGCGTAGGGAATGCGGTTGGCCTAACATTGCAGTTTACTGCTCCATTCTCCCTGTCTGGGCTGTTGTAACTGTAGCTGTTTTAACTCATGGGGATCCCATATGTGCAGAGTAGAACTGCTCAAGGGTTTTCAAGGCTGTGACCTTTGGGGAGCAGATTGCCAAGCCTGCCTTCCAAGGTGCCTCTGGGTGGATTTGAACTGCCAGCCTTTTGGCTAGTCACCAAGCTCTTAACTGCACCACCCAAGAATTCCCGAAGCCTGACCCAGAGGGTAATAAGGACAAACAACATTTATTGAGCATTTACTTACTACTTCAGCTTTACACTCTGTATCTCACTCAGCCCTCACACCCACCCTATGAGGTAACAGCATTATTAGCGTGGCTGAGAGGCTGAGAAGTTACGCCGGTTGCCCAAGGTCTCATGGCTCTTCTGAGGCTAAACCCAGATTTGAAAGGAAGCTTGAGGCCAAAGCCCACACTTAACTGCTGACAAGAGGATACCCAAATTCACCAGATTCTTCCGGTCTTTACAGGAACATTGGTCTTCAAGCAGCCATGTCTCACCCCTTCCGTCACAGGGCAAACACACCTCCTACCTTGCAAAGACCACTTGAGAAGAGGCTCCTGAGTCCAACTTGGGGCCCTTTCTCGCCAGGTTAGGTACACGATCTCAAGTACAAATATAACTCCTTGTACTCTACCAGGCCTGGGGATGTGGCTTGTCTTTCTTCTTATGACCCTCCTCACCAAGGAGGCCTTGTGGTGCAATGGCTAAATGCTCAGCTGCTAACCCAAAAACTGGCAGTTTGAATCTACCCAGTGACCTCATAGGAGAAAGACCTAGGAATCTGCGTTCAAAAATGTTGCAGCCTAGAAAACCCATGGGACAGTTCTCCTCAATCACATGGGGTCGCTATGAGTGGGAAATCAACTCAACAACCCCTGCCAACACCCTCCTCACCACCTACCAGGCAGACAAGTAACCACCCCTGTGGGGCCATTGGAGCCAAGGAAAGGCAAGTTTCCAAACACCGGCTTCCAGACCTGTGCCCTGGGATTTGGTGACTTTACCTAGGCTCTTATCTGAAGTGCTAGTTGGGTTTGGGACTGGTAAACTGAGGGAGGAAACAAGCAGAAATAAAAGAGAAATCGCTGCAGCCATTTATTTTAGGTTGTTCCCTCCCTCAACGTCTATGAGCCCCAAACTTAAAGTAAATATGGAGTCCTGGTGTGGCGCTATAGGATAAGCGCTGGACCACAAGGTCGGTTTGAACTCAGCAGCTGCTCCTCGGAAACCCTATACAGGCAGAACTGACTCTGTGACACTTAACAACAACAAAATAAATATTAGCAACCAGAAGAGACACTCAGGGTTCCCAGAACCAAATGAGGAATTTGTAAGCTTTCAGCCACCTGAAATCATGGTGTTCCCGGACACACCACCCCTCCCCATTCCCACATGCTTAATGTAAGATGACAGCCTCATTGATCTGCTGCCACAAGGTACAGTGCATCCCAAGGATGGGTAGGGGGAGAAGAGGGACAAAGACATCCGGAACTGAGGAGGGGACCAGGGTAGGGGGGTAAAAAATAAAGAGTGAGGGCTAGTAGGTGGTGACTCTTAATCGGGGACCTGGCAGGAGACCCTGGGAACGGCAGCCCACTGACAGTGGAGACCAGGAGCTCCAGATGGCTTTTTGTCTCAATGCAATTAAAAATGCAATCTGACAGGCCTGCGGATGGGACTCGGGGAACAAAAGTCTGCGGGCGGGGGCGCAGGGGTGGGAGTGGGCAGGGTGAAAGGTATCAGAGTCTGAGAAGGGAAAATAGACACCGCTGTCTCTTCCAACAATTACGGGCTTTGCAAATGACATTTAATTCCAGAGGTGTGCACGCACAACAAAGCCAGTTGTTTTCTGGTCTTGTCAAGGGAAGAGGAATTGGAAACGGGCCAGCGCACCGGACGTTTGGCCCCTGAAGAAAGGTGATCACTTTGCCAATTCACCACAGTGTGGACGCTCCATACCCACCCTCTCTACCGCAGTCATTAGGGGATGATATAAAGATACAGGACTTCCTGGAGCCATTTAATTGCTCATAGATGGAAAAATGATGAGCTTCATCATATTGTGCCGACATCCTGGAGGAGACCAGCTGCTGTATTAGTGTGGCTTCTCAGAGGGGGACACACCCCACCTGCTTCACCGGGAACACACAGACACCCAGGGACAGAGCGGCATCCCGTGGCTCTGATGGGGCTGTTGCTTTTTATTAAGTAATCTCAGCCTTTCACACCATGGCATGTTTTCTTCCCAAAGGTCTTGGATGATGTGTGGGCCCAGCACACAGCAGGCTTCTGATAAATATTCAACAGTGGATGCTGGAGATGTTTCCAGATTTCATGCGGGGGTCCATTTGTCGCTCAGAGAACGGGCCTGCTCTCAACCTTTAAGTGGCTAGTGTGGTCACCACAGCCGATAACAGGAGTTTAAGGTATGATGGCTTAACAGTGCGAAGGCAAAGAAATGAAGAAGGAGGGTTAAGTGGATAATAACACTTAAAGACGCAAAACTGAGAAAGCCTGAAGGTGCACAGTGCTGGCACAGCTGTGATGAAAGAGGCACAGTGGTGGAAGGAGAGGAAAGGCATTTTCAAAATCAATGTGTCAATATTGATCACATGTAAATGGACACACCCTTAGACTCAGAAATCCTAGCAATCCCACCTACAAAAATTTCACAGATGTCCACAAGGTTGTATGGAGTCCTGGTGTGGTGCTGGAGGATAAGCACTGGACTGCTAACCAAAAGGTCAATGGTTCAATCCTACTAGCTGACCCTCAGAAACCCTATACAGGGTCGTTGTGAGTCAGGAACTGACTCAACAACACTTAGCAACAAGTTTGTAAGTAATGGTGTTCATTGCAACATGGTTCTTAATTTAAAACAAAAAAACAAAAAATGTAGAAGCAACTTTAAATAGATATCATTTGGGAAATAGGTGGTATGTCCATACAACAGAATAGTCTGCAGTTACTGAAAACTCGAGAGGTGAATCTACGCCCAAAACTGACTGCAGTTGAGTAGATGCCGGCTCATGCAACCTCATATGTTTCAGAGCAGAGCTCCACTCAATAGGATTTTTAGTGGCTGTGATCTTCCAGTAGACTGGCAGATCTTTCTTCTCCGGCCCTACCGGGTTAATTCTAATTGCCAATCTTTCCTTTAGTAGTCAAATGCAAACTATTAGTGGCGCCCAGGGATCTGCTGATATAAAGATCATTAAGACATATTAGGAGCCCTGGTGTGGCACTGCGGGCTAATGCGCAAAGTCAGTGGCTCAAACCTACCAGCCACTCTTCGGAAACCCTATACAGGTTCGCTATGAGTCAGAACCTACTTGATAGCACTTAATAGCAACAGCAAGGTATACTAAGATTAAAAAATAAATTGGTTAAAAAACAATACAGCATAATCGTATATATATTTTAAACTAAATACCTAAATATGGGTGTGTTTGCAAATTGTTTTTAAGTGCTGTCGAGTCGATTCTGACCCATTGTTGTTGTTGTTATTGTTAAGTGCCGTCAAGTCGATTCTGACCCATTGTTGTTGTTGTTATTGTTAAGTGCCTTCGAGTCGATTCCGACCCATAACGACCCTGTATAGGGTTTCCAAGGAGCCACATACATAAATGCACAAAGGATGGGAAGGCACACAAAAAGTGGGGGTGGTGATTACCATGGTGAATTTAAAGAAAGGGATAATGAGGACTTATGAAAGTGATTGTGAGGAAACTAATGTTTTACGCTTTAAATTTTATGAAAATGTCTTTGTGTATTACTCACAAAAATTAAGAGATCTATTGAACAAACAACCAACAAACTTTTGAAATCTGATCAGAGCTGAGCCTCAACTCTGCTTCTCTCATTTTATGACTTCAGACAAATTTCTTGATTTCTCTAAGTTTCTATTTCCTCCCCTGTAAATGAGGTTGAGGGATAGGTGCTCAGCTACTAATTGAAAAGTTAGCAATTCAAACCCAGCCAATAGCTCTGCAGGAGAAAAAACCTGGCAATCTGTTCCCTTAAGGGCCAATCTGTGCCAGCGGGTTGCTATGTGTCAAATGGCCTTGATGGCCCACAACAGCAGACTGGGATAGGAATAGGGTTATTGAAAGGTTTAGATGAGACATGCATCAAGAACTCAGTGCTTGACACATAACATATCATCATTCATAACATTTTTATATGATATAACAATATTAATGACAACTTATTATGTGTCAAACACTTGAGTTCTTCTATGCATGTCTCATCTAAACCTTTCAATAATGTCATTATGGAGCCCTGGTGTGGCGCTGTGGGTTAATGTACTCGACTGCAAAATCGGTTTGAACTGCAAGGTTGGTGGTTCAAGCTTACCAGCCACTCCTCAGAAACCCTATACAGGGTCACTAGGGGCCGGAACTGACTCGACAGCACTTAACAACAACAACATCATTATAGACCAAGTGCTTCTATTCATAGCCAGAAGTGGTGAAGGGAGCAGAGAGAACACCAGAGGAGCCCAAATTGCCCCACAAGCAAAGTGGTCCTGGTGAGATCTATGCGGTTGTTGTTGTTAGGTGCCATCGAGCAGGCTCTGACTCATAGCAATCCCATGTGCAACAGAACAAAGCACTGCCTGGTCCTATGCTATCCTCAGAAATGTTGCTTTGTTTGAGCTCATTGTTGCAGCCACTGTGTCTGTCCATCTTGCTAAATGTTTTCTTCTTTTTCATTCATCCTCTACTTTTTTTTTTTTTTTTAATGTTTTGTGAATTATGTGATAGTTTACATGGGAGAACATTAGTTTTACATTCATCCTATGGTATATCGTTTCATTGCCATGGTTACAATCCCATCCATGCATCATCAACCAACCAAAGGGTACACCCACAAGCCTGCCCCCACCCCCGGTCATCAGCACACAGCCCCTCTCCCTCTCTGGGTCTAAAGTTCCCAGCTGCTCCATCTCTCCACGTCATCGTCTCTGCCTGCATCTCAGGTATCACTGCTTCTCGGTTAGGGTCCCGCTTTCACTCTTCTCCATTCATGGTCCCAGGGACCTCCGCTCCTAGACGGCAAAGTTAATCACTCCCCTTCTTACTACAAAACGTCTACCTTTACATTTACAACCCTCACAATCAGTCCTGATAACAATTATTCACAATTGTATCACAAAAGATCTATCCTTTCATCAGCCCCACCTAGACAGATTGGATACTACTCAGTGGAGATTCTACCTTCCTCCATGCCCTCTGGATCTAGGTTCCCTCTTGAAA